>NC_137346.1:29913199-30653171 GCF_965287045.1 Carcharhinus amblyrhynchos
AGAGATTATATAGCTTTACCTGCAAGCTGGAATTGAAAAGATCTGCAGTAGAGGGGAGTCCTGTCAAACACATCACGCTGAGACACTTATTGTTATTTTATTGCTCTTTGTTGACAGCCCAGGCAAGACTGAAAAGCTTTCATGTTTATTCAGTTTTTTTTTAAAAGTAAAACCCCAGTGTTTGTAGGAATTGTTTGATAAATACAGTAATGAGGACAAGATCATCTCTGTTGTATGTTTTTTTTGCTCCTTGAAATGGTAACACATTTAACTTTGTCTAACATTTACTGCAAAAATCTGTTTTATAGGCATCATAAATAATATATAATAGCCACTTGCAGCCACTGGCTTCATCTGTGCAGTATAGCTACAGACTCTGTAATAAGTTACATTCAGATGCCTGGAGACATTGTCTCACCATAGGGCAGCGACCAACAAACACAGCACATTGGAAATTTTTCAGACTGTGATTTAATGTTATTAGTCTCCTACCTGCCGTAACAGAGCATAAGGAAGTTGCTGGCTTCGTACCCATGGAAGATTAACCCATTCAGTGGCCCGTGGTCTCATTCACATCAGTGTTAATGCCATGCTGAAAATCACAGAACAAATTGGGTTAATTTAACACACTTGTGTTCGCGTACGTTTTACACATTGGCCCCCAAACCCAACCAAAGGGAGCTCAATGTCGGAAACTTCCAAATGTCACTTAAACCCAAAATGCACTTCGACATAATTAGAATGTTAGTATTATTCAAGCCTTAAATACACCATGTGTTGTATTTGATTTTTTTTGTCATGTGGGTACAATGCCACTGCCCTGTCACAGGAGAGGCAGAATACAGGCTGATGATGGAAACTAATGTTTCAATTAAATGTTAAATATAAGTAGGCTTTTTTTTTGGTGCCACCAGAGAGAGAGAGGCTGGGGTAGCTGGTAAGTTGTACGTTTAGCCCCTTTGTGCAGGTCATTAATGCAATTTTCCCAGTCCCTGGCCTGCACAGACTTTGCGGGCCATCGGAGGATGCCTGGCAGTCAGAAAATAGTCAATCACACATTCTGTGGCCTAGCATTTGAGTGCACAATGCAGTCCATTCACAATGTAAGTGTGCAGCATGGTTTTGTAATGTAAGTGCAACATTAGGCACCAGTAGGCTGTGTTTACTTTCAAAGTGGCACGGGCACGATGTTGAGGTGAAAATGTCAAACTTTAGTGCAGTGACCAAAACAACAGTGCAAAGCCATAAAACAAGATGGCTGCAGCCATGAGGGAACCCTGGCTCCCATGCACCAACCTATAGAGGTAACCTATAGTGCTGCGATCTCTCTTTTTTTCTCTCTCTCCTGTACATAGCAGATCCATTTTGTGCTAACTTACCCCTTTAAAAAAAACCCGAGATGAATGTACGTAAACAATGTTCTCAAATCAAAATGCTTTCACAAACTACTTAGTCAAAAGGCCTATGTCAGCGCAAGAAACACATATGTCTTTGATAAAGGCAGTCCAAACGCCTACGTAAGAATGCCAACAAATTGTGGACATACAGGGCACACAGACACACTTCACAGGGGTGAACTAACCTGGAGCCACTGAGGTTTATTAAACAGCCAGATCAATCCAGAAGTATAAAATTACATAGTCTGGGGAACATCTCTGATGAGTGGAATGTCTTAAATCACGCATCAAAGGGACATGTCTACTGGTACACTGATGCAGCTGACTAGGTCAACTACAAGGATCCACGGTAATGCATTGGTAATGTCACTGCACTAGTCTTCCAGAGGCCGAGGTTGATGTCTGGGGAGGGGGCGATATAAGTTCAATTTATTTTAAAATCTGGAATTGAAAGCTAGTCTTAGTAATGGTGACCATGAAATTAACATTGATTGTATCAAAAAGGTTCACTTGAGTCCAGTGGAGAAGGAAATCGGCCATCCTTGCCTGGTTTGGTCTACAATAATGTGGTTGACTTTTAACTGCTCTCTGAAATGGCCTAGCAAGCCTCTCACTTCAAGAGCAAATAGAGAAGAGCAACAAATTCTGGCCCTGGCGGTGATGCTGGCAACCCAAGAAAGAACTTTTAAAAAGCCAGCGCGATCAGATCAGGAGCCTGAGGACCAGAGTAGGTGATGAACACAGTTTCTCAGAGATCTGCACACAAGATTTGCTGCCCGTGAGGCCACAAGGGACCAGGCTCAGACTGCACAATATGTAATCTGAAGTGCTTGAAAAAAGGTGTGTTGGTCGGAACTTGAACTTTGCAAGTTTGGTCTGATGAGTACATAGTTTGGTACTGAAAAAAATGGCAAGTTTGAATCTGTTGCCACAGGTCACATTCTGGGTGTATGCAGTGCAATGCTTGTTAACAGTTCAGAGTTGATCGCCTGGATGGGGAAGGCTAATGGTTTTGGTGGATGAAAAAGCAGGTTTAACCAACTGAAAACTTGTTTGGAGATCATCTGTCAACTCGATCCTTTCATTAGACCGGAGGCCAACGTCAAGCTTCCAAAGGGGCTGAGGCACAGTGAGAGAGGACTCTTGAAAGCACTTTTTAGGCTCTGATGAAAGATTACATGCCAGAAACCTTCTTTGTTGGAGAGCAGGTTGAGTGGGTGGCCACAGGGTGTGGGCTAAGTTACATAGTGTCCTGGGACCAATTCCTTCCTGGAATAGTTGTAGTCTTAGGGTAAATGGGTCACATTATGAAGGAGCATTGAGTACATATTTGCTAGTTTTGAGGATGTTCTTTAAGACTGTTTGAGGTCACCTGCAAGTTTGATGACCATGCTGTTCACTAGAAGGTTACCTAGAGCATATCTCAAGGGCAGTGTCAGACCAATGGCAGATTAAGAGTATGCACAAACACCTTTGCAACGTGTGATCTCTCCACGGTATTTCATGAAAGATTGTGCTAATTGAATCTGGTAAAATGTGTTAGCTCGATCTGCTGCAATGTTGTGTTTCCACTGGACAATCTTGCATATGGTTGAGTCAACATATGGCATGAGTTAAGGTTGCAACTTACTGCAGCGCCCAATACTGGCTATAATAAGTCAAAAACTACCATTCAACTTCTTAACAAGAAATAATAATAAGCACTCCACAGCGAACACCACATCTTCAGGCTGAATAAAGATGCCAAGTCTTTCAAAGTTTTCATTGTAACTCAAAGTTTGTTTCCAGTATGCTCAGAGGGGTGACCTTTCCGTTGTGTCAGTTGTATGGATCCCATGTTACACTAGTCTTGAAGGGTCTGGGCTTGCCGTTGTAACCTGGGAATGTTGGATCAAAGACATCATCATTTTCTTGAAGGAGAGTGTGGAACTGACAATGTGTGCACCTAGGCAGGATGTGATCCAGATTCACAAGAACAGATTCAGAAAACAGCTGATGGTGCTTTTGCTGGCATTGCCTGGGTGGCTTCTTACACTTTGGTCCTGAGGGGAGAGAGGATGGTTCAACTCACATGTTGTCAGGAATGCAAGCTCATCAGATAAGATCATCCCCTGGATAAATCATTGTTAACCTTGAGGGAGTGGAATGTACCCGGGCTGGCTTCAATCCGCAAAAGGAAGGACGGCATCGATAAACGCAGGTGATGGAGTCACCTTCTAGCACTAAGCATTTGGCGACTAATTTGACACATCATTGGTTTTGATGAATAGACTGCCTGCAAGGACCTCCACATCAAGGCTCTCCGCGGAGAGCCCTTCAAAGATAAGGTTGTGATGGTCTCCGGACAGAGAGAAGTATGTTTCACCAATCACATGTAAAAAGTGACAAATCATCAGCTTGGTGAACAGATTGGGATGAATTCCTGACTGGAACACTGAGGTTTATAGCCACGGAAGCACAGATCATGTTGCTAGTGGCTCCGATGTCAGTGGTCACCCGACCAGCTTGGTGCTCGAAGACTGTGTCTTCAGTAGGATGACTCATGGATCTGCAGCTCATTCCAATAAACCATCAGCAGATCTCTCATCCCTTTTGCCTAAATGAGCACCTGAGATGCTATCTTTATTATCCAAGGTAGCAGCTGTCTTATGAGCTTTAGCCATGTATTGGCAGTCTTGGGGTGGCACTGTCCCATCCCGCCCGCCACAGGAATTGTTGCGGTGTGACACGGACCATGTGAAAGACTGTTGACCTTGGACAGGATTTTCCGGTGCTGGGGCAAGCACAGCCAGAAAATCCCACCCTTGATCAGGCAGGAAATTATTTTTACGGCGAAAATGCTTATCTGGTTGCACCATTTGCTTACATAATGGGGAAGAGAATGGTCATGAATGCGAAGGAGGGTGTTGCAGAGTCTGCTGCTGTTACACAGAGGTAAAATGGTCCCGCACTCCGGGAAGGAGAAAGCAGCAGTATTGAGAGATTTGGCATCAGCAGTTACATGAATCTCATCAAACAACGAATCCAAGGCTTGAGAGATCCCTGGCTTGACGGATGTCAGAGTGCATGACCTAAACTCAGTGCCATACCTCTGCTTGACTAAAAGTGATAGGCTCAGGTGAATGAGCTGTCACCAGTGCAGAATCTTTATGTTCCCCAGTGAGGGTGACATCCTCTCATCCTCGGTCAAGTGGCTGATGTGATGACTGAGCCCATCTTTCTTCAAGAGGCTTTCCCTAATGAAGGCCAGCAGATCTTGATACAGATCCTAATTTCTTTTGGCTGATTCCAATCTGCAATCAGGCAGGTCTGAGAGGTGGATGCCTCTGACCTGGAAACCATAATGTAGGTGGATGGTCTACCATATCGAAGCAAGTCAAGTAGATGTTCTAACCCTCTCGTGTCTGGGAATCTGGGTTTCCTTGTGGGTGCAGCCAACTTGTCTGTTGCTTTGTACTGTTCTCTTGGTGGCCGTATAAAGCTTCCATGTTTTTGCTCAATACTGTTTGCATTGTAATCCTGTTCAGCTCACTTTTCTGTGTGGCGTTGCATAATATTAGGCGGCAGTAATTCATTACCTGCCCTAGCATCCAATAGGTCAATTTTTGTTGGGCTGATAGTCTTGGAGATGTCGCTTTGCCTTCTGTGTCTCAGAATCCATGGAGGGGATTATCTCTTGTTCCCTTCTCCCATGTGAAATTGTCAATGGCAAAGTTGGGATCAAGCATCAAGGTCATCCACCAGTTGGAGTTGGCTGCACAATGGCACACTGATGATTCTATAAATTCAGATTTCCTCTACACTACTGCTTCAGTGCCTGATATGTGGCTGCCATAGTTTCCAATGTAATTCCATGGACAAAATAGAGGATGATAAACTCTCAAATTATCTTTGAAGAGGAGCATGAGCATTCTTCCAACACCTCCATCGTGCCAGTGGCCTGTTTTTACAATCAGTTTGGCACTTGAACAGGATCACAATGCAAACAATATCGAGGCAAATACATGGAAATTTTATACAGCCACCAAAAGAACAGTACAAAGCAAGAGACAAGATAGCTGCACCCACAAGGAAAGCCAGACTCCCAGCCACCAGAGGGTGATAACCTATGATGGTGCTGCGGTTCCGAGCATGAGTTTGGCACTAGATCATTGGGAGCTTTACAACCACGAAGTTGATGAAGAATTTCAAAGGTGCCCACTCTGAGAGGTTTCTCTAGAGGTTTAATTGCACTGTATGTGAAGATGCAAAACTCAAATTATTTGGTCAATCTATTTTCCAAATTGGCTTTCTTGTTCATGAGCATATGACAGCTTTGCGAGGCATGGTGACAGTGGCCCAATCCTTTACAATCTTTGCTGTCTGTTTTTTGCTTCTATTCAGAGCTGTGTGACACTCTGCATAAAAAGCCAAAGAGAAGAGAAAAGTGAGCTGACAGAAATGTTGGTAGAATTTCAAAATAATTATCTTAGTTAATGGAAAAAGAGTGATATACAACGTGAAAATGAATCGAGCTTTGCACTGTATGATCTGCTGGCTAGTAATACCATTAAAAGTAAGTGGAGAATAGGCAGTTTTGCCCTTTTGTATCAAATTGAATCATATACATAATTTGTGTTGGTGTCAAGTAATTATATTCTCGGCCTAAGATCTAGAAAACTGGGCAGCACCCCCAGTTAAAATTTGTCATCTTCCTTTTGTCTCTTTTTAACCACTTATTGCAATGTTTAGTCTTGATGTTGTCTGATTCTGTTCCCACCTAGCCCCACTGCAGGGCTTTTCTGTGTCAAAGTTGCTATATAAATGCAGGTTGTTATGTTGAGCCCTGCTTTTATCAGTAATTGGAAACAAATTTGTCAAAACTGAGAGCAAAGGATTCGCACTGGCGTACTGTAGAATGCAAACACCTTTCTTCAAAGCATTCACAATCTTCATGCGCACACAGTGGTCAAAGCAATTCTTCCCTTTGACTGTTTTTCAATAGGTAGCAGGGTAAAACTGCAGGAAAAGTGATGACTGGCATTAACTGGAACTGGCTGTTGTGAGTAAAAATAATAGCCATCTCGGTTGTAGAGACGTTTCGAGCCTCGAAGGTTGGCGGAGGCAGAGAGTTACATGAAAGTGGCGACAGCATTTTCCACACGATTAACCTGATTTTCATTGAACTGCGAGGCTGCTGAATTCAGGCTAGTTTTTGTGTCGCTGACGGGAATAGACTGAGACTAATCCTTTATGTTGCTAGCTGATTAAACACATCTCGACATCAGTGCCAAAAGAAAATGCTTTCTGTGAGAAGTTGTGAGTGTAATCCTTTCAACTTCATCTTACAAAATCAAAAGCATTTAGAATGATTTTCTTTAAATTGTCACTTTTCACTGACACCAGACAAATATAGTTATGTTTGGATATTTTTTATAAAGTATGGTGCGATGGCAGGCACTGTATCAAACTGCACTTTTAACTCTGAGTCACAGTGATTGATTTTTAAGTGAAACTAAGACTATTCCTCCACAGAAATTGATGTCTGCGGTGGTGTAATTCCACAAGGAGCCAGCGCCGTCCAGTATGCTTCACTCAAAGGGACTGAACAATGTTTAAAATAATCAACCACTGGGACCACCTCACAGTTGAACCTGATACTCTGCTTGAACACTTACTCTGTTTCAGCAGATACATGGGAATACCACCACTTGCTAGTGTCTCCTCTGAGTCACAATTCATACTGACTATATTACTGCTCCTTCACTTGCAATGAGGTCAAAATCCTGGAACGCGCCCCTCAACAGCAGAGTGGATGTACCTACACCACATGCACTGCTGCGGTTCAAGGGCAGCATGTTGGCACAGTGGTTAACACTGCTGCCTCACAGTGCCAAGAACCCAGGTCCAATTCTGGCCTTGGGTAACTGTCTGTGTGGAGTTCTGCCCCTGTCTGCGTGGGTTTCCTCCGGGTGCTCTGTTTTCCTCCACACTCCAAAATGTGCAGGGGAGGTGGATTGGCCACACTGAATTGATCCAAAGAGCAATTATTTAGGTTAGGGGGATTATGGGGTAAATACGTGGGGTCACAGGGAAAGGGCAGGAGTGGGCCTTGGGTGGGATGCTCTGTCAGAGTCAGTGCAGACTCGATTGGCCAAATGGCTCCTTCTGTACTGTACGAACTCTGCGATAAGTCAGCTCACTGTCATCATCCTGAGGGATATTGATCTGAACTGGAAATAGGTGGTTGAAACTTCCCTTCTGTAGCTCAAGAGGAGAAGTTGTATTGCCCCATTATTGCCACCCTGGCAGATATCTAACATGTTAGCATTGACCAAGGAATGGACTAACCTGAATGATCCTGTTCTGCTCAGCTCACTTCTTTTCCTGACTAGGCCATTAGGGAAGAGCTCCTGTAGGGAACCGGCAGCTTGTTTTACTTAATATTTTGAATATATAGCAAACTGTAATAAAACCACAATCAGTAACTGGCTCATATTCTGTCCCGCTGCAATATGCTGTTTCACATTTGTCTCGTACCAGATGCCAGCGGAAACAAAGTGTGACGACAGTCATACAAGGATAGATGGCACGGCGGACAATGATTATATTTTTTATGAAATCATCACTTGACATCCCTGAGATAAGAAGCATATGTTCTGTTTTAGAATGATTAGGTTGTAAAGTCCGGAGTGCTGCATCATCCCACGTCTACTACTGCTCATATAATACCCATGTATGTGAGGGCATTGCAATATTCATTCTTTAATCAGATACATATGCTTTGCAGACAACAAATATGTGTCAGATTAATTTTCTCTCCAACTTTTTGCTGAAGCATCCAAGGAATTTCCCCAGGAATATTTCACCCACGTGGCCAATTGTTCTTGTGAGATCCTTGATAATGAGTACTGAGATGGTGACCAGGGGAGGTGTCATGGTTGACGACAATGCTGGCCTCACCTGATATCTGTACTGGCATACTTACATCAACGCTCACTGGATAGCAATCAGGAGCAGGAACCCAACACATTTTTTTTCTCCATTCCTTCCCCAGGATTGACACAGCCAATTTGCAGCACTCTCAACTATTTCCATAGCTGAGATTAACTCAGCACAGTGTGATAATTGAGTTTAGAACCTTCAGGGACATCATAGCTTAAGCTGTGAATCTTAGGGACATTCAGGCAACTTCTCATTGAGCAAGGTTGGAATGTGAATTCAATGTTGAGAAGCCACTTGGAGCTCTGTTCTTTCAGTTTATATTATTGGAGCCTCATGACTCTGGTGCCTGTATAGGCTCCACTGAGTAAATACCATTTAAAATTTTCAGTTTTTGCCCAATGGAACAGATAATGGAAATATTGTTTTCTAAGCAAGCAGCTGAAAATGTCAGGTTGCAACTGCTTGATAGTTGCCGTATGTTTATGTAGATACACACTATATATACATTATATGTATATTTCTATTCAGATGAATGAGCCTGTTGAGAATGAAAGCAAAGTTAGGGGGAAGACTATTGGCTGTATGTGTTGTGATATTTTTACATTACATATTTAAAATCCTTTGAACGTACGAATTTGGAATGGGAGCCGCCGCCTTTTAATAAGATCAGGGCTGACCTATTTGTGTTTTGAATTCCACGCTCTAAATAAGTGTTGAGAGACGAGACTAGATTTCCACGAAGCTGTGGAAACTCCATGGATCTTTTAAGAATGGCAGATGGGACCTAGATCCAGATGTCCACTCCCACTGCTGGTAGACATCTTTTTCACCAGTAAGACAAAGGCTGTGAAGTGCACAGGTGTGAATTATGTATCAGTTGGACCCTTTATAGTCAATGCACAGCAGAAGATTTTCATTCCAGGGACAGCTTAAACCTTCAATGTGACTTTATGTTGGAGGAATAAGCAGCTCTGAAGGCCTGATTGAATGTAAGCCTTTTTCAGAGCACTGCAAAGTAACGGTTTAAAAACTGAAGACTTGCCTTTCAGATTGAGGTTGGTGACAGACATCAGTGTGATGGGTAGGGAGGTTTGCGGGAAACGTAGTGGCTGGAGAAGAGGACCATGTGGGGACCTCTTGATCCTTCCTTATATCATCAGCCAAGTAAAATGTACAAGTTGCCATAGTCCCAGATGACCATTGGCTGCTCTCCCATTTGACGGGGAGAGCTGACTGGTGGTTATGTAACCTGAGGATCACCACACCTCGGGCAAGAGGCAAGGTTGAGCAGGCGGATCTTCATAAATAACCTCAGCCAGTGTGAGAATTGAACCCGCATTGTTGGCGCCAGTCTACTTCACTAACCAGCCATCCAGCCAACTGAGCTAAAAGGATGTCAGTGGCAGACAATCTGTAAGAGGGTCAGAGATTGACAATTTTCAAGAAATCAAAATAAGCAGTCCTGTTCAAAGTATTTTCCATAAACTGCTTCAGCCAGGGCAAGTGGTCGTAGAAGGTAATAGTCTTGTTGGCAGAGGCCAGAAACAATGGTTTGACCTTCCTGATATTCAGTTGGAAGAATGTGTGATTTATAGACTTCTATCAGTTCTGCATTCTAACAGCAGGAGGTTGTTGTGGGATCACTGGAGATGTCAAGGTGTCTATTATCACTGTGCGGATGTAAACTGATCCCCTGCCAGTAGGTGCATGAGAGAGAGGACTGGGCCGGGGTAAGCCATCTGAGGAGAAGAAAACAGAATTAAAGGTGTGAAACAATGCAGGATAATCCCAAAGAACTGGGCAACAGAGAGTAGGTGATGGAAACGTATAATCTGGTCAACTACTTTGGGGCAGCATAGTGGCACAGTGGTTATCACTGCTGCGTCACAGTGCCAGGGACCCGGGTTCAATTGCAGCCTTGGATGACTGTTTGTATGAAGTTTGCATATTCTCCCCATGTCTGCGTTAGTATCCTCTGGACGCTCTAGTTTCCCCCCTCAGTCCAAAGATGTGCAGGTTAGGTTGGTTGACCATGCTAAATTCCCCCTTAGTGTCCTGAGATATATAGATTAAGGGGATTAGTGGGAAAATACATGGAGTTACAGGTAAGCCTGGGTATGTGTCTATGCAGACTCAAAGGGCAGAATGGCCTCCTTCTGCACTGGAGGGACTCCGTGATTTTAATTGCTGTGGTAAGTTCAAGAGAAATAGTACATCATGCCATCACAGAAATTGGCATTTAGAACTTTAGGTTAAATTTTGTGTATGGGTCAGGCAGAAATTGGCCTAAGATTAATCTATTTGTGAGTTTTGAGTTAACTTCATGCTGAAAAGAAACCAAGCAGTGTTACTAAATATGAGTATACTTAATATGGGCAGCACAGTAGCACAGTGGTGAGCACTGCTGCTTCACAGCTCCAGAAATCTGGATTCAATTCCCGGTTTGGGTCACTGTCTGTGTGGAGTTTGCACATTCTCCCCCTGTCTGTGTGGGTTTCCTCCGGGTACTCCGGTTTCCTTCCACAGTCCAAAGGTGCGTGGCTTAGGGTTGATTGGCCATGCTTAAATTGCCCTCAGTGTCCTGAGATATGTAGGATAGAGGGATTAGTGGATGAAATATGTAGGGATATGGGGGTAGGGCCTGGGTGGGATTGTGGTCGGTGCAGACTCGATGGGCTGAATGGCCTCCTTCTGTACTGCAGGGTTTCTATGATTCTATGATCTCCGTAATCGTACCATCTTGTCTCTTAATAGATTTCAATCCGGCTTCTCTTTAACCATATCAGTTGACCCTTAACTCAGAAACCATCTGTTGGGATTTGTTCCACATATTGTGTACCCTATGGGAGAAACAACTATTTTCTAATCTGTAACCTTACTTAAGATTAACTTAATTTCTGTGGAACTGCGCTCGTTGTCCAAGGTAAGTCCCATTACCTCCACTTTGTCAGTATCTTTTATTGTGGAAGACCTGCATTAGGTCCCTTTCATGTTGTCTGGCAGCATCTGTAAGGAGAGAAAAGAGCAGACGTTTTGAGTCCATATGAAGCTTTGTTAAAGTTTTGACAGAGGGTCATCTGGACTTTTCTTTCCTTACCGAGGCTGCCAGATCTGCTGAGATTTTCCAGCATTTTCTCCTTTGGTTTCAGATTCCAGCACCCGCAGTCATTTGCTTTTAGTCTTTGTTGTAACCTAGTCCCTCAAGGCCTGGAATCATCTTTTACATTCTTCTCTGAACCGTTTCGAATGAAATAATATCCTTATTGAGGTCGGCTGACCAAACCTGCACACGGTGTTCCAGGATCAGCCTCAACATTGATTTGTGTACACTGTGAATTGTTTTGATTTGTCGTTCAGGGCCCTGCAAATGCATGGCTTAATATCTACTTCACACTGACCAGATGCTTTCAGGGGCTGATAATTGATCACTTCCAAATGCGTTTCATTTTTGGCATCTGTCAGTGGTGGCTTCACTTAGGACCATTTTTGGTTAAAGACTGTCTTGCATCTGTTATCCACATTGAAATCCACCTGCCATATCTCTGCTCAGCCATGTAATTAATCCTTATCTATCCACTGAGCTATTGGGCTTACAGGTTTGGTATCTGTCTGCAGTCTGGGCATTGCAAGATTGATTCCTGTCTGATTTAAGTGCATACTTGGTTACAGTATCCTGTTGACTTGATACTGCCAGAGTTGTTGTCTGTCAGTTTTTCTTTGTGTCCACGTTGAGGTAGGCGCAGTAATACAAAAAGACTTTGAGAAGCTAGTTAAGCTCCTCCGGTGCTGCTGAGAAATACTCTGCTCATTCCAATCACTTTTAGCAGATTCGCGGAGACATTTCAGAATCAAATAAAGTTGGTCAAATTATCTTGCATTTAAATTGAAGTTAAATAAATCACAAACCAAATAAATGATGTTGATGGTCTTAAAAATGTCAAGGTAAGTGTTTTATAATCTTAATAACGTTCAGAATTTTGCAGTCTTAAATTGTGCAACTATTATTTGAGAAAAGGTGCTGGTTGGTGGGTGTAGGTTGAGCACTGCAAACTGTTAAACATTGGGTTTAGACGCATTAGCTGACAGGATTTCCAAAGTAACTGCAAGCTTGGAGGTTTATTTCACATTCTAGCTGAATAAACCGCCCTGTGAAAACAAAGGAGGACAGAAGGATTAAAAAGAAGCATAGTCTTAAGAAAGTTGCCAGCTAATCCATTTAAGCACAATGTTGGTACTGTTGATTGATTTCTCTTGCTGGCTCAGATGCCAGTAATTGCAGTTGATAATAGTTTAATGGATCTGAGTGTTAACAAAAACTGTCATTAATACAGCATTGTTCTCCTGACAAAGTGGGAGAATGTGAACACTGCCCTCAGATTAAAATGGATTCTGAGTTCTACAATTTTACACATTAACTCAGGATGAGTAGGGTTGTGACCGATTGACATTTTAATAGTTATTCAAACCTGTTTTACAGCATTCAGGATTTTGAGCAAAACTGGTTCCAGTTTGGCAATATGCTGTCCTGACTTTAGGAATCAACCTGAAGTAAGGGCAGCACAGTGGCGTAGTGGTTAGCACTGCTGCCACACAGCGCCAGGAACCCAGGCTCAATTTTGGCCTTTGGTGACCGATCATCTGTGTGGAGAGTGCACATTCTACCTGTGTCACCTGGGTTTCCTCCGGGTTTCCTCTCATACTCCAGAGATGTGCGGGTTTAGTGGATTGGCCAAGCTAAATTGTCCCTTAGTGTCCAAAGATGTGTAGGTAAGGGGAATTAGTGGGGTAAATATGCGGGGTTTCCAGGGATAGGGCCTGGGTAAGATGCACTTCGGAGAGTCGGTGCAGACATGATGGGCTGAATGGCCTCTTTCTGCACTGTAAGGATTCTATGATCTTCTATTCACCCATTATTACTGTGCGCTCATATGAAATTCTGGTGCCTTTCTCAGATCAGCATATGTGGATAGTCAACTTCCTGTTCCGAACAGTTAAAATTTACTTTAGAATTACATGTGTGTAAACATATATTTCAATTTTGGTGACTAACAATCACCAAAAACTCTTTTGATGATGCCTTCAAAGCCCTCAGCCTCTACCACCTAGAAGGACAAGAGCAGCAAACGTCTCCACCACCCACAAGTACCCCTAAAAGCAATACGCCTTCCTAACCTGAAACTATTACCAACGTTTCTTCACTGTCACCAGAACCTGGAACTCCCTCTCTAACAATGTCGCGGGTGTCCCTGCACCACCATGTGGACCGCAGCAGTTCAAGGAGGTGGTTCATCACCACCTTCTCAAGGGCAGTTAGGGGTGGGCTACAAATGGAGGCCTAGCCAGCGACGCCCATATCCAATGGAAGAATGAAAAAAAATCACAAGTGAAACCTTAATTTAAAATTTGAAACTAAAGTTGCCTAGAGGTTCTGACCTCAGCAAAACTGATGTTTTCCAACCCTGAATTGCTGCATTATTTTTCCTGATGGAAAAAAAAGTGTACAAAATGATCTTCTGTACTGTGCTGCACTTGTGATTTTCTTGTGCTGCATGGATGAGCGAA
Source organism: Carcharhinus amblyrhynchos (assembly GCF_965287045.1). Taxonomy (NCBI): domain Eukaryota; kingdom Metazoa; phylum Chordata; class Chondrichthyes; order Carcharhiniformes; family Carcharhinidae; genus Carcharhinus; species Carcharhinus amblyrhynchos. The sequence continues at coordinate 29,927,083 of NC_137346.1, forward strand.
CAAGGCTTGGTTCCAACTTTCTACTTGGTTCAGTCCAATGACTTGCATCCATCTATTCTTAATTTAGATCAAAGCTATTCAAATCCTCCAGCCATTTGCTGTGTCACAGTCAATGGCCCAGGTAAATCTGGCTCGTCTCCAACAGTTCCTTTGCTTATCATTTGAATAGGTTGAAGAACTGATGAATCTGCCAAATTTGAAACCGAACCCAGCCCGACTAAAACTGGCTTCGGTTGCCGCAGCTTTGGCTGTTTGGCGTCGTTCCAGTCTCGATCTTGTAAGAAATCATTACGTTCTTTGTATTGCAAGGTAACATGATAGTTTTTTTTTTCGCTTGTTTAGCTGATATGCAAACAGGTATGATGTGTAAAGGCAGGAAATAATTTGTAAATCCTCAAGATTCCAGCAATCTATCAGGCGGGTTGCAAATCTATTTGCCAAAAATGGCAGAACTCTTGGGTGTGGGTGCACAGGGTGCCTGTGGGGCAACTACTGCCGAGATAGAGCAACGCCTGTTTCAGAAAGCTCTGTTGTACCATATTTGTTTTCCATCGTGATCGAGTGCTTCTAGAGATGAGAAAGGGGAGAACAGGAATATTCTTTCGTACATCCTGGCTGAGGCAAATTTCAAGGTAATTTATCAGCCTGATTGTACTGTGTGGTGAAGAGTCTTGGGTAGATATTCAGAGGGAATGAAAATTGGGTGGCTTCAAGAATGGGCAACCAATCTGTAAGACTAACTTCATGGCAGGCACCAGGTCTGTCAGCTATTATGTGATCTGGGCCTTTATTCACAGAATGTACTTTGAAAAAAATCTTTGTACCAACAACTAAATATATGTGGACTTGTGAGTCCGATTCATTCTGTAATGTCAATGCATGGAGCATTACTGACAACCAATCATAACCCACCTCCTCCCACCCCAGAGGCAGTATGGGAAGTGGAAGAGCCCTCATTCATTGGGTGGGAATGTGTGAGGTGGAGCTCCTGTTGCTTTCCTGACTTCCTCCAATTAATCAGGGTTGGGAAGGCATACCTGCTTGGAAGCCAGTTGAGGAGGGGGGATGGCCACTTTGGGGATCTTATCCCACTGGTGCTAGTATTTAACTAGTAGTGGATAGGGACCATGCGTTGTGGGCAACCTGCTAGACTGGACTGTGGCCTGGTGGGGAGGGTCCCTCCTACTTGGGCAGCCCATGCCCAACAAAGAGGCTGGAGATAGGAGACTCCCATGGGTGAAGAGTTGGCCTGTCCTCACAGCCCCCCCTACTCCCTACAAGCCCTTTCCAATTGGCCTTAGCAAGTCCACCTTACTACCTTCACACCAGGTGCCGGCAATAATGGTGCAGCCTGGGCCTCTTGCACAACCAGCTGTCACTACAGACCTGCCAGCCTCTCATTGGCTTGTAACTCTTGGAGGTGGGTTATCTGTCCTGAAGATGGCAAGAACCCTGGCAGCAACTGATTAATTGTTTAACTGGCATTGTGGGTTGCAGGGGATCGGGGGCAGTGTTGTCAGGGGGAGGGTGGCTATCGGTTCTTCAGACAGTGGACGGGTCCACCACCGTGAACATTAATTTCACCCCATGTAACAATTACAACAGGTTATATTTATAACAGCCCCTTTTAACATCATAAAATGCTATCTAGGTTTGGACAACTTCAAGTTTACAGGATAGGTTGGGCCAGTCAAGTCTAGGCATAATGAGATTGGAATGGAGTCTAGAAACATCCCTCAGACCTGCTGTGGAATAAGATGTGCAGTAGTATTCAGAGGGCTGAATGCATAACTATACTCTCGATAGCGAATTCTGGGGGGTCATCATAACTCGCTGAGTAAATAAAAAATGCTCCTTAATACCCACTGCTTTTTTGCCAGTTATCATCAACCTATGACCCCTGATTTAGTCCTTCCTGTCAATGGAAAGTTCCTATCTACCCCATCAAAATCCTTGGTAATAGAACAAAGAAAATTACAGCACAGGAACAGGCCCCTTAGTTCTCCAAGCCCATGCTGATCATGATGCCCAAACTAAAAATTGTCCTTACTCGGACCGTATGCCTGTATTCCATCCTGATTCATGTACCCACCCAGATGCCTCTTTAATATTGAATCCCTTATCACATTATTTTTGTTCCATTTCTTCACTTGAACCGTAACACTCTCAGGATATATTTTTAGGCCGAATAGTATGGTTCGTGGAGCTATTTAACTGTCATTAGCATTAATGTACTGGCTGTTTTGTGTGTCAAATGCTCAGGTTGCTGAGTGCTGCTGAAACTACTCAGAGCAGCTCTGTGCCTCCTCCATGGTTATTTGGTCCTCTTCCAGGCTTTTTCGGCCGCCTAACTTGACAGTCAAATCATTTCTGTCCCGCTCTGCGATATTGTTCATTCGATTCCTAATGATGTGCAGCTTGCCGCTCGCAGAAGCATTCTTGCAACTAACCCATTTCACACTAGCTTCACGCTTTAAGTGAGGCGATAATGAACTCGAGAAGAACTGCGCCTTCTCCCCCACCCTCCCCACTTCAGTTCTGCTTCACACCGCCGCTGAAGGGGGTGGTAAATGGTGGGGGGGGCAGTGGTGGTGCAGGGAAGGGGGGGGGGGGTGGGCAGGCTGGGTGATGGGAGAAAGATTGTGTTTCCGTCGAGTAAACACATCTTTACACCTGTGGCTCGGCAAATAGAGCTACAGACACGGCAGTTTAGTTTAGATTCATAGCTAGGTGTGATTCACGCTGGATCAATTTGTCATCCTACTAAATGAAAACTAATTACTTCCTTGGGAAAATTTTCTTCGGAATTTTAGCTACTTATTGACTGCCTCCGTGGAGACAATGCAGCAGAGCCTGGTGCAGGTTGGAATGCAAAAGCAAGCTTGGCTGTGGCAGAGTAGCTTCCCTTCCCAAATCTCTCTCAGTAATAATTTAATCTGAATCTTATTTTGTCTTCAGTGTATCGTCCCTGGGAGATGCATAATGTAAATAAATGAGATCTGCTTTATTTTCTAACCTCAAATCCAATCCTGTGGATAACTTATTTTTCTTTATTGCAATAAAAATGTCCAACTGATTATTATGCAAGTGAAAAATAATGCGATGTTCCTTTAAAGAGATCATCAACAAACTAATTATTGAGCAGATTCGCTTGTCTATCTATTTATTTTCTTTTTTTTGTCTATATCTATTTATTTATATCCATTTTTCTACCTTTGCAAATGATCCAAGCCTGAATAACAAGGTCACAAACCCAGCAGACAGATCACCTTTTGTTTCCTTCTGTGTGCTTTTTCCTCGCATCGATTTCTCAGCCTTCCAAGGCCAGCTGCACCTTGATTTTAAAATGGTCATCTTTGCACTCAAATCTTCACTAGTCTCATAGAATAGAACCATACAGTGTCGAAAGAGGCCCTTCGGCTCATCGAGTCTACACTGACCACAATCCCACCCAGGCCTTACCCCCTTATCCCGACATATTTTACGCGCTAATCCCTCTAACCTACGCATCTCAGGACACTAAGGGACAATTTTAGCATGGCCAATCAACCTAACCTGCACATCTTTGGACTGTAGGAGGAAACCCACACAGACACGAGGAGAATGTGCAATCTCCACACAGACAGTGACCCGAGCCAAGAATCGAACCCAGGTCCTTGGAACTGTGAAGCAGCTGTGCTAACCACTGTGTTACTGTGCCACCCGAACCACCCCCTCCTTAGTCACCTTTCCCCCCGCCACCTGCACTCCCCAGTTCTTCAGCCGTCTGGGATTTCCGCACTCCTCCAATTCTGACCTCTTGTGTTTCTCTCATCTTCATCCCTCCAGCCTTGATGGCTGTATCTTGAGTTATCTTGACCCTTACCCTGAACTTATCCTAAGCTGCACAGAACATTGGTTAGACCACAGCTGGAGCGCTGTATGCAGTTCTGGTCACCTCACTGTAGGAAAGATGTGATTGCATAAAATGGGGTACAGAGGAGATGGGTCTGTGTGATATTGGAATGGGGCATTTGAGCTATAAGGAGTGATTGGAAAGGTTTGAATTGATTTCTTTAGAGCAGAGAGGGCTGAGGGCTTGACGTGTATAAGATTATGAGGGGTATGGACCTGGTGAATAGGAAGCAAGTGTTCCCCTTGGTTGAGGGGTTAATCATGAGGGGGCATAGGTAAGGGGCAGGAGATTCAGAGTGGATTTGAGAAATCTTTTCACTCAGGAGGCAGTGAGAATCTGGAATGCACTACCTGGGAAGGTGGTGGAGGCTGGAAAGCTTACAATCTTTATAAGTATTTGGATGTGCACACGAAACACCGTAACATTACAAGGATATGGAACAAGTGCTGGAAAATGGAACTTTAGTGGTTCAGACCCATTTAGTTGGTGTAGACTTGATGGGCTGAAGGGCCTTTTCTGCACTGTAGGGTTCTATGATTCTCTCCTTTAAGAACTTCTTAAAAGCTGTTTGGCCTCTGGCCATCTATTCTAATATCTCCCATGGCTTGGCGTGGAATTTTATCTGAGGTTTTTTGAAATGTCTTTGAATATTTGATGGCATTAAAGGTGTTTTTTTTTAAATTCATTGAACATGCGGTATCGCTGGCTGGCCAGCATTTATTGCCCATACCTCGCTGCCTGAGGGCAGTTGAGAATCAACCACATTGTTGTGGCTCTGGAGGTACATATAGGCCAGATCAGGTAAGGATGGCAGATTTCTTTCCCTAGAGGACATTAGTGAACCGGATGAGTTTTTATCAGAATCAACAATGGTTTCATCAGTAGATTCTTAATTCCAGGTATTTTCCGGGTACTCCATCTGTCGTGATGGGATTCGAACCTGGGTCCCCACAACATTAGCTGAGTTTCTGGATTAATAGTCTCATGATCATATTAATAGGTCATCGCCTCCCCCTTCAACCCAAGTTGTTCCTTTAGTTTGTTTGTGTAAAAATGTTTCCCCATTTTATCAGACTGGGGCAATTGAACATTGATCTTGGCTTAATAAAAGCAAAATACTACAGATGCTGGAATGTGAAACATGAACAAAGAATGCTGAAAAAACCCAGCAGCTCTGGAAGCGTCTGTAGAAAGAGAGAAACCAAGTTAACTTTTCCAGTCCCTATGACTTCTTCAGAGTTAGAGGGGAAAATATGTTTGATTATCCACTGTACAAGAGGCAGCGGAACAGCTGGAACACAGTAGATGGTCAGTGGTTCATGGGAGCTGGGAGAGATTGTAACAAAGATGTGGCAAGACTTAAAAATAAGTGACAGATTGTCCATTGGGTGAGGAGGGTTTTTGCACTGAGACAAAAAATGTTTGGGATTTTTAAAAAAAGAGGTTAAGACGGAGGAGAAACATCACAGTCCAATGTTATTGAACTCAGTGTTGAGTCCTGAGGACTGCAACGTTCCCAATCGGAAGGTGAGGTGCTGCTCCATCAGTTTGTGTTGGGATCTTGCCATCATCAGATTCTCTCTTTGACAAGGAAGTTAGTTTTGAGGTGGTGTAGGATTTATTGGCAGTGGATTGCTAATTCATAGTGCTAATGGACACACACGCCAGCTTTGTCAATAAGATTACACCTGATGTTTGAATTATCAGATGCCCATAAATGTCCTGTGGTGATGTCAGAAAGTAATCAAATTCTAATAAAAAGGTTTTGTTTTGAGAAGGGTCTTAAAGGTACCGGCAGTGAAGATTGAAAATTTTATACTTCTTCCATGACTTACCTCAGGACAACACAAAGTGCTTTACATGGAAGCACAAATAGGCCATTCAGCCCTTCGAGCCTGCACCACCATTCATTTTGTTCATGGCTGATCATCAAATTCAATATCCTGATCATCCTCACCCCCATCCCCCATATTTCTTGATCTCTTCAGCCATTACAGTCAATGAGGTATTTTTGAAATGTAGTTGTTGTAATTGAGGAGTATCATAGTCGAAGCTGCACACGGCAAACTCCCACAGACAAAAATGAGCCGATAATCCGTTTTGAGGTGTTGTTTGAGTGACAAATACTGGCTAAGATTCTGAAGAGATAGTGCCCACTTTGCTTCACGCTCTTGTACGTGGGAATGGGTGAAGAGATTTCACTTAAACACTGAAAGGAATGGTGATTTTTAAAAATCTGGAATCCTGATGCAGATTTACAAACACAATGATAAGGAACAACCCCAACACATTTTGCTGAACTGTTAAAAATAGAGGGCGGAAGATTATGACCTCACCTGCTGGCAGGATCTGGCACTGCATTTTCCAAAGGTCTTGCCGTATGTTGTGGCCCCACCTCCAGCGCGACGGATCCGTAAAATTCTGCCCATAGGAAAATTGTGGAAAAGATACTTTGCGCAGATCATGAAAATGCTCCCTCAAATTGAGGAACCAAGTCCCAGCCAAAGTGATTATTCTGTTGAGGCAATTTGCACACAAGAAATAAATAGATATGGTTTTGATAAATTTCTAATATTTTTTGAATTATATAGGACAGTACCCCTTGAATCATAGAATAGAATCCCTGCAGAGCAGAAGGAGGCCATTTGGCCCATCGAGTCTGCGCCGACCACAATCCCACCCAGGCCTTATTTCCATAACCCCACCTATTTACCCTGCTAATCCGTTTGACATTATGGTCAATTTAGCATGGCCACTCAACCTAACCCACAGACGTTTGGACTGTGGGAGAAAACCGCAGCACCCAGAGGAAACCCACACAGACACAGGGAGAACGTGCAAACTCCACACAGACGGTGACCCGAGGCTGGAATTGAACCCGGGACCCTGGCGCTGTGAGGCATCAGTGCTAACCACAGTATGAATACCTTTTCTGAAGAAACGGTGCTTTTTGGGGTTGAAGTAAACCCTGGTGTTTACATAACTCAATTGATTCTAAGTGCTTGATGTAAAACGTAGGCTCGTGCATGTGAATCCTTCCATGGAATCTGTTGTCTCTTTAGCATCTGCCATTTCATTACTCAGGAAGTGGTGCTTGAGTGAAAGAGAAGTAAGGGCCTATCTAGCTGTCAGATATCCTGATAACATGTTGTATGGGGCTTTCAAAGTCCTGCTTTTCACTGTAAAGGCATTAACCCACTGATAGCAATCTTGTCTGAGTGTGACTGATACCTACCATCAGCCAGAAGTGATAGGTGATCTTATCATTGCCTGAACTGCTTTCTGTGCTTTTTATTTAAAGTTGCCATTTTCTTGTTTGCTGGTCTCCCATTGTAAGCTGCATTGGAGAAAAGCTACATTTCCAGCACACCTCACAATTGTTTGAAGAGGATGGGCTTTTAAGGTGAGATCTTTGGTTGTATGTTTTCACCGGAGTCTTGCTATGCTAAAAATGGTGACACTATCTGATGCAACACAATGTTAAGCAACTTCTTATGATCGTGGGTGGCACAGTGATTAGCTCTGCTGCCTCACGGCGCCAAGTATCTTGTTTCAATTCCAACCTCAGGTCACTGGCTATGTGGAGTTTGACACATTCTCCCCATGTCTGCTTGGGTTTCCTCCCAAGGTCCAAATATGCGTGGGTTAGGCTGATTGGTCACGATAAACTGCCCTTTAGTGTCGGGGGACTAACAGGTTAAATATATGGGGTTATGGGGATAGGGCTTGGGTGGAATTGTCATCAGTGCAGCCTGATGTGCAGAATGGTCTTCTTCTGCACTGTAGGAATTCTATGATTGTGTTCAATTCAGCATGATTGTAAAATATCACAAACGTTCAGTGATGAAACCTCTTCCTTACATGAATTGTCAGTAAAAGATAACAATCCCTTACCTGTAAATATTCACCATTCATTTTTGAAAATCACATTGCTTCAATTTTATTCCTTTTGCTACCTGTGATACTCCCAGCTCTGCCACTTTGTTCCCAACAGACACCTTTTTTGTTTGTGATCAAGAGATTGTTGAAGTCGGGTCAAGAGATGGTAAGGTTTGAACTCTGAACCGAGGACAAAGAGCTCACTCCATATGGTTTACTCTTCCACTTTCATCCTATTGCAAATCAACTGTAAATCAGTGAAGAGTGCTGACATTGTTGTTAAGCGAGCAGGGTAATTGCTTGGCATTTGATCTGTGCTCATTGAGGCAAATATAATCAGTTTAAAGGTGTTGTGGTAGCGAAAGGATCAAGTCCCCAAGTGAAACAAGTTGAAGAACTTGTTCGTTTTTACAAACCTCTTGGAGTAGTGATTTTCTTCCGACGCTGTGAAATTGAATAATTACCATGTGACTCCACAGCTCAAATCATTTAATCCAAGTGACAAGTTTATAAAATAGTAAAAGATTTTGTTTATTCGTTCATGGTTCCTATTCTGGTGGATAATAAACTTCGCATCAAGCTCAATGATAAGGATTGAGGATAAACTAGCATCTGGCCAAGGATTGGCCAAATGCAGTACAACGTAGAACCATAGAAACCACAGAAAGTTCAGCCCATCCAGTCTGCACCAACTCTACAAAAGAGCAACCCGTCTAAGCCCTCCCCTCTGCCCTATCCCTGTAACCCTACATGGCCTAACCTCCACATCTTTGGACACTAGTAGGGGAATTTAGCATGGCCAATCCTCCAAACCTGCACATTTTTAGAGTTTGGGAGGAAATCAGAGCGTCCAAAGGAAACCCAGGCAGACATGAGGAGAACTCCACATGGAGAGGCATCCAAGGCCAGAATCGAACCCATGTCCCTGTGAGGCAACAGTATGAATTACTGTGCCACCATGCCACCTCCATGTTTTCCTAATTTAATGCACCTTCTGGCAAGCATGGTCATTTTTTCTATGTACTAGACAAATTAAAAGACAAACACACCAACAGTTGAATCATCAGTAAAGATTCCTCCTTGATTTTCTCTCCTTATGTTTCTCTCTGCCTCTGAAACCCACTGGCTTTTGGAATAGGCCACATCATTCTGGTTGTTAGTTGTGCCGGGTACAACTTCTCTCAGAATCCAAAAGTCAACATCGAAATTCCCAAGTGAAATCTTCTGTCTGTTCTTGATTGCCGTGAGATGGCACTCCAGGTTCATGTTCTCCATCAATGATCCGCTTTTGTAAGAGAGAGTTAGGCATTCTGGCTACATGACCAGCTTAACTCACTTGTGACTGTCTCAACGTGGTATGGATGCTTGGCATGCTTCCTTGGGTGACCATGTTGCTGCCTGGTATTCTATCCTGCTATCTGATCTTGAGGAACTGCTGACAACGGATCAAGTGAAAGTGATTGAGATTCTTGGCTTGACACCAGTACACAGTCCATGTGTCACATGCATAGGACAAAATGAGCAGGACTGTTGTTCAATTAACTTCCAGTTGACGGGCAGACTTATTCCCTGGCATTCCGGGACTCTTGTTCAAAATTTATCAAAGGCTCTATTTGTTTTGGCAATTCTTGCACGTGTCCTGTCATCAACATGGACAGCTTGAGGAACAGTGCTACTGAGATAAGTGAGATTATCTGTTGCTGATGAGTTCCCACCATAGACTGAAATCTTGGATTCTAGCTGGTGCTTTTCTGGACCAAGTAGTACGTAACTCCAGTCTTCTTAATGCCATTCTTAAGTCCAAATATGTTGCATACATTGGAGAACAAGCCCATGCTCTGCCTGTCCATCTCTGAACTGGCAGCAAGTGCAGAGTAATTAGCAAACAGGAAATAGTGAAGCATGCCTTTCGGGGATCTTGGTCTTTTCTGGCATTGTCTGAAGTTGAGCAGTTTCCCGAGTATGTGATTTATGATTTCAATGCCTGGATGGAAGGTGTGGGAGAGCATGTCTGAGAAAAACTGATGGGGGCTGGTGCTAGCTTGGAGGCCAGTTTTAACTCCATTAGTAATGGGGAAAGGGTCAGAACACTCACCAAACTCCAGATCACATGAGCATGCCGTCATGGAACCGAGGAACCATTTTGATGCATTTCTCAGGCCAGCTGGATTTCTCTATGACTTTCCACAGGTCCTCACAGCTGACTGTGACAAAGGCCTTGGTTGGATCAGCAAATGTGATGTAGAGGTCAACATTCTGTTCTTGGCGTTTTTCTTGGAACTATCCTTCTACAAATACTATATCTGTGATTCCTCCACCTTTTCTGGAATTGCGCTCCCTTTCTGGTGGCTGATCCTGATCGCAATACTGCACTAAGCGATTCAGAAGGATTCTGGTGAAGGTATTGCTGGCAATAAAGAGGAGTGAGATTCCCTCTGATTGTCACAAGATTGGTGAGTTTCTTTCTGCCTCTGTGCATGAACAGTGGAGGCATCTTTGCATTGTTTGAGATGATTCTTTGCTCCCACATAGGCTGAGGGAGTTCAGCAAGCTTCTTGACCAGGCATAGTCTGCCATACCTTATCGACGAGGCAGGAGTTTGATTGGGTTCATCTTTTCCATCAGGGGCTGGAGAATCATCAAGAGAGCAGTTGATGGCAACCTGCTGAAGGCTGATTGAGGATGTGATTAAACTGCTGTGTCCATCTTCCTAGGATTTGGGCTTTGTCTGTGTGCAGTGTTGGTCCATTGGCATTGAGGATTGGTTTTGAACCAGCAGATTGGGTCACACAGACAGATTTGAGAGTATTTAACTTTTAAGTTTATTTTTTAGTATCACAAGTAAGCTTACATTAACACTACAATGAAGTTACTGTGAAAATCCCTTAGTTGCCACACACCAGCGCCTGTTCAGGTACACTGAGGGAGAATTTAGCATGGCCAGTGCATCTAACCAGCACGTCTTTTGGATTGTGGGAGGAAACTGGAGCACCTGGAGGAAAGCCACACAAATATTGGGAGAATGTGCAAACTCCACACAGACAGTGACCCAAGCTGAGAATCGAACCTGGGTCCCTGGCTCTGTGAGGCAGCTGTGCTAACCACTGCGCTAACCACTGCCACCGTGTTGCCCCTGCCACTGTGGAGTCTCTTCCAGTCGTTGTGGGTCTGCATATGATTGAATTCCATCTGCTTTTTGCTTCACACAAGTGTGTTGCATCTCTTTAAACTTCCAGAGGGTGGTCCTGTTTTAGAATTTATCCTTGACATCTTCAGAGATGGTCATAGTAGGGATGTGCACACTAATGATAGCTTGCTTGTTTCCTTGCAGGGGGAGTTTAAGCACCATCAGATGGTTATTAATACTTTTGAGAAGGCAGGTCAACTCACTGATGAGATCACTCATAACAGCAAAGCCCACAACAGCCTTGTGTCATTCTGTTTTTCCCACGGCCACTCCAAATCTGCACCGATTTCCCTGAGCTGAGTCTCACTGAGGCTGTTAATCTGGACTTGGTTCTATGCCGGCCCTGTACCAATAAGAGCAATTCTTCTCTCCAGCCCGTTGGTTGTGACGTTGTCCATGAGGGTGCACACATCCCAGTGCCAGTGGTGGCCAGTGTCACCTTTACTTTCTTTGAAATTGCCATGTTGATGGCATGCTGGCCACGGAGGTGAAGCAGTTTTGAGCAGCTTTTCTAGCCTCTTCCTCCTACTGGGGAAGTGCTCCTTAAAAGCACTCAGTCACTCAGGGGGTTGCTGAGTTTCATTTCTGTTTCCTTCCAGTGTAAGGTGATCCTGTGGGCTGAGGGTCTGAGGCTACAGATCCCAGTAAATCCACACCTGCTAGAACATAGAATATTACAGCGCAGTACAGGCCCTTTGGCCCTCGATGTTGCGCCAACCTGCGAAACCAATCTAAAGCCCATTTATCGCTCGCAGGTTGCCACAGGGCTTGTGACAAATAGATGATGCATATGATGGACATGACTTGGCCGTGAATGGGATTATAGCGAGGAAGAGTTGTGCATCATCAGCCTCACTCTGATCCTGACCTATCTTGATGTAGTGGCAAGTCTCGTCCGGATGGCCAGAAATAGGTTCCAGATGCAGCAAGTGATCAGAATGTCTCCCGTGCCTTGTCGAGCTCTATATGTTCCACAACATGGTGCTGACCCATCTTCAAGATTGTTGGACCTTGGATTGGTCTCATCCACCTAGCCCACCAGAATCAATCTCAGTTTGTCAGGATAGAAGATCTCTAAGTCGGCGAGTGTAGGAGACAAGACAAGATGGTGGGTGAGTGGAATCGGCTGCTGTCGGTGGTGGTGGAGGCAAATTCATTAGGGTCTTTTAAGAGACTTCTGGATGAGTACATGGGACTTAATAGGATTGAGGGTTATAGGTAAGCCTAGTAGGTAGACATAAGATCAGCGCAACTTGTGGGCCGAAGGGCCTGTTTGTGCTGTAGTTTTTCTATGATTCTAACTGCCTTCACCTCTTTTGGGCCATCTGTCAACTCTGGCTGCTGATGCATGCTTGGAACTACAGGGGAAGATGAGGACCAATACAGAATGAGCCAGTCAAAAGAGTGCTTGCCTTTTAGAGGTGCTGTCCCATCCCTACAAACCATACACCCCACACCCATACTAGCACAGGAATAAATACACTCAAATTGTGTTAGAATAGGACCACCTGGCAAGGATGAAGTTATGATCAGACAGAGGACAAGGCTAGCCCATTGCACTGGGTATGCTGATGGCTATGATCATGGTTTGCCCAGACTAGGGTAGAGTAAAAGACCTGAGTAGCCAATGAGGCTAAACTGAGACTTTACCTGATGCAATTTTTTAAAGCCATCTGCGTCTCATCTTAGCCAAAATGCCTTAGATCAAGCCGGGAGAGGGTGCAATGCCTCATCCTGCCAGCCTGGATCTTGCTTGATTGAGCCCAAGATGGGAATGCAAAGTCTTGTCTTGTCAACTTGGATCTGGTTTGTCCCTCATGATTGGACTTAATTTGAATTGGCTTTTCTGGTTCGAGTTAAAATTCCGAAAGGTGCCAACCAAAAAAAGTAGGAGGAAAAATCCAAAAGTGAGTTTGGGCATGACAGCAGACTTAAAAATGGGGAGATTCAAAGAGAAAAGTTATAGTTAGAGATTTGCCGGGACCTCATACATCACATTCTAGGGAAAGGCATTGAAGAGAAAATCAGAAGGGGAAAGAATTATTAATGAATATTTTGTGTTTGAAAGTGACACTAATTAGAATTGGTGAGTTTATCACTGTGCATGTCAGATAACCATTTCAGAGTCACTCTTGGGATAGTTTAAAGATAGATGGGCTTCCTAGGAAGATGGCACCTTTGATGGCTCAATCAGTTCACTGGTATGACTGTGGATTACGAATTAAAGCAGTTGCAAATTAATTGGTCTGCGTTTGCTCTCGCGGGTTTAGGACATGGCGACCAACTGCAACAGGTAAATTCATCAGACTGAAGAAAAATATAATTATCAGGAGTCCTAGAGAAAAAAAAATGGTGAGAAACGAGCAGCAGTCGTATCCGGGAACTATCAATTGACGAAACCACCGACTGAGGACACCTCTGTTCCCGTAAATTGCTTTTAAAATTCTTAATTTCCCAAAGCAAATATCTTCTGCACTGAAGGATGATGGCAGGGATTAGACACGTATCCAGTTGACATTTACTGTGGGTGTCTTTTCAGAATGAAATTGCCGACCTTTGAGCTGCCAGCGATGAGGAGGTGTTAAGATCTTAAAAGTGACTGCGTCTCAGCACTGTTCAACATCGCAAGACAGGCTGCCTAACATTTCGCCAACATTTGTCTTCTAAATTGTACAGTGTAAAATATTTATAAAACACACGTGTGGAAGTGAATTTAAAAGGCATATTAAAGTCGCTGCTTAAATTATTTATACTCTGTAAATATAGAAACAGTGAAATGAATGGAAGCTGGCGACGGCTGATGCTACTGGAATCTCCATTGGGGGCAGTGGGGAGAGCAGATCCTGTAAGTGTACTGCCGCCTGCGGAGCTTCTTTTCTGAATTTAACGCCCCCTTCCCTTCAGTCCCTTTGTGGACGTGAGGCCGAAACGGTCAAGAACGGGCAGCGGTTTGGTCATTTGCGATGAGTGGAACACTGACCTTGACATTGGTTAAGAAAACCAAGCAGGAGACTTGCAGCCTGATCCCAGGTGGAATGCATTCTCTATGGCGGCGTCAGTGCAAATTGGGCTGTCGACAACAAACCTAACCACAACTGGGGAAGTATTAGATGGTCTGCTTTGTTTTGAGTGGGCTGACTAGTAAAATACCCCTTTTCTAGTATACTATATTACGTGTCCTATTTCAGTCTTTTTTTTTGCATTGGGTCTGTCTTAGTTTTTCTACAATGGAACCATTTATGCGATTTTTTAAAATATGTAGAGATAGAACCCCTAATGTGCAGAAGGAGACCATTCAGCCCATCGAGTCTGCAGCCATCACAATCCCACCCAGGCCCTATTTCCATAAGGCCACGTATTTACCCTGCTAATCCCCCGACACTAAGGATCAATTTAGCATGGCCAGTCCACCTAACCTGCACATCTCTGGATTGTGGGAGGAAACTGGAGCACCTGGATGAAACCTACGTAGACATGGGGAATAGGTGCAAACTCATCGCAGACAGTCACCCAAGGCCAGAATTGAACCCAGGTCGCTGGCACTGTGAGGCAACAGTGCTAAACATTGTGTCACCATGCCGCCAATTGCACAAGTAAGAACGACGAATTAATTATGTATCTTCTGTGTGCCCCATTCATTACCAGGGCAGCATGGTGGTACAGTGGCTAGCACTGCTACCTCGCAGTGCCAGGGACCTGGGTTCAATTCCCAGCTTGGGTCACTGTCTGTGTGGGGTCTGCAAGTTCTTCCTGTGTCTGCATGGGTTTTCTCCAGATCCTCTGGTTTCCTCCCACAGTCTGAAAGACGTGTGGTTGGGTGCATTGGCCATGCTAAATTCTCTCTCGGTATACCTAAACAGGCGCCAGAGTGCGGTAACTCAAGAATTTGTGGTGTCTGTGTGGGTTTCGAGTTTCGAGACTCGAGTGTCTGTGTGGATTTCTCCCCATAGTCTGGAAGGTGTGCTAGTTAGGTACATTGACCATGGTAAAGTCTCCCTCAGTCTACCTGAATAGGTGACGGAGTAAGGTGACTAGGGGTTTTCACAGTAACTTCATTGCAGTGTTAATGTAAGCCTACTTGTAACACTAACAAATAAACTTTAACAGTAAAAAAAGCTTTGCTTAGCAGTGTTTACATGGAGAATATAAATGGGCAATTTTTTAATTAGTTGAATTATTAAAGGTGAGCTCATTCATAAAGTTATGTTTGAAAACCTTTGACACTTGCAGAATGAGCACGTGTCACTGATATATTGTAAATATGGTGATTATCAGTCTTTAGCTGCAGGGATATTTTAGAATTTGTGTCTTAACCAGAAGGTCACAAGTTCAAGCTTCAGACCTATCTATCATTCATACTTAGCTGTCTCAATTCATTTAGTCCCATCTTTTCGAAACCAGTCCATTAGCAGGCTTTTTTATCATGGGAAATGGAGGGGAAATATTCTGTTATCTTGGTATTTCCAACGACTCCTACCTAATTGAAATACTACGCGGCACTTGTGAGCGCAAGAAGAGACACAAGTAGTCAATTTCTGATCATAAGCGATGTTGCACAAAGAAATCATTACAGATATGCTTTCCTGTACCTTCCAGTAAAATGGAAACTGTTATCTGATGATCAGAATTCTACCCTGTGTCAGCTGATCGCAGGTTGTTCAGTTACAAAATGGTAGAAGATTGTGGGCCATCTAGAGGAGGATGCGAGGTTACAAGTATTGTACTTTAACATTTGAGATGCTATTGTATTTTCATCATCTGCGGAGTCAACACATTCAAAACTGTTTTAGATAATATCCCAGGTTAAGTGGTAAACAGAATGTAATATTGCTTCAAAATGTTCAGCTGGCCACTCTAGTAAGTTATGCTATGTTGCGTGATGATACAAGCATCCTGATGGAATTCTGTTGGCAGGAAAATGTTCATATTTGGTTAATTGTAATAATAATTGCTAAATCCAGGCAAAATTCATAGTAACTGTAGCTGTAATGTTCTCATTAAGAGGAATGCCCCCTTCATATTTGAATGCCAGGGAGGTAAGTGTTGTAGCCCTAGTACGACCACCTCTCAGATTCTGGGGATCTTTTAAAAGAGGCTTGTAGTAATATTAAACCTGTGAGGACATATGAAGTGAAATATCAAACAAGGTTTGGCTATGCAACATGGAAGGAAACATCAATGGAAGTGAATTTAAATAGTAGTGGTTGTGGTTTGGATACAAACCCACCAGGGCACCCATCAAGGCGTGTACAGTCTCGCAGCACGTAAAGAGATCAGTTGACCTCTTGACAGTCAACAGTTTTTATTAGAGTAGGGCAGCATGGTGGCACAGTGGTTAGCACTGCTGCCTCATAGCACCAGGGACCCGGGTTCAATTCCGGCCTTGGGTCACTCTCTATGGAGTTTGCACGTTCTCCCCGTGTCTGTGTGGGTTTTCTCCAGGTGCTCCTGTTTCCTACCACAGTCAAAAGGTGTGTGGATTAGGTTGATTTGCCATGCTGAATTCCCACTTAGCGTCAGAGGGATTAGCAGCGTAAATTCGTGGGTTTATGGGGATGGGGTGTGATTGTTGTCAGTGCAGGCTTGATGTGCTGGATGGCCTCCCTCTGCACTGTCGGGATTCTATGAATTACCAAGCTTAATCTCGTTCTGCTGCTTGCTTCCCACTCTGTTGGATATTAGTTTATCAAACAATTGCTTCATTCCCTTTTAAAAGAATTTATGAGCTTTGTTTCAGCAACTGCGCTCCTTTGTGTGATATGGCATGTAATGTTTTTATTTTGTTTTTGTTATTTGATATATTGCTTCAATAAATGCACTAGAATCTGCCATTATGTGGGGACATAGTTTGCATCTGAAACAGCTCCAAATGCTGGACTATCTGAGCAACTCCACAGGGACTTACATTCCATCAGCTTATTAGGCAGCAGTTGTCAAAACTAAGCTGGTGTTGGATGGCAGCTACTGTTGAACTGTATCAGAGAAGGGAGTGTGATGCACAGGCAACTAAGCGGAGTTTTACAAGAGGGGTGCTTTACTAAGGTTAGCCATAGAGGAGCTCTGCATTTCCTTGGCAGTTGCGTGTTAGTTGGGAGAGTCTGAGTCTGCTTTCTTCTGACACTAAAACATTTAAAAACATGTTTAGGAAATGCTCTGTGTTAAATGATGTTGTACCAAGGCTTCTCCTCAGTAACTACTCCACAACGAGGCGTCAGGGACCACACATCTTTATTCAGTCTACTCGCTCCACAATCCAAAAGTTGACTGCCTACTCTGGCCGATCCCAACAGCTTACCCCACACCCGCGGTCACATGACTCATTCCCTTCAAGGGGCTATGCCCCAACAAACAGACTGGCAAAGCACTGGCAAACAAGTAACAAAATCTTGTTTTGTATCAGGCTGGAGTTAAATAAAAACTGCACCTGATGTGAATTTAAAGATGACCATAAATTGTCTGATATCTTTCAGCTTTAGGTTACAGGTGAAACCTTGAATTAGGGATGGCACGGTGGCACAGTGGTTAGCATTACTGCCTCACAGCTCCGAGAATCCAGATTCAATTCTGGCACTGAGTGACCTGTGTGGTGTTTGCATACGTTCCCCAGGTCTGCATAGGTTTCTCTGCACGCTCCACTTTTCTCCCACAGTCCAAAGATGTGCAGGTTAGGTGGATTGGCCACACTTAATTGCCCCTTAGTGTCCTAAGATGTGTCGGTTAGATGCGATTAGCCATGTTAAGTGTGTGGGATTATGGAGATAGGGTGGGGGAGAGGGTCTGGGTAAGATTCTCTGCCAGAGAATTGGTGCAGACTTGATGGGCCGAATGGCCTCTTCTGCACTGTATGGAATTCTATGATTCTGTGAATATTGTTATTCTTGTGATGCACAACTTGCAATACTTCACATTGTCATGAAAGTGGAAGTGTAACTTTACCTTTGGGAAGGAATGTAACCCAATTTAGTTTGATGGAAAGGAGCAAACAAAAACATGCAAAGGCAGGTTCAGGACATGAGTCACCGACCAAGAGGACACGGTACAATATTGGCCTGCAATCAGTTGGGAAGGGCTAAGTTACAACCGGGGCTGATTTTCCTTCAGTGAGAACCAGCCTTGCATTTCACACTTCGATCGTCATTGCCAAGGGAACTGAGGGTTGTTCAGCCGAGTTCCTCTGAGGCATTCTTCATACATTAACAACCTCGCATCAACTATTATATTTTGTGCAATAACGAGATTTAATTTAGATTTAACTACATCACCAGTAATTAAACAGACTGAAAGACAAGCTTAACAAACTGGTCATTTTTACATGGAACCATCTCTGGAAATCCTGAGCCAAGCATGTTTTCTGGCAAGTAAGGAATGGATTTATCAGGATTATGCCCAGTTCCTGAATATGATATGTAATGTAACAGATGGCTCTTTGGTAGGCGCACTAAGATTTTGCTTTTATCTAAAGCTGCAAATAATACATCGATCCTAAAAGCGTAAACTCAAAAATATATGGCTAAGTCCAGCAGATCATTCACTTTCCATAATGCAGACTGGTCTAGGATGGGAAGTCAGTATTTGATTCCGATATCCATGCTGAAACCCAGGCTAAACTTGTTTAACATTGATCAGTGAGTTTCTGGTGCTTTTCCATTAGGCCTTTTGGAAAATGAAGAGTCTTTGAGATTAGGTTGAACACCCTTCTAGTGGAGTTCAACCTGTCTTATATATCTCATAGGTAAGGAAGTATTGTTGCAACTATACAAGGCATTGGTGAGACTGGAACCAGGAGTATTGTGCAGGGTTTTGGTCCCCTCATTTGAAAAAAGATATAGTGGCATTGGAGATAGCTCAGAGGAGGTTCACTGGATTGATTCCAGAGATGAGGAGTTTGTCGTATGAAGAGAGATTGAACAGTTTAGGCCTATTACTTGCTAGAATTTAGAAAAACGAGGCAGAGTCAAATTGAGGTGTACAAGATGATAAAAGAAATGGACAAAATAGATGCGGAGCAGATGCTTCCTCTTTTGGGGCATTCTAGGATGAGAGGTCATAATCTTTGGATTAGAGATAGCAAATTTAAAGCAGAGTTGAGGAGAAATTACTTCTTCCAAAGCATTGTGAATCTGTGGAATTCACTACCTCAGAGTGGTGGATGCTGAGACAGTGAGTAAATTCAAGGAGGAGATAGACAGATTTTTAATGGGTATTAATTGAAGGGTTATGGAGAGAAGGCAGAAAAAAGGGGATGAGAAGCATATCAGCCATGATCAAGTGGTGGAGCAGACTCGATGGCCCAAATGGCTTAATTCTGCTCCTATATCTTATGAACTTATGTCAACATGGAGGGAACAGCATGATATATGGTTGAGGTAGAACATCTTGGACGGGATTTTACGGCCTTGCTCGAGTGAGACCAGCAAATCCCGCCTGAGGTCAATGGACACTTCCGTTGTCCGCCCCTTGCCCACTCCGATACCGTGCTGGGCGGGGCGGTAGAATTCTGACACCAGTCTTTACAATTGCATGATTCAAACGAAACTAGAGGCTAGGAATGGAAATATATTACAGAGAGAAAAAGAGCACACACAGAAAAGCTGTGTCTAGTACCACTCATTTTTTGGCACATTTTTGTGTTTATAATATAGAAACATAGGAATAGGCCATTTGGCCCCTCAAACCTAATCTACCTCACCAGCTTGCAGGTTACAGTATCAAACGATATTGATGTCTTTTACTTCAGTTCCTGCACCCAATTAATGTCTTGTTTGTGGAAGATGGATGGACAGAATTTTCTGGCAACTTGGAAAGATATTCCAACTGTGAATGAAGCTTAATTCCAAACTTGATGCCACCTTAATACAGATGCAATCCCTAATGAGTTTCACAGCAATTGCAAAGAGGAATATTGAAGGACAAGGTGTGTTCTATTAGTGCCTACAACTGGCCAGTGGGATCTGGCTTTTAACAGAACTTAGGCTATAACTAAGAAATCCCAGTTATTAGATCATACCACCAAGTTGAGGTACGGATAGGCCCTGCCTTTCCTTAACTAACAGGTACAAGGAACTTGCCTGCATTTCCAGTTGACATGAAAGAACTTGGAACTCTTCACCACTGTGAGATGATAGCCTGCACCTTTGTTTTCAAGTTGGGTCAGAGGGTGGGGAAATTTCACGGCTCCCATGCCCCTTAGGAAAAGGTGGCTTGAAAATAGGGATCTTCATCTAGGGTAGGTGGGCCCACTGCCCTGGATGTAGACTAAAGGAGTGCGAGCTCAGGCTGTTTGAAAGGCCCACCTCAGTTTACTGGGACTTGATCCCAGATCTTTTCTTAAATATTTGGCCTTTTAGCCACAACACCCTCGCTCCTCCATCCACACACATTTCCTTTTGCAGACCTTATGCCAGCTTAATGCCAACTCATGACCACTTTTCCCTTACACCTTCCATGCCAACTCACCCAGTAAGCACCATAGGAAGACTTCTGGAGCAATGCTGATTAAATACAGTAAAGTTCTAAATAGCAGAATTCTATATAAAAAGCACACACATTCATGAAAGCCCATTTAAAATATTGAAATCTCCTCATGTACTTAATCCTTCTCAAAACACAGAGCCTTGTATTCATACCCCCACATCAAAGACAGATTATTCTTTAATAACATCTTTGTACTGTTAATGAAACTATGAGTTAACAACCACCTCCCCTTCATAGTGATATAGGTTTTGGACAGCATCCAAGTGTTAATAATGCTATAATAATGGTTAGCGTTCTGTCAAAAAACAGCTATTGAAATTGCTGGAACATTTTTTTTTCCAAAACTTGGAGACACAGACTGGCAGATTTTTTTTTTAGTCAATTTTTAACGGGCTAGCCATTTAAACAACTTGATAGCTTGACAGTTCTCCATGCCTTATCCGCTGTACCGGAGTGTTCATGATTACTCTCAAGATTCAGAATTCCTACACTCTGGGATAAGACCCTTGCTGCAGGGACTCTGGGTTTAATATAACCTGCACTGCACACATCCCAAAAAAAGTTAGCAACAGTGCTGGCTTGAGGACTTGCAAAACTAGATTTATCGTTAAGAACAATACGTAGGGTGATGAATTTTCTTGGAGGGAGTTGCTGCCATGGAACACTTACATTTTTTGCATCTGATTTGGTGCACTTATTGGAATGTTGTCGTCTCCTGTATACTGGGAATGATTCTCAAAATAATTCTTTTTCAGTTACATGTATTATCAGTACAGCTGTATTTCCTTCGTAGGAGTTGGCGATTCCAAAAGTAGAGTCAGAAGAATGGTCAAATAAACTTGTTCATGAATGGACATAGAGGCACACTGTTGTACCTCAAAAACAACCCCAGCTGCAAACATTGTTGAAGAAACCAGTAAATGAACGGATGACACAGTGGTTAGCACTGCTGTCTCACAGCGCCAGGGATCCAGGTTCACAGCCTTGGGTGCCTGTTTGTATGGAGTTTGCACATTCTCCCCGTGTCTTGTGTGGGTTTCCTCCAAGTTCCTCCCACGCTGAAAAGTGAGCGGGTTGGGTTGATTGGTCATGCTAAATTGTCCCTTAGTGCCAGGGAGATTAGTAGGGTAAATACATGGAGTTATGGGTGTAGGGCCTTATGGGATTGTTGTCTGTTCAGGCTTGACAGCCTCCTTCTGCACTGTAGGGATTCTATGAATCTCTGGAAAGTATTCAGAAGTTCAACTTTATTTGTTACATCTAATATTTTAGAGGGCTGTTAAAAATGTACATAACCGAGATGCTCAAAAGTAATGACTCATTTTAAATTCTGGCATCTTAAGTGTGCACATAACAAACAATGAAAGATGTTTGATCGATTCCAGTCCTGCACTCTAGCTAGATGGTCTTCAAAGGTGCTAGTTTCACCCTTAAATTCATAAGGCCAGTTGGCTTTGATGCCTTCCAATGTAGCTGGGAAAAGAGCTGAGTTTGACAGTTGACATGCATGTATTCAGTGTCACCAATTATTCAGTGATAATTCGCATCTCTATTTTTCTTTTCCATTTTATTTGAAAAATGTTTCCACTGAGCAAGGATAACGTGCCCTTTCACGGAGCAATTTCAGTCTATTGGCTGGCTGTTTCCAATGAACTCCCAGTGAAATCTTTAGCTTGGTTCCAGGGAGCTGACCTTTTAACAGCTTGTAGAACAAAATGATTAGCCTGTAGCTTAGCACAGCGTGGTCTAGTCACATCTGTTTGAAATGACAAAGAGAACACTTGACAGCCATTTAGCTGAAAGCGTTGCAGGTTCCCGAGTTGGTCTGAGAGCAATTTTATTGATGATGGATTTGAGCAATGTAAATGGATGGATGAAAGAAGAAAGAGGCAGCAGGTGAGACATGCTCTTAACTGTGTCAACTGGTAGTCTGGAAATGGAAGTCACGGCAGTCAATGGTTTATGTAGATTGCAATGTCAAATCAAATAGTAAGCACCAAGAAATAACTGATAGATTTGCACTTCTATTTCATTTGAAATCCAAAATGTGAACATTGCAATCAGTCCTTGTAGAACTCCAGTTAACTGTTTGAAAGATTTACATTTTGAATATGCAGTTGGCCGCTCACATATAGCTGTATGTTAGCATGTATAGATGTTATTCTGATGCAAACATAATTTATTTCATACATTTTAGCAAGCTTTGTTGGTGCAAAAAAAAATTTTATATAGACTCAGCGCCAGGGTCCCAGATTCAACTCTAGTCTGTCTGTGCAGAGTTTGTACATTCTCCCTGTCTCTGCATGAGTTTCCTCCAGGTGCTCTAGTTTCCTCCCACAGTTTGAAGATGTGTAGGTTAGGTTGATTGGCCATGCTAAATTGCCCCTTAGTGTAAGGGGAATTAACAGTATAAATATGTGGGAATACAGGGATAGGGTCTGGGTGGGATTGTTGTCAGTATCGGCTTGATGGGCTGAATGGCCTCCTTCTGCGCTGTAGGGATTCTATGATTCTATTCTGTCTTGGGTATGACATAAACATTAGTGATCTGTGTTCAGGCTGTATTGATCAAAATCTCATCACTTCCCCAAACATGGGGAACGCAATGGCTTTGTAGTCCCCAGAGAAACCAATGCATAACAGAGTAGCGAAGGTGGGGAAGGCTTCAGATATGGGTAACATATACTCACAGTTTACCCATCTACTTCCCCATCAGATCTAGATAGGTATTCCAAAAGAAATAGCAGTTAAATGATCCCATGACTATTGAGTGATTGTGGAAAGTTATGTAATGAATAGCACAGAGTATATATTATACATACACATAAACTAAAACTTAGCAGTTCTTTCAAGGTGTAAATCTTTGAGAATTGGATGTCAAAACATACTTAGTTGCTGTTTCTATCAAAATTGTGACATGTTGTACAGGACAGGTCTTCATGATAAGAGACCAGCAAGTACATATTTTTATTGAAACACTCGGGACAGAAAGGGTCAAATTTCAGAGACTAGTAAGTTGTGCCAACTAAGATACATGATTTAGCGAACACTTTTAACCCAGTTTCTGTGTTAGCACTTGATATGGAACAAGAATGGGAGAAAAATGAAACTTGTGTACGCTTTTCCTTATTGCCCATAAACAATGTGTTTTGGAAAAGGAGCTGTGTCTGCTCCTGAGCCCCCAGAGTGTGTGCAGCTAAGTTAAATATAGCAAACCTTTGGGTGTTTAAACAAAATAGATTACTTTTAGTTGCAGTCATCCCAAAGGCCTAAATGCAATGTCACTCATGCACACATGATGTGAAGATGCTGGCGTTGGACTGGGGTAAACACAGTAAGAAGTCATGGTTAAGAAATAAGAAATTTAACGGTGGGAAGTGGGCTCACTGCCACTTTCCAACCTCCATCCCAAGTAACTGTGCGGCAGGAAGACCAGCGAATAGGGGATGATGGGGTGAGTGGTGGGTTTCCCTCATTCAAAAGTACTCTGTGCCTGATTTGAGGGACCTGATCTCAGGAAGAATACTCATGCACACATACATAGATGCGAGAAAGATACAGTTCAGGGGAAGAGTAAACTGTTAGAATTTGTAAACAAAAGAATAGTCCATAGTTGGTTTGTTATCAGAAAACAGTTGTTGTGGACTCCTTGAAGATGTTGTTCCACTCCTGAAGACTTAGCCAACGTAGATTCAGGTAGCTGGAGAGAATCTGAGTTATTGCAGGATACCCTCAAAGAGACGGAATGCTTAGGAGGTCACAAAGTTAGGCAATTGTAAGTTAATTATCAGGAGGTCATGATTTAAACAGATGGACTTTTAGGAATTGGGCTCGATCTGCAGCTGGTATCTGCAGTGGATGTCCTTTGTTGACTGTTTTTCTCTGTTTCTTGGTAAAATAAGGATTTGGATATTGGAAGCTGGTTTTGGTCATATGACAAGTAATTCTACCATCCACCCTGAATGATTTAAGATGGTAGCTATTGCTACCCTTTGGAAAATGAGTGAAAGGAGTGTTTGCATCGATAATCTGGCTTTGACAGCTTTCTTTGTTGAATTTCCAAACCTAGAATCATGAACTCAGGAAGTCCATTGATTTTTGAGTCTCTGGAAAACTCCAGACAGGCAGGTGTAAATTCCACAGCTGGATTCCATCTGGGTCATCATCCAGGTTGATTCAATTAGGAAATTTCTGGAGCTTTGATGTTATCGGTTGAATTTGAGAAGATTGTCTGACACTTGACGCCATCTTAAAGGTCTTGTTAATGTCCATTTTCAAGTAAAAGACAGCTCAGGAAATCGTATTCCAAATGCAGTCCACATTTAAAGTTTTAAATTGGACACGCTTTCACTGGACATGAATTCTTAACAGCTTGAAGAACCAATACACCAGTTGACAAATCCGTCGAGGAAATGAAAGCCAAGTGAATAGAGTGGCTATAGAAGCAATTGGCAAACAAATGATTAACTAAAGAGTATTTAATTCACAGATATTGGGTGGAGCTTTTTGCCTTCCTCTGTGGCGGGGGATGTTTAAGGGTGGCAGGTGGGCTCACTGCCACTTTCTCACCTCCTCCCCAAGTAACTCTGCGGCAGGAAGGCCAGTGGACGGAGTGATGGGGTGAGTGGGTGAGTGTTCCTCATTCAGAAGTACTCGTGCCTGATTGAGAGACCAGACCTCAGGAAGATGATCTTGCAAAGAGCCATCCCTTGCGCTTACTGATAACTCCTCCCTCTCCCCATCTGCCCCCAGCCCTCAAACGCTCACTTCTGGGATCCAGTGATGATATCAGGCCTTGGGTGGGTGCAGCAGCCACTGCCTTTCCAATGCTGCTTCCTTTCATTCAGTAGAGCTACCAGCCTCTACTGAAATGTCCAGCCATGGAAATGTCCGTGGTCAGAAGCCTCACAATATTTGATTTGGTAAATAATCAGCGGGTTGTCAAGGTGAAGTTCTTGCTCTCCCTTTCTCGTCCACAATGTTATCTTTCACTTTGTGCTTGTAGTTTCTGTTCCTGTGTTTTAATGCATGTGGCTTCTTATGTCCTGTCTCTTTCTTCCCCTCTCTCAATGTCACTTCTCTTTCTGTCCTGCTTCCTTCCACATTACGTTTATCACCTGTACTTTCCTGTTTCTAGCCTCCTGTCATATCGGTCTGCAAGAACCATTTGGCCGTGTTTCTAACAGAATGTGTAGTGTGGGGCGGGGACACGCAAGGCTGCTGGCCAGTGAAGCTGCTCCAGCGGGGAATGGGAGGGGTTGAACTGGGCTGGGTTGAGGCTGCATGCTGAACGGGCGTGGGCTTGGGTCAATGGTGTAGCACAAAGAGTGGGTGGGCGGGGGGGGGGGGGGGCAGGTGGCGGACTCGGTTTCCTGGTGTCATGCCAAGACTTAAAGAGAGAGTGGACAGGGATTGCCCGTGTGACACAGACTGTGCAAAAGGAGTGGGTTTGAGGTTACTGATGCAGCACAAAGGATTGGGAGGGTTGGCGGTCTCCTTTGCAGCGACTGTTGCACAAAGAAAGAATTGTGTTCTCTTCTACATGTAAGAGAGCCCTAGCTGCATGAGGCTGCCTGCGAATTGTAATCTCCTACATTGGTGGTGGACTCCTGCGGATTCACATTTTGTTTGTTTACTCGAGGGCCTTCACAACAGGCCTCGGAGCAAGAAATCTCAGATTTTTTGATGAGTATCATTTTGACGCTGGCAGGAGCCCATTTAAAATAAATGAGTTACTGCTGTTACAGTATCGCTGATTGGAAAAGCTTGATTGTCGTCAGCTAGCCAGTGGAGAATGTGGGATTTGCGGGAAGGTGGGGCGGTTGAGTGGGGGCGGGGGGGTTGTTGTTTAGGGGAAGTGTCCAGGGCACTCAAAGGCCCAATGCTGTTGTCTTGGGAGGTGCTATTGAGGCAGCTGAGTTAATAGACCATTTTCAGGGTTATTTTGCAAAATACCTTCTGGATATGGTGTGTGTGTGTGTGTGTGTGTGTGTGTGTGTGTGTGTGTGTGTGTGTGTGTGTGTGTGTGTGTGTGTGTTTTGTGAGTTGAAGAACTGCTTGAGTGACCGCTTCCCAGGAATGCAATTTCCTTTTGAATGCTTGTTTTAATGTTTGGAGCAGAAATTGAATTTGGGAAGAGTTTTCTTTATGGCGCAGGTAACGGGTGACTCGTAGAAAAAAAAGAGGAAAAAGTCAAAATGAGTGACTAGCACGGAGAAAAGTGAAATCTCCTGTAGTTAGAAGAAGAAAGAAGTGGGCAGTTTGGATGGGCATAATCGAGGTGACAAAAGTGACCGACACATGTTGCCATAATAGAATGTGGCATTTTATCTTGGAGAAAATTTAAACTTGTGTTAGGTTCAAAGGCTGAAATGCTGTGGCTGGAGGCTGATCACTGCATTTTCTTGATAAAGGTGATCCAGAGATTTCAGGTCCAGGCTCTCCTGTCTCTCATCTGAAGGAACATTGAAAAGTCTTGCGGGGGGAAAACAAAGCAAAAAGGAAATGCCTTCAGGAGATATGACTTTTACTGCGTTCAGTTGCTTCAGTGCATTTACCATGGAGCTTTTCATCCTGGCGTGAAACACGGCTGAAATGTTCAACCACCAGAAACTCCCCACAGAGTTCATTCTGTCAGAGCTGCGAGAAGAGAGGCTGCTGAATGTGATTGTTAAATAGCGAAAGTAGGGGTCTGATGATGGTTCTCCACAGGGATCGGAGATGGCACAAGACTTCAAAGCCTGCAGACATCCAGATCTGGGAGGTCTTTTCTTCAGGTCAAACCCCACAGACTCTTGAGGGGGTGGCGGGGGGAGCTGGTTCTGATTGTATTTCACAGAGGTTGGACAAGTAATGACTCGTTTCCCCTGCAGTCACTGCCTCTTTTCAGTGAGTCGAGCCTTAAGGCAGATTTTTAACCTGCTGCAGGGAACAGTGGAGGAACACAGAAGCTGAAGCCACCTTTATTGTACGTTTTAACCTGTTGTTTGCCACTGTATTTGCTGACCGTCCTGCAAACACATTAGGGTAGAATCTGGATAGATCCATGAATAGGCAGGGAATAGAGAGACATGGACTGCGTAGAGGCAAGAAAATATTAGATTAGAGAGGCATCTGTGTCAGCACAGACTTGGTGGGCTGAAGGGCCTGTTCCTGTGCTGTCCTGTTCTTTGTTCTAAGAGGTGAAACAGGAAGGAAGCTGTTGATGAATCTTTGCAAATTAATAGCCTTCTGCACAAATGGAATCTTGTGGTGAAAGAATGTGGGGTGGAATTTAATGCCCTCCCCCTAGGAGAGCTTGATGGTTTGGGCATGTAATCAGGTAGCCTGTGTTATAGATTGGGGGAGAGGTCTGGAATCACATCTCCCAGTTCCTGATCGTTGAGAAGGCCCACTATTGCCTGTTTAGAAGTTAAGCAGGTCTTCCCAAAAAGAAGCAATGTGGGCTCTTGGTAGCTCTCCAGATGGTGGGCAGGAACCCCCCCATCCCCCATCACTTCCATTAAACGCTGTCTATGAAATACATCAACTTTAGTTTACAGAATCATTCAACAGAAATCATTGAATCCTGACAGTGGAAAAAGAAGCCATTCGGCCCATTGAATCAATAACAATTCCTGTCACGCCCTATCACCATAGTTGAAGTCTTTATATTTATGTAAAGTTAGATTTCTTTGAGTCAGATTTTCCTAAATTCAATCAACTTCAATCTCCTTAACTTGAACTCTTGAGCAAGTGAGCACCCATTCCATAACCCGCAGGGTAATCTTGAACCTTATTGCAACCTGGGATCCAGGAACATCATAGTTGTAAGTTTATTTGTGACTCTGGATCAAAAGCTGGTTCTTCCTTATCTGAAGACAAAAGTGAGCTTATGAACCATGACCAATTGTGTTTTGATGGTATTGGAAGATGTTTAACCCTGCACTAAACTGACCTGGAATCAGTCTAAAATATTGTGCAATTACTCAGAGGCTCCAACCCTCTTATTGGTTGAGATTTTGATTATTCTGCACCAAAAAAAACTAACATTATTTAATGTGGCATGTATGTTTTCCAGTTTCCCAACATTTGAATCTCAAAGTTGCAAGTTGTGTATTGTTCCTTGTTCTAAGATGTGCGGGTTAGGTGCATTAGCCACACTAAATTGACCCTTAGTGTTGCAGGATGTGTAGGTTAGTGGGATTAGCGGGGTAAATATGTGTGGTTGCGGGGATCGGGCTGAGGTGGGATTGTTGCTGGTGCAGACTCGAAGGGCTGAATGGTCTCCTCCTGCATTGTAGGGTTTGTATGATTCCATAAACTTCCAAGAATGCATCCAAGCTCAATTTGCAATTCCTGCTCTCGGACTGATCCTTTACCTTACTATGTTCGTGCAATCAAGTGGACATAGGTTCAGGATGAGGGGCAGGAGGTTTAGGGGGGATGCGAGGAAAAACTTTTTTTACCCAGAGGTCTGGAATGCACTGCATGGGAGGGTGGTAGAGGTGGGTTGCCTCACATCCTTTAAAAAGTACCTGGATGAGCCTTTGACACGACATAACGTTCAAGGCTATGGACCAAGTGCTGGCAAGTGGGATTAGATAGGAGCTTCTAATATGTTGGTACAGACGTGATGGGCCAAAGGGCCTCTACTACACTGTATGATTCTGTGACTCTTGCTTCTTGCAAAATGGCCACTGCACTTAATTGCCCAGACAATAACAGTTACTGCACCTTAGAATGCTTCACTGTACACAGTGTTTTCATTGTACACAAAGTGTTTTGAGGTTGATGTATCAATGGTGAATATTTCCCTGATTTATACTTCCATTTTTATTTTCAGATTAAGCAGTTTATTTAAACCTAACAGGAAAATCTGCTTTATATTGGGATTACAATAAAAGAAGTCAAGAGATTCACAAATGACAATCGGATGTTATCAGAAAGACATGTCAGAACAATGTAATATTTTTACTATTATCAAAAATTGTGTGGTTCATTGATGTTAGCAGGGTAGCTTGTTTTGTGATGGTGTTGACAGTGCTGGTATATCCAGCCTGTTAAGATTCATTGCTAAATTGTGTCAGAAGTGGGACTTTGATACAAAACACAGTTTTGCGAGAAAACTTTGGGTTGAGATTTCTTGGAACAATAATCTTGTTTTGGTTCTTTCTGGATTCGGCCTGCCAGCCGCCATCTTCAATGAGTTACTTTTTGCAAGTGCCGAGAATCTGGTGAGCTGATTGTTTGTCAGCAGAGGTTCCTTTCTTCCAAGCCTGTGATCCCTGTTGACGTTGCTCCTTTTTAGGAGCCCCGTGGAAGCGAAATAATGAAATAACTGCAATAGATTTCAGTGACTGCTTCTTGGAGGCATTTCTCTGAATCTCATCACAGAACACATGCTGGACTCCATCAGATTTCCTGTCTGTCAGGTGCACAGGCCTGTCGACTAAAACATGAAATCAGTTGAGTGGAGCACGAAGCTGTTTATACCTTTGATAGATTACAAACCAAAAAGACAACTGATAGATATCTTCCATACACCCAGTGTTTACAGGTTGAGCAGTTCAATTTCCACCACTAATTGTGTTCCCACTACCTTCAGTTTCATTCTGTTATTGCTTCTCCTTTCTTGAAGAAGCTGGTACAATGCTTGATTGGCACCCCAGCCACCAACTGAAAAAGGCACTCCCTCTGCTGCCCTATAGTTAAGAAAGCCCACCAATGCCTCTAGTTTCTCAGGAGGCTAAGGAAATTTGGCATGTCCGCTGCCACTCTCACCAACATTTACAGATGTGCCAAAGAAAGCATCTTTTCTGGTTGCATCACAGCTTGGTATGGCTCCTGCTCTGTCCAAGACTGTGAGAAATTACAAAAGGTCACGAACGAAGCCCAGTCCATTGTGCAAATCAGCCTCCCATCCATTGATTCTGTCTACACTTCCTGCTGCCTCGGCGAAGCAGCCAGCATAATTAAGGACCCCACGCACCCGGGAAAATGATACAAAATTTTCCATCAGGAAAATGATACAAAGGTCTAAGATCGTGTACTAACTGCCTCAAGAACAGGTTCTTCCCAGCTGTCTTTTGAATGGACGTACCTTGCATTAAGTTGATCTTTCTCTAGCTATGACTGGAGCATGACATTCTGCACCTTCTTTCCTTCTTGCTGAACGGTATGCTTAGCCTCTATAGCAAGAAACAGTACTTTTCACTGTACCCCAATACATGTGACAATGATAAATTAAATCAAATCAAAAAAAAACCCCGTGTGCAGAGTGGCGGCAGCGTGTGCTCTCTGCAAGTAGCATGGCAGCAGCTTGCCAATGTCATTCATCAGCACCTCCCAAACCCATAACCTCCACCACCATGTTGGAAAAAGGCAGCTGGTCTTTGTGAATGTCATCACCATCCTGACTTCGAACTATATCATCATTCGCTCGTGGGTGCGGGGTCAAAATCCGCACCCCTCGCAGCACATCACTGCATGAACCCGCAGTGTTTGAGGAGGGCAGCTCACCGTCATCGTCTCCAGGCCAATGAATGTTGACCTTGCCAGCAATGCCCATATCCTGAGCATGAAATTTTTAAAAAAAGCCATCCAAATAATGTCTGAGAAACTGAATTGAATGGACTGGCAGCATCAGTGAGGAGGGAAACAGAGTTAATGTTTCAGGCCTGTGACCTTCCATTAGAAAACAAAACTGCTGGAAAAACATCAGGTCTGGCAGCATCCATGGAGAGAGAAAATAAGAGTCCGTATGACTCTTTTTCAGAGCTAAAGAGAGGGAGAAATGTGATGGATTATATTGTGTGTAAGTGAGGGGGCGAGGGTGGAGCTGCTGGGGCAGAGTAGAACATCAATGATAGGTGGGAGCTCGGAGAGATTGGGCAACGGATATGTGGATATCAATACAGAGGCAACTGTTTGCATCTTCTCCTGCCATTAATGCTTCTTCTGTCTTGTGACCTGCACATCTTAGCTCGATCCTGCTCTTATACTCCATCGCATCCCCTTCTTTCATTTGCTCTGAGGAAGAGTCACACAGACCCGAAATGTTAACTCTGTTTCTCTCTCCACAGATGCTGCCAGATCTGCTGAGTTTTTCCAGCATTTTTTGTGTTTGTTTCAGATTCCAGCGTCCACAGTATTTTTACCTTTCATTTGAAGTTCATTTACGGCCAATTAAGCACACCATTCTGGAGCTTGGGAAAGACATTGATAGAATAGATTCAAAAATTTATTTTGACCAAAACAGTGTCCTTGTGGGGAGATTTGTTACTTTGGTTTTGGGGAACGTTTTAACTAGATTGGCAGGGGATGGGTACCTCCGGCCAGATTCAGAAAGGACAAATTGGGTGCAGGGAGTGGGAGAAAATTGGCGAGTGACTCTGAAAGACAGAAGCAGCATGGGTTGCAAAGGAGATTCTTTGAGAAGGTGAGGCCTTCCTGAATAACCTCAGTCGGTACGGGAGTTGAACTAACGCTGTGGTCATTGCTCTGCATCACTAACCAGATGTCCAGCCAACTAAGTTAACTGACCCCCCTGCTAAATATGTAAATGCAAGTAAACAAAGCCATGGAGAGCACATGACATCATCACTGTAATGGATGCTTGGTTTAAAGAGGAGTAAAATTGGCAGCTCAACATCCCTGGATATAGGGTGTTTAGACATGACAGGGAGAGGGCTAAAAAGGTGGAGGTGTAGTATTGATAGTTAAAGAATCAACCACAGCTATGAGGAAGGATGATGTATAAAAAGAATTACCAAATGAGGCCAAATTGGTTTAGCTCAGAAATTAAAAAAAAGGGGCAGCAACACTACTCGGAGTGTATTATAGATCTCCAAATTGAGAGAGAGAGGAGCAAATAAATGTAGACAAATTCCTGAGTGCAAAACAGTAAGGCAGTAAATGTTAGAGACTTCAGCTATTCTAATATCAATAGGGATAGCAATAGTGTGAAGGGCACAATATTCTTGAACTGCATTCAAGGGACTTTTTTTAGTGGCCAGCACATAACAAGCCCAGTGAGATGGAACGCAATTCTAGATTTAAGCCGAAAATCTCCATCCTCGTTCATGGATGGGACTCTCCGGTGCCACTGAAAGGGAATGGAGTTTTGACTGGAACACCAATTCTGTGTTCCAATTTGAGCGGGCACGGATGGAATGGGAAAATCCCAGCCCTCAGTCTTGGAAAACAAAGCTGGATAAGTGAGTGAAGTAGCAGTAGGGCATTGTTTTGGCATATTGATGATAATACCATTAGATTTAGCATGATTATAGAAACGGAATGGGAGTAAAAGCTTTAAATTGGGCAAAGACACATTTTATGAAGCTGAGAGTTGATCTGGCACAAATGTATTGGTTACAGCTACTTCAAGAGAAATGTATGACAGACCAATGGTAGACATCAAAAGCGAGGTTCTCGGGGAACAATGTAGACATGTCCCCACAAAGAAAAAGAGTGTTGCTGCCCTTGGCTCCTAGGTTATCTAGAAGCATACAGGCAAGATAAAGCCACAAAATAATGCTTATGACAGTGACAAAAATGTTAGGAAGCCTTGGAGTATAGAAAACACAGGGCTGAAGTAAACCAGAAAAGAGAGGATATGAAAAAATATTGGCAGGTAAAGTCAAAGAAAACCCAGAGGTATTTTATTGGTACATTAAGAGCAAGAGGACAACTAAAGAAAGGGTAGGGTTGATCAAGAATGTGCAAGATGTGCATTGATGAAGAAGATGTGGGCAGAGTTCTTAAGAAGTACCTCATGTCTGAGAGATGATGTAGCCATTCTGAGAAGGAGTGTGAAACATTTGGCATAATAAGCATGTTGAGAGAGGAGGTAACTGGAGAGACTGATATTGAAGTTGGACAAGTCACTCGGGACAGATGGATTGGACCCAGACTGTTAAAGGAAGCCAGGGAGGAAATAGCAGATGCTCTGAGGATCATTTTCCAATCTCCACTAGGTATATGTGAGCTATCAGAGGGTTGGAGGTCTACAACCAATGTACCATCATTAAAAAAGTGCACAATGGATAGGCCAAGTAATTATAGATCAGTCAGTCTGACTCCAGTGATGGGCATATTATTAGAATCGAGTCTGAGAGCCAGGGTAAACTGTCACTGAGAAAGGAATGATTTATCAGGGACAGTCATCATGGATTTGATTTTAATGAATGTTGCCAGGACTGGAAAATTGAAGCTATCAGAAAAGATTAGGTAGGATAGATTTGTTTACCTTCAAACAGAGGCTGAGTGATTATTTGATTGAAATATACAAATTTATGAGGGACAGAGATAGAGTAAACAGGAGTTTACAGAGTTTACAGAGATAGAGTAAACAGGACTTGTTACTTTGAGTGGAGCATTCAGTTACCGGGAGTAGAGATTGAAGGTGATTGGTAAAAGGTTTAGGGGGGATATTAGGAAACACATTTACGTATCGAGGGTGGTACATGTCTGGAATGCATTGCCTGGGTTGGTGGTTGAGGTGGAAACCCTCAAATCATTTAAATGGCTCCTGGATCTGCACCTGAAGTGCAAGGTTCAGACCCAGATATTGGAAGGTAGGATTAGAATGGGCGGCCATTTTGTTTCAGCTTGCACAGACACGATGGGCTGAATGACTTCTTTCTGTGCTGGAACGTACCTGTGGTTCTGTAATTGGGAGTTGGGAGAGGTTTGGAATTAGGGTTGGGGGTGTGGAGAAGAGGCCCATTTAAAATGTTAGCAGAGAGGTCCATGACCAGAAGAGAGAGGCTAAACATTTCCATTAGGGACCTTCCCAAAATGCATTGCCTCATGCTGCTGCTCCACCTGGCCCACAAAGAAGGCCTGGAAAAGGCACTTAGCTTGCCTTTCTCTCAGGTTTCCTGAAATCCAGGGCTCCAGTTGCACTGGCTAATTTATATCTGTTCATTTTTTTTTCCATTTTGAGGCAGAACTTGCAGAATCTGCTCTGTAGGCAGATACAACATTGGCATGTTATGGATGTGTAAAGATACCAAAGGGATGTGAAGCAAAGGCACAAATATGGAACTGGTGTGCAGACATGTTCTGATTTAATTGAGGAGGGGACCAGGCCAGAAGGGCTGAATGGCCTATTCCTTATCCTATGTTCCTAATCCACTTCGGTCACTTCACACGTAAATGGGGGAGCATGGAAAATTTAATAACACCAGGAAGTATTGGATTGAACTGCCACCATGGGCCTCCTGAATCGCAAGAGGGAAAAAAGAAACTCTGGGGGCGGGATTTTCCAGCCACGTTGGCCCCAAGTCCAGAAAACCCCACCTGAGGTCAACGGACATTTTCATGGTCCATGTTCTCCCTGCTACAGTTTCTGTGGTAGGCGGGGTGGCAAAATTCTGCCCTTACTCTTCTCAGGTTTGGTTTCAGCTGTGATACAAAACTGTTGGCACCCACTGTTTACCATCAGCACTGCTTGGATAGGTACCATAAAGCTGCTGTTACTTCTGTGATTGTGTGCGTATACTTGAGGGTCAACTGTTTGCAGCTTCACATTCTGACCAGAACAGCTCCTATTGACACAAACAACTGATCTAACAGTGAAACTGGGGCACCAAGCCTTGCTGGGAGTTGCACCTATTGATGCCAGGTAGGATCAGATTGCTGTGATCCCCTTCCCAAGGTTGAATGAACCATTGACACTCTTAAAGATCACAGATGAATCTATAATCCCCTTCGTCGAGGTAGCAGAGCGAGAGAGAGGCAGCAATAGCGTCATTGGCCATCAAGAACTCAACTCCCTTCAGGAGAGGAGAAAAGGGAATAAAAAAATTGCTGCATGGAAATAAAATGGGCAGAGTTCTCCCGTGCTCCTGCTGATATGGGGGGTGGTGGAGGGCGTGGGAGGATGGTGGGAGACCCAAAAATCAGCTTTACAACAACATGAATTTCCTGCAGGACGTTCCGCAGATTCCATCATGGCAGATCAGGAAACCTCCTGGACGCTGGCGTGAGTCTCACTTGCATCCCACTAATGGGTTGCAGATGAAGGCCCAACCACTCACACCGATTTTCCGTGGCAACAGTAGGAAAACACGCCGGCGCGAAACATGTTTGGAACAAAGTGGCGTGTAGATGCTGGCACTCACCTGAACGTGATGCTTGGGGTCACCTCCGGAGTTCAGGCTGGAGATTGCCAGCAACCCTGGACCCAGGAGCCCCAGTGCAGGGGGTGGAAGGAGCATTTGTAGGTGGATCATCCAGATTCAGTGTCTTGGAGGGAGTCCATCTCCTGGCCTCATGATGTTCCTGGAGTTCCACCTTCCTTCTCAGGAAGTCCATCTTCTTTCTTCAGAAGTGGGCCAGTGATGTTGGGTGCCTTTTCAATATGGCGCCCAGATAGGTTGGCAGAGTGAGTTGATGCTTGGCACAGCAACCAACAAAAGAGTGACAAAGGAGAGGTTTTGATGGATGTGAAACGATACTCTGCAAAAACAGGGTGATAAAAGGAAATTGGGTATTGCGTCAGTGAGGGCATTTCTATTCGGCTATCTTGTGTCTCTTTGAAGAAAGGAATCCAATTTATATTGCCACACCAGTCAATTGTGCGTGTAATTGAACACTACTCACAACAGCTCGAATATTCCTTTACCTTTAACCTTCAAAAGTCATTCTAACTTCCTGGTAAACTGTCACGGGTTCAGTAATTAGTGCGTGAGCTTTAGTTTGAGCTTTGTCTGGGTATCTCATTCTATGTCTCAGTCTTTCATGTGCAGACAAGCAATGGGGGGGTGGGGGAAGGTAAATGTGGTTTAAAGGGGGGTTCTATTTTGTCCTCTTTCATACATTTTGATTGACAGATTAATTTCTGCTGGGCTGTGTGTTTCAGGAGTCAAAAAGAAACGAGGGTGCTGTCAGGTTTGCTTGTTGGAAAATTAGATTAAATGCCGTTGTCATTTGCAAAGGATTGCAGTGTTCGAGCGATAAGGTTACATTTAATGAGAGGAAAGAGCCTTCTCGCAAGGGGGATGATGATTTTCTTGTGTCAGGCTGGTGCTTTATCACAGAACCTGATACTGCTGCACCCTGGCAGCCGCTGATAATGGATGATCAAGAACAGTACCACTTCAATCGCCACACTGCTCTAAGTGACAACTTATCGGCCGTTTGAACTGCAGGGACAGGGAAATAATTAGCAGCCAACATGTGTCTTGCAAGTGGCGGCGTAGCATCCAGCCACCTCGCTCTTCCCCTGCTCTTGCCCTCCTGCCAGGGCAGCTTGTTCTTTGGCTTACGGAACACTCCAGTTCCCAGGATGGACTTTCCCCACATGAATGGGATGGCACAATGGAGTGACGGACCTGGTACAGCTCCTTAAGTGTTGGGAAGAAGGGAAAAAAGAGGGCTTGAGTTGCAATAATAATTCTTGTGTCAAATTAAAGCTTGGCGGCTGGAAGTTCCTGTCTCTCATCTTTAGCACTCCTCTTCAACATATCCATTACTGAAAAAAGAAGTGTTTTATGCTGTGGAGCTGACACAAAGGAAGCTCAAATTTATCATTTATTTTGAGCGTTTTAATTTTATGTTCTCACATCATTTGCAACCCTGAAAGTTACTTGTTGTTGAGAATTTAATAATTTGTTTCTTAATTGCTTTATTTTTGATGTTGAGTCCTGTCTTAAAAAGGTGCAGTTGTTGATGCTGTGACCCTGTGCCATTGGATTAGGTTAAAGGTTGAAGTTGGATGCAGGTCAGAGGGAGTGGAGTAGGGGCGGTGGGGGAAGGAGAGAGAGCGAGTGGAAGACAAAAGCTGTATTCTGTGTAGACATGCCTTGAGCTCACTTTGTGCCTTTAATGAATATGTGCGGACGATTACAACACAAAACTAGCTTTTGTTTTGGAGGAAAATGGTTTTTTTACCCCTTTGTAACAATGTAAGGAAGTGGTTGCGCCTGTAACAAATAAGGTAGAAAATGGTGGAGCTTGCATTTCTGGGTATGCAGTGTTGAACTGGATGATGAGGTGCTTCAAGTCCAGAATGTTCCAACATTGTCAAGCTATCTAGTCAAACAAAAATGGTGGTTAGTAGAGTACAAGGTACAACAGCTTGTCAGAAAACCTATAACAAAATTACATGAATCGCACTCCATACTTAAGTATTGGTTTTCAATCTGTAGTCCAGAGAGGTACAAGATTATCTTGAGGCGTAATCTTCAAATGCTGTTTAGAAAAATACTCTGGCTCTATCTTGTGGAGGGTTAAAGTAACTACATAGAGGAATGCTTGCACTAATTTTTTTTCTCTCCTAATCAAAACATAACTTTTTTTTGTGCTCTCCTCTAGGTTTCGGATGCCACTTCAGAGAAACTTTTCAATACTACCACGAGTAAAGGTAGGCCATCTCCCCATCCCCTCACCATCTTCTCATCGCTGTCTCCTGAACAAGGCTGCTGACTTTAAGCCAAATGCGAAGTGGCACTTTTTTAAACTGCTAATTGTGGAGATTTCAGTATTCCTTTTTTTTGGTTGGGGGTAGGCGGGGGCGGGGGGAAGGTGGTATTGGTTGCAGCCAGTAATATAAAAGAGGGCAACCATTGAATCAACATTCCTACTTCACTGCTGGTAACTAGGGTGAAGGGCTCTCAAGTTGTAGAAGCAAAGGATGATTGATGAACAAAAGGCTTTTCCTCTTGCCCTTGCTTTCTTTCTGGATTTGAATGTATTTCCCACATTCTCATCTTTGTTTACTCATACAGTTTGATTTGTGGCATCCATTTAGTTGTGAATGGCCATGCTTGACAGAGATTCTTTATCCAACTGCAGTTTTTTTTTGAGGTGATTTAGTTCCCGTGAAAGGATTACGGTTTCTTTGTGTGGCCTTAAATCAACAGCAGCTTTTTTATATAAGAAAAAAAACATTGCCAGGAAACACACACAAATAGGCCTTTAGTATATTTTCTTCTGCCCTTATTTCCATGAAAATAACCTTTTTTCTCCCCCCTCGAGTGTTTTCCTCATGCCATGTGTTAATTTGTGTTGCCAGCATGAGTGACAAGAGATAAGTGTAAATGCAGGTGTTGGGAGGTTGGACTCTTGGAACTTTGACTGGGGAAGCAGAGATCGATTGGGGCGGGACGATGGGGTGGGGAGAGCAGAGATCAATGGAAGTATGGCAACTGTTTTGTTGTGGGGAACTTGTATTCACTCTCCAAGCATTGGAAAAACTGTGCTCGGGAGGACTCCTGTTGTGAAGATATAATCTCAATGCTTGTATCAAGACAGGTGCATGAGGCTCAATATTTCAGGTCATTTTCTCAGACGTGTAGCATTTAAACTTCATTTCTTGTGAATATTGTTAGGAATTTTTTCTTGCATTGGCTAAAGTTAGTTTTAAGGTCCTTGCACCTAATTGTGATCACATTCCCAGAAATCTGAGAGTCCGTATAATATATGAGAGTCTATACAATATATTACAAGAAGTGCTCACTTTAAAACGGTTGAGTGAAAAAATTCTTAATTTCATGCGGTTGACCTGGATTCCAATTTTG
This sequence comes from Carcharhinus amblyrhynchos, assembly GCF_965287045.1. Lineage (NCBI taxonomy): Eukaryota > Metazoa > Chordata > Chondrichthyes > Carcharhiniformes > Carcharhinidae > Carcharhinus > Carcharhinus amblyrhynchos. The sequence continues at coordinate 29,966,024 of NC_137346.1, forward strand.
GATATGTGGATCTAATTATATATCTGTTCCTTTTAATTGCTGCTTTACAGTGCTCCCCATTTTTTTAATAATTACCTACTTTCTCTTTAGTTGTACTGTAATATTGAAAATATTATCAGGTCGGTGACTCAGAGATCCATTTTTTTATATAAATTGGCCCCTGGGTACGTCTCGCTATTCAGAGTGATGTTTCCTGAATAATCTTATGTGCTTGCTTCACACTGTTACAGCATTAGCTTAATAGGAACTGGGACCTCAACCCAAGTTCTATGTGGTCCATGCTTGGTAACAATTTAAACTGAAATTTTGTAGGGTAGGAAAGCTTTTTCTTATATCTTGTATGGTGCTGAGTTAATTAAGCACACCCGGCGTAGTGTCATGTTACAATTACCTTAAGTGTTTGCAGTCGGGGTAATGTAATGCCCCAGAGTTCCAAGTTGTGATTAGCCACCCAGTGACCCATGCTGGAAGAATGCATGTGGGTAGCCATTGAATAAAAAGAGTGGCTTGCAATTATCTAACACCTTTCATGATATCCTAGAGTGCTTTATAGTTAATGAAGGACTTTTGAAATCTAGTCACCATCGTAATGTAGAAAACACACCAGCCAATTCACACGATGGAAGATTCTACAAACCTCTTGCTCATCCGTTGAGGTGAAGGCCACAATGTTCAGCATTTAGGGTATCTGGTCGGGTTCTGATAGATACAACAGTGACTGCAAAGGCTGAACCCAGAAGGTTCTGCTGAAAATGGGACAGGAAAATTAAAGATACATGTATGCCTTAAGGTGAAACATCTTTGCCCTCAGGCAGTTTGGGGAATTAACCCACAACCTGAGCATACAAATAGTAGGCTGATAATGACCTGATTATCTGCACTAATGGTGTTGGCTGAGGAATAAATATTAACCAGTGGTCCACTCTGAAAGAGGGCCATGAGAGGGCAAACAGGGCCTTGACTTAACACATTATTCTAAAAGTCACCCGATTGGGCAGCATTTTTTCAGCCGGAGTTTCTGCTTTGGTTTTGTGGTCAAGTCTCTGGATTGGGACTTGAACCCACAACCTTCCTGCTCAAGAGGCAAGAGTAATACCACCTGTGGCTGACGCTGGATTGGATTTTACTGTGGTGTTCCCTACTCTCAGTAACCTTGCAACACACTCTGTTCAGGCTCATGCACAAATGAGTGTCAGTTAGACAGGTTAGACAATGTCCATGGATTGTGTCCCTGCTTTTCAGTATAGACCAACCAAGAGTATTAACCTTTCAAACTGCCAAGATCTATCATCCCCATCAGAGTAACCAGACACCAGGCTTGCAGAAGGTGAAATAGTTGCTGAAAGATGTAACTTCAGTTCTGGGTTTCACAGCCCATATGTCTCATTCGGAATTGGTTTTACAAAGTGGAGCTATTAATCACTAAATATGTGTGTTGTGAAACGGGACTGGAGAGAGATGAGCACGCTTTGTAGAAAGAACAACAAGGAATTGCAGAGCTGGCAACAGCTGTAACCAAGATAACATCTTGAAAGAATGTACAGTGAAACATCATATGGAATTAATGTACCATGTTGGAATCTAGAATGATTATAAGCATCAACACAATGCATCTAAGTGTATCTGTTGATCAGTGCTTGGCACCTGTTTGTAGCTACTTAAGTGAGCTACACTGACTTGTTTGTGAAGGTTTTATTTACAATGATTTCCTGACTCATGAACTTCAAATCTTCGATTGCCTCCCAAAATACTTAAATTGTACATACACATTATACCATTTCAGAATTATCTAAATGGTTCTACACAACTCTCTATACACATCTGCAGCCACAACTGTCCACACGTCTCTGCAGTCACAGCTGCCTCTATGCCTCTCTACTTGGGCGGAATCTTCTGTTACCAGAGGTAGCAAGCTTGGGATAGGAAGGACACTTCATTTGGCGGGTTAGTGTTACACCCTGCTGCCTTCCCACCTCCACCTGAATTAAGTTATGACCTGGAAAGTTCAAGGTTAACCGTCATGCCAAGATGCCACTAAAGAACTTTGAATGACCAATTAATCTAAGAGTCTCTTCCTGCCCTGCTGTGATTAATCCAACTCCAGGCAGGCCTGCTGATGTGCGGCATGACTGATAAAAGCATGCGGCTGTCTGTCATCCGGAGGCCTTATGGTGGTAGTGCCGAGATGGTTCCCTGGTTAAAGGCACTCAGTTCCTGACCGAAGGTGTGGGCATTGGGCAGGGGAATTATCTGCTGAGAACTATCTTGGTTATGATCCCCTTGTCCCATCTACTCATGACCTTATCACCCTGAGAACTCAGAAGGAGTTCAGCCCATCGAGTCTGCACTGACCACAATCCACCCAGGCCCTATCCCTGTAACCCCATGTATTTACCCTAGCTAATCCCCCCGATACTAAGAGACAATTTCGCATGGCCAATCCACGTAACCTGCACATCTTTGAACTGGGGGAAGAATGATGTGGAGATGCCACAACTCTTCACTCACCTGAAGAAGGAACGACACTCCGAAAGCTTGTGCCGCCAAATAAACCTGTTGGACTTTAACCTGGTGTTGTTATTGTAGGAGGAAACCAGAGCATCTGGAGGAAACCCACACAGACACAGGGAGAAGGTGCAAACTCCGCTCAGACATGGCCCAAGCCAGGAACAGAACATGGGTCCCTGGCGCTTTGATGCAGTAATGCTAACCACTGTGCTGCCCTAATCTATCAGGCCTTCCAAAGAACTGGCAGCGCAGGTCTCCTGCCGGCTTGCCAGCTAGGAGGCGAGATCTTCGCTGCCAGCCAAAGATTTCATTTATGGGATGTGGGCATCGCTGATATGTTAGCATTTATTGCCTATCCCAAGTTGCCCTCGAGAAGCTTTTGACAAGCCTTTTTGAACTGCTGCTGTTCCTTAGTTAGATACGATATGTGCACCCATAAGGCTGTTGAAGGAGTCAGTTCCAGGATTTTCTTCCAGTGACTGTGAAGGAACGGTGATAATATTTCCAAATCAGGATGCTGAGTGGCTTGGAAGGGACCCTCTATGTGGTGGTGTTCCCAGGTATCTGCTGCCCTTGTCCTTCTAGCATGTAACAGTTGTGGGTTTGGAAGGTGCTGTCTTGTGGAATTTTGGCTGCTTTGTGACCTGGTGTGGAACAGAGGTCTGAGCACATTCTTAAGGTGTGTAACTTAGTGGTTGTGTTGCAATCTGTTTGGATGATGTGATTGTTGTGGTTGAATAGCAGACAGTGTATGCGGATTCTGAGGTATGGATGAGAGTCTTGCAACAGTGCTAAGCATCTAAGGATGGGGAGAAACTATGAGTGTTGTTGTATGTGCTGATATATGAAGGTTGTTGGTATGTGGGTGAAGGGAATGCGGTGAATTGCCCAACATGAGACAGTAATAGTGCAGTTGTAAGGATTTTGGGATTCAATAACTTTAAACACTCAAGTGCCATCATTGAACTTCTCTGGGCCTGATTCCTGGCCTTCTGTTCCCTTTGTATTGCACTGTCAGATCACCTTGAGGCACGCTCCATAGCACCGTAATTCACTCTTCTTCCTGCTTCCACAAAGAGTGCAGCGACTGCTCCAGCTAGAACCCTTTAAGAGGTGCGGGTTGGCCTTAAGTTGTGCACGCTGGCTTTCAATGGTGCAAGTCCCGCACATAAACCCCTGCTGAGGTGCACAGCAACTCAGCGATGCACTTAGCCCTGGTTGCTCATAGCAATCCTGCAAATTAGCAGCAAGCGCAAAGTTGGCATGGTGCCTGCATCAGAAGCAACAGGTGCAAGTTAACACTGCAGCGCAATCCAAGCCCCCATTTTCAGGGGCTATCATGTTTAACTCCGTCGTATTTAGTAGGTGTTGGCTAGTTGCCTTCGAGCACCACTGTGGCAAGATGAACAGGTTTTCAAAATAATCGTCTTTGACAATACTGGCAAAAAGTCAAAAGGTGTTTCAACTGGAAGCATTGGCAAGACTTCAAGGCCGAGAGCTAAACAAACATGGGAGTAAAGCACTCTGCTGTTTACTAAATCACTACAGTGTAATACTTCTCAGTCACTTACGAGTGTGTGACCATATCCTGAGGACATTTAAGTTCAACCCCCTGGGCCTGACTTTGATGAGGTAAGCTTGTTTTATGCTCCAATTTAAACTGAGAGTCTTTTTAAAAAAGGTCTTCCAAAAGCAGCCTCCTCCATTGCAGTAAAGGTCATTAAGCAATTAACCTGCCTTTAGCACTGGGTGGCAGCTGGAGAATTGACGCCTGCCATTGGGAGTCATGCCATGTGCTGCAGCTAATTGTCAAACTCACTCAACCAACTTAGTAATTAATATGTTTTAGCCAGAGGGACATATTTGCTATTCCCTTAAATTCATCTTGTTAAGTTGTTTTTCTCCAAGACAATGTGTGACTTAATAGATTATTCCCAACATTGTTCTTATCTTTTTCAATGGTCTTTCAACTTCTTGACTGGAGGTCCCTTGGCGTGTACGTGGTCTTATCGGATTCTCACCTATCAACACAATACCCTCCATTTTGATGACGCTCATTCTGAAATCGTCGTCTTAGCTCTGGGACTTACGTTTGGACTCAACTTCATCACAAGACTAGTGTGTTCTCATTCCCATTTCTACTAGGCTAAATAATTTGGTTAAAATGACTTTGTCTACTCAAAATCTAGAATGGAACTGATTTGTACCATAAGCAAACTTCCTATTTCACAAACATTTACTTGCCAGATTAAATCATGGGCTGGCATGCAGAGTTGCTCCAGGTGACCTTGTGTGCTGATGCCGTGTGACATTGTGTAGGTCATCATCTCATTACACAGTGTAATTCTGGAGTACGGAATCTGGAACCCACGGATGGGGTCACAGTCAAGCTGACATAGGCTTGCATGGTGGCACACAGGTGGCACAATGGTTAGCATTTGCTGCCCCACAGCACCAGGCATCCACGCTCAGTTCCCAACTTGGGTCACTGTGCGGAGTGTGCACGTTCTCCCTGTGTCTCCGGGTGCTCCGGTTTCCTCCCACAGTCCGAGAAACATATTGGTTAGGTGAATTAGCAATGCTAAATTCTCCCTCAGTGTACCCAAACAGGGACAGGAGTGTGGTGACTAGGGGATTTTCACAGTAACTTCATTGGTGTTAATGTAAGCCTACTTGTGACAATGATAAATGGACTTAAAACTAGATGTGGAACAAATTGAGGCAGTTAAATTGTAAATCTATGACTGGAATTCTTAAACAAAATAGACAACAATGTAGCTGGTGGAAGATTGAAACAGAAAAATGCTGGAAGCACTAAGGAAATCAAGCACAGCATCTACAGAAAGAAATGACAAGTTGTTGTTTCAGACGTTGCTCTTCATCCGAGCTGCCAGTTGGGATGAGAATCCTTGCCTGAACATGAATATATTTGGTTTCCTTTGCTGAAACTTTGGAACCTTCCCAGAAGCAAAAGTAGCTTGTCACTGGAGTATCATGAAACAAGCTTTCATGACTTCAAATCCCAAGAACACAGTGTGGAACTACTCAAGTATTCAGTGGTATAAGTTGTATTCAGAAAGACTGGAAAGGGCAAAAAGTTTGCAGTAAATGTTATTTAGCCAATGGTCCTTCCGGTTATGAGGTTCGAGGAAAACAGAAGCAAAATATCCATCTCATGGCTTTAGCTGGGATGATCCAATCAGTTGGAGGTTCTTGGAATTTCACTCATTGCAATTTTGATTTTAACAACACAGCAGCACAGTGCTTAGCACTGCTACCTCGCAGACCAGCTTGGGTCACTGTCTGTGTGGAATTTGCCCATTTCTCCCTGTGTCCTTGTGGGTTTCCTCCGGGTGCTCTGGTTTCCTCCGAAAGGCGTGCTGGTGCTGGTGCATTGGCCGTGCTAAATTTTCCCTCAGTGTTCCCAAACAGCCGCTGGAGTTTGGCGACTAGAGGATTTTCGCAGCAACTTCATTGCAGTGTTAATGTAAGCCACCTTGTGACACTAATAAATAAACTTTAAACTTTAATGGTTCAAATGGACTTGGAATAAAATTCAAATGAAGCAACATGACATAGTGGGCCCTGATGGAAGGACCTGAAATGTTAACTTGTTTCTCTCTCTACAGATGCTGCCAGACCTGCTGAGTATTTCCAGCATTTTCTGTTTTTATTCTGGGTTTCCAGCCTCTGCTTTATTTTACTTTTGTCCAAAGTGGAATCCACGAAGAGTAATAAAAATTCAGCAAATTAAGAGGAACAGTTTATAGTCTAATCCAGAGGACAAAGTGGCATATATTAAAATGAATGCAAATTTGTCATGTGTGCACTTAAGTCCCAGGACCACCAAGTCCAGGGAGAGGAGGGAATGGATCATCTGTTGTGTGAAATTTCAAGTGTCTGGCTACACTTGCCAGCGAGATTGCAGGATATTTGTGTGTACGGTCCTTAGTCTGGACATAGGACATTGGAATGAGCTGAGATGCAGTAGGCACAGAGATTGACAGACTGGTATAAAGTGAGTCTGAAATTTGGGGTAAGTTTCCCCAATCTTTCACATTGGTTGTTTGCTCTGTGCCCCAGTTACATGTGTCTGTGGGTGGAAATATCACCACCTCTCTTCCCGCGCCCACCCTCCCGGCCCCAATCCCAGCTATCCCAGATACTGAGTCTACACATTCCTCTGCCAGCGTAACGATAACTTGAAACAGAGAGGGAAAAAAAACCATGAGTTAATCAAATAATGTGGCTAATATTGAGGATATTCAACAAGTTTGATTTCAGAAGCTTAAAACTAGATACTTAAAAACAAATCACTTAGTGCACATACTCGTAAAAGCTTTTCCTCACAGATTGCTGGCTAAATAACTAATTTTATGCAGCATTTTAGAGAGGAGAGCATTCAATGAAACCTCCAATTAACTAACATTTATTTAACATTAACAGTAATTATAGACAGTAGTCTCTTGCCCACAGATGTGTCAACATTTAGTATCAAGTCTAATCATTCAATGAAATGGAGAAAGTTCAGTGAGTACCAATTAACAGGCCAATTAGTATGACTGAAAGTGTTGGGTAATCATTTGTTTGCTTAAATTACAATAACAAAAATGCAACATACTGTGTCGAAAGCTTGTATTCAATTAAGAATCGTCAGAGCTGTGTAGCCTTTAACCCATTGAAGGCAGTGACAGTATTTTTGTTGACTGTGCTAATCTACAATGTGATTGAGGTGCCAGAGTTGACATGTCTGAAGACTGTGGCCTAATGTTAACAGCTTTTAACTAAGATCTCTGGAACCAATTCGAACCTGTTTGTAAGCACAATTAGTATGGAAATTAGCTGAGGATAGGGGAAGATAGAATGGAAACTTCAAATGCCTTGGGCCACTGGTCTCCAGCCATCAAACAAATTACATACTATGTCATTGCTTTTTTTTGTTTATTCACTGCGCGATCCAAATTACAAATGGGGAAGGTCCCCCTGGTCTTACAATTTATTTAATGATATTTGTTAATCTACTATATGAAAGTGGGAAGATCACGTGATAACTTGTCAAATTTACTATTGTCGAGACAACAAGAAATAGCAGATCAAGTCAGAAAACAGTAGGAAAACATTCAGAAGACAGTGATTGTAAGGTTTAGGCTGGCCGTGGAAAAGAACAGAAGACAATCCAAAAGAAGAATAATTATCTGGTGGAGTGCCTACTTCAGTAGGGTAAGAATGGATGTGAGCCGAATAGGTTGGAACCAAAGGATGGCAGGAGAAATGGGTTACCTCTGAAACAGTTTGGGCACTGACAAGGTACATTTCCCTTGAGATGGAAAGGTAGAGCAATCAAATTCAGAGCAAACTGGATGACGAAAGGGATGTCACATGTCGGTGCAGACTTGATGGGCCTAAGGGCCTTCTCTGCACTGTGAGATTCTGTGATGGAAATTAAGATGAAGAAGGAAAAGTGTGTAAAAGTCCCAAGGGAGATGGAAGTAAATAAGAGGGAGTATCAAAAGAAACTGACAGCTACTTTAAGAGGGAATTCATGGCCATTCCACCTAACCTGTCCAGCTTTGGAGTGTGGGAGGGAACCAGAGGACTCAGAGGGAACCCACACAAACACGGCGAGAACATGCATATTTCACACAGGTAGGCATCCAACACTGAAATTGAACACAGGTTCTCGGTGCTGTGAAGCAGCAGTGCTAATTACTGTGCCACAAACATGTTAAAAAAAAGGGTGTTAAGTTAAGCTCGGCAACAACAGTTCAGTCAGTTTAAATTCAACAGTGGGGAAATTTCTAGAAACAATAACTTGGGATAAAATTAATAATCACTTGAACAAATGTAGCTTAATCAAGGAAAGCCAGCATGGATTTCTTAAGGGAAAATTATGCTTAACTAACTTGCTGGAATTTTTCAAAGAGGGAACAGGGAGCGTTGATGAGGTGTACATGAAATTCCAAAATTTTTTGATACAATGCTGCACAACAGACTTGTGAGAACAATTATGGGTCATGGAATAAAAGGGACAGTCACAACATGGATACAGATTTGGCTGAATGATGGGAAACAAAGAGTGGTGGTTAACGGATGTTGGGCTGGAGGAAGGTTTCTCGTGGAGATCTCTAGGGATTAGTGTTGGGGCTCTTGTTTCTTTCCGATTTAGTGCCCTAAATGTTGGTGTAAAGGGCACAAATTCAAAAATTGCAGATGATGTGAAAAAATTGTGAACTAAGAGGGGAACATTGTAGAATTTCAAAAGGATCCATTGGTACAAGGGTGGACAGGTGGCAGTTAAATTTTGATGCAGAGAAATGTGACATGATTCATTTTAGTAGGAAGAACATGATAAGGCAATGTAAAATAAAGGGTACAACTTTAAAGGGGATGCAGATGCAGAAGGATGTGAATGTATACGTGTTTCTGTCTCAGAAGGTGGCAGGACAAGTTGAGAATACAGTTAATGAAGCACAGAGTATCCTCGGTTTTATTCATTGGGGCATTGAATATAAGGGCAAGGAGATGATATTGAACTTTATTAAGACACTCGTTGAGCCTCAACTGGACTATTACATCTAGTTTTGGACACCAGTTTAGGAAGGATGTGAAGTGAAATGTTCGTTTAGAGAGCCAGTGCAGACATGATGTGGCTTTCTTCTGTGTTGTAGCAGCTCTTTGACTCAAAATATCAATAGAATAACAGAATTAAGAAAAATCACCATGACATCAACTGGGCAGTTCTGTGATTAAACAGTCCAATATAGACGGTTACGAAAGGAAAATACTGCAGACGCTGGAAATCTGAAATAAAGACGAAAGAATACTCAGCAAGTCTGGCAGTATCTGTGGAGTGAGAATCAGAATTAATGTCTCAGGGCAATAAACTGGGAACAGTTAATGATGTGACAGATTTTAATCAAATAACATTTACAGAAGTGTATCAATTCACATTTCTATGTGTATGGTCTATTGCTATGCTAGAAAACAGAAGTGAATATTTCACAAGCTACAAATCATGCTTGTATTTTCCATTATATTTTAGAACATACGCTCTTCACTCCCTGCCTATACTCAGACTAGCTTGATAACCATAAAAGACAGATGCATTTGTATTGGTAAAGGCAACTTTACCAGGCATCCTTCAGATCAAGGCAGTGAGAATCACAAGTTTGATTTCGGCGAATGAAAAAGGGCATTGTGAATTGTTGCTTGGCCTGCACACTTCTCTCGTTCTATCCTATATTTTCCAGAACAAAACACTTGGAGAAAATGCTTTTGCTAGATGTTATTTGACAGAAAATGTCTGGATTTGAAAGGTAAAAGATAGGGTAGTACTTGAAAGGTTGACTTTAAATTCAAAGTTGTTAAGTGAACAGACCTGAGTACTGATAAATGCCCTGACCTTACTCAGTGATCTTGATAAAAGATGACAGCTCAGTGTCTGGACTATTTCAGCAATCCTGCATTCTGTGTGAAGCTCCCTTCAGTAAACAGGCGCTGATGTGTCAAAGTAGAAGCTGGCTCAATGGCACACCTTCAGCATACATTGCAGTAGTTTTGGAAGACTTGTTAGAGCGCTTAATGTAAACTTTCTCTGGGGATTGCAAACAAAAGAGCCACTAAACCTTTCAAGGGCCCTCTTTTGAAATGGATGATGCCTTTGAGTGTAAATGCTAATTGATTGAGTGTGAATGAAGGGGATGTTCTATTGTTCAAGGTAGCACCTAATGCATCTGTGCATCCTTATCGAAGTTAACTGGCACAACACAAAACCTGCATCTCGTCCGTGGGAGTTTGGTAAAATGATTTTGTGTTGCTTTCTGCTTCCTGTTTGCGAATCCCTCTTTTCTTCCTGCCAGTCCACGTTTCTTCCCCATGCCTCATGTTCGGTTACAATTCTTTGGGTTCTGGAGACACCACTTTCAAGTGATCACTCTTAGCATGCAATCCTAAATTGATGGCTGGGTGGTTAGCATTGCAGCCTCACAGTGCCTGAGCCGCAGGTTCAATTCCTGGCTTGGGTCACTGTCTGTGCAGAGTTTCTACCTTCTTCTCCTGTCCACGTGGGCTTCCTCCAGGTGTTCCGGTTTCCTCCCACAGTATGAAAGAGGTGCTGATTAGATGCATTGGCCAAGCTAAATTCTCCCTCAGTGTACCCGAACAGGCGTGGAGTGTGGTCATCAGGGGATTTTCACAGTATCGTCTTGCAGTGTTAATGTAAACCCACTGGTGACACTAATAAATGAACTTTTCATATCCACTAAAAATGTCCAGTTTAATTTAGGGCAACATTGTGACACAGTGGTTAGTACTGTTGCCTCACAGTGCCAGGGACCCGGGTGCAATCCAGCCTCAAGTGACTGTGTGGAGTTTGGGTGTTCTCCCCGTGACTGTGTGGGTTTCCTCAAGGTGCTCTAGTTCCCTCCCCAACTTCAAAGATATGCGGTTAGGTTGATTTTCTAAATTGCCCTTTAGTGTCAGGGGGATTAGTAGGGTTAAAGGGATAGGGGCCGGGTGGGATTGCTGTCGGTGCAGGCTCAGTGGGCTGAATGGCCTCCTTCTACACTATCAACCATTAACCTGTAATATGCAAGTATTAGTTCTTGGTTACTTAGGCAACACATTCAAAGATTGAACAAATAGTTGTTCAGCTTGTCTACCAAATCTTCCTGTGCACAAAATGGCTGCTATGTCCCGCTTTGAGAAGTCTTCAAAAATCAAGATAAGGTACGGTGTCATGTAAGCCTTTTCTTTCACCGTGCTGTGTCCTTTGATTTAACAATGCAGTGCCACGCTTACTTTCAGTGTATTAATCAAAGGCGAAAGTAACAAGAAGTATCTAGGGTTGACGGTATCAAATACTTGGCTGGTTAATTTGTATTGGATCTCAGTGACAGGTTTGAAATGAGTGAAGGACAGTTAAAATTAAAGGACATGCACTGTTCTTTATCGAAGCAGTAGTGTCCACACTCTGATAATGAAACGACTAAAAATACTGACTTTTTTCACCTTCTGGGCTCTTTAAGAATTTAGAATTAAAGATAGCAGAACATGAACAATAACGAGTGAGGCACTGTCAGACATGACCTGTGAACACATGAGTCCTTTGATATGTGTTAAATGCTACTGTGCTTTTTGCTTTGAGCTTGTAACAAGTTGTAAATCATCACAAAGCTGCAAACACTTTGGGTTTTTCTTTGCAATTAGATTTTTAACAGGAACACTCAGTTCTCCTGAATGAAACCACATTTTGTGTCTGCCAGACCTATAAATTATCATTGGCATTTAGCCATCATCTCCGAGCCCTTCAGAATTGCAGAAATCTTACAAGTATTTTCCTTTAATTTCAGGATGATGTGCTCATATTGTTCTGATTTTCATTGTGCCATCACTCCAAAAATCTGCACTTATAGTTCCAACTCTCAATCTCATAGTCCCAACTCGGACAAATTAACGATGTGAGCATGGGTCTGTGTTTCACCCAAGCTAATTTAAGTAACTTAATTTTTTTCATCCATTGTGGGACGTGGGTATTGCTGGCTGGCCAGCATTTATTGCCCATCCCTTGAGAAGATGGTGGTGAGCTGCCTTTATGATAACTGAGTGGCTTGCTTGGCCATTTCAGAGGAGAGTGGAGAGTCAACTACAAGGCTGCGGCTCTGGAGTGTTCATCCAGCAGTCAGGATCTTTGGGCCGCAAGCAGTAAAAGAACTAACTTCACAAAGTAAATCACAGAAAAATGTTTAATTAAAAAAAACTTAGTTACACCAATGCTCAGGCCACATCTTGGGCCACACAAGCTCCCACAATCCCCATCTGCTTTCTATTTGTACAAATTTATACTATTTCTATTTTGCCCTTGATTACGTTGTCACAGCATGTTAGCATTGGTTACGTTATAACATGGAGTCACATGTAGGCCAAACCAGGTAAGGAAGGCAGATTTCCTTCCCTAAAGGACATTAGTGAACCGGATGGCATTTCCCAACAATTGACAATGGTTTCATGGTCATCAGTAGATTCTTAATTCCAGATATTTTTATTGAAATCGCATCACACCATCTGCCATGGTGGGATTTGACCAGGGTCCCCAAAGCATTAGCTGAATTTCTGGATGAACAGTTTAGTGATAATACCACTAGGCCATCGCCTCCCCCAGGTTTTCCCCCATGATGATGTATTATACAGGGTAGGTCAATTCACACTGAAGCCCACATCAATTTTTAGGTCCAGCCCCTGTGTTGAATCGAGCTTGAAAAGGAATGCGACAGAAACTCGAGGCCATGGAAGTGACGGGGGGGAGTAATGTGGAGCTGGAAGGCGACCTGTAGTCAGTTAAAGGAGCTTGGTCTAGCGTGGACGCATGAGTGGTCGCTTTAGTTTACGTATACAAGCCATGGGAAAAGCTAAGCATGCTGGGCCTTAAAATAGAGTATTGAAAAATGAGTGTCAGGACTTGGAGCTGGTCCAGTAGTTTTGCATTTACTGGCTTCAGCAACCTCCCCCCCTCCCCCACCCAGCTTCTAGAGAAAAGCAAAGTTGCACTTTAAAAACAACATAGCATGAGTACACCGGCAGCTATTTTGTACCAAAAGCTGGAAGGTGTCCATATGATGTCCAGGCAACTTAGTTGTTGATCATTTTCATTTTGATTTCAACCTTGACATTTATTGCTTTGCAATTTTAAAGCTGGGAAGAGGATGAATTCCCAGTAAGGTGCTGCCGGTAGATTTGTGCGTAAAGAATATAAAGTGCTGGAAACACTTGTTAATTTAGGCATCCAAGTTTTTATTTTTTATTTTTATTAATGTCTCAAGTAGGCTTACATAAACACTGCATTGAAGTTGCTGTGAAAATCCCCTGGTCACCACACTCTGACACCTGTTTGGGTACACTGAGAGTGAATTTAGCATGGCCAATGAACCAAATGTGGGGGAAGACCGGAGCGCCTGGAGGAAACCCACGCAGACACGGGGAGAACATGCAGACTCCTCACAGAAAATGACCCAAGCCGGGAATTGAACCCGAGCCCCTGGCACTGTGCAGTAGCAGTGCTAACCAAATGCAGCTGCCACAGGAGCAACATGAGGGCCTCCTCTTCAGCAAGAGCAAGGCATGATGTGAAGTATAGCAGCCTCTATTGTTCCCCAGTACTGTGCTTTAAACTCCACCTCAGAAGGGCTGCTCCTGCTGTCTCACACTGATAACCTAGTCTGCTTGGGTGTCTGTGCAGGTTAATGCCAAAGTATGTGCTGCAAGCCCATGCCTGCTAGGAAATGGATTGAGAGCGCCCAGAGTTACATCACATAGGACCTGACAGCAATTGGAGAAGACTTCATCTCATCTGTCAGGACTATGTTCAATCTCAAAAGTTTTCAAAGTAACAGGCCAGTTTATTAATTTACAACGTTGCCCATTTCAATGTGCGCTAGATTTTAATAGCAGCTTCCATCCAACATTTTTGGTAAATTTTGATTGACTCTTTTTAAAAAGACCTCCCAAGCGTGTGCTGCTACTCAGCATTTTGTGACTAATGGCATTTACAAAATAACCTTGCATCCTTGGGTGAAGGGTCAGCTAGGCCTAGTTGATATTTTTACCTGTGGAATGCGTAGCAGCAGCTTTCAGCTGTCAGCATTTTATAATGCAGGACATGAGCTTTCTTTCTTTAAACGGCGCGATACTCAGAGATTTGTCTTAGGTCTGTACTGTCAGCAGCAACGCCTGTTTGAAAATTTGAAGTGACGTGCAGTGATCAACATTTGGTTCTTATTTTTGGATTGGAGTGGTTTGTGCTGGCAGTTTGGAGAATAGTTGGGGGGGGGGTGGTGTGGGGGGAGGAAGGGGGGGCGGTGGGAGAGGGGGTGGGCAGAGAAGCTGGGCGCTCTGGAGAGCCGTAAGCTGTTGCTCTGGATACAAGGTCTGTCTTTCTCAATTATGCTGCTGTCAATCAGAGACTTTGCCTCTGGTTGGGGTTGTTTGGGGATGGCCTGTCTAATGCGAGAAGATGGGTTAATAAGGCCCTCAGGTGGATGCCAAGCTGTCAGGTTGATCTCGCTTTGCTGTTGAAAGGTCAGACGGAGGGAAATTCTGCCTATGCGGCCAGGGGAAGGTTTTAGATTACCATTTGCTTACTTAACTTAGTGCGATGGCAACAAGAAGTGACTGCAGACGGGGAGCAGGAGAAATGGCTGTCAGTGCACATGGAAGAAAGGAGTGTGAGCATTTAATATGAAGGGAAATGTAGGTTTCAGACATTTTGCATCAATAACACTTCAGGTTATTTGACTGATGATTGTCATACTTTTCACACAAATACCAGGAATATGTGAGAAGAGTGAAGCCACTGTTTCATGTGCACCTTTGAGAGACTGGGAAAGAAATACCACAGTCCCATAAGCTATGGCTTTCTCCCATGCATTTACTACCTACTTGAGTTATTATTTCATTCCTGTGGCAAATTCTCAATCTATATTGTTCGTTAAATGATGGGGAGAAGTGCTACTGAGGACCATGTTGATTTCAGTTGGTCTGGTTTTACATTGTCCTCGAACACCAGCCCAGTTCAAACTAAAAGCTTTAATTAGTAAATGGCAATTTGCATACTTAGCAAGAAATCACATTGTTCCGATTGCTTTAACTGGTGCCAATCTAGGGCATATATATGGAAAGTCTCAGGTGAATACTATAGGGCATGGTGTGGCGCTATACAGAGAGCCATAAATTACAGCTTCATTCAGATGCCATTATAAAGCACAGTTGTACTTGATCCTTCGAGCCATTTCCAGAGAAGCAGTCAATTTGAAACAGTGATCTGGACTGCACTATTTAGCGTTGTATCACCTGGGAAAGATTTAGGAGACTTGAAGTGAATTTAAATTATTACTTGCACCTCTTGTCATCTCTGCACCTGTGAATGGGAAGAACCCGTTGTAATGCAATGGTCATATAGTTTTCTTCCTCCTGGCATTGTCTATGAGACAAAGGTATCTTCTAACCTTGTAAATCTGCCCATTTTTTTAAAATTAAAGTACGTTTTATTCTAATTTCTGGACACACATATTGGGAAATATATGCGACTTTCTTGGACAGTGGTATCCAGTGGGTGGCACAGTGGTTAGCACCACTGCCTCATGACATCGGGGCCTGGATTTGATTTCTGTCTTGGGTCACTGTGCAGAGTCTGCACGTTCTCCCTGTGTCTGTGCGGGTTTCCTCTGGATGCTGCAGTTTCCTCCCACAGTCCAAAAGATGTGCTGGTTGCGTCCATTGGCCATGCGAAATTCTCACTCGGTGTTACCAAACAGGCACCGGGAATACCTAATGTGGGACATGGGAAGAGACCCTGTACCTCGTATTGTCTGATCTTCTAAAGCACTTTTTTCTGCACATTAGTCTTTTGAAGTGACAATATAACTTTGCACTATGTTAAGTAACTGAGGGATTTTCACAGTAACTTCATTGCCATGTTAATGTAAGCCTAATTGTGACATAAATAAATTAGGTTTAAGTTTATTTATTCAAGTCCCCTATGACATGTTGTACCTGTAGAGAGAGAAATTTCACCCATTTCCAACAGACAAGAGTGTTTTGAGGTGATGATGATCGTTACTAAATCCAGTTAACTCCTAAAGATTAGCCACGTCAGGTATGAATTTAAGATGGATTTGTGCGGTGGGGGATTGCTTTAAGAAACAGTATCAGGTCGTATGACCCTTCAGATTGATGTTACACACTACCTGCAAAAACATCCAACCACTATGATGCCTGAGGGCTACTCACAGGAATGTTGAAGCATATCGCAATATAGGATGAGGATCTGTTCTCATAATTCTTCCCCAGGGTTGCCAACGGGAGGCCAAGCTTCTCCCTAAAAACAAAATAAAACAAAATTGCAGTATTAATATCATTCTATTGAATGCCTCTGCCTTAATAGAGGTCTGCTACCTGTTCCATGGAATCTGGATAAATCTACCTCCTGGCAGAAATCTCACTGAGCACAGGAGAAAAAGAGAGCACTGAATTTCAGCTTAGTTGTTGTAATTGACAGAGCTTCAGTGCACAGTGGTTAGCACTGCTGCCTCACAGCGCCAGGGACTCAGGTTCGATTCCAGCCTCAACTAACTGTCTGTGTGGAGTTTGCATGTTCTCCCTGTGTCTGTGTCCAGTTTCCTCCCACTGTTCAAAGATGTGCAGGTTGAGTGGGTTGGCCATACTAAACTGCTGCTTCGTGTGAGGGGATTCACAGAGCAAGTACATGGAGTGGGATTGTTATCAGTGGAACGAATGGCCTTCTTCTGCACTGTAGGTATTCTATAAAAGCTCCTCAGTCGCATAATCACAGTCATTTGGGAAATATGGCTGCACAAAGTTTGTCAGATAGCCATCTTTCATGAGTGTGCCAAGATATTGTGAGTGGGTTATGTATCCTTGAGATCTAACATGGCTAACGTTAACCCAATGTGCGTACATTCAGCCGAGCTCGTTGTATAATAACCAAGACCAGTAACCTCGGCTATATATACTTTCCTCTCACCCTCCCAGCCCAAGGGACACTCAGGCCAATTATAGTGCCCTCAGCAGAGTGCAGGGATTGAACCCGTGCCCTCATAATCTCAGACCAACACGCAGTGAGAGAGATTGCCGTCGAAAGCTTTCAGCGTGGTCAGCCAGCTCAGATTTCCTCTTGGGCAACGGCCACCGAGGTGACGTCGGAAGACAGCTTGTACTAGCCTCACTGACCTCTCCTACTTAAACAGGTGGTGTTGACTTGCTGGGAGAGAGCAAAAAGGTGAACAAATACAGATAGAACAGCTGAATCTGTTTGCGATGATAGCAGCAGGAATCCAGTGTGCTGCCAGACAGCAAATCTGCAATGGTCCTCTCGTGAACACTGTTTCTGATGTTTTGGAACTGTGTAACATTTAGTTGGAACCTTCACTGCTTAAACACTTTAAAAATAGTGCCATTGAAAAGGTTCTGACAAGAGCTTTGAGTCCACCAGGAGTGATGGACAGATTGCAACAGGTGATTTGATTACATTTAGGAATTTTGGACTTCCAAAGCTCTAATTGCAACACATTGTATTAAAAAAAACCCTCATTAGCAGTGGCCCTTTGAGTACCACTTCATTTTGGTTCCAGATGGCACATTATAATTGCATTCTGACAGTTTTCGCTCAACAACTTTTCACTATTAGTCATATTTCAGGCAGGTTTTTTTCCTCATTCATTACCATGAAGTGATGTGTTCACAGTAACAAAATATGTTAATAGTTAATTTTTTTTATTGTAACCAAAGATAAAAGTTAATTTCTCATCCATGGATGGACGGGTATACTGGAAACCATATATACCAATGTCCATAAGTACTACAGTGTCAATAAGGAGTTGGAACTAGATCAATAATGGACAGGTGCAAACGATGTTTGGCAGGTCGACCTCATTTCAATATTGCTTTTTATTATATAGTTATTCATTGCAAGTGTCATCAGGCAAATTGAGTTGGCAGTAAACTACCTTCTGTACAAAGATTTTATTTTTGTGCCATTCTGAAAACATTAATTTGATCATTTTGCTTTTTCACCCATAACTTGCATCGATTCCTACACAAGATGTTAGGGCCCATAAGCACCAGCATACGTCGGTCAAGTAAATCTGTCAGTCAGGGAGGATCAAAACGTCAGCAATAAACTCCAAGGCATATTGCCATAGCATTGACTATAACTATTTTATTCATGATCCCCATTCTCCCCTGCATCCCTCACCCCTCTCCCCCGCCTCCCTCACCCCTCTCCCCCGCCTCCCTCACCCCTCTCCCCTGCCTCCCTCACCCCTCTCCCCTACCTCCCTCACCCCTCTCCCCTGCCTCCCTCACCCCTCTCCCTGCCTATCCACTCCTCTTACCCACTTCCCTCTCTGACATCCCCAATTTTGTCCCCACTTCCCCACTTCTCTCCTCTCCCCCCCATTGCACACTTCTTTTCCCCATTCCCCTACTTCTCTTCCCCACTCTCCACACTTTTCTTCCACACTGTCCTCCCCCCCCACCAGGACCACTCCCCTGACACCCCAAGCTCCACTTCCCCGCTTGCCTAACTCCTCTCGTCTAACTTCCCTGATCCCAACCTCTCTAGCTCTCCTTACCCTGACTCCTCCATCTTTTCTTCCCTGGCTTCTCTGGATCCTCATTCCTTGATCCCGCGGCATGTCCGGCTCCTCTTCCCTGACTTTCCCTAGCTTCTCTTGGTCTTCTGTCCCAGCTTCGCCAACAGTCCCTCAACAGTTTTAATAATAACTGTTCTCCATCTCTCCCCACAGCCAGGATTTTGACTGAGCTCATACCTTTTGTATTTCAGATCCTGCTTCAATCAGCGTCACGTGTGATGTTGCAGTCCCCTTTCTTTCTCTTACATACCTCCATCTGACATATTTACACTGTGGTTTGACAATACATTTTGGCTCTACGCTGCCCTTTAGTGAAATTATGTGCCTTTTCAATGACCTTTTGAGTGCAACTGTGAAGTGAGCAGAAAGGGGGAAGCAGTAAACCCAAGACAGCTTTGTGCCATAGAGCGTGTTCCACAGTGAACTCAAATGACATCACCTGCCTTACTGAGTTACCCATCTGTGCTACTGTCACAAGGGGGAAAAGGCTGCATTTTTCAACATATCATCAGTTCACGTTCTGGCTGCACATTGAAATAAAAAACACATTTCTGGTGAGGGAAGGCCAGGATCATGTTTTGTTGGGTTTTGGCATCTATTTTAATGGGGAAACGGAGCCAAAAACACCCAGAGGTTTGAATTCCCATTTGGTGAGGCATTGAAAGATGTCTGTTTGAGTGCGGAAAAAAAAAATGAGGAGTTGGAAACGCACAGTTTTGGCTGAAATTTAGAAACGGCTGTGGAAACTCCATTTTGTTTGGCAGTCGCTTCAGACAGACTTCTTGCTTATTTATTACTCATTTCTACAATATGCCACCGTTAATTACTCACAGCTGTGCAGTGAACCTTAGTTAACAAGATTTACCACCTCACAGCTTGCCTCTGTACATAATGTATGTTAAATTTTAGAAGGATCGCTGTTAAGGTGTTTGTTAAGAAAACTTAATTTTTTTTAAGATGTACAGATAAATATTGAGTAAAGTAGCATGATAATCATCTTACTTTATAGCCTGGGATGGGCCGTAGCATGGCTGCAATTTAAATAAGGAGCGACATAATGAACAAACTTCAAAGTTAAAAAGAAATATCTCCTTACATTCACCTGTGCATTTGTATGGCAACTTTTGATTTGCAAAGAAATGAAATTTGGTGCAAAATTGCACTCCTCTATTTGTTGCACATGAAAAGTGTAAATATAGTTTGTCTACAATTTAGAGCACCACTGTTAGACTTTGTCAATTAACTAAATTCCTGGATCAGCCCTGCACTCAGAAAGGAATTACAATGCCATTAGGGTACAACCTTCCTGTTATTGTGCTATCTGGTGTCTTATCCACCATTGTGACCTCTGGGATCTCTCTCTGCTTTAGTGCTAACCTTACTTTCTATGTGCTGCAGTTCTCGCTGTTGTCTCTATCTGCTGTCAGGCATCCTGGTGCCTTTATCCACTGCATAGCACACTGTTGTCTCAATCTGCTGTAGTGCTGCTTGGTCTCCTTGATGTTGTGCAGACTGGTCTCTGTACCTATTGTAGTGCTGACTGGGCTCTCCATCTACTGCACAGCTCTCTATTTGAAGGAGTGTTACTTGGGCTGTAGCACTTTCTGATTTCCCTTTGTTGTGATGTTGTTTGGGCTGTAGCTGCTGCATTACAAGCAGATTCTTTGTCCAAAGAAGGACTATTTTCACTCTGGTGTAGTGGGAGGGATAATTCTGAGATTCCTAGTTCCAGCAGATTGCATTAGCTGGAGGTCGGACTTTGAACTTGAAGTCCGGTTCTGTGAACTGTCTCTCTGGAAGCGCAGCTCCCTGCTAAATTATGAAATGGACCCTTAAAGCTGCAGTAGACTTTGACACTACTTGCCACAGTGCTATCCAAACCCTCTTGTTAGTTTTAGTTGAATTCAACAATCCTGTTTGCCACACTACCAGAAGGATGTGGAAGCTTTGGAGAGAGTGCAAAGAAGGTTCACCAGGATGTTGCCTGGTCTCGAGGGTGTTGACTAGTATTGTTTACACTGGAAAAATGGAGGCTGACGGGAAACCTGATAGAGGTTTACAAAATCGAGAGGCACAGACAGGGTGAATAGTCAGAGGCTTTTTCCCTGGATGGAAGTGTCAATTACAAGGGGGCACAGGTTCAAGGTAAGGAGGGGGAGGTTTTTCACAAGGAGTGGTAGGTGCCTGGAATGCACTACCAGAGGAGATAGTGGAAGCAGACACATCAGCAACGTTTAAGAGGGATATGGACTGAGTAAGGGCAGAAGGGTTTTTTTTAGTTTAGTTAGGGCATCATGATCAGCCAGGCTTGGAGGGCTGAAGGGTCTGCCTCTGGGCTGTACAAGTCTTTGTTCTTTGTTAATTCTGTTCTTTGTAAAAACTGAAAAAAGATTCAGGTTTATGAATCAGGGATTTCCACTGGACACAGTGTAGTTGTCAATCACACATTCCATACCAGAAGGAAGACTCAAGGGGACGCTTCCTGTATCTATTACTACACATTTACACTGATCAGGTAGCTCCCTTTCGAAATAAGATGAACTTTATCTTCAAGACAGTCAGAATCTACATGCATTACAAAGTCAAATTGTTCCAGTATTAATTATTCATCCAAATTTACTAGTGTTTCTTTTCCATTATTTTCCTGTTTTGTTGTCAGGCAGAGTGTATACTTGTTCACGTTGTTAAAAGAAACCTTTCCAGCTTGGTTCCTGTTCAAACTTTTTACTGTGTCGATACTTTTCAGAAAGTCTCAGGGAATAACCAGTACCTTCCAAATAGTGAAAAAGTGCCTCTCTCCATCTGAGAAAACATGCCAAAACTCAGTCTTGGCCTTTGCAACTGTGCTGGCTAACGCAGCACATTGTCAGTTGGTCAGATTGGGTAATGATTATGTTTGAAGGTTTGTGTTAAGTGGCTTTGGATCAGTGCACAGGTGTACTTTATCATTCTCCTCATTAGTGCTGTCACTAAAGAGGCCCAGTCATTCAGTTCCTATCAACAGGCTGCGTTTTACTTTTTTGCAGACGGATAGCTTCCTGGTTGCCAATTGTGTAGATTGGGCCCTGGGGCCAATTTGAAGGTGCAGAAAGGCACCAAACCCCCCCCCACCCCCGCAACCGTTGAAAACATTTGGGCACTTTGCTAATTTAGTTTAGTGAGTTTTTGATGAATCATCTCTCATTGTCATGTCCTACGGGTTCACTGGCATGCGTTGCAGATGTTGAATGAGTGGTGCACTTACAGCAGGCCACTTGACGTTGTTGGAAACTCAGCTGCTTTCCTTATTGCTCAAACATCTATCTCACTTGCTGGCCAGCAGAAGTGGATGCAATATTCAAGATACAGTACTGACTTTGGGAAGTTTGATCACTTGATTTGTATTCCACTGTTTTGCTCAGGCAGTTCAACATTTTATTGATCTCCCTGCCGCCAGCTGCTCTGATTGATCGGACATGTAAATTTCACCTCCATTTAACACTCCTAGAGGTCCGCTCTCAGTTTCATCCTCTGCTATTTCAGCCCCATTCGTAAAGTATGAAAGTTATCTCTTGTGCCTTCCTATCTGTAACACCTCGCACTGTCTGCATTACATTAAATGGGGCGGCACGGTGGCACAGTTGTTAGCAGTACTGCCTCACAGCGCCAGGGATCCGGGTTCGATTCCCAGCTTGGGTCACTGTCTATGTGGAGTGTGCACATTCTCCCTGTGTTTGCATGGGTTTCCTCCGGGTGTTCCGGTTTCTTCCCACAGTCTGAAAGAGGTTAGGTGCATTGACCCTAACAGGTGCCGGAGTGTGTTGACTACAGGAATTTCACAGTAACTTCATTGCAGTGTTAATGTAAGCCTTACTTATGACCAGCTTTTAAAACAGAAGTTTAATCTGCCAGCTTTTTACCCACTCTCCTTTTTGCCCAACTTTTTCTGATTTTGCTGTTTCCCTGCTCTGGTTTCACAGCCGCTCCTCATTCCCTTTCATCTGCAAGTTTATCCCATTTACATTGAACCTCTTTCTTAGGTCATTGATGTAAATTAGAAACAGCCGTGGCCCTGGCACTGAAGCCTCAAATATCCCATTGCCTGCTCACCCTTCCTCTAAGTTAATCATATCAAGGAGTGCTTAGTGTTTTCCACCTTTCATCAATTTTTTACTTATTTCCAGGGTTAGAATTTCTAGTTTTCAGCTGATAACCTTTCTGCTGGAACTTTTCATCTTTTTTTTGGGAAGTCAAAGTACATCATGGAGTTTGCTACTATCCACTTCGTGTGGCATTTCCTTGAGGAAGTCAAGGGACTAGCCAGGCAGGACCTTTCTCTCCTCAGTGCTGTTATTAAGATTAGAAAAGAATCGCTACAATGCAGAAGAAAGCCATTTGGCCCATCGAGTCTGCACCGACCACAATTTTGCCCAGGCCCTATCCCCATTACTCCATGCGTTTACCCTAGCAAGTCGCCTCACACTGAGGGGCAATTTAGCATGGCCAGTTCACCTAACCCACACATCTTTGTACTGTGGAGGGAAACCGGAGCACCGGGAGGAAGCCGGCGCAGACTTCATACTGATAGTGACCCAAGCTGGGAATCAAATCCGGGTCCATGGCACTGTGAGGCAGCAATGCTAACCACTATGCCACCTTGCCACCCAAAGCAAGGTACAGTTGTACAGGTGATCCTCAAATTTCGTCCGAGCCATCAATACCATTATTTTGTATGGATTGAATTGAATTGATTTATTATTGTCACATTTACTGGGATATAAGGAAAAGTATTGTTTCATACAATATGTTACAGACATAACATATTGTTCATATAGAACATTGAGGAGAAGGACAGCATAGGGTACAGAATATAATGTTGATGTTACCAATAGGGTGACGAGAAAGATCAGCTTAATGCGTGATAGGACCATTCAGAGGTCTGATGGGAGCAGGGAAGAAGCTGTTCTTGAGTCAGTTAGTACATGATCTCAGACTTCTGTATCTTTTTTCCTATGGGAGAAGGTGGAAGAGAATATGTCCACAGTGCGGGGGTCCTTGATTATGCTTTTCCGAGGCAAGCAGGAAGTGTAGACAGAGTCATTCAGTGGGAGGCTGGTTTGCGTGATGGACTGGGCTTCGTTCACAACCCTTTGTAGTTTCTTGCGGCCTTGGTCAGAGCAGGAACTGTAATACACCCAGAAAGGATGCTTTCCATGGGGCATCTGTAAAAATTAGTGAGAGTCGTAGTGGACATGCTGAATTTCCTTAGCCTTCTGAGAAGGTGGAAACATGGAGGAGAGAAGTGAAGCAGAGTTTGAAGCATTCTGGGAGATTCAGTACTTTGCCAGAAAGTACAATTCTGCCACCATCTAGTGTCTGCAGTAGAGTATATAACGAAGTAGAAAATACACAATGTGTGTACTAATAATCTATTCAAATCTGACTCAAGGTGCCGTCTTTCAAGGTGGAAGGACAATGGGTACAAGCAGCATTGACAAGTGTAGCTTTGTGTTTATGTAACTGAAAGCTGCAGTCTCATCATTGTGGCTAATCAGTATCATCATAGAATCCCTACAGTACAGAAGGAGACCATTCGGTCCATTGAGTCTGTACCGACCACAATCCCCCCAGGCCCTATTCCCGTAACCCCACACATTTATCCTGTTAATCCCCCTAACACTAGGGTCAATTTAGCATGGCCAATCAACCTAATGCGCACATCTTTGGACTGCGGGAGGAAACTGGAGCACCCGGAGGAAATCCACACAGACACGGGGACAAACTCCATACAGACAGTGACCCAAGCTGGGAATCGAACTCGTGTTCCTGGCGCTGTGAGGCAGCAGTGCTAACCACTGTGCCACCGGGAGCTACTTCGCCAGCTCTGTGGTGCCACCTGACTGGTTGTTTGGACTCTGTGTTTTGTATTGTTCCCCAGTTCTCATTGTCCGCTGCATTACAATCTAGCCGGAGATAAGTGTAAAGCCATGCTCTTAGCGATGTGAAATAAGCAGAGGGATTACAGGATTAGCAGAAAAATACTGATAAAAGATGAAAAGGATCTGGAGTCGGAGCAGACTGTTTGCTCAACCATCAAATCAATGCCGGACCTATCGAGAATGCGGTATTGGTTGGATTGGGTGTCGATTGAGGGATTTTCTCTTGATGCTATATGGAACGTTGGTCAGATCTCACTGGATTATTGTGTGCTGTTTCAGACCCCTCACTATAAGAAGGATATAGCTGAACTAGAAAAGGTGCGGAGAAGAGCGACTGGAATACTGAGTGAGTTAAAGCATAAAACATAGGACAGACTCCAAACCTGGTTTTTTTCATACTTGGGAGCAGAAAATGAAGATTCGTACGATGGGGTTATTAATAAGACTCAGATGTCAGGAATCAATTTGGAATATTTAATTTGACATTGATTAGCAAAATTGGAAGGCAGGGTATGTGCTGAAAAGCAGGCAGATTGTGGCTGTAATGGTCGGTTTATGGCTTACCAAGGAAGGATTATTCCATGGCTGCTAACAGCTCTCTTGGACCTTATCCAAGTGGCCATTTGTGTGTCAGCCTGAATCGTGAAGGCTAAATTTTCCAGCTGGTTATTTCAATGCCAGTATTTTAGTATGCCAATGTTGCCAGTGTTAGGCCCAGTGAAAGCATGCCCAAATCATCACTTTAAACATGGACTGCACTCCTATGGGCACTGCTGGAACTGACTTTTGTTAATGTCAAAAACCAGACAGCTAAGGTGGCTGCCTTGCAAAAGTTGGCCTTTGCGATTTCCACTAAAATTAACTGCTGTTTCTGGAACATTGAAATTCTACCACCCTAGGTGAGAGCCTTCTCCTGTAGTGGACATACCAAGACAAATCATATCTGTGGAATTTACACTTACTATTGTTTGGAGATTTACCTGAGACGGAAGTCCAGGTTACATGTCTCCCAGTTGAAACCCTAACAACGAGGGCTGGGCGGAAACCAGTTTGTCATGAATAAGTGTGAAGAACTCATCTAACATCTCCATTGCATAGCAATGGTTTCAGCTAAGTCATTCCAGGTGACTGAAACCATCTAGAAGTAACAAGTTCTTATCTGTAAAACTAGGTGGACCTGGTTAGCCTGCGGAGAACACAGCAAAGTACAGCAGCTGCAGTGAAGGTACCTTTGCCTTTAAGTACAGGAGGCTGTAAAAGGCCTCCCTGCCCGATTCCTAAAACCCAAGTCCACCTGTGAAAAAATTGATCTTCCTGATATGAAAATCACAAGTGCCCGGTTTGGTTTATGGGGCTTACCAAGAAAGGGTTATTCCGTGTCTGCTAACCAGGGAGCCACTGAACATCCAGTTCTTCAAGAGAATCCAACGATAATCCGGATACCTGACTTCACCGATTTGAACTCCTTTAAACTACAATTTGAGAGGAGAATCCTTTCTTTGACAAACCTGCAACAACTGTTGTCCTACAATGAGCCAGACAAATGAACTATGAACTATTCTTGTTTATAATTTGTAGCAGTACACTATTTTCCCTAACTGTACTTTTTCCTTGAGAATGTGCTGTGTGATTGGCCTTTAGACTTTCACAGTGAATGCATGAATAAAAAATCTCCCTTATTTAAACTAAAAAGGGGGCAGATTGTCGCTGTGATGGTCAGTTTATGGCTCACTGAGGAAGGGTTATTCCATGCTTGCTAACAGCTCTCTTAGATTTCATCCAGGTGGCCACTTCTTGTATGTCAGCCTGAATGGTGAAGACTAAATGTTCCAGCTAGTTATTTCAATGCCAACATTGAAATAACTAGTTCATAAAAGCTTACTGCTGCTTTTTAAAGTGGGGGGCATGCAGGGGCTCGGAAACACATGAATCTTTTTGTCTGAAAATGGTTCTGACAACGGTAATGGTAGTAAGGAAAGGATAAGGGTTTTAGTTCACTCCCAGCACCTGCGCCATACTAGTGCTAAAGACTGTAAAGCCTGGGCTTGAGATCAGCAGTAGGTTTATTTGGCCACACAGAGGTATTGCAGTGTCATCCTCATCTGCAACCCACATCAAG
This sequence comes from Carcharhinus amblyrhynchos, assembly GCF_965287045.1. Taxonomy (NCBI): domain Eukaryota; kingdom Metazoa; phylum Chordata; class Chondrichthyes; order Carcharhiniformes; family Carcharhinidae; genus Carcharhinus; species Carcharhinus amblyrhynchos. Next base: position 29,992,735 of record NC_137346.1, read on the forward strand.
CTTTTGTTCGACAGGGTGATAAAAGGGCTCTTCAACCCTGACCTATTTACTTTACTTCTCTATAGCACAGGAATTCTGCGTCCACTTGTAGATCCCCCAGCTGCTGCAATGTCTGAGATCAACAAATGTAGACATTGTAGTAGAGGCCAAGGGTTGAAACCTTGGCCATCTGGTGTGTACATCTCAGTACCGCATCAGACTCAACTGACTGAACATTGTTCACAAATCTTTCAAATGCATTTTATCCATTTCATGCTCAATTGACACAAACCTGATGTTAAATTCAGTGGACAAATATATTATTTTGTAAGAACCAGTGCAGAAAGTCCCTAAAACCAAACAAACAGGCTTTTATATCTAAAATAGTCACAGACAAGTCATGTAGAATGTTTCAGGTGTTCAGTCAAATCTTCTCCTTTTGCCAGTCAAAGCTGCTTCACTTTCATAGAATAGAAACACAAAATCCCTACACGCAGAAGAAGGCCATTCGGCCCATCTAGTCTGCACCGACCACAATCCCACCCATGCCCTATTCCCATAATCCTGCATATTTACACTGCTAATCTCCCCTGACATTAAGGTCAATTTACCATGGCATCAAACTAACCTGCACATCTTTGGACTGTGGGAGGAAACCAGAGCACCTGGAAGAAACCCATGCAGATATGGGGAGAACATGCAAACTCCACACAGACACAGTGAGCCGAGGCTGGAATTGAACCCAGGTCCCTGGCGCTGTGAGGCATTAATGCTAACCACTGTGTGCCATGCTTTCTAATGTCGTTTCTGAGGAGTGGCCTGTGAATTTGTTTCACAATTTTTCATTCTTGAAAATGCCAGTAGCTTCAAGATCTTAATTGTTTCAAAAATACCAATGTGGGGTGTTGGTAAATGTTTGCCATTGTGTCTTATTTAGTGGGCATCCTGATGCACCCTGACCCAAGGTCACATGATTCCAATATTCCATTCTTACTGAAATGTAAATGTGAGGTTGCCCACTTTGTCTGTCTCCACTTTGGAAAGAGAAGAATTAGAATATTTTCTTAGTGGTGTGAGACTAGGTGCTGTGGGCGAGCAAAGAGATTTATGTGCTTGTGTACACAAATCACAAAAACAGAATCTAAAAGGCTAATGGAATGCTGACCAGCTTTCGAGAAGGGGGCTTTGAATACAAAAATAAAGTGATGCTTTAATTATAGAGAGCCTTGGTCACCTGGAGTACTGCTTTCAGTTTTGGACAGCAGATCTCAAAAAACAGATATATGCTAATACCAGGGCTTGAAGGGGTTAATTATAAGTACAGTTTGCACACCTCTGGCTTATTTCTAGAAGGGTGAAGGATTATCTAATTCAGATATTTAAAATGATATGGGAATTCTGCAGGATAGACAGTGAGAAATGACTTCTCCTGGTCAGGGAATCCAGAACGGGAGGGGGGGAGGGGGGGCGGGGGGGCGGGGGGCATAGTCTTGAAGTAACTCCATTTACAAGTGAAACCAGGAAGCATTTTTTTGCACATGGAGTAGTCAAAATTTGGAACTTGGTTACAAAGAACAAAGATCAACCCAGCACAGGAAACAGGCCCTTCGGCCCAACGAGCCCTCGCCGCCGCATCCTCCTACACCTACCCTGCCCTACGTGTCTGCGAGTGGAACCCCTAACTTAGCCAGATTCAGGGGAGGATAGTGTCAATTTGGTAAACCAATCAGCCTAAGAGCACATCTTTGGGGTGTGGGAGGAAACCGGAGCGCCCGGAGGAAACCATGCAACCACAGGGAGAATGCGCAAACTCCCACAGACACAGGCCCAAATCCATGTATCTGCACAGCTAGCAGTGCTAGTCACTGAGCTGTTGCGGCGCCCGTCTACCGGTCCAGGATCAAGCACACACGCCGACACGAAGTACTTGGCCACTCCTGGAACCTCCAAGAGCAGCCCACGCACGACCCACCGTGTGCATGCCCCTTGTTTGACAACAAGTTGGACCTCCACCTGCGGAATAAAAAGACAAAAACGTTAACATATAAGTCTGCATTTCCAGTGTCTCCTGAGGCTCTGACCCTATTTAATACCCCCTACTATAACCCTCCATCCTTGTTTCGCTCATGTGTCTATCTAAGTAAACCTTAAACAAGTCCAACGTACCTGCCTCCACCACCCTACTCGGTAGCGCGTTCCATACCCCCACGACCCTCTGCGTGAAGAACCTTCCTCTCACATCCAAATTATACTTCTCCCCCCTCACCCTTAGATCATGACCTCTCGTAATTGTACCCAATCTAGGGAGCAACCTCTCACTATTGACTCTATCTGTTCCCTTCAGTGTCTTATATACCTCTATCATGTCTCCCCTCAATCTCCGTCTTTCCAAGGAGAAAAGTCCCAGTTTCTCCAACCTTTCCTCGTAACTCAGTCCTTCCATGCCAGGCAACATCCTGGTAAACCTCCTCTGCACCCTTTTTTTTGCCCACTTCCATCATCAAATTTGTACTGTTTGACCAGCACCAAGAACCCTCGGGTATCTTGTAGAAGTGTCCATCCTTCGATGCCTGACAGCTGCTGACAATACTGGCAGGCTGTTTGACCCTGGAAGGCATCACAACTATGGTCCACCTGTGCACTTTCCAATAGATGTCACTGGGTCACAATCTGGAGCAGCAGTGCAGGCTGTTTTAACCCTCTGTTGCTCAAGCTACTCTGAAATTCCTCAGCTGAGGTCATCCAGTTCAGCAAATGACAAGCGGTTGGACCTGGGACCTTGCCGCTCATTTTCACTGTGGCAAAATGGATTTTGCATGACTTGATTTTTTTTTTCATGTTTGATATTTTTGTATTGGATGTTTGGTTTATCAGGAATTAAATCTCAAAGCTGTATTTTGTCTCATTGTTGGGCTAGTAATTGGGAGATCACCTAAACATTTGGAGTGTTAATTAGAATACAGAGGCAGAATTGTGATGTACATCCTTTAACATTTCAGGCTATTATGAGAAGAATATTGCTTGGGAGAGCTGAAATTTCAACAGGTCATTCTGCTAGATTTGTACAGCAGGGAGCCTTAGCTAAATGGACACTTGTTGGCTTACCTCACACACTCAAACATGTGAGTTCTTGCCTTAGGGTAGTAATAATGGTTGACAGTTTAGTTGCCCAACTCCCATCTAATGGAAATAAAGCGGAAGCTCACAAAAGTTGTATGAATATCCTTGCTTTTCCCTCTCTCTCTCTCCATGTGCAATTTTCTCCTTCCCCTTTCTCTATCCCTGTCTCTTCTATCTCCTCCTCTCTCTCTTACAGCTTGTGGCTTCAAAGCAGCAGCAATAAGGAAGCTGAACAATTTGGAGAGATCCTTCTTAGTGTTTTTTTTCATGACTAAGAAGAAATCACTGAAAAATGTATACTTGTCTGTTATGCAAGTCAAGCAATTGATGGGCTGAAGTGGTTCTTTATCTTGTAGGAGTGCTGCTTCTATGTGCCTTCTCTAGAAGAGAATTCTTATGATAGCACATCATCCTTCGGTATGCTTTAGAATGTTGTGTCTGTTATAATCCTGACTCACTTTGTTTATGGAGATGCTAGACAGAAAGGAGCATTCTCAATTGCAAAGGGCTTGAAGTCCTTCTGTGGGTATGACCAGCAATGGCCAACCTGAGTGTTTTGCAATGTCACAGTGGGTGGGAAAATCAGAATAAAAACCATCAGCCCCAGGAGCGGCTTCCCTCCAGTAATGTTAGGGGCCTGATAATTATATTTAATTGTATTCAAATGGGGATCCCAGTGTTCAATATCAGGAATGCTGTTACATTGGCAGAGCGTGGGGACAAACAAACAGAAAATCTTGCTGGCGTAAACTGCATTTTGGGACATTCGTGGGATTTCTGGCTCCTATCAGCAATCCCACCCACTTCTCCCACATTTTTTAAAAATCTGTACAGAGCTGCAAGAGGCCATTTGGCCCCTCAAGCCTGCACCAACAGCAATCCTGCCCTATCCCCATAACCTCACGTATTCAATCTGATTGTCTCCCTGACACTAAGGGGCAATTGAGCATGGCCAATCAGCCTAACCCGCACATCTTTGGAATGTGGAAGGAAACCGGAGCACCTGGGAGGAAACCACACAGACACGGGGAGAACGTGCAAACTCCACACAGACAGTCACCCAAGGCTGGAGTTGAATCTGGGTCTCTGGCGCTGTGAGGTAGCAGTGCTAATCACTAATGCTAAAATGGGAGCACAAAACCTCCTGAACTATGTTTATAATATTCCTGAAATGTTTCAATTGAATGTAATTTCTTTCTGTATCACAAGTAGCATAAAAATTACTCTGACTCTGATGTCAGATGATTTGATGCACTAACTTGCTCATTGAGGAGAATGGCAGCCTTTAAATCTATCCCATCATGCTTGCTGATTATCCCACTTGTCAAACCGGGTCATTTGGTATGTAATAAATGGCGACAGGCATTTTCCAATGCAGTAATGAGCATTGTCACCCAACTATTCTAATACTTTCCCATCCAATCTGCCATTTCCCACCCTCCAAAATCTTCAACTCGTCCCAAATTTGGATGCTTGTCCTGGAACGTGGGCCAAGCCTCAATCAATAAATTGCTCTTGTCCTCTCTGGCCTACATTGGTTATTGGTTCCTGGTTCCCTCCCTGTGTCGGCCCCTCCGCCCAACCATAATAATCCCAATCACCAGTGTATTTAACAGATGCAACTGCCTGTCTTTTTGGTCTTTGCCCGATTCTAGGCCCCAGAGCAGGCAAGAAGCTGTACGGATCAAATAAATTGGGAGAATGAAAATTCAGCTCTTTATAAACGAAACCTAAGAAGTGAGTCCTGACGAAAGATCAGCCACCTCCTCTCCAAACAATAACTTGCATTTTCCCCTTCTGATGAGTTGCGTGTTGCTGCATTCCGGATGTTTCTATTTTTAGGACATTAAAACACGAGGTCAAAAATGACGTGGTGATGAAGCGCATGAACGTTTGACATGTTTGTCTGATATTTCTCTGTCTATTGTTTTGGTGGAGGTTTACTACAAAAGGATTGACTTTGCCACGAAAATGCTAGATGGCGAAATGTCATATGGACACATTAAGCATTCTGAAGTGGTAGGAGATAGAATTGGATGAGAACTTGAGGTTGAAATCACAGACTGAAGTGACTTGTCTGGTTTTTGACAAGGGGAAAGATAGCCCTGTACTGTTGTCATCTTTACCTTTCATCATTTATTCAGTTTCTACCCATTCTGCTTTATTCATTTGCCCATGTAACGTAGACTTCAATGACAAGGCCGGCATTTATTGTCCATCCCTGAGAAACTGGTAGGGGGCTGCCTTCTTGCCAATGGAGGGACTTGCTAAGCTATTTCTGAGGCCAATTCAGGGTCATTCATGCAAGTGTGAATCCGGAGTCACCCATAGGCCAAACAAGGAGTGAGATTCTCTGGCCTCACCTCAGTGCGTTTCACAGCAGCGGGAGGCAATGTACCGTTTATTGGCAGTGGGATCCTCTGGTTCTGCCGCTGTCAATGGGAATTCCCATTGAAGCCACTCGGTGCTGCCAGGAAACCCGTAGCAGGAGATGCACCACCGGCGAGACCAGAGAATCCCACCAGTGTGAACGGTCGGAGAATTCCGGCCAAGGTAAGGATGGCAGATACCTTTCACATTAGTGAACCAAGTGTTTTTTTTTAATGTCAAAGGCAAAATACTGTAGATGCTGGAATCTGAAACGAAAACAGAAAATGTTGGAAAACCTCAGCAGGTCTGATAGCATCTCTGGAGAGAGAATAGAGTCAGTGTTTCATGTCTGGATAACCCTTTGTCAACTCTGACGAAGCATCTCCCCAGATGCTGTTAGACCAGCTGAGATTCTCCAGCATTTTCTGACAGTTCAGTAGTTATATGGTCAACATTACTGATGCACAATTACTAATTCAGTAGTTATGTGGTTAACGTTACAGATTTTTATTCAATTGTCTGAATTTGAATTCCTCAGCATTTGACAGTTGACTGGATCACTAGTCCAGATCTCGATTACTAAAGCCCTAAAATTGCAGATCCAAGCAAGCATCGACGCAAAGCACTTTACAAGTTTCTAACCCACAGAGCTATTCTTCGTGTGCGAACATAAATCGTGACTATCAACAGTCTCTTTTTGGTTATGGGAGGCATCACTGTCTAGACTGATACTGTCCTGATCTAATGTTCATAAGGAAACACTTTCTCCAAATGGTAGATCTATCCCAGGAGACTAAGAGGGATGAAATTTGCAAAGCATTATTAGTGATCATGAGTGAATCAATGAATGCAGATGATGTGCCATTAAAAGAAAACTGGCTGCTGCAGAACCCATTTGGGAAAAGGGAAAGACATTGAATTTAGCAGCGACAGACAATGACCCCTGGGCACCTTTTGAACAGTTAGCTGTGAAGTGGACATTGGCAAACCTGATGAGGTGGTTTGCTTAGATTTTCAAAATATCTTCGATGAATGTTTCCTGATCGGCTGCTGTGGCAGAGAGCAGGCAGCACTTTTAAGTAAAACGCAGTTTCTAAGTGAGAATTTTGGCAGAAAGAAGGAAAGCATTGCGTGCCTGTTAGGGAGTGGTGAAGGGACAAAGTACAAAGTGGAATGACTGCCAGGGTTTTTCGATGGTGAACGTACTGTTCCTAATCTGTAGTGGTGACTTGGATTCAGAAAGTCAAAGGGTCAGTGCTGAAGTTGTTGCCCCATATGCAGAGAACTGGCAAGTCTGAGAAAGTGATGAGGGTCCAGCAGCCAGCAGGAAGATCATCTTTGCACTAAAACTGATCAATACTTGGATTGGTCTTCAAGGGAGGTTGGTGCAGGTGAAAATGTGGGTTATCTAGTGAGAGAGTGAGAGGTGATAGACCAGAGTGGAAGTTAAAGATGGACAAAATGGCCTCCGTGACTTTTGTGCATTTTATGATTTAAAAAAAGAATTCATGGAATGTGGGCTTCGTTGGCATTTGTTGCCCATCCTGAATTGCCTTGAACTGAGTGGTTTGCTAGACCAATTCAGAGGGCACTTAAGAATCAGTTACATTGCTGTGGATTTTTTATTCACTATTGGAAGTGGGCATCATTAGCTGGCCAGCATTTATTGCCCATCCCAAGTTGTCCGAGAGCAGTTGAGAGTCAGCCAAGTTGCTGTAGGCCAGACCAGGAAAGGACGATAGATTTCCTTGCCTAAAGGACATCAGTGAAGCAGATGGGTTTTTATAACAACCAACACTGGTTTAATGGTTATCATTAGAATTTTTAATTCAAATTTCACCCTGTTCCTTGTGATTTGAACCTGGTCCCCAGAGTATTACCCTGGGTCTTAGTATATTAGTCTAGCAACAATACCACCACCATGCCATTACCTCTGCGACTTTGTAAATATTTACATAGTTTTTATGGACCAGCATTCAGGGGACAATTGCAATACCCTACCCAGCTTTTCCAAGTGAAATAAACTGGGCCCATGTAGTCTAAGATAGCCAAGTTCCGCACACATGAGGACGGTCTCAACAGGGATCTTGGGTTCATGTCGCACTATCTGTAACCCCCGTGACTTGCCTGGGTTTGCAAAACCTCACTTACTGTACTGTCTGGAGACAATACACATCTCTTTAAACTGTGATCAGTGCTCCTTCCACTCACATTATCAGCCACTTCAGGTCTTGAACAGCAGGTTAGGTGTAAGGATTCGCATTCTAATCAGTAATCTTTAAACTGTCTGTGCTTTATATGCTCTGTCTGAGGCCAGAACTCTCCATTCACCTGACGAAGGGACTAACCCCGAAAGCTTGTGAGTATATTATCAAATAAATAGGTTGGACTAAAACCTGGTGTTGTCAGACTTTTTACTGTGTCTAAGGTCCAAACAGGTAATTCATGATCTTGCATGGTTTAGTAGAATGCCTTAGTGAGCTGAGACAGCAGTTGTGATAAATTTGATAAAATAGTGCACTAAAACCCCCGCAATAGAAGCTATTGCAATGTCAGATGTTCCATCTGCCATAATGTAGACACGTTCCAGCACCCCAATGTGCCTGTAGTTTTGCGGAAGATCAAATCAAGTTGCCCCTGGCCATTCAATTAGCAAATGCTATCCTGCAAAAAGAAACCTCAGTATAGCACATTTCTGACCTGATGGTTTTGACATTGTGAAAATTAAAATGAATGCTTTGCCAGACAAGAAGTTAGAATCTGGCAACTGAAAATATCTTGACTGTTGAAGAATGTCCTCCCTTCCTTTGGGGAGGGAGGGTCGTTGGGGGAAACAATGTAGTTTTTGCCTGCTGAACTTTGCAAAGAACTTTGGCTGTGCAGATACACTAAGCCTGACCCAAGGGCTGGATTAAGAACCTGCCACTTATATTGATGAAGGCTGCGAGGGCAGCTTTTAACGCCCCCCATGGTATGTTATGGCAACAAAGAGAAAAGTAGTTAAACTTTAGTAATCCCCTTTAAAAGGACAAAAAACATTGCCTGCCCTGGACAGGGATTAAGGAAGCTGATGCTCTGCCGTGACTGTAATGCAATATCGACCCCATTGCGCTTCAAGCGAGCTGTCTAATTTAAACTCACGCACTGGGGAAGTGTAAATCATCCTAGTTAGACTGACATAAGTGTGGATGTATGTCCAGACACCTCTTTTGGAGGAAATGGAGTATAGTCTTAGTATTGTTCTTATTGGTAACAGAATCCTTGACTGAGGTCTGGAGGCTATTAAATTGCCGCAGTAGGGTCTGCAGAACACCAAGTCAGGCTGACTGTTTGCCGTTCTTAGTGCAGTTAAAATAAACAGCTCAGTGCTGTGGAGGCCAGGAACTAGGTCCCACTGCAAATTGAGCAATCAGTCAAAGAGTTGATTATAGTCCCACAGTCCATCAAGCTTTGCACACTACAGCAGATTGCCATCTCCTGTGACAGTTTTGCGAGGAAGGCCCTTGATGACTGTGTGAAATTCTAATACCCAACGAAGCTTTTTATCTCGCCTGGTGAAGACTCGACCGTCCACCCTTTTGAATAACTTGGGCAACAACAAGGGAGAAAAAAAAATTAGACGCTGGAGCCAGATGAGTTTTGATGAAAGCAGCTCTTTTTTTCTCATGATTTGACGGTGTCAGTGTGCTTGGATCAAGCTGTTACTGTGTTGGTTACAGTGCGTCAATTATGCACACCTCCCAGCAAGACTGGAGATCAGATATAAACTGATGCCGACCTGGGGAATTTTTGGGGTGTTATTTGACACCACATGGGAGGAAGGCAAACAACTTAGGAAATGCTGCGAATTTCATGCTCGTGGAGAGCCCCATTTGAGTGGAATAAAGACTCAAAGCTCGTAGGACAGGATTCTTGATTTTTTTTGTGGCTCTTGCTGAAGGATACTACATTTGCTGTTCAGAGGAGGCTACTGCTGAGTTCCTTATGGGGAGGAATTGGTTTCTGTTGCGAGTGTGGTGTGTGGCATAAAATAGTGTATTCTGAGCGAGTTCAGCCACCACTGGAGTAAGTATGCCGTGCATTACTTTTCTTTTGTTGCCTGAGTTCCATAGCCAAGGCAACCTTTTAGATTGATGTGAAGGGATTAGGAGAAAGATAACTTCCGAAATTGATACTTCCACAAAATAGGCCATCGTGTTTGGATCTGATCAGCTGTAGTAAATGCTCAGCATTTTGCATTTAACAGTAAAAATTCTACGTAATGTAACTACATCTTCTTTACTCATAGCACTTGTGAGTTGTAAACAAAGATTATATAGAAATATAAAGTTCTTGAAAATTATGAAATACATGTAATGCTTGAAAATTATCTCTTAATGATCAAAATTCCAATATCGGGGTGCTGCCTCACGGCGCCAGGGACCCAGGTTCAATTCTGGCCTCTGTTGACTGTGGAGTTTGCACTTTCTCCCTGTGTCTGTGTGGGTTTTCTCTGGGCGCTCTAGTTTCCTCCCACAGACCAACGATGTGCAGGTTAAGTTGATTGGCAACGCTAAATTGCTCCTTAGTGTCCGGGGGTTGGGGGGGGCGGGGTAGCAGTGTAAATATGTGGGATAGGGCCTGGGTGGGATTGTTGTCGGTGCGGGCTCGATGGGCTGAATGGCCATCTTCTGTGCTATAGGGATTCTATGATTCTATGAAAAAGGAAATTGAAATCCCTATTTCTAATATATTGGAAATGAACAGAATATTGTGCAGCAGGGATATTCACTCACAAGTAAGGGCATTGATGACTGGCCACCTTTGTTGAAATACCTTTTTAGAAGCTGAATTATGCCCCTCTCCCCCTCCCCAGTCGTGTGGGCATTTTTCAAATTAACCTTTTCATGAAATAATCTGTCTGTCGACTGTGTTTAAAAAGCAGCCTGTAAAGGGAAACTTCTTGTTTCTGGTTCTTAAGATGAGATCAAACCCTCTGAGTCAGAAAGGCATTCACAAATGCCGCTGATGTTAAAAATGTGACGCCACTCCATCTGAGCTCCAGTTTGTGCTCAATGCAAGTTCCTGATCTCTGGGAAAGAAAACAATTCCCGTCACTTTATATGAGAAAGCCACACTTTTCTCACCTATTAGTCTGTCAGCATTTTCTCTTTGTCGAGTTGTATTAGACTTCACGGATTGATTTGACTGCGCTTTTCATGCCTTGGCGGTTCATAGAGCTGCAGGTTTACTGGATTAAAAGCCAGATAGTTAAACTTGATATCCGCTTTTCACCATTGATTCCTTTATAACCATGGGGTTCTCATAAGTGCTGGAATCCCCATAAGATAGTTTTAAACAGCAGCTTTAAGTAGTCCCAATAAATCCTGCTGATTAGGTGGTCCATAATGAAGCTAAAGCAGTTTTTTGGCTCATTTCAGTAGGTTAGAGCATGCAGAATTGAGCTGATTTTGTGCTTTTGATGGTGCCAGCACATTTGTATTATTCATTAAGCTAAAAATGTGTTTGCACTGGAGTACTTCATTTTATGCTATTAGGAAGAGTGGGGACAGCAAGAGAATTTAGACATGGCTTGTAAGCTCTAAGGTTACCATATTACACCTAATGCAAGGGCAAAATGGACATTGATACCACCGGTAAGTTTAAAAGACTGTTCCTTGCCAATTTATTTTCTGACATTTCTTCTGAAAACAGCAGCTTATTTTGTTACCTCACTCAAGCAGTTAATGAGGGTTGGCATAGACCGGTTGAGCCAAGTGGCTCATTTCAGTGCTATACGTTCTGTATAATTCCATGTGATGGTAAGTTGTTCTCCCAGCACACTAACCCAGTCAAAACACAACCCTTTTTCACTCGGAATCCGTGCAGATAGTTGGTGGTAGTCACTGACAGCAGTTTTGCTTGTAGGTGTTGAAGCAATCCATGTCCCAAATGCAACAAGACCTGGAAAAACCCAGACTTTGAGTGGCAAGTAACGTTCACGTCACACAAGTGCTAGGCATTGACCATCTCCAATAAGGGAGAATCTAATCATCTCTCCTTGACATTCAATGACATTACCAGCACTGAATCCCCTGCCATCAACATCCTGGTTTAGCGACCATTGACCAAAAGCTGTATCAAACTAGCCATGTAAATACTGTGAGCAAAAGGACAGGACAGAGGCTAGGAATCTGATGGCAAGTAACTCAACTCCTGACTCCCCAAAACCTGTCCACCATTTACAAGGTACAAGCCAGGAATACTGTTCACTTGCCTGGATGAAGTCAGCTCCAATAAGAATCAAGGAGCTAGACACCATCCAAGACCATGCGGTCTACTTGATTGGAACCTCATTCACAAACATTCCCTCCCTCCACTGCTGGCAGCAGTGTGCACCATCTAAAAGATGCATGACAGGAAGTCACCAAGGCCCCTTTGACAGCACCTTCCAAACCCACTACCGTCTGGAAGGACAAGGGCAGCAGATGCATGGGAGAACACCACCATCTGGAAGTTCTCCTCTAAGCCACACACCATCCTGACTTGGAAACTGTTCGTTGTTCCTTCACTATTGCTGGCTCAAAATCCTGGAGCTAACAGCATCGTGGGTGTACTTACATCACATGGGCTGCAGTGGTTCAAGAAGGCAACACACCACCACCTTCTCAGGAACAATTAGGGATGGACATTAAATGTTGTCATTATCAGGGACAGCCATGTCATAAGCAATTAATTTTAAAAAACTTGAATCTGATGAAAGTATTTCTTTTAAATAAAACAAGGTACAAGGAATCAGATGCTGAAGTGAAACAGGTGGTTCTGGCACACAAGCGATGCGGTAGCATAATGGTTAGCACTGCTGCCTCACAGTGTCAGGAACCCAGGTTCAGTTCCCAGCTTGGGTCACTGTTTGTGTGGAGTTTGCACATTCTCCCTGTGTCTGTGTGGGTTTCCTCCTGATGTTCCAGTTTTCTCCCACAGTCCAAAAGATGTCCAAGTTAGGTGGATTGGCCATGCCAAATTGCCCCTTAGTGTTAATGGGACTAGCTAGGGTAAATGATTGAGGTTGTGGGGATAGGGCTTGGATGGGATTGTGGTTGGTGCAGTCTTAATGGGCCGAAAGGCCTTCTTCTGCACTGTAGGAATAAGTCCTTTGGCTGATTGTGAGACATTTTGTAAAATTTAATTGGGAAACTGAGTTCAGTGGAGCCTTTCTATGAATGAGGTCCATTGCAGCCCTTCCCTTATCGCAGAAATTGAGGTCTGCTAACTCACTAAACCCAGTTAATGTATTTACCAAAAATATTGTTGAGGGCACTGTCTTTAAGAAAAGCATTCTTTAACAGATGGCCATGGCATAGAAACCATCCTCCAAGTCAAATGTGTCATATTGTAGTTTCAACATGCAGCTTTAAAAACACAAAATGCTGGAAGTACTCAGCAGGTCAGACAGCATCTATGCGGAGAGAACATGGATAACTTTTGAGGTCTATGACCTTTTATAAGATTTGCTGAGTATTTTCCATTTTTATTTCAGAATTTGAGCAGTATTTTTCTTTCTTTTGTCAACATGACAGTTTTAAGATTTTATTTTTGTACTGTGATAGATCCCTTTTCCCCCATGGTCCCTTTTGCTGTGTTCTGAGGACTGATAATGAAGGGGCAACAAGGGAACACCTTTTTCTGCAGGGATTGACACAGTACATCTGATTACATTTTGGGGAAGAGTGCTAACTTGTGCAAGTGAAGCTTAAAGAAAAGGGCCATCTTTCGATATAAATAAAGGTTTTGTGTGATAGTGCAAGGCTGTAAGATAAGGAAGCAAGTATTTGAATAGCACTATATCAATTTGCATATACCTGTCACAAATCACATAGTCAAATTTTATCAGCTGAAACTCACTGTATTATTTGGTTATCCTGTATGAGTCAGTGAAAAAATGTCAGAACTGATTCACATCAGAAGTGCATTCAAATCCGGTTCGAGGCCAGTAACTTGTTTAAAACAGACAAAGTTTGAAATTCCAGTTACCTACGAGGAGATTAAAGTCCTGGGATTCCACACAAATAAAATAAACTTTCCTTTATAAAGCCAGGCAAGTAAAACAGTTCAGAACATCGATCTTATACTCTTAATATTCAGAATTAACAGGAGGTAAATATGAATTAACAGGCAACCTGTGGTCCAACACGCCACATGCCATTTTAAATGGCAGATGCAACGAAAACATATCCTACAGATTTGTCAACAACCTACTCAGATGTCAATGACCACAGAAGTCACACAATCTAGTTAAAACTTGTATCTCCTGATATTCAGTCTCTCCTCCCTGAGGCTGAGTTCCATGGGCTTTACAAAGCTGCACCCTTGACATAATTCCAAAGGTTTGACACACTGTTAACTTTAGTGAGCTGCCAGGGCTGTTTCTGAGCCACAGCTCTCTCCAGCACAGAACCACTGACCTTCTGCCACCTTCTCAGGCTCCTAGGAGCTCTGCTGAGCCCTAAGAGCACCTGCAGCTCCCAGGGCTTCTCTGCGAGCTGCAAACCACATGAGGTCCAAAGTGCAACTCTCAGCTGCACTGAATAGATCCCAAGACACGCCTGAGTCCTAACTGCCTCGAACCAGCTAATGGAAACATCTTTTCAGTTTGGAGCTCTTCCCCTGTTGAAGCATACTCAGTTGAATTAGAAAACATCTCAATTCGGCTACATATGAAGAGCAGGTGAATGTTAGGAAGAAGAGTGGGGAAGTATTATCCTGAGGAAAAAGAGAACACTAACATCTAGAAAGACAAGTCAGCAGACACATGGGAACACCACCACCTGGAAGTTCCCCTCCAAGCCACCCATCTTCTTGACTTGGAAATATGTCACTGTTCTTCCACTGTCGCTGGGCCAAAACGCTGGAACTCCCTCCCTAACAGCACTTGGGTGTATTTACACTACATGAACTGCAGCAGAGAGTTGGTGATACCCTGGGAAAACAAAGAGTTGACTTTTCAAAAGGAAAAAGCAGGATAGAGTAAAAAAGGATAAGGATTTAGCAAAGGGAAGATAGGCTGGAATAATGCATAGATTGTATTATGAGATATTGGGTAGGAGAATGATAGAAAGGTGGAGATTGTAAGATTGTGAGTGTAGAACATGTTTTTATGAGAGTGAAGGAGTTAGTATTGTGTAAAATTATGGATACAAAAATAATTTCAAAGGTAATGCAAATTGTTATGATCCCAGCTGTTACTATTAAACAGTCAGGAATGGAATGCTGGCTGGACAGATCATAACTTATATCTTTTGTCACATGACTGCTAATTAACTTTCAACAAAAAAAATTATTAATCAAGAAAAGATTAACTATAATACATTACTCCTTTACCTCAGCTATACTTTAACAGATATATATTGATTTGTAGGGATGACACAAGTTACAGAATATGTCTTCTCTAATGTCCTCCCTAAGTACGCAGTCCATGTAAAACAATTGGAAAAATGTGGTCAGATGTACCATACTTTGAACCCAAGTGACAGGTGCCACTTAATAGAACTTCTGTGGATTTCTCATTAAATCCCCCCAGGTGCTTTTACACAGTGAATCAACTGGTCTCACTGGAACAATGACTTTCACATGAGGATTTCCAAACTCTGCTCTCAAAGACATGCTTGGAATCTTCTCCCAAACAATCCTTTCTCTTGGCTGCCTTCACCAAGGATCCACATCCAGGTTTTCAACCTCTCCTTTTAGTATTCCTGTGCTCAGGAACACCACGTGCATTCAAGCTTCCACATAATCCCTCAGATGCCCAGCCATGCCAACAGAACACCACTGCATCGCAAGCTGTATTGAGGTGTCACTAATCTTCGGATTACTTCAGATATCTGGCTTTTCACTAGCTGACTTCACTAAGTCTGCAACTGACCGCTTGATCTTTAACTAGCAGTCTCTCTCTGCCCCTTTATTTACCTTCTGTGAACAGTATCTTGCTCAGATTCTGGTTCTTTTCCCCTTTGCCTTCAGTCTTCTTGGGACTTTCCTCTTTCAGTTACTCTGGTTTCTACAACTTTCTGTTCTTTAACTTCTAGGACTTGTTTTCTGCATCCCTGTTTTGTCCTGCCTGTATTATAGTTTCTGTGGAAAGCTTCTTGCTGCTCAGTGGTTCGGACTGAATGCAAATGTTTCTGGGCAGGTGGTCAGGAAGGTGAATGGGATGCTGGCCTTCATAGCAAGGGGGATTGAATATAAAAGTAGGGAGGTCTTGCTGCGGCTATATAGGGCATTCGGGAGGCCGCAGCTGGAGTACTGTATGCAGTTTTGGGCGCCGTACTTACGCAAGGATATTTTGGCCTTGGAGGGAGTGCAGAGGAGGTTTACTAGGCTGATGCCGGAGTTGAGGGGGTTGAGCTATGAGGAGAGGCTGAATAAACTAGGCTTGTACTCGTTAGAGTTTAGAAGAATGAGGGGAGATCTCATTGAGATGTGCAAGATGATGAATGGGATGGACAGGATAGAGGTGGAGAGACTCTTCCCGCTCAGAAAGGACAGTAGGACTAGGGGGCACAGTCTCAAGATAAAGGGGGGGTGGTTTAGAACGGAGTTGAGGAAGAATTTCTTCACTCAAAGGGTGGTGAATCTCTGGAATTCTCTGCCCGTTGAAGTGGTGGAGGCTGCCTCGCTAAATATTTTTAAGACGCGGGTTGATGGGTTTTTGATAAGAGAGGGGATTAAGGGTTATGGGGAGAGGGCGGGAAAGTGGAACTGAGCCACGACAGATCAGCCATGATCTTATTGAATGGCGGGGCAGGCTCGAAGGGCCAGATGGCCTACTCCTGCTGCTATTTCTTATGTTCTTATGTGACCCACTGGTTGCTAAGCAACAACTTCATTTTTTTTTCAAGCGTATAATTATTTCTACGTCGTAAAATTTCAAATACAATGGATGCAAAATATAAAGTGAAACTGAAACGTATAGGCAAATGGCAAATGGAATTTAATGTTGGCAAGTGTGAGGTGGTCCACTTTGGTAGGAAGAATGGTAGGAAGGACTATTACTTACGTGGCGAAAAACTGCAGCAGGCGACGGTGCAGAGGGACCTCGGGGTCCTTGTGCATGAGTCGCAAAAACCCAGCTTGCAGGTGCAGCAGGTGGTCAGGAAGGCGAATGGGATGCTGGCCTTCATAGCGAGGGGGATTGAATATAAAAGTAGGGAGGTCTTGCTGCAGCTGTTTAGGGCATTGGTGAGGCCGCAGCTGGAGTACTGTGTGCACTTTTGGGCGCCGCACCTGCGCAAGGATATTTTGGCCCTGGAGGGAGTGCAGAGGAGGTTTACTAGGCTGATACCGGAATTGAGGGGATTGAGCTATGAGGAGAGGCTGAATAAACTAGGCTTGTACTCGTTAGAGTTTAGAAGAATGAGGGGAGATCTCATTGAGACGTATAAGATGATGAATGGGATGGATAGGATAGAGGTGGAGAGACTCTTCCCGCTCAAAAAAGACAGTAGGACTAGGGGGCACAGCCTCAAGATAAAGGGGAGGCGGTTTAGAACGGAGTTGAGGAGGAACTTCTTCACTCAAAGGGTGGTGAATCTCTGGAATTCTCTGCCCGTTGAAGTGGTGGAGGCTGCCTCGCTAAATATTTTTAAGAAGCGGGTTGATGGGTTCTTGATAAGAGAGGGGATTACGGGTTATGGGGAGAGGGCGGGAAAGTGGAACTGAGCCACAACAGATCAGCCATGATCTTATTGAATGGCGGGGCAGGCTCGAAGGGCTAGATGGCCTACTCCTGCTCCTATTTCTTATGTTCTTATGTTCTTTGTTTCACATTAAGTTAACTGTTTCTTAGCACATGGATACAGAAAGACAAACGAAGCTTAAAATTATGCTTATTTTCTAATATGCACAAAGCAAATATAAATTACTTAAACTAGCTCTATTTTCTAATAACGTGGAGAACATTATTAGAAAGTTTTTTTTGTATTTAAACAAAAATGGAAGTAGCATTCGCACCATGCAAATGCCAGGCAATCACCATCTCCACCAAGAGAGAATTAACCATCATTTTTGACAATCAGTGGCATTGCCATTACTGCATTCCCCATTATCAACATCATGAAAATCTTACAGTGCAAAAGGAGGCCATTCGGCCAATCGAGTCTGCAATGACAACAATCCCACCTAGGCCGTAACCCCACACATTTACCACAACAATCCCACTACCCTATGCATCCCGGAGCACTAAAGGGCAATTTAGCATAGCTAGTGCACCTAACCCGCACACCTTTGGACTGTAGGAGGAAACCAGAGCACCTCTGGGAAACCCTCACTGACACAAACAGTCACCCAAGCCGTGAATCGAACCCAGGTTCCTGGAGCTACAAGGCAGCAGTGCCACCGTGCCGCCCATTGAACAGAAACTGAATACAAATAAGAAACTGAAGATAAATACTGTGGCTAGCAGAGCAGGTCAGAGGCTTGGAAGCCTGCGGTGAGTAACTCACCTCTTAACTCCCCAAAACCTGTGCGACATCAACAAGGCATAAGTCAAGAGTGTGATGAGATACTGTCCACTTCCCTGGTTGAGTGCAGTTCCAACAGTACTCAAGAAGCTTGGCATCATCCAGGACAAAGCAGCCTGCTTGATTGGGAACCCATCCACAAACATTCACTCCTTTCACCACCAATGCACAGTGACAGCAGTGCGTACTATCTACAAGGTGCACTGCAGGAACTCAGCAAGGCTCCTGAGAAAGCATTTTCCAAACATATGAACACTACCACTCAGAAAGACAAGACCAGCAAGCACATGGGAACACCACCACCTAGAAGTTCCCATCCAAGCCACAAATGGAAACATATCACTCTTCTTTCACGGTCACTGGAGCAAAGTCCTGGAACTCCCTCCTAACTACACTGTGGGTGTACGTACACCACATGGATTGCAACTGTTTAAGAGGCAGCTCACCACCAGCTTCTCAGGGACAGTTAGGGATGGTCTATAAATGCTGGCCTTCTAGGTGACAGCCACGTCCCATGAATGAACAAAGTAAAAAGATGGGAAGGGTCAGATAGGATAGACAGGTGATATCAGTGCAGTGATTGGAAGCTGGATGAATTGGAACGGTGGGTCCAAACTGAAAGAAAAGGTTAAATAAAGCAATGCATAAACAAGGGATTATGAAATAAAATGTTAACAGTCAAATTAAATTGAGTGGATAAATGCAAGATGGGAAAGGGATGGAGAAAGAGAGAAGGAAACAGGCTAGTGCATTGAAAGGGTTGGTGAGTGAATTTGAACAGCGGGGGGATAATATGACAACACTTGAGCGAAAACAGATCAGGAAACTAAACATGAAAGATGAATTCCATTATAATGAAGGCAAGATGAGGTGTGGGACAAGCAGGGAGCTGGGGCAAAGAAAAGCAGTTAAAAGACTAGCAAAAAATGGGGGTGCATGCAACAAGAATGAAAAATTGAACTCATTGTAAAGTCAGCTGACTAGGAGAGAGAGAGCATTGGAGACAAAGAGAATACTAAAGCATGTGCAGTAAACATATTTAAAAAGTTAGGGAAACAGAGAAATAAACTTTAAAGCTCTCACAGAAATGAAGATGCATAAAACTAAGCAGGAAAATAAATTACATTAATTGCACAGAGAATAGAGTGGACAGGAATAGCAAGGTATGAGGAAGGAAAAAGAATTAAAAACTGCCAGGCGCCATGAATGAGCACAAGCCTGGACTGATAGAAGTGGATAAATTAATTTTTAAAAAATGGAGCAAGGATAAAGAAATTTCAAAGTGTAATCTCCGTTTTTATCTAGATATTTATTGGTCTTGGTCCTTAGCATCCACAAGATCCCCCCTCTTTATCTGGATTTCATCCCATCGAAAGCAGTCTGGGACTTTAGGTTGAATTTTTGGCCCCACTGAGGTTGGGAATGAAGGGACGTGAGAGGGACCTGAAAATAATGGTCCCAGCAGAAATGCCAATGTCGCGA
The DNA here is from genome assembly GCF_965287045.1 of Carcharhinus amblyrhynchos. Lineage (NCBI taxonomy): Eukaryota > Metazoa > Chordata > Chondrichthyes > Carcharhiniformes > Carcharhinidae > Carcharhinus > Carcharhinus amblyrhynchos. Next base: position 30,012,183 of record NC_137346.1, read on the forward strand.
CCCTGTCCCTAGTGCTGGAGTGCTGGCTATTCTGACCAAGGCTGGTTCGGGGCAACAGGGCTATCCATACCCAATGAGACAGGCAGCCACTTTCGGCTGATGTTTTATTGGCTGCAAGTAAAGGGGATTGAAGTAAAGAGAGCACAATTTAAATCCCTTTCAAATCCAGTTTACATCCATTTTACCTGGTCTCCTCTCCTCCACCCACCGGATTTCTTGCCAGTTAAAATGTACTCTTATTAAAAAAAAGAAGATATGATTAGTGCAAAGTAGAGACAATGGTGGGAGGAAGAGCAAGAAATGGGAGTTTTCACGCGACAGAAAGTCACTGATGGGTATAGGTGAATAGAGAGACCTACTGCTCCAATACAGGTCAATAAAGCCACAAAACACATTAGCGTTTGGGCTATATAAATGAAGGTATGAATACAAAAGAAATCAGATAATGATGGATTTGCAGAAGGCAATGATTAGGTCATGGTTCGTGTATGCTGCTGTTTTGGGTGGCATATTGTCGAAAGGATGTAGCAGTGATAGAGAGTGGAGAGCATCGATTCAACAGAATGATATCAGGGACAGGAAATTATAAACATGAAGAGATGTTTACAGAGCTTTCCATTGATGCAGAAAAGAGTTGACACATTTCAATTCTTATGAAGATTTTGGACAAGATAAATAGCCAAAGGCTGTTCCCTTGGGCTGTGGAATCAATGACAAAGAGCCATTAATGTAAAATTATTGAGGAGAACAGAAATTTTAAAAAATTGGTTTGCAGAGAGAACTTCTAGAATATGGAATACTGTACCCTGTAGAGTATTTGCAGTAGAGATCATTACATCCTTTATGTGGAAATTAAATAAACATTGGAAGCTGTTGGGCGATATGGCCAGCACGGTGTCACAGTGGCATGGATCCAGGTTCGATACCCGGCTTGGGTCACTATTTGTGTGGAGTCTGCCTGAGTTTCCTCCAGGTGCTCCTGTTTCCTCCCAAAGTCTGAAAGACCTGTGTTGGCCTTGCTAATTTCACCCTCAGTTTGCCTGAACAGGCGCCGGAGTGTGGCGACTGCGAGATTTTCACAGTAACTTCATTGCAGTGTTAATGTAAGCCCTCTTGTGACACTAATAATTCAACTTTAAACTATGTGGGGACAGGAATTTGAAAAGAGGTAGTAACAATTAATGAGGCATTGAATTGTTGCAGGAAAGAACTGCCAAAGACACCATTGAACAAATGGCTGTTTTCTGTGCTAAAGATCTAAAAATCTCCTGCCGCAAGCTGATCTGTAAGAAGAGGCTCGGAACAATCACATAATAGGAGGTGAGGTTGTTTGAGAGAGAGAGCCCTCATTTCTCTAGATGATCTCTTTCAGTGGGGAATTGGATTGTGACATTTTGGAATTCTCTATTACAGAGGGTTGTGGATGTTCCATTATTGAATACATTTAAGGCTGGGATAGACAAACTGTTAGCCTCTCAGGGAATTGAGGGATATGGGGAGCAGATGGGAAAATGGAGTTGATTAAATTGAATGGTGGATCAGACCTGATGGGCCCTATGGCCTGCTGCTGCTCCTAATTCGTATCTTTTTATGGTGAGCAAAGGAATCCTGCAAGCCTTTGAAGGGTGTGGATCCAGGTGCTATGTTTCATACAAAAGTGTTGCTGCTCTTCTCCAAGGGAAAGCCTCTCGGGGCCTCTTGATACTTGCTCTCTTGATGAAAGACTCGGAGGTATTTTTGGCTGATCAGCAGCAGCAAATTGCGAGCCAAGTAATTCAGCTACACTTAATGTCTCCCGTTACTAAGCTTTTTATTTACTAGTCTACTAAGAGAGAATGTTGCCACGCCGAAAGCCGGCGCACTTAGTCTTTGCAGCATTGTCAGTCTAAAAAACACATTTAGCGGGAAGCGACAGATCTCATTCAGTTCGGGTTGCTAACTATAATTTTGCTTTCCCTGGCTGTCTTCATTTCTCTTTGTTCCTCTTTGCATCTTTGGTTTAGAGATAGAAGTCTCTTCTCACTGCTTAACTTTTACTTGAGAAAGGATATACTGGCACTGGAGGAGGTGCAGAGGAGATTTACTAGGTAGATTCTGGAATTGAGAGGGTTGGCTCACAAGGAGAGACTGAGTAGACTGGGACTGTAGTCATTGGAATTCAGAAGAATGAGGGGAGATTTTATAGAAACATATAAGAATATGAAGGAATAGATAAGATAGAAGCAGGGAAGTCGGTTCCACTGGCGCATGAAACTAGAACTAGGGGGCACGGCTTTAAAATAAGGGGTGGCAGATTTCGGACTGAGTTGAGGAGGAACTTTTTCACACAAAGGCATGTGAATCTGTGGAATTCCTTGCCCAGTGAAGCACTTGAGCCTACCTCATTGAATGTTTTTAAGGCAAGGATAGATTAATTTTTGAACAGTAAAGGAATTAAAGGTTATGGTGAGCGGGCGGGTAAGTGGAGCTGAGTCCACAAAAAGATCGACTATGATCTTACTGAATAGTGGAGCAGGCTCAAGGGGCCAGATGGCCTACTTGTGTTCCTAGTTCTTATGTTCTTAACTTTGGGCCAATGTCACAATTATTGAGCAAATGGGGTTTTGAGATCTGAATGAAGTTTTCATTCTTTCACGGTGGAAGTTGGGAGATTTAAGTCTTATGTGCTTGTCCACTCAGAATCTTCAAGAGCCATTGAGAAGGCCTGATTTGCTGGACGGAATGTGTTTAATCCTGATACATCCCTTATCAAAGTGTTGCAGGATTATTTACTTGGCGATTTTGATTTGATAGTTACCTAGCAGGTCTTGAAAAGGAAAGGAAACTTGTCAGTTTTCTTTGTGTGTTTGAGGGAGGAAAAAGTTGTCAAGCAGTAGGGAGCTGCTGGCCGCACAGTCTGTATTTACACAGTCTGGATTTGCACATTTGGCCACAGATATGATCTAAAGGGAATGGGACTTAATTAATCACCCAATAATTGACATAATGGATGCCAATGCAGCACGGGTCAGAAGGTAAAAAGCTTTTTGAAACAATTTGTTTTGAACCTGAGTCAATTGCCATCAAAAACCTCTCTTCATGGCAGTTCAAACTTTCTTGTGCTACATTGGACTCAGCATTTATTTTGAGAAATTAAGGAGAATTTCTTTTTTGCAAAGCTGTGCAAGTATCCATTTTTTGCAAGGATTGATTAGACAATTAAAGAAATATATACCTTATTAACGAGCAAAAATCTAATAATGCTCTTTTGAAGCCTGTGGAGATTATTGTATTGTAACACAGATTCTTTTTCCCACTGACATGGGAAAGCATTGATTTCTTCACTGTGATCTGGAGAGGATGATATGATCTCTGCGACAACATTGGATCCTTGGAAAGACATGGTTTTGAAGGATTCAGAGTTCTTTGGGAAGTTTTCTTATTGTGTTTGTGCATGTTGACCAATGCGAGGGAGCAGAACCCTTGCAGCGCCAAGGTCATTTACTGTGCTCATAATGCGCTGTGCACAGTAAGGCCACCGTGCCCAAGAACCCAACCAGGCATGTTACACCCAGAGTCCTTCATGCGGACACACCTTGCTGACTAATGGAACAAGAAAAGCAGTGGAAACCTGAAATGCCTTCTTTGTTGCCCTTACCCAGCAATGAAATATGTGGCATAAGAATGTAGAGTGTATGGAAAAATCGAACAACTAAAATCAGAATTCAGTTTTGTGGTAATTTCAGAAAATTTTAATCACAGTAAATCACATAAAAGCTTGTAATGGCCAAAGTTCAGCCATACACTAGGCTATTTATTACAGACCGTCTGCACATAAGCATTCAACAGCAGTTTGTGAGACAATTGTAGCATCCTCAGTAAAGACTAGTGATACTTGTGATAATTCATCTGTGCCTCTCGCCAGACCAACTGAGCATTTCTTCAGTGTCATTATTTGCACTTTAAGGGTATTTACTGGTATTTAGTGCCACCTCTATTTTACTTAGTGTCTGGTGACAAAAAAAAATTGTCCTTTAAAAAGCATTTAGACAGTTATATGGATAAAATGGATATAGAGGGATAGGGGCCAAATGCAGGCAATTGGGATTAACTTACGGGTTTTCAAAAAAAGGGCAGCATGGACAAGTTGGGCTGAAGGGCCTATTTCCATGCTTTAAACCTCTATGACTGTATGAGAATTGTTGTGATGCAGTTGGATGGCTGATCTTTTTAATAATGGAGGGGATCAGGACTTGTCTTTTGGCATATTTAGGAACTATAGCAAAAACCATCTTTGTGAAAGTAATCCAATAAACAAGGGATGTCTTACTTGAAATAGATTCCAGAGATGTCAGACAGGATTTTCCAGTCGCACTTGCCCCTAAATTGGAAAATCCCACCCAAGGTTAACGGACCATTGCATGGTCCGCCCCCTCCCCCAGTCTGCTACAATTCCCATGGTAGATGATATGGGAAAATTCTTTGCCCCCTGCCCCCCCACCTCTGCTTCAGATGTATTTTAGTTGTGGTTTTTGATAGAATGACAGATGGGCAGCACAGTGGCTGAGTGGTTAGCACTGCCGTCTCACAGCTTCAGGGACTCAAGTTCGATTCCCAGTTTGGGTCACTGTCTATATGGAGTCCACACATTCTCCCCGTGCCTGTGTGGGTTTCCTCCAGTTTCCTCCCACAGCCTGAAAGACACGCTGGTTAGGTGCATTGGCCATGTTAAAGTCCCCCTCAGTGTACTTGAATAGGTACGGGAGTGTGGCGGCTAGGGGATTTTCACAGTAACTTCACTGCAGTGTTAATGTAAGCGTATTTGTGATTAATAAATAAACTTTTACTTTCAAAAATGTAAAGTGGAATTTCTTTGGGTTCAGCCAGGCACAGCTCTGGTTGATTTTAACTTGCTTTGACTTCAGCGTTGATTTTTCCTAGATCTGTGCCTGATTTTAGTGCATTAGGGAGACACAGAAGACTAAAATTATAGTGCGGCCATAGCAGTTACTCAAACAAATACATATTGTCTGGCAAATTCTTGTGGATGAGGTGTTGAAAAGCATAAGAGAATTGAATGTCTGAGCTTGAAGCTGGAAGAGAGCCAGCCTCCAAGCCACAAGAGATTGCTTGTTTCAAGTGTTTTATTATATGTGTATGAATACAAGAGCTGTGATGTCTGTGAGGAATATTTTCATTTGGGTGAAATATTAGTGGTATTTTCAATCAAATCAAAATATTAGTTCACGTTTTGGCCATGTGTGGGCAGGGAATATGTTACAGACAGCGAGTAGCACGTTTAGAAGAGTAGACTGCATTAAAGTTCCATAAAGTTCTTAAAAATAATTTTTTGCCTTTTGACTATGACTCAAATAATATACTGCTGCAGTAAAGTTAATAAGGTGTCCATTTCTGATAGCTTTCTCTTTGTTTGCTTTCTCACACGGCCTGCATCTTCCATGCTGTCTTTCTCAGCTGGCCAATACAATGTCAGTGGAGGATAAAATGGGGCTTTCCTTTCCATTCACATATTCAATATACTCAACTGGCTTGTCCTTAGCAGTGAGCAATTAAGGTGGCAAGTGAACTGCATGGAAGGGTGCAAGCCATTCAAAAACTGTGATTCAGAGACAGATCACAGCTCAGAACTTTTGAGTGTTGTGATTTGCCTTTGCGATCTGCCGCCCAGTGTATGTTTTTCTTCAATATTTTTTCTGTTGGAACTTCTTTTTGAAAAAGTCAAAGATATAGATCTATAGAATCCCTGCTGCGCAGAAGGAGGCCATTCAGCCCATCGAGATTGCACCGACAATGATCCCACCCAGACCCAATCCCTGTAATCCCAAATATTTACCCCACTAATCCCTCTAACATGGTAGAAACATGTTGATCAGAACTATCTGATCCTCTAAAACAAAGATGAGGAGGAACTTCTTCAGCCAGAGAGTAGTGAATCTGGGGAAGTCTTTGCCGTAGAAGGCTCTGGAGGCCAGGTCATTGAGTATCTTTAAGGCAGAGATGGGTAGGTTCTTGATTAATAAGGGGATCAGGGGTTTTTGGGAAAAGGCAGGAGAATGGGGATGAGGAAAATATCAGCCATGATTGAATGGTGGAGCAGATTCAATGGGCTGAGTGGCCTAATTCTGTTCCTATGTCTTCTGGTCTGTGCTGTTCCATAGAATTGCAGGGAGATGATGGCGCAGTGACATTGTTGCTAGACTGTTCATCGAGAACTCAGCTAATGTTCTGGGGCAGACGGTGGAATTTGAATTCAGTATAAAAAAATCTGGCATTAAGAATCTACAGATGACCATGAAACCATTGTCGATTGTCGGAAAAACCCATCTGGTTCCCTTTAGGGAAGGAAATTTGCCGTCCTTACTTGGTTTGGCCTACCTGCTACTCCAGAGCCACACAGCAATGTGATTAACACTCAGCTGCCCTTGGGCAGCTAGGGATGAGCAGTAAATGCTGGTCAGCCAGTGATGTCAATAAAAAATGGGTCGCCTGCACTCAAAACTGTGTTCCTCCTTCCACAGATGCTGCCAGACCTGCTGAGTCTGTCCAGCATTTTCTGTTCTTGCATCACCATTCTGCCCTTCAATTTAGTCAGCTAAATGCTGCTTAATTAATACAAATGAAGTTCTCCCTTCATAAATGATGGGGTATGATTTTTCACTCTTGAAGACATTTGCCCACTGGCAAAATATATGTCCAGGAAATTGACCAATTGGCGCAGCCCTGATATGCTCTCACTAGAGGTTGCTGGATCATTTAGCATCTAGTTTGTAATTTTAAAGCATGCTGAGGACGCCAGGTTAGAAAGTGTGGAACCACATCAACTTCTGTTCGGTGGAGTCGGGCGCTGTTATCTGTAAGGCAGAAATTAAGATTCTGACTTTTATGGTTTAGGGCCCATTTCTACGCCTACATTAAATGCTGAGACATCCATTTGAATCCCCATGAGAGAAAAGCCTATGCAAATCATTTGAGATGGAAAAGTCTGTTTCACTTCCCATTATTTATTTGTTCCATCAACGTGAAGGATGATTTCACTGCCAAGCAGCCTTATAAATTTACTGGCCAGAACCTAATGATGAGAATCTGGGTATGCAGTTTCTGAATAACGCTTGAGAGAGTGGACCCTGTGAGATTGCACTTGCCTTACTCCTTGGGATGTCACCCGAGGGCTATCTGTAGCTGCTGATTCAGAGTATTTACAATAACAGAGACTTTGGGCCTTTGAAATCTAATAACATACCTATTAAGTGAATGTATGAGTGCTGGGATTTTCTTAACGTCCATTTACATTTGTGCTCACACAAACAGCAGATCAATGGGTCCCTTGGGTGACCAACCAAGCCTGTGTTAATACTGCCACAATATTAGTTTTCTATCAGGATGAGATTTACGCCCAAGTTTTGCAATTTTATATTGCTTTGATACTGGTGGGGAAATGGAGAGAGGCAGTTACCCTGTCAAGTTTACTCTGGACTGCTGCCCGTAAGTACAAATTTGGCACTGCTAGTACGAAATGAAATTTGGTGCAATCTGATTTATATTATCCACTGAAAAAGCTCTTTTCAATTATAGTTTCATGGGCTCCTTGAGAACAATAACTATGTTTCAGAGTACGTTTTAATCTGCAAATGCATTTTGTAACATCATTCCAAAATCCTGGGAGTCTGCCTTTAAGAGAATAGGAACACAAACATCAAGAGACTGGAATCGAATAGTTTTTAGTCATGAAATTGTTTTCTGTCACTGGACTTATTTTCAGTCAGTGCCTCTGGGGTAGGTGGACCCATTCTCTTGAGCTGTCTTTAGGAATCATGTGAATAAGTTAAATCTTATGAAAAAGCGGCTGTATTTTCCAAACTCTATTTGTTAAAATGCGTCTGAGATATCTAGCGAAGGAGAACATAGCATTGACCAGAAACTGAACTGACCTAGCCATATAAATACTGCGGCTACAAGAGCAGATCAGAGGCTAGGAAATTTGTGACTCCCCCAACGCCTGTTCACCATCAACAAGGCACAGACCAGGAGGGTAATGGAGTACCCTCCACTTGCCTGAATGAGTGTAACTCCAGCAACACTCAACATGTTTGATAACATTCTGGGCAAAGCAGCCTGCTTCATTGGCACCACATCCACAAACATTCACACCCTGCACCATCAACACACAGTGAAAGCAATGAGTACCATCTCGAAGATGCAGTGCAGGATTTCACCAAGCCTCCTTACTAGCGCCAACGAGATGGGCTAAAAAGCCTCTTCTGCTGCTTTTCTGTGGTTCCTCTAACACCTTTCAAACCCACAAGCACTTCCATCTGGAAGGGTAGAGGAAGCAGACACATGGGAATACCACCGCCTGCGTGTTCTCCTTCAAGGCATCCACCAGCCTGACTTGGAAGTATATTGCTGTTCCTTCGCTGTTACTGTGTCAAAATCATGGAACTTCATTCCTAACATTACTGTGGGTGTACCTCCACCACATGTGTTGCAGTTGCTCAAGAAGGCAGCTCACCACCATCTTCTCAAGGGAACTAAGGAATGGGCAATAAGTGCTGGCCTAACCAGCGATGCCCACATCCCTAAAATGAATTTTCAAAAGTGCCAGTGACAAAGCATTCCATACTCAAAGACCTTTTAGATCATAGAATCCCTACAGTACAGAAGAAGGTCATATGGCCCACCGAGTCTGCACGGACCACAATCCCACCCAGGCCCTATTTCTGTAACATCACATATTTATCCTGCTAATCCCCCCTGATAATTTAGGGTCAATTTAGCATGATCGACTTAACCTGCACATCTTTGGACTGTGAGAGGAAACTGGAACACCCAAGGGAAACCCATGCAGACACAAAGAGAATGTGCAAACTCCACACAGACAATCACCCAAGCCGGAAATCGAACCCAGGTCCCTGGTGCTGTGAGACAGCAGTGCTAACCATTGTGCCACCGTGCCACCCACAAAGAAAACTAAATATATCATAAGTTCCCTCTTTTGGCTGCAACAACAGTGATAACTTGCATTTTATTAATGAATTTGACATAGGATAATATCCCAAGGAATTTGACAATGTATTAATCATGGAAAAGTGGATGCAGCGTTCAAGGCTAATATCAAAAATGTGTGACCAAAAACTCAGTAATATTATGGTTCTTAAGGACAGCTTTAAAGGAGAACAGGGAGGTGAAGAGATGAAGGAGCTCAGGGAGGGATTTCCAGAATAAGGGACCGAGGCCCTAGACCATTGATCACATTTCTACTAATGGTGGGGCAAAAGAAAGAGGGATATGCAAGGGACCAGAGGTTGAGAAGCTGAATATTCAGGAAGGAGCTTGCAAAGGTTACAGAGATTGGGAGGAATGAGGCCTTCAAGAGATTTAAACGCAATAAGGATTGAGTGTGATTCAGCTTGAGACAATGTCTAAAGGAGAGAGAAAATCACTGTTAGGTGTACAAAATTTGTGTTAGTAACCAGAGACTGGTTTTAGTCCTGATAATGTTTAACTTCAAGAAATTGCAGCTTATCCAGGCCTGGGTACCAGCTAAACAAACCATTGCTGCAGATGCTCCGGCTGTGATTGGATGTTAAGAATGGATCCATGCAATGTGTTAAAATCCAGTCAGAAACTCCGAGGTGTTTTATAGAGGTAGCCTAGATCATAAGTTTTGTAGGTGGAATTTGGCACAGGGAAGTATAAGATGCTTCCCTCCAGGTATGATTTAAACAACCCCTCAGGAGCTTTTATCAAACAAAGTTTATTTAAGAATACAGTTAACACATAGAAAATTAGCAAAGACTTTTATCAACTATGAATTAGGAAAAAAATCCTAATATTGTATATACTTTAACCGCTCAAAGAAAACGCTCTTTCAAGCATATACCCCTGTTCCAGGCTTAACACATAAAGTAAGTATGCTCACGTGATGCTGGATCTTGCAGCCTTGCAACACCTGCTGTGATTTAGTCCTTTGGATGGAGAATTTGAAACTCTGGCTTCCCCATCCTGTGAAGCCGCTATTAAATGCTGTATGGAAATATCGATGTGCTTTAACTGCAGTGATTCATCACAAGGTTCTGTCCTGAAAAGAAAAGTTGACCATTACATTGACCTAAATTGTTTAAATGTTTAATTGTGCTGGAGTAAATTTTCCATTGGGAAAGTGCGCACAAAACTGTCAACAATACTATGTGGGATCTTCAGTGTAATGATATGAAGTGAGTTAAATGTCTAGAACCCTTATAAATTGAAAAAGAAAATCAGCAGCTTTTACTAAGACAGAAAAAAAAATCCGCTGCTGGAATGCTTTGATTGACAGGACATCAGGTTCAACTTGGGAAAAAGTCATCTTCTTTTTCCATTTCAATTGTCTCCAATATTTAAATTTCCAAGAGTTTGTTTTGACAGCTCAGTCCATTATGAATACTTGGCAGGGTCTCAACAACGGTGAGCTACGATCACATTTTGATTGAGGTTTTAAGGGTTAATTAAAGCATTATCTTTCTTTGATATGGTAAGAGAATGCGCATTCATCTTTACAGTTGATTGACCACTTGAAGGAAAATAATTTTTTGAATTGCTTTTATGAATGAGAGATCTTTCAGTACAATTTGTTAAGTAATAGCTCTGTTTAATAGAATTTTGTTAAATGTGCATTTCAAAGACATTCTGAAGTGTACCCATTGTGGTTACTTGGTGAGTGGCCATGGAGTATGCATGGGGGTTACAAGGAGAACATGGAGAATATGAAGGGGGCAAGATGAGTATGGGATATGTTAATTATTTTGTTAGACTACAGCGATAAAGGGCATTGTTTAATGTTGATAGAGGATAGCTGGATTAGTGTGTGGGGGAGGAGAGCTGTAGAACTAAACAAAGATAATGAACTATTTCTATAAAAATGCCCTGTCATAATTTAAAGTTAACCAGCTGGCTTGGATCCTGTTAACGTATGGGCATGGAGGAGTTATGGGGGTGGCTGTGGGATGAGGTTTTGAGGAGGATAAGAACAGTTTTGGGAGCTGAGCTAGTGTCCATGAGAATTAAGACATGCTTTCTAATCAACACCCACACTTCTCCCATGTTCCTTCATTGCACCAAAGCTCACAAAAACATGACCTCTCTCTGACCACTCTTCTCAGAGGCAAAAATATGGTGGACATGGGATTTGGAAACAGGTTCACATTTCAAAAGCCACAAAAGAACTTTGTAGTAACTTCAATCAGGCCAATGAGGTTGGCCTATTGGAGTACGAACTGCAGTATCGTAGCAGATGAGGTTTAACTGAGGCGTGATTATTGCTTATTGAAAGCTGTTCCCAATACCCCGCTATAACAACTTGAAATATAGTCGACAATGGCAATTTTTGATTGTCTCTGATTAAGGATCCAATTGATGGGCCAATCAGGGAAACTTTGCATTGTACTTAATTGGGAGTGTCAGTCCCTCTAACACTCCTGGGAGGTAGACTGTTACTGCGAGCCGTGTATTGCTGTTAGAGTTTGTAAATAAAGGGATTTTGGTGAAGGGACTTCTAGCTCCAAGGACTTATTACAGGCACACCTCACATTTTCCCATCCTACATGGAAATCTGTCCTGTAGTCTGAGCACCAGAGTGAAATGAAATTCTCTTGTAGGGAACTGCTGCAGTCAGCTTAAAAATTAACACGCAATTCCCAATCCAGAGGTAGTTGTGGAGAGGGAGTGAATTCACAAGCCATCCAAGATTAGAGTATCAACAGATGCATTGCTGGAAGCTGTCCAATTAAATCAAGAGGACCCTGTGGTTAAGATGTCTGTCAGAATTTGATTCAGGAGTTCAGCAGGGTTACAAACTGGCTCCAGGTGTCAACTGGGAGATCCAGAATACCAGCAGAGCAGTGATCGACAGAGGGAGCAAAACCCAAGAACTGAGAACTGTGAGGTCTGAGGGAGGTCAACAGGTCAACCCATGGGATTAGTGAAGAAGAGGAAGCTGATCTGAGGATCACTTTTAGGGAGTTATGAGCTCACAAAATCAGGAGCAGCAACATGGGTTTGAGGAACAAATCTAACCTCATTCATCCCGGTAAGGAATTCTGAAGAATGAAAGCAGTCAGCATCAGTGGGAAACAAGTGAATAGTGACAGAAATGGCCTTTGAGTAAGGAAGAAAGACAGAGGAGGGAATGAGGTCTTTTTTTTATTATAGTGGCATTTGTGAGAGCTACAGTGGTCAATTTTAGTATAGTTTAGATTGCTTTTTTCAGGTTCACGGTACTTTTTAATTATCCTGAGATGGTGCACCCATCCTGATAGTACGACTCTGCAACAACGAAGCTGCCACAGTTTATTCCTGGATCTAAGCATTTGCTATCACCTGTGTACAGGTGAAAATAAACTTTTAATCTGGCTTTATTTGGGGAAAGGTATATGAGAAACTGGTCTTTTAGAAAGATCTGAATATGTGTTTAGAACACATGATGCAAATCAAAAAAGTCAATTCGATATTCCTTCGTAAATAAAAAGTACATGGTGCATGCAGAGCTATTCAAAATAATAAGTGCTTGTGGTGGATATGGTAAACCCAGAGAGTCAAAAGCTTATTTATATTGCCAGTTCATTATGCTGATAAATAGCTTTCATTGGAAAGCCTCATTTGAGCCAAAAGTGGCTAAATATGAACTAATGATGGATGAGATTGTCACTCGGTTTTGAAATCATGATCGATCACATGAAGATAATGCTGAATTGTGGTATCACAGCCATGTCTTCTCTTACTCTCATCCTTTCGTACATACAAAGCACCACTTGCTGATAGTAGAAAATGTTACAGAGGCAGGCATACATTTATATTGCACCTAATCAGTCTCAGAAATGTCTCAAACTGCTTCACCAACAATTAAGCAAATTGGAATTAAGCAGTAGGCAGTAACTTGCATTTATGTGGTACATCTTACGTCCTTGGGAAGTACCAAAGCACTTCAGCTACTTAATTTGGGTAATGTAATGGATGCCAATTTATAACAGCAAGGTCTGATAAATAGCACTGGGCTAAATTAACAATTAATCTGCATGGCATGGTGTTGATTGAGGACTGAATGCCAGCCAGGACACCAGTCCTTCCCCTCCTCCTCATCCTCCTCCTCCTCCTCCTCCACCCCACCTCCTCCCAAACTTTGATTAGTGCCATGGGGTCATTCACACCTGCCTGAATAGATTTGCCTGGTTTAACAATCTCAGCTAAAAGATGGCACTTCTGTCAAGGCAGCACTCCTATCAGTACTCCACTCAATTACAACATTTAAATTACATTTGGACAGGCACATGGATGGGAAAGGTTTATGGACCAAACACAGACAAATGGGACTAGTTCAGTTTCGGAAACCTTAAGGATGTGATTAAAAGTTTTTTATTAGTGTCACATGTTAGCTTACATTAACATGGCAATGAAATTACTGTGATAATCCCGTAGTTGCCATACTCCGGTGCCTGTTCAGGTACACTGAGGGAGAATTTAGCTTGGCCAGTGCACCTAACCAGCATGCCTTTTGGAAACAGGAGCACCCAGAAGATACCCATGCAGACATGGGGTGGGGGAGGTGGTGGGGGAAGAAGAATGAGTAGATTCAGTACAAATGATGACTCAAGCTGGGAATCGAACCCGGGTCCCTGGCGCTGTGAGGCAGCAATGCTAATCACTGTGCCACCATGTTGTATGTCCCACTGGAATTTATCTCGGCATGGATGAGTTTGGGCCGAAGGGCCTGTTTTCATGCTGTGTATCTTCATGACTCCCTCCTTCTCTCTCTATAACCCAAGTACCTAGAATGCAGTTTGAACTCAAAACATTCTGACTTAGCTAAGATTGTTGCTACACTGAGCCAGTCAGAAAGTCATTCAAACTACCTAAAGAATAAGCTGCTGTTTTAGCTAACATTGCAGAATGATTGCTTGGATGAGATTGCAAAGCACTGATGCTTAGAACATCATAATTTAGTTTTTGTTTGAAAGTGAAGAGGAAGGAAACAGGAGGGGAAAAGGAGGTTACTCTGGCTTGTTGTTCACTTTTACAACAATGCTGGGATTTGTAAACTGCCCAAGTTGTACTTACATCATTACAACCTCATTAGGTTGCAATGTTGCATTGATACTTTACCTAACACTTCCAGTGTTTTATACCTGTAAATCTATTGAACTCGTGAAATATAGTTCACATCAGACACCGTGGCCAGATAGTATTCTCCATTTCATGTGGCCTGACTGAACTCTGGCGAAATGAGGGTGACTGTGGTTTGTATTATGTTGATGTTCATGTCATATTGTGACTTTAATTTATGTCAAAATGCATGTCCCTGTGAACGTGTGTAATGCAGGTAAATAATGTTCTCTAATGATGGACTCATGCAGAGAGTCAGTGCTTTGGGTGTTAATGGCTGCAAGGTAGGTGCAAGGTTGAAACTGTGGAGTGCTATTTTTGTTCTGTGGGAGAGCCATTGAAGGCCAGAAGCAGGAAAATTGTTTATGGAGTTGTGTTGAGAGCAAGGAGTAAAGAAGCTCTTTACAGTAGAGGAAAATGACAGTATGCTTTCCATCCCCAGAAAATTAATATTGAATCCAAAAGAAAAATGCTGGAAACCCTCAGCAGGTCTGGCAGCATCTGTAAGGAGATCTGCTGAGATTTTCCAGCATTTTCTCTTTTGGTTTCAGATTCCAACCTCCACAGTAATTTGCTTTTAATTAATATTGAATCACTGACAGAGACTCACCAAAATTTTACATCAGCAAAATAATAGTGCTTCATCCAAGGGTTTTAAAGGAAGTCACTGAGAGCATTGCCATAGTTATACATTCCCAAAGTTCATGAACTGTTCCATTGGAGAAGTGCACATGTGACTTGACTATTGAAGAAAGTTGAGAGAGGGAAACCGCAGAGTTATCGATCGGGTCACCTAACATCTGTTCTTGGGAGATTACCTGAGTCTGTAATTGCGGTTTGAGTAACAAAACACAGAACATTTTCAGCTCATCAGAGAGAGCCAGCAAGGATTTATAAAAGGTGGGTCATACGCAACAACCCTGATTGAACTTCTTGAAGAGGTGACGAAAGCAATCGGCAGAGGAATGTGTACGGATGTTATTTCTATGAATTTTCGGGGGACACCTGATGAAGTCCATCATAAAAGGTTGTTGGCTAAAGTTGAAGCTCATGAAATTAAAAGCAAATTATTGACTTCATTAGCAAATTGGTCGAGTAGCAAGACACAAAAAGTAGCAATAATGGGTTGGTCCTCTAATTAGCAGCATGTGACTAATGGTATCCCACTGGGATTGGTCTTGGGGCCTCAGCTATTCGCTGTATTTGTTAATGACTTAGTTGATGAAATAGAGAGCCAATCCAAATTTGCTAATGGCATAAAAATAGGTGACATTATAAACAGGGTAGATAGAAGCGTAACATTGCAGACAGGTATTGATAGATTAAAGGAATGCGAAAAACTGGAACAAATGGATTTCAGTGTGAGGTCATCCACTTTGGACCTAAAAAATTGATAAATCAAAGTCCTTTTTAAATTGTGAAAAATATAAAGTATGGACACCTAAAGACACTTGGGGATTCATTTACATGGATGGTTAAAATATCATGGACTAGTCCAGAAAAATAATCAAAAAGGCTAATTGTAATGTTGCTCACTTATAGACTTTGTCAGGAACACAAAGGTATTTATGAACAAGGAAAAACTATACAGAGACTGGTAGCCTCTGATTACCCACTCGCAGTCCCAGTCAGACCCCCAAGCCAGGTGATCCTCTTCTGTTGTGTTGCCTTTAAATGGATAATCACCACACCCATGGAATATGGGGCATTTCTATAGAGAGAACTGGAATACAATGAGTTGACAGCTATGCTATGGCTGTGGTTTGATCATATGCATGGAATACTATGTTCAGTTCTGGCACAGCATCATAGAAAGGTGTATTGATGTTGGAGGGCAAGGGTTAAATTACAACTGAGCATTATGAGGGTTTTATTCCTTGGAATTTAGAACATTAGGGGGTGATTTGCTCAAAGCTTTCAAATTAAAGGAAAATGTTGGGATAGGTAGAGAGAAATATATCTGCTGGTTGGGAAATTAGGACCAGTGACCATAGCCTAAAAATCCAAGTCTCACAACACCAGGTTAAAGTCCTTACCTGATGAAGGAGCAGTGCTCAAAAGCTCATGATTCCAAATAAACCTGGAGGACTTTAACCTGGTGTTGTGAGACTTCTTCGTAAAAGTCCAAGGTAAGCCTTTCGGTCGCAAAGTTAAACATCCCAGAGATGCACAGGCTTGTAGAGATTCACGATTCTATTCCAAAAATGGCAATTGATGTTAGGTCAGTTGCTAATTTTAAATCTGAGGTTGATAGATTTTAATTGAACGAAGATAGGAAGGGAGCTGGAACAAAGCTGGGCATACGGGGTTGGGTCATATGATCTCCTTGAATGACTGCGCACGCTCAAGATGCGAATTGGCCTACTGTTTACGTGTTCCTAACTGGTCAGGGAACAAGAGCAGCAATGAAGAGATTGGTTTGGGATTAAACATGGCAGCTTTGCTTATTTAGGCTCTGAATTCTGATTGACAACCATTTGCTGTTTGACTCAGGCCCCGCCCTTCCCACAGAGCATTGAACTTGCAAGACAACTATTTTACAAAATAATCTGATTTTGACAAACTTGGGGCTCCCTCTGATTCTCAGAGCCTCACAACCAGAATATAAAAAATAATTCCTTTGTCATTGAATTTCAACTCTCTTGTCATCACTCATGCCATAGAAAAAGATTTGAAATCAAAGGAAGCACTTTCCCGACACACATGTAATATTTAGTCTCATACCGACAGTGACCAACCCTCAGCTGTAAACTCAATAAACATAAACATGAACTGCAAGCAAAAGATCTTGGAATTACCAAATAGCGTCATAAAAGAGACAGTTTAATGTTATCAGCTGTAATTCTTTGGCTGGAACTAAAACCTAAAGATAAGTAAGCCTTTTGGGGATTCGGGGAATAAAGAGAAGTAAAATATACCATTCAAAGGGAGGATGTTAAATCATAGAATATAGAATCAAGAATCATAGAATCCATACAGTGCAGAAAGAGGCCATTTGGCCCATCGAGCTTGCACCAGACAGCAATCCCACTCACACCTGATATACGTAACCCCACGTATTTACCCTGCTACCCTGGCACTAAGGGGCAATTTACCATGGCCAAGCAACCTAACCCACACATCTTTGGAAGGTAGGAAGAAACTGGAGCACCCGGAGGAAAGCCATGCAGTCAAGAGGGAGAACGTACAAATTCCACACAGTCACCCAAAGCCAGAATTGAACCCAAGTTTCTGATTCTGTGAGGCAGCAGTGCTGACCACTGTGTCACCTGAAGGGTTGAATGATCTGCGCATTGTTTAATAATAGTGTAGGACACTGGTGGACAGATCATCAGTGTGGTAATGAAAAGATATTAAAACAATAAAAAGTATGAAATCAGGAGAGGGGCAACTCTGAAGATGCATAATACCCGAAAGGAAAACATAAAAAGACCCAGATCTTTCAGTTTCCTTTTAGTCAGAGACCAGATGCACCCCAGATGATGTACTGTGGGACCCTTTGGAAATCCCAAAGCAAAGATTCCTTGGGAATTGCTCAGGATGTTTGAATTTCCAATGAGTAATTCCCCTACTCCTGGGACCCTCCCAGTTTTGCTTTAGAGTCGGAAGCTTTGGACAGCTCTACCTTACTTACCTGATAGTTACCCAAGGAATGTTAGACAGGAAACAATTTTGTCTAACTTTAGCTAACGATAAAACTGACCCTGCCTGCCCATCACGAATAGTGGCTCCACCCGCTCTCAACCTGACCTGATCAACCCGCCTTCCACTCCGATCTCAATAACCACTCCATCTAATTGACCCCTCCTCCAACCCAACCTGAATCCATATGACTCGCCTATCCACCTGCCTCCCTCCTCACTTGCTTTCCTACCCACCTACCCCCCCACCCCCACTCCACCCCCCCCAACTCCCCACCTGCCCCCCAACACCTCCTCAACTAACTGACCAACTTTCCCCATGCGCTCACCTTCTCTCTGCAGCTGTTTTCAAAACAGCTTTGGGGCATTGAAACTCTCCCCTAAAAAGGGTATGTGGTTTCCATGGGGATTCTCTGAGCTTCTTCCATTGAGGTTTGCTGCACTGGGTCAGATTTGAAGGACCCACCCCACCTCCCCACCCATAGGAAGACTGCCCTGAAATATAAGTGTGCATTCTTTTATGTAACCAGGATCGGAAATAGGGTTTCTGAACCTGATCGGAAGACCTGGGCCAATTGTTTGGAACCAACTTTGTTGATCCTGGCAAGGTGAAGAAAACACAGTAAGAAGTCTCACAACAACTGGTTAAAGCCCAACAGGTTTATTTGTAGCAAACGCTACTAGCTTGTGGAACTGGCTGTTCCTTCATCAGATAAGGAACCGCCATTTCTGAAAGCTAGTAGCGCTTGCTACAATAAACCTGTTGGACTTTAACCTCGCGTTGTGAGACTTCTTGCTGTGTTAACCCCAGTCCAACACCAGCATCTCCACATCACAGGTGAAGAAAAGCCAGGCCCTATATCCTAACTTCCCCTCACTCCTGTACACACAGCCTTGAAACATCTGAAACTTCAACTTTCTTCCCTTCCCCCCCTAATCAAAAGATAATGCATGCTCTGTTCTCACAGCTGCCGATGTAAGGAGAATAGGGGATGTAGCTCAGGCCTGAAACTACTAAAATTAATACTGAGGAAGATGGTTGACCCTTTGTGAAGACCACAAGATATAGGAGCAGAATTAGGTCATTCAGCCCATCGGGTCTGCTCTGCCATTCAATCATGGCTGATATGATTCTCATCGCCATTCTCCCCATGACCATTGATCCCCTTATCGATCAAGAACCTATCTATCTCTGTCTTAAAGACACTCGACGATGTGGGGTGTCCTTGTGGTAAGCTGGGTTTGAAGGGTGCAAGAAAGCAAAGATGGAAAAGTTGCGATGAGATGTGGAGTGAAAGGGAGAATCAGCGGTACAAAAAAGGTGTTCAAAAATCTCGATTTTAGTGTCTCTGCAAGCAGCAAGAGATTTTGTTTCAAAAAACACTTGTGTTTGAAATTGTGACGACTCATTAAATCACCACCGTGCCAACGGTTTCTGCGCAAGGCAAATGGTCTTGTGCAACACTTTACCTTCATGACCTGGCTCCATTAACTGAGACTGCTTCGAGGCTCAGGTTCACTGTAAATATTCAAGAATCCAATTCACCCACCTATTCCAAGGCTGATTTATTTGGTACTTACCTTTCAGAATGACACGCTGGCTGTGATACAGTGTTTTTCCTGGAGCCTTGACTGAAGTACTTTTCATCAAACACCAGAGGTGGAGTCAAAATTAATCAACGTTGGAGAAAGTGTCGCACGTTGATTTATTACAGTTTAGTTGTAACTTAAAGTCGCGCACTGTTCCCAACATTTATCACATCTCTATTTCATTCTGATTGTAGCTGGCAGCACCCTAAGCGTCGGTAGCCAGAGAAAACAAAACCCTAGCAGCAAACGCAGTTTCAACTCTCCAGAGATTATCTTAATGAATGTTCTTATGTATGAGGTTAGTTGCAGAGTACATTGATTTACTGCTCCCCTTCTCTGAAGTCTTTGCATCCTGAAAGCACACATTTGGGCTACCTTTTTGTTTTTTTCAAAAAAAAAGTTTTCTGACACTGTTTCTTTATGTCCTCTGGTGTGAATCATTCAGTACCACTTGTGTTTCCTTCCGTTGGGTGGATGGTGAACATGGGTGGTGAATTGTGCCATACCTGTACCAGTGTTCTTGCATGATTAGCTCATGGGGGTTATACATGCAGTGGACCAGCAACGTCAGTGCGTTCCGCATCCTTCCACGTGAATGGAGGACTTGTCCAATAAACACGGGGATAGCTTCTGTAGGCCTAAAGAAGTTTTCACAGTCATAC
The DNA here is from genome assembly GCF_965287045.1 of Carcharhinus amblyrhynchos. NCBI lineage: Eukaryota > Metazoa > Chordata > Chondrichthyes > Carcharhiniformes > Carcharhinidae > Carcharhinus > Carcharhinus amblyrhynchos. The sequence goes on from NC_137346.1 coordinate 30,032,209, forward strand.
ATAATTTAACAGTCAGTCTTTATTGACGCTTAGAACTATATACATATACAGAGTAAAGGGTATAAACTAAGAGCTGTTTCCATGCCCGCTGGCACACACATCTCTGTCCAACACTCAACTGATCCTGTTCTCTCCTACTATGTGGACGAAACTGTACTCAGTCCTAAATTCACCCTATATGTGCCAGAGCCTTATACTACAGAGACAGTGGCTGGAATTTTACTGTCCCACCTACGATGGGAATCAGAGCGGGTGAGGGACAGACCGTAGAAAGGTCTGTTGACTTTGGGCAGGATTTTACGGTTTTGGGACGAGCGAGGCTGTAAACCCTACCCAGCGGCTCAAACTGGGCACCAGCTTTTATTGAGACACCAAGGAAGTGGTGGAGAAACAAGGCTAGATGTTACGCAGTATCATTAAGGCGCTCTTTTTGAGTTTGCCTTCCCCTTTCTCATTTCTCTTGTTGAGGATTCCATTTTTCTTGCATTGCCATTAACATTCTGGAAGTGTTCCATATCGAGTAAGAAATATCCCCTGTGACTGATGGGACCTTTGCAAATAGAACTTTATAAAGAAAACGTTCCGCTTCCCTTCTCTTCCTAATGCCACACCCTCATTTGAGGGGAAGTACAAGCCTCACTGGTAACTCTGTGAGCCTTGGCACAAATGGCTCATGGAATTAAACATCAGGCAGTATCGAATCGTAAAATGTAGAGCTGATTCACAAATTGAGCTCACATGGAATCAATATAACAGGAAGTTCCCTGTGAGAAATTTTCATATTAATCATAGTATCATACAGCACAGAAGAGGCCCTTCAGCCTATTGAGTCAGCACTGACACATTAAGTGGGAGGTCAGATGTTCCTGATCGCAGCTGCCAGCAGTTAGCCCGTGGCCCTGAATGTTTTGATGTGCCAAGTGATCATCCAGATACTTTTGAAAGGATGTGAGGCAACCCATCTCTACCACTCTCCACAGCAGTGTTTTCCAGGCTGTCACCATCCTCTTGGTAAAAAAGTTCTCTCCTCACACATCCCCCTAAATGTCCTATCCCTCACTTTGAATCTGTGTGCCCTCATGACTGACCCTTCAACTAAGCAGAACAGCTGCTCCTTATCCACTCTGTCCATGTCTCTCATAATCTTGTACACCTCGATCTGGTCGTTCCTCAGGCTTCACTGCTCCAATGCAGACAACCCAAGCCTATCCAACCTCTCTCCATAACTTGGATGTTCCATCCCAGGCAGCATCCTGGTGAATCTCCTCTGCACCCACTCCAGTGCAATCACATCCTTCCTGTAATGTACAATTTACATATTAATGTTAGATGTGAGAGTGATTCCAGTTCAGAAATAAAGTTGCATCAGGTTTTGAGACATCCTGAGATTGTGAGTGCTATGAAAATGCAAGTTCATTCTTTTATCTACAACTGGAAAGAAATAGAATCCAGAATTGTTCCTGTTCCAATCCCATTGGTTCAGTTTGCTTTCTCCTGGTGTTTTCTAGTGATGTCATGGCTTTTCGGTGCCACCAGAAGATGAGAAGCTCCAATACATAGGAGGAAGAAAATGGTTTGTACGTTGTTAACAGAATCAGACGACGGTATAGCATGGAAGAGGTTATTTAGCCCATCGAGTACACGCCAGCTGTTTCAAAGGGCAGTTCTACTTCCCTTCTTCCCCCATATCCCTGGAGCTTTTACGGTTTCCTTTCTAAGACAGCACAGTGGTTAAAGCACTACTGCTTCACAGCGCAAGGATCCTGGGTTCAATTCTGGCCTTGGGTGTCTATATGGAGTTTGCATGTTTTCCCCGTGTCTCCATGGGTTACCTCCAGGTGCTGCAGTTTCCTCCCACAGTCCAAAGAAATGCAGGTTAGGTGGATTGGTCATGCTAAATTGCCCCTGAGGGTGGGATTTTCCCATCCCACCTGCCACGGAAATTGCGGGGCCTGACCACGTAAAGGTCCCTTGACCTTGAACAGGAATTTCTGGCCTTGGGGTGAGCGTGGCCAGAAAATCCCACCATTGGTGTACAAAGATGTGCAGGTTAGGTGGTTTGGCTATGGTAAGTTGCCCTTTAGCCAAGATGTCTAGGTTAGATGGGTTAGCCATGGTAGGTGTGTGGGGTTACAGGGATAGGGTGAGGGAAAGTATGGTACTCTGTCACAGAGTCAGTGCAGACCTGATGGGCCAAATGGCCTCCATATGCACTGTAGGGATTCTATCACTCCCCCAATGCCATCATGGACGAATGTACTAGCATTGAATCTGTATCCACCACACTATCAGACCGTGTATTCTTAAATTATTATATCATTGAGCTTGTATTGCCTCTACTTACTTTTCCTGCCAAAAAGTATCACTTCAAGTGGCTCTACATTGAATTTATGGGCTGTGTGCCCAGCCCCTTGAAGTCCATTATTCTCATTCTCCCTGTTTACTACAATTTCAAGTTTTGTGTCTTTGTCAAATTTTAAAATTGTGCCAGAGAAGAATAATGGACTTGCATTTATCGAGCATCTTTTATATCCTCAGGACACTCCATCCTTTGCTTTCACTATCTTAGCACACAGGACAGCACTCAACAAGGTCCCACAGATACAGATAAAACAAATGGTCCATTCATCTCTTTGGGTGCTTTTGTTTTGGGGAAGAATGCTGACCAGGATGTTAGAAAAGTTCCTATTTTGTATTTTAAAAATAAAATGCCCTCCAGTCTTCTGTGTTCTCCCACACATACCAAAATGAGTCTCAGTTTAGCATCTCATCTGAAAGATGGCATTTCAAGAATTCCCTCAGTACTGCACAGCAATAGTTGAGCAGAGTCATAGCAGACATGCCAAATTTCCTTAGTCTTCTGAGAAAGTAGAGGCGTTGGTAGTCTTTCTTAACTATGACATCGCCGTGCAGGGACCAAGACACGTTGTTGGTGATCTGGACACCTAGAAACTTAAAACTCTTGACTGTTTCCACTTCATTCTCTAGTGTTACTTTCCATAAAATTCTGGAGGGTTCTGCTCAGCAGATCACTGTGGAGTGCAACTCCAGGCTCATTCAAATGAATCAGTGTAGAAGTTTGGGGCTTGGTATTTTTTAGGCGTCTTGGTGAAGGAGCAGGTTCAGAAGTAGACCTCAGTAAAATAAGGCTGCATGAACCTGTATTATGCTGAGCACCTAATTTGTTTCCTCTTTACGGTCTGCCCAAACAAATGACATACTTGTGCTGGACAGCATTCAACATATCAGTAATCATCAAGCCAGCCAGGTAGTGCAGAAGAATGGCTTTCAATATTCCTCATTGCTGCCATTTAATATAGGAATAAAAATACAAGAACAGGCTGCAAAGTGGCTGTTGTCCATAAATCCACATGTTTTTGATCTGTGACATGGTGTGGATACGACCATGTTCATCATTTTAGTGGGGTTGGTCTGGTTCTGGTACGCACATAGGTAATTGCTAAGGCCCATCGGTGCCTGGAATGTTCTGCTATCAACTGGACAGGATACCACGGAGTTTTGGGTGAGCTACTGGCTCAGGATATCTTCCCCCTGCATTTCATCTCTGCTTCTGATATACATTTGCTTTTGAAGGAGGCTGCAACTTTTTTTTATTTGGCTGTGCCAATTGCAGAAGTCCCTGGATGGACATCCCCAAGGACTTGAAGTCGATGTCAAAACTCCTATGTGAAGACTTCAGAGCATCCTTGTAATGTTTCCTTTGACCACCGTGAGAGCACACCTAGACTCAAACTCTCCATAGAACATTCTGTTTGGCAAATGTCAAGCACTTTGGTTACGTGACCAGTCCATTCAGCTGTAACTCTCTCAGCATGGTGTGGATGCTTGGCATGCCATCTTGGGTGTGCACCTCAGTGTCTGGTACTATGGCCTGCTAACTGATCTTCAGAAATATCTGAAGGCAGCCCAATTGGAAGTTGTTGAGCTATTTGCATGGTGCTCTGGAAGAAATCTGAAGAAATGTACAGCTGTTTTATCCCAGTTTGTGTCATAACTGGATGACAAGATCCCAGAATGGAACACTGGCTCAAAAGACAGTAACTTTTCTTAAAAACATGAAAAAGCAAAGTCATAGAACTGCTAATTAGTTTTAACAACAAGAAAGATATAAAACATGAAAAATTTGGATCATGATGCAATACTCCTTTACTCCCCCCTTAGCTTAACAATCTCACAAATATACTAAGTACACCTTAAACTACAATGGTCCCATTCACACACAGTCCCTTTTAAGTACTCAAGATGACTGTGGTAAGATGCACTCCTTTCTGAACCCAAGGGAATACTTGTGGATTTCTCCTCAAAATTCCCCCAGATGATTATTTTTTCGTGAACCTGCTTGTCTCACTGAACTCCAGCTGACACATAGGTGATTTCAAATTCTGCTTTCAAAAGTCAAACTTTCACATTTTCTTTTAAATTATACTTTCTTTCCGTTGCCTCCATCAAGATTTCACTTTCAGATTTTAGACCTCCCACATCAGATTTCCTTTTCTTAAAATTCTTTAACACAAACTCCAAGGTCCATCCATCGATATCCACAATTATTTCAAATAATGTGTCCCAAACTATAATCATTTCTCATAACCTTTGCCTTTTCAATTGTCTGTGACTTTGCTGAACAGTAATTTCTTCTGGTTTCCAGTTTCCTCTCTTCCGTTAATTCCAGACTTCTTGGAAACTTCTCTTCATTCCTTAAGTTAAGGAAACTAGAGAAATGTTATGTTTCTGGCATCTGTTTTCTTCACCATTACTCCATAGTATGGCTTTTCTTCTAGGAAGGTTGAGTGATGTTTCCTTCTTAGCCCTTTAAAACCAGTTGTTTCCAGCAGAGGCGGAGTGTGGTGACTAGGGGAATTTCACAGTAACTTCATTGCAGTGTTAATGTAAGCCTTACTTGTAACTAATAAATAAACCTTTACACTCATAATATTTCAGTCTATATATGTGTATATTTTAAAATAAATATTTAGAAATTCCAGTATTTCTTATACAATGCTTCCTTCAGTAAGCATGAATCCTAAACCTCATAACTGTTGAAAAGCAATAGAGAGGCAATTCTGCTGTGGAACTGTCTTCCCTCTCACTATCTATCTTGAACTGCAATCAAATTAGTTCAACTAAAACTTAAAAGCTTCTTTACCTTAAAAGGCCTCAGTTGTGAAGCAACCACGGCTGGTTTATTTGCTCTTTGTGTTGTAGCTCACTCTAAGCACAATAGAATCACTGCTGGAATTGAAACCAACCCCCACACATACAAACACTTTTGTCCAGCAAGACTCCAAGGTTTACCCTTCCAGGCACAGAAACATTAAATTAAACCCAGTTAGAACTATGTCTTATTTCTAATGTTTGTCAATACAAATATAAATCCCTTTAACTATATTTGCATTCTGAACATCAGCCTGCTCCAATCTCAAGCCCAATATTTCAGTCAATGGACAGAACCTTTCAGCGATGGGTAAGTTCAGTTTTCTCTCAATCTATCTATATTCACGATGAGACAAACACAAGAATTGCTGAAGGAAGTGTTGCTGTCAGCAGACTGAACGTTAGTCTGCAAACAAAGAGGGGTAAATCTGTCTACAAAGCTGACAGTCTATCGTCCGTTCCATTCTGTGCACAAGAGAATTGGACTAAGTACCAGTGTCATGCCAAGAAACTCAACTGCTTTCACTTGAGCTGGCTTCAGGAGATCAGATGGCAGGACAAGATACTATGCGGAAACATAGCAAGGTAGTAAAACCACCATCTCTCATTCATGGGGCCACGGTGGCACAGTGGTTAACATTGCTGCCTCACGGTGCCAGGAACTCCAGTTCGATTCCCGGCCTGAGTCATTGTCTGTGGAGTTTGCACATTCTCCCTCTGTCTGCGTGGATTTCCTCTGGGTGCTCCAGTTTCCTCCTATAGTCTGAACGACATGCTGGTTAGGTACAGTGACCTGAACTGGCGGCGGAGTGTGGCGACTAGGGGAATTTCACAGTAACTTCATTGCAGTGTTAATGTAAGCCTTACTTATGACTAATAAATAAACCTTTACACTCATAATATTTCAGTCTATATATGTGTATATTTTAAAATAAATATTTAGAAATTCCAGTATTTCTTGTACAATGCTTCCTTCAGTAAGCATGAATCCTAAACCTCATAACTGTTGAAAAGCAATAGAGAGGCAATTCTGCTGTGGAATTGTTAACCTTCTGACTACAGATACGGACATTGTATTCGTGCTCCTGTTTGTAGCAGCATCCTGTAGCTCGAAATGGATGGTGCAATTTGAAAACAAGTATTTAATCCGTTTTTTGAGTTTATAGGTCTTTAAAATGGACAACACGAGCCCATGGCCAACTTACTTCATGACGTATTTCGTAATCCACTGCCGAAATTATAATTTTTCACGTCGCTTAATCAGTGGAAAGAGCGACTGTGCAGAAAATTCAGGATAAACAGGGGGTGGTCTGGTTACACAACCCCATCACCTGACTGCAGAGAAAGTTATATCATAACTTTTGGATTTGATTTATTATTGTCATGTGTATTGGAATACAGTGAAAACTATTGTTTCTTGTGCGCTACACAGTTCACAGAGTATGTAGGGGAGAAGGAAAGGGGAGGGTGCAGAACGTAGTGTTAGAGTCGTAGCTAGGGTGTTGAGAAAGATCAACTTAATATGATGTACATCCATTCAAAAGTCTGATGGCAGCAGGGCAGAAGCTGTTCTTGAGCAGGCTGATACGTGACCTCAGACTTCTGTATTTTTTTCCTGAGGGAAGAAGATGGAAGAGAATATACACGGGGTGCGTGGGGGTCCTTAATTATGGTGGCTGCTTTCCCGAGCCAGCAGGAAGTGTAGATGGATTCAGTGGATGGGAGGCTGGTTTGCCTGATGGACTGGGCTATGCTCACAACTCTTTGCGATCTTGGTCAGAGCAGTAGCCATACCAAGCTGTGTTATATTCAGAAAGGATGCTTTCTATGGTGCAGCTGTAAAAGTTGGTGAGAGTCGTAGCAGACATGGTGAATTTCATTAGCCTCCTTAGAAAGTAGAGGTCTTGATGAGCTTTTTTAACTATAGTATCAGTGTGGAGGGATATGCACAGGTTGTTGATGATCTGGACACTTGGAAACCTGAAGCTCGCGACCATTTCTAATTCATCTCTGTACAAGCAGCACTTTGTAGTCACATTACTAAGCCATTTTCTTTGCTGATTAACAATCAGTTAGATACCTCAAGAGGACATAGTGAGGAACAAACTTTGACTTGTGCGCAGGCCTTTTCAAGCCAGCGACCTAGCTGACTGGAGTCAGGTTGAATATTGGCACTGAAATGTGAGGTTACAGAAGGGCCTGTCTGCTGTAGATGAGCACAGTGCTAATATTTGCAGGAATCAAAATTGAGACATTGCCAACAACCCACTGAAGTACTTACTTGATACGGAGTCTGGTTTGCAGCCGCATCCTGCAGGGCAGTATTTAAACACCGGAGGTATTTCACACCGCAGCGGAACAGACATTTCATTCCTTAGATTCTTGTTGGGAAATGGCGCACCCAGTTGGTGTGGTCATTTGGAGATTTAATGTCAGGCCCTTGTATTTGATGTGAAGCCGGTCCAGGAATCCAAACATTTTTAACCATTGTTTACCCAATATTGGAAAAGTAGCAGCCTGATCAGTTTATTTTTCTTCCTGCTGTTTAACTCCCCAAACGTTTTCATTCCTTGTCAATGAAATATGTGCGTCAAGCTCCTTCCAACTGGGAAAAGAAAAGGAGCTTTAATCATCACCTGATCTCAGTTTCACTTTGTAAGCATTTGCAGTGTGGAGCAAACTTGCTTGCAACTGGTTGAGAAGTTTTGGAACTATTTGGACCTGATCTCTGTCATGTCTTGTGCCCTCGTTGATTGCCTCCTTAGCGGGGAATTAATGCTTATGAGGGCGGAAGTTACTTTCTATACTGAATTTTCCATGTCTCTATTAATGAGACTGTTTGAAGGTGTCTTCCAGTTGTTGGGATTAGTGTGTTCATCTGTTGCAGTCCCTCCATTCTTTAAGTAGAAAGCCAATGTGTAGAGTGGACTGGGCGAGTTTAAATCCATCTCCTTGCTTGCTCCAAAACCAAATTCAAATTGAGTCCAATTCATGATCCCCACAAGCTGACAAGATAAGGCATTGCACCCCATCTTGAGCTTGGTCTTAGCCACCTATTCAAAGCTCCAGCATCTAGAGTGAGTGCACTGATGCATGCAGTGTAACTCACTCAGTATCCAGTGGCTGCATTTACCTTATACAGAGGCTGGATAAGACTGGAGACTTATCTGGAAGCAGGTATGAGCTTCTCCTGTTTACTCAGCAGGCCACTCTTCAGCCAGGTTTGAGAATCAACTCATGTTCCAATTAGTGGGCTTCTGCTTCTGCTTTGAATGGCAATAGGTGCAGCTGGGATAAAACAACGTGAATTCTAAATTGATAAAGGCAGTATGGAATAAAGTCAACAAAGAGTGGACAAGAAGTAATCCTGTCTCACATGTAGGACAATGGAGGCTGTTGGATGACATGCTAAATGATTAGCTTCTTTGCAAATACATCAGTTAAGACATATTAATCTTATGATGACTCAAAAATGTTGCCCGGCAACCAGTCTCAATGGAGCGCAGCACAGAGGGAATTGGACTAATGAGCAGGAAACAAAAATATCGCTTACAAAACAGTCATGTTTTTCTTGGGGCAGATGAATTTTCTAATTTGAGCTTTCATTGACAGAATGAAACACTTCTTATTCAGGCATGTCATGGGTCCCATAGAACAGTACTGCCTCACTGACTCCAAATAGTGTCCCCAGTCCTTCTCAATCCAGAGAACAGCACCCTCTACCACTGCAACCAAGATATGTCTTTTCCTTTTCAGCACAAATCAACCTTGTGATAGTTGAGTGAATTTGTCAATTTGTAGTCGGTTGTGGGCAGTCTGGTACTCTGAACCACATGACCACAAGGAAACTAGGATGAGACTATCCAAACCAAATTTCCACAAGACTCGTGTGGTGTTAATATGAGGAGACTTTCAGCCCACTGGCCTGGCCTGGATATGAATAATGTGTACTAGTCTCCCATTTAATTTCTGGCGCAGGACTGTAGCAAAACATTCTTCCAAAATAAAATGCTGAAAGAGTAATAAATGTGCTATTTGCGGCTGGGCATCCTAGAATTGGGAACATTGGCTGAACAAGGGGGGAGTGTGCATGCTCTTCTTCAGTCAGAGAGAGAGATATGGGACCAGCTTTACAAGTTTTGTAAATTAGTGTTCATTGATGGAATTGATCATGCTAGGTTACTGGGTGAAGTTTAACAGTTCCATGGAACAAAATCTTTTCCTGTTGACTTCCCGCCCCCGCCAAGAAATGGCCTTGGAATTCTGCACGTTTGGTTTACCTAGTGGAGTTGCTTGGATATGGAGCGTCAACAGAGTGCATGGAAAGTCTTTCACTCATACGTTTGTCCAAGGTTGTGCCTGCTCTGGACTGGAGTCACATTAGTTAGCTGAGGAGACACATTTAACCAGCTTTGGGTTGGTAGGTCAAGGAATGGGAGGCCGGCGAGCATGGGAACTTTGGAGGTGGAACAGAATTCTTGTCTTGCTTGTTTTAGCATAGTAATTGGTAACAGTGAATTATTAATCCAGTCATCAATGTAAGGCTTTCATGGGGCAACAGGATAGGGCAGACTTGCTAGTTTTTGTTGGCCAAAGCTGAGATGTGACTTCTGTGGACTGAGGTATATGAGGTATTTGTACTTTGCTTACTGAAGAGCCTGTGAGGGGAAAGTATGTTAATCATTTTTCATGTTGACAGACTGGCTCTCAAATACTTGTGGTTTGATCATAAAAATCTCACACACAGATTGAGCTGGAACACAGAATGTGTTAGCATTTCAGTTTGACTGCACGTTGAACTGAGAAGCATCGTGCAGAATATTTTGGGGTTTTTTTCTCATTAATATTCTCTGCCAATTTCATTCCTTCTCCTCCTCCTCGCCTGAGGGTGTTAACTCCTGGCTGAAGTCTAGTTCCCTGAATGGCATGCTCTCTGGTACTCCGGCCAAATTGCCATGATTCACGTTCAAGTCTGAAAGACACTTTTAAATTGATGGCCCTCATTGCTAAATCCCCACTTTGAAGAAATACGCTTTCCCTCACACCCTGTCAAATAATTCATAATTTTAAAAGCTCTAATTAAATTTACAAGCCTTCTCCACTCCAGTGAAAGTAGTCCCACTATTTCAAATGTGTCTTCCTATATCCATGTTCCCAACTTAATGAATACACACTGTGAGATCTCCATGCCTTTTTTATTTTTTAAATTATTTTTATAATTTATTTTTATAATTTAGTGCATTAAAACAGCTCAGTTCCATAGACTCAGTTCTTTCAAAGGTTGATACAAATTTACCACTGTAGGGGGAGTTTTTCCGTCCCACCTGCCGCGGGAATTGTAATGGGCGGGGGTGGACCATGCAAAGGTCCGTTGACCATGGGAGGGATTTTCTGGTTTTGGGGCGAGCACAGTAGAAAAATCCCAGCCTATGTCTTTGCTCTCTGCGCCCCCTTTTTTATATAACATTGTTGGTTTTCTTTTCATTGCTTTTGATAACTGCATTCACACTTTTAGAATATCACGTAGCTTTATCCTTACTGCTTACCTATATCACTTCACTGAGTGAATCCTTGCATTCATGTTCTTATTTCCAAAATGTATTATCTCACATTATATCTGACATTTATCCATGTATTCAATTCTAACGCCACATCTTCCTCAAATAGTTTATAGTTACCTCTGGATTTTGCTCCCTCTGCCAAAATCCATTTAATCTAAATATACCAAGGACAAAAGTAGCTGACCTGGCTCTCCTCAGACTTTTTTTGATTATTAAGCTACTTCTGTTACCCCAATTCAAATACAAGGTAACAAACGCGATTGGGAGAGGTTGATATCACTGCATATACATCGATATACCAGGTGCCCTTCAGGCTGACAGAATCCTTCATCTAAACTTTACATCAAAAATCCCAAAACTGTTTCGCACACCTTTTGTGGAAACGCAGAGACCTGTTTCAATATATATTGGTAAAAGGGGTTGATATAACATGCCATTGATTCACTCGGGGCTTAAAGTTGATCTAACTACATATTCTCCCCTTCTTCATTCCCTGCTAAAAGGTGAGGGATGGCACGGTGGTACAGTGGTTAACCTTGCTGCCTCAGTGCCAGGGACGCTGGTTTGATTCCCAGCATGGGTCACTGTGCGGAGTCAGCACGTTTTCCCCATGCCTGAGTGAGTTTCCTTCGTGTGCTCCGGTTTCCTCCCACAGTTCTGAAAGACATGCCGGTTAGGTGCATTGACCATGCTAAATTCTTCCTCTGTGCACCTGAACAGGGTAAAAAGTCTGACAACACCAGGTTTTAGTCCAACCGATTCATTTGATAGTAAACTCACAAGCTTTTGAGGGGACTCCCTCTTCGTCAGGTGAATGGAGAGTTCTGGCCTCGGACAGAGCATATAAAGCACAGACAGTTTAGAGATTACTGATTAGAATGCGAATCTTTGTCTGGAGACAATACACATCTCTTTAACCTGTGATCAGTGCACCTTCCACACACATTGTCAGCCACTTTAGGACTTGAACAGCCGGTTAGGTGTAAAGATTCGCATTCTAATCATTAATCTCTAAACTGTCTGTGCTTTATATGCTCTGTCCGAGGCCAGAACTCTCCATTCACCTGACGAAGAGGGAGTCCCCTCGAAAGCTTGTGAGTTTACTATCAAATAAATCGGTTGGACTAAAACCTGGTGTTGTCAGACTTTTTACTGTGTTTACCCCAGTCCAACGCCAGCACATCCACATCATGACCTGAACAGGAACCGGAGTGTGGTACCTCGGGGCTTTCCACAGTAACTACATTGCAGTGTGAGTGCAAGTCTACTTGTGGCGCTAATAAATAAACTTTCAACTTGGGTAGCAGGAAGGAATTACTCTTTCCTGCTAAATAATGGCCCAGTTGGAGAGATTACTCCTCCTTGCTGGAGTGGAAGTAGCTAATCACTTGTAAGATAAAAATGGCTAAAAACAGCCCATACTACTGCTAAGCTGTTACATTATCTGCTTCATGTTATTGCTTTTGCTGTAACCCACGCTGTTTAGATAGCAGCAAGTTGTGATTTGCACTGCGTAATGTGTCATTAACCAACCAAAGGGGCACTTTATTGAGAGTGAAAGGAAAGGCCTTCTTAACATAATGGTAATTTGCATATTTTGCCTTCAGAGTCGGAAACCTGACAAATTGATTCTTTGGGGATATTAAATGTACATTATATGTATTCAGATGAACTCTTTTGGGATACTAAATACGCATTACGTGTCATTTCGAAACCCTTGAGGCCTAATTAGGGGAGCATGTAGTGCATCACTTCATAATTTTAGAACAACCGGTTTTAAAAAAATTGTCACTGTAGCTTGGGGGTGGCATGAATGGCAAATAAGATGGCTTTAGTCTTGTATTTAATAGGCCTGTCACTACCAATTGCCTCCTGACTTGTCTATCGCAAGTCATGAAAACTTACTAGGGATAATGACTCAACAAGTGTAATATTATTTAGACTGTGCCAAGTGTAGAGTTGACATGACATAATGCCCATATTTTCCCAGACTCAGGGAAAATAAGCTGTCAACTGTCTCACTTCTTCTGGAGGGATGCAGTCAACAAGCCTGGGGCAATTGAGGTCCTCCCTAATGTTGTTTGGAAGTCTACAGATGGAATCTGGTGGGAGCGATGAAGTCTTAGCTGCTGGCTAGAGAATTGACGAGATCCTCAAGGTGCCTCTCATTGGGAAGGCCTCTGCATCTTGCATTACTCAGGCACTTAGCAGGCCACCAGCAGACCATGCTCCAGATCAAGGAGCCTGGGGCAGAGGTCCCAGCCAATCAGAGGCTCTTTTGTACTCAGTGGTGCCACGGATGGCTACTGCGGGTACTGCATTTATCTGAGGTTGCAGATTGAGAAGGGATCGAGGCATAGGTGATTGATGGTGGGTAGCTGGTTGAGTGGGAAGGAAGGTCAGCAACGGGGTGGGGGGGTGGTGACGGTTACTCTCCGCAGCCACCCCTTCCCAATGCTGAGTCCCTCAATCAGATGGTGAGTGCCTTTGCATTAATTGCCCAGTAAAGGTCCCTAATTGGCAGTGGAGCAGGAAGGCCATCCACCTTAGACTGAACCAGGGTCACAGTGGGAAGATGTTGGGATACCCACTTGTCCCCCTCCACCAAACCCACTGGAGGAGGGCACACAATTTTGCCCTATACTTTTAAACAAGTTCATGCTCAAATTTCTAAGGACGTTAATTCTGCACCAAATCTTCAACATTTTTCTCAGTCCAATAATTGGAGAATTATTAAAGATGTCTGGAACTGGCAGACCAAACATCTAAACTCGATCTCTGATTGTTCCCGCGCTTGGCTGAGGCTTGGTTTTGTGCAGTTGAGGAACATTTTGCGCCAATAAAGATAATGCAATTAATGTTTGGGAAAATGCTGGCACCATGAGAAAATTTTCCTGAGATTTTATCATCCCTCAACATGGGAAATACATATTGCCAAGTCATCTATTAACAAGTTTCTTAAAAAGAAGGCAGACCAGCTCATAAAACTTCCCAAAATTTGAGCATTTTTAAAGTCAATGTGTTAATCTTGTGGAAAGTTTGCATGTATCAGACGCCACTAAAATCTTCAGAGGACTTAGAAAGTGACAAAGATCTGCCAATTTTTTTTGTATAATGGAATGAAATCAGCAGAAAGTGGTGATTGTATCACAAGATGAACGCATGCTTTCTATTTTCTGATGCCAGTAGATATAATTTTATTAATTCCTGCTTTTGTTTCCACTCTATTTACATTTTCCCAACATTTCCATTACTTTTATCCACTCTCTTCTCTCGTTAATATATTTGATCCTCGCTGCATAAGATTCCACACTCCAGATTGAGTGGGGTCTTTCCAGTTTAACTGGTCAGTGCCTGAACCCATTGAGACAAGAGAGAGAGAGACAGTCCCAAATAATACTTTTCTAATGTTCCTCCAAGATAATGGACATTTGTTTCAAAAACCAAAGCAGATTTCACTCATAATTGAAATACAGCATATGCTAAAATTTTACAGATCAAAGAGGTTAAACTTGTATGTCACACAATGTTGATTTATAAACTAGAAATTCCTTGCATAAAAATTTCTATTATTATGGTGTTAGCGCTGTTCATTATTTTATGGGGATGGTTAGCACTGCTGGCTCACAATGCCAGGGACCCGCATTCGATTCCTGGCTTGGGTCACTGTCTGTGCGGAGCTTGCATGTTCTCCCCGTGTCTGCATGGGTTTCCTCTGGGTTCTCTGGTTTTTCTCCCACAGTCTGCAAGATGTGCGGGTTATGTGCATTGGTCATGCTAAATTTTCCTTCATTGTACCTGAACAGGTGCCAGAATGTGGCAACTAGGGGATTTTCACAGTTACTGCATCGCACTGTTAATGCAAGCCTACTTGTGACACTAATAAATAAAGTTTAATATTCTTGATGTTACCAGTTAAATCATCTGAAAATAGGGTTTTTCTGTGAATCTGAGAAAACTGCTTGTATTAATGTTCAGGTTCTTAGCTGTTCATGTTACTTGAATAGCATTTGGCTTTGCAACAAACATTTCTGATTTTTTGCAACATTGGAGATCACTGAACAAAGAGATCTAGATAAAGAAAATATCTTGCCATCAATAAACAGAAAAAAATCCTTCCTTGATTTAACTATAAATAGTTTGCCATGTCCTTCAAAATTTTATTTTATTGCCAACAGACAGACGCACGCAGTCGCTTATTTATTGTCGTGGTAGATTAACATTACAAATACTGTGTAACATAATTATTTCTGTTAAATATTTTGGATGAACATCTGCTGAAAATACGCAGGAGAATTCTTGACTAATCTCTGGTCGGTTCAAATATTAGCAGAGATGTGGAAGCAAATTATCCATTTGATCTCTCGATCAGGGCAAGGGTGACCTGCAGGGGGAGAAGATTTGAATTCCCATGAAAGTCATATGAATGTGAAAATGAAATTAGTTTCTGCTATTCTTTGTTCCAGTTATTTTATGGGATATTCATGTTGGAAATTATCATTGTGTCCATAGCCATTCCTGGAGGCAGACTCTTCCGAAATTCTTCCGTCTTGCTCGTCGTGGGTGAGACCAAAAACTTGGCGGATCATTCAAAGGTCCATTGAGCTCAGACGGGAATTTCTGGTCTTGGAGCACGTGTGGCTGGAGAATCCCACTCTTTGTCTCCTGTGAGCCGACTTATGACCTTTGCCTACCCAATGTCAAAGCAAATGTGTTTAAGATTGTTGAGTTGCATCGAGCATGCAACTGTGCTCCAGGTGACAAGAATACATCCTTGTGAGCTGCTGTTTGGGGATCTGTATCTTTTGTAGCCTCCTGTAACAGTTACTGGCTACACTGCAAGTGCCTTTGGACGAGACATTAATAGCCCAGTAAAGGTCCCTAAGTGGCAGTGGAGCAGGAACGTCATCCACTTTGTCTGAACCAGGTCACGATGGGAAGGTTCTCTCAGTGAGAGAGGACATCAAATAAAAATCACTTATTTTCATCACAATCCTCTCAGTAGCGAGGAGCCTGTTTTATAAATTCACCCATGTTATTCAAAGTTTCCCTTTTAGATTGTATTATTTTAGTGAATATTTGAGCAATGTAAATTGAAGAGTAGAATTTTATTGATCAGACTGTACTGGAGTCGCCTGATATTCAGTTGAAAAGATGCATTTTGATTTGTACCATCTGTTTTCTCTCCACAGTTACTGACTTTAGTGTCAGCGCACTAACAACAAATGACACCCGAGAAGCAAGAGGACCAAATGTCCGCAAAATTTCAGGGTTAGAGCGAAGTCAGGAGAAAAGTCAAGAGGGCTCCAAAGACCAACTGCTTCTGCTTGCTGTGGCTAAGGAGCCTGTTGCACAGGCTCAGACCCCATCCCAGCCCCAACCCCAACCCCGGCCCCAGTCCCAACCCCAGTCCCAATCCCAATCCCAATCCCAGGCAAAACTCTGCTCTCCAATTCCTGTGCAGACCCAGATTACACAGCATTTGCCCCAGTCACAGCCAAAGGTTCTACCGCCACCCCAAGGACAAGCCCAACCACAATCCCAGTCTTTACTTCCATCCCAACCCCTAATTCCATCTCAACCCCAACCTGTACCTCTACCCCAATCTGTACCTCTACCCCAGCCTCAACCTCAGCCCATATCTCAGACTCAAGCTCAAGCCCAGGCTCCGACTCTTCAGCACCAGCCTCACCCTCAGTCGCAGCCCAGGCCACCTTCTCCTCCACAGCCAGTTGTTCAAAGTCAACTTCCATCGCGGCCAACGTCTCGGAGCCTCCCACAGTCTCTGTCTGTGTACAGCAGCAGTCTAAGTCTAAACAGCATAAGGTGAGCAACTGAAATTGTTTATAACTCTTCATATTTGTTTGGAAAATAGTAGAATAACTGTGAGAACATCTACTTAGCTAAGCATATGCCTCAATTACTCATTCGAACCCACTTTGTATTTGGGTCCTTGTAATCATATGCATGAACTACAATTGTAAGTACAGTTTAAAATGACAAGAGGGCTAACAGCCACAGACCATCACTTATACAGATGTCTGACATGAACATACACAGCACAAATGTGACCAAAAATCAGTGTGATTTCAAATGTACATAACATTTGTATGATAGTTTGAAGGATACATATTTGTGCCACAAACTTTAGTGAAACTGTAAGTTCATTAGATGACATTAGAAATTCTATGGGAGCAGTTTTGCTCTCCCATTATGCCTGCTCTTCTCCTGACTCATCAGGCATGGTTTCAAGGGACCAGTCTATAGCAGGTACTTATCAACTGACTGATGGTAGTCACCAGTGGAAGGCATTAAGAACATAAGAACATAAGAACATAAGAAATAGGAGCAGGAGTAGGCCACCTAGCCCTTCGAGCCTGCCCCGCCATTCAATAAGATCATGGCTGATCTGTCGTGGCTCAGTTCCACTTTCCCGCCCTCTCCCCATAACCCTCAATCCCTTCTCTTATCAAAAACCCATCAACCCGCTTCTTAAAAATATTTAGCGAGGCAGCCTCCACCACTTCAACGGGCAGAGAATTCCAGAGATTCACCACCCTTTGAGTGAAGAAGTTCCTCCTCAACTCCGTTCTAAACCGCCTCCCCTTTATCTTGAGGCTGTGCCCCCTAGTCCTACTGTCTTTTTTGAGCGGGAAGAGTCTCTCCACCTCTATCCTATCCATCCCATTCATCATCTTATACGTCTCAATGAGATCTCCCCTCATTCTTCTAAACTCTAACGAGTACAAGCCTAGTTTATTCAGCCTCTCCTCATAGCTCAATCCCCTCAACTCCGGTATCAGCCTAGTAAACCTCCTCTGCACTCCCTCCAGGGCCAAAATATCCTTGCGCAGGTGCGGCGCCCAAAACTTTAC
The DNA here is from genome assembly GCF_965287045.1 of Carcharhinus amblyrhynchos. Lineage (NCBI taxonomy): Eukaryota > Metazoa > Chordata > Chondrichthyes > Carcharhiniformes > Carcharhinidae > Carcharhinus > Carcharhinus amblyrhynchos. Next base: position 30,049,817 of record NC_137346.1, read on the forward strand.
ATTACAATCAAGTCTACTCCTTACATCTACACACTTTACCGCAGGTAATCAAAAACAGGAAATCTGGTTGGGGTGGTTAAAATGACCTTGTTGATTTGAACTCAGCTTTCCCCCAAATCCTCAACTGGTTTCCTGCCTTTCAGTCTACAAAGACATAGAATCCCCACAATGCAGAAAGAGACCATTCAGCCTATTGAGACTGCACTGACTCTCTGACAGCGCATCTTACCCAGGCCCAACCCAGCCTACTCTTGTGTGCTTACTCCTGACCATATGCATTTTTGGACACTTGAGGTGCAGTTTAGCATGGCTAATCCACCTATCCTGTACATCTTTGGAGTGTGGGAGGAAACCCATGTAGACACTGGGAGAATGTGCAATCTTCACACAGACAGTGACCCAAGGCTGGGATCAAACCTGGTGCTAACCACTGTGCCACCATGAACATACGCTTCGTAAAATATTTGAGTTGTGCCAACAATTCTCCTTGAAATGCAGCATTGTACATGTGATTCCATTACTAATTCAAAAACTTTGCACAATTATTTTAATATACATGATTGACAGAGACAAGGAAGGGAGAGAGAATTCTCCCCCCCTTATTATCTCCCAGTAGCTGCAGACATTAATAAAAAGCGCCGGATCAATAAATGGTAAATGAGATTGCAAGTGTTTGAACTGCTATTTAAAAATGTGTCAGTATTCAGTACAGAAAATATATGAAGCATGTTTATGGATCTCATCGTGTTTTTTGTTTCTCCCTCTCCGTCTCTGTCTCTCTACAGCAGCAGAAGTAGTACTCCGGTCAAACCGCAAGCTCCTCCATCACACAATTCCCATCATCCTTCCACTCCCAATTTTTCTTTGGCCCTAGCAGCCCACAATACTTCACACACCTTTACGCCTAGTCTGCAGCCTGCAAACCATTCGCATCATCCCACTATGTTTGCCCCCCATTCGGCCCTGCCACCACCTCCTCCACTGACGTCAAGTGCCCTTCAGGTCCCAGGACACCCCGCCGGTGCCGGATATTCAGGTGAGTGATGGGCTTCCCAGCAAACCCATTTCAACCAGAATGTTATTCCATGTTTCTCTCTCCGTTTTACCTCTACCATCCCTGTCATTGTCATTCACGAGCTCCAAAACAAAGGAACAGACAAACGGAGATCTACTCAGATTATAAGCTCACGCGTAGCCCAGATGTGTAGATCATAGAATCCCTACAGTGCAAAAGGAAGCCATTCGGCCCATCAAGCTTGCATCGACAACAATCCCAACCAGGCCCAATCCCCGTGTATTTACCATTGTAATTCCCCTGAAACTAAGGGGCAATTTAACATGGCCGATCATCCTTACCTGCATATTTTTGGACCGTGGGAAGAAACTGGAGCACCCAGAGGAAACCCATGCAGACATGGGAAAAATGTGCAAACTGCACACACAAAGTCGCCTGAGGCTGGAATTGAATCCGGGTCCCTGGTTCTGTGAGGCATCAGTGCCAACCACTGTGCCAGCGTGCTGCCCATTCTCTTAAGGAAACTCGGCTATACTAATCTACAGCCCTTCCCCCATCTCCATATAAAGGTTTCTGTTCATGTGGTTGTCCAGTTCCACTGCGAAATTCCAGATTTGAGACTGCTTCTATCATATACAGTGCAGTTATTGACAATTTGTCCTTACTACCAAAACAGTAAGTGTATTTCTCTACCTGATCCATTGATTTTATGAATCTGATTATTTTTCCATGACTGGTTGTTTTATTTCCATCTGCAGTTGGTTCCAGGTGAGTTAGGTGTTAAGTTGCATTGACCAGTCTGAAACATTTCACATGGTTGTAAATGTGAGCGTGCATCTTTGAAAAAGTGCAGAATTATAGCATTGATGAAAGAAATGAAGAATGTCAATGTCCAACACCCTTTCAGATAATCTTCAATATTTACAGAGTCTCCTAATTAACATCCACAACAACACCTTGACTCAGTTGGCACATAATCTGACATGCTTTGGCAGTTAAGCACATCTGCACATCAACCCTTACTCATTGTTGTCCCAGTTGTTACATTGTAAGATTCAAAGCCAGTGGAATTGGCGATCCAGAAGCAGGCATTTTGTTGCTGCTGAATTAAGCAGCCTGGGGGACATTCCTTAAATGTTTGCTTGAACCTTTCTCCCAGTTTGCAAAAGGGTATTATAGTGGTACAATGTAATACATTTAAAAATACAATATTGATGTCCCCAGTTAGCTATCATTCAGGGCACTTGTTGGCATTTGGCTGGCAGTGAGGCCACCTCCCACTGCCTGAGGCGGTCTCGGCACTATCGGAGGCAGACGTTCCGTCCACCCAACGAGGCAACTGCAGACCAAACACTGCTGCTGGAGGGTTCCCATCTCTGATTAAAGGGTGCCGACTGCTTGACCCCTCACAAATATTTAATCAGTTTTACGCCTCTCGGTACCTCCATTTTGAGCAGCTCCCAAGATTTCTTACCTGCTGCAGTAGTTCCCACATCTATCGGTGGGGCTACTGAGGCTGGAGATTTCCTGGCCCTGTGATTAAGCCGGCAGACTTGAGAGCCCACCAGTTGCACTTAATTTAAACCGCTCCCCCCCCACCATTTAGTCCTGAAGGCGAGATCCCGAATCCTATGTTCAACAGTTGTTGCCTTACAGTTAAGATGCCTTTTCAACAGCTTCTTACATTTTATTTTCAATACCTGGGTCCCAAGGAGGTATTTGAGTTTGATTGTCCTTCATGGTCGCTGTCGATGAGAGATACCACCCAATCCTGTTACCCTCTTTTGGATAGCTACATGATCACTGTGTAGGTTGCTGTCACCCTCAGTGATGGATCATGTAAAACCGGCTGTATCTGCCTGTAGCTGTGCTTTCATGTTATGCCATTCATTTGTTCATAGACTCTTTACAGTCATTTGTAATATTTTCCTGTGTAACTTGCTTAATAATGAATGGAATTGTAGCATTGAGTGTTGATGCATCAAATTAGTAATTTGTTTAACTTACTATGAAGTAGGAAGTATGGGCAGCACCCATACCTGGGCCTTATGTCATTTAGTCAGGAATAATATTCACAACAACACTGTACATTTATATATCACCTTCGATGTAGAAAAATGTTTCAATATGCATCACAGAGATATCATCTGCGCCCAAGAATTAGATATTAAGGTGACCAAATGCCTAGTCAAAGAGGTGATTTTAATTTGATATATTATTGTCATATGTATTGGTATACAGTGAAAAGTATTATTTCTTGCACTGTACAGACAAAGCATACCATTCATAGAGAAGGAGAGAATGCAGAATATAATTTTACAGTCGTAGCTAGGGTTTAGAGAAAGATCAAGGAGAGTTGTGGAATAGAGTATGGAAATTCTGACAGGGATTGAAGATAATGGCTTAATCTTTCGATCTTACAAAGAAATTGTGCTTAATCCGAGACTCAATGTTGAACAAGCAACCTATCTCTGCCAAGGCATTGGGAAAATGAAGAAATACAATGTCGAGTTCATGTGTTTAAAAGTGAAAACTGACCTCAATTCTGTGAATGATATTGCTAGGGGCCAGCATGTATATAATGAAGAGATGGGGCCAAGAGTAGACCTTTGGGGGACTTGAAAGTTAACAGTGCATGGGTGGCAAATACTGAAGATGCTCTATGATTGGATTGGGTAAGTCAGAGTGGAATCAGGTTGGGGAAGTGCCACTAAGTTGAACTATAGTGAACAGGTATTGAAGGAGGATTGTGTGCCAGATGTTGCAGAAGGGATGCACCATGGCCACAGTCATAGAGAGTGCTATTTCCAAAGTTGGTTAGAGCCATTTTGGTGCTGTGGTAGGGTAGATTGGAGATATTCAGACATTGAGTTGCAGAAAGTATGGGCAGCAATTTAGTGGCAGGGACTGCGGGTTTGAAAGGCGCTGTTGAAAGAGCCTTAGCGAGTTAATGAAGTGCATCTTATGGATGATATTCATTGCTGCCACTCCAGCCACTCTATGCTTGTGGTGGAGAGAATCTGTTCTGTCCTATGTGGTATTGAGCTTCTCAAGGGTTGCTAGAGCTGCAGTCACCCAACCAACTGAAGATATTCCATCACATTCCTGACTTGCACCTTGTAGATGGTGGGCAGGCTTTGGGGAGTTAGGAGATGGGTTACTCACTGCAGAATTCCCAGTGTCTGAGCTGCTGTTCTAGCCACAGTATTTATATGACTGATGCAGTTCAGATCCTGGTCAATGGAGTCTGAATAATTTCCAGGCTGCATGTCAAATATATCTAGCAAATTTCTACCTCGTTGTAGACGTGAAGACGTAAAGTCCTTTATGTTCTACACATCACCTGGTACAGCAGGGGAAGGGTCCTTTGTTGTAGTTTTGCAAAAGAGGGGAAATCAAAGGTTTGGCAAACTTGCCAGTGCACCCTAAGTTTGACTTGCTAGTAGATTTCTGGTGTTACAAGCAGTCCCCAGACGAGGCCCCCTAATTTGTTAAATTCCTGAACAGGTCCCCAGTTTGTTTTTATTTGATCAGCTGGCAACATTTATTGCCCATTCCTAATTGCCCTTGTACCGAGTCGCTTGCTAGGCTATTTTCAGAAGGCATTTCAAGAGTCAACCACATAGCTATAGACCTGGAATCACGTGTAGACCAGGCCAGGTCAGGGTGGCAGACTTCCTTCCCTAAAGGACATTATTGAACCAGATGGGCTTTTACGGCAATTGACAACAGTTTCATGGTTATCATTCGACTTATGATTTTCAATTTCTTTTTAAATTGAATTCAAGTTTCACCATCTGCCATGCTGGGATTCGAACCCAGGTCCTGAGTCTCGGTATTACTAGTCCAGTGCCAATACCACTATACCACTGCCTCCCCTCGTCCATTCGTCATGCTTCTGGGTGAGGTGGAATGAGCTGGCCCTCCTTCTTTATTTGACTTCCTCAGTTGCCCACAGCAAGGTTAATTAAAAAGGGATCCCTTCCCCTCTGGATATCTGTTCCTCATCCAAATGTGTTGATTTTTTTGATGGATCCAATTTAACCAGGCTTTCTTGAGTTGAGGAATGAATAAGTTCATTAGTTACTAAAATTTAAGAAAAATAATGAAAAACGTAACACTCATACACACAGATTAGAAATTGAAAGTTAAGAATCCAAATAAAAATTAAAAACAAATACTAATTAGTATTTTGGCTCTGATTGTGAGGCACAGATGGCAGTACATTGAGGCCATAAAGATGGGTGTTTCTGGGAGAGCTGATGTTGGCAGTTTCTCAGTTAATTGGAGATACTTAGTTCAGCAGGGTAGCTGAAGAGACTGTCCTATTTCCTTCTGATTGTGGCTTCCATTAGGATTTGCCTCCAGCAAGAGGGAGAGCTTTCTTGCAACTGCAGGGGGTGACTAGGTGATAGTTCTTCTAGTTTCTGTATCAGTCACACACTGGCACACCAGCACACACACACCACATCTGCTGTAGCTTTTTAACCCATTTCCCTGTGTAGTCCTGGAAGAGACACCTTGCACCAAGAGTCCGTGCTTTCTCTGATCTCAAACCATTTTATACATTTTGAGACATAAAGGTGGATTCTTTGGATGACTGCTGAAATGTGGCAATCAGTCTCCATTGTCTCCACAACCACAGGACATTGAAGTTCAGTCTTTTGTATCTCATCTCTTCCTTTCAAGTGCCTCTATCTGAAGAAGGTCTTACCACCAATTTGGTGCAACCGACCTGTTCTTTCAGGATAGCGCTGTCAACTATAATCCACAATGGAATTTTCCAGAAGGTGATCACTGCAGGATCAGTCATCTTCTGCTCAGTGTCTTTACTTGTATCTCTTTATTAAAAAAAACACAAGTCTTCCTTAAAGTGTTCAATTCAGTAAGTAATCCGGGACTGTAATCTGTTATTGTGAGATTGGTGCCCGTCAGAACTGAGGGGAGGAGGAGGAAGTAGACTTGATAGCACTCTGAGGAATAGCAGGATAGGAAGTGGGCAGTGGCAGAGTGGAGGAGGGTTCACCACAGCATCAATCTTCAATTTTCTCTGTTACCCAACACGTTAATGTTTTGTAATCTGGTTCCTAGAATTATATCTTTTAACTTGTTTTAACCTGACCCAGCTTCATCAAGAATGGGCTGGAAATACATCCTGGCCCGCCTGCGTTTACACTCCCAACTGCGATGGCAAAATGCTTGCACAGGATTTTGCCATTGTAAAATGTTTACATTCTGCATCCTGTTATAACCTTTTGGATTGGAAGTTTCCATTAGAAAAGTTGTCGCAAAAGTGTTTCAGAAAGTAATGCTTTAGGATAATAAGTGCGATGTGAAGGATTTGTAAACATATACATAAAATATATACAAATATTTTCACTTTCTGGTATTTGATGTATGCAATACATATGGTACAATGTGAAAGTTCTAAGATTTCCTTAACAAATGTGTTACTGAGTCTCATCTCTACATAACCTAAACTGGACGGCAATGTATGGAGTGTCTGTGTGTTTTATATTGTGTCATTTAGGAAGTACGTAGCTCCTCACAATGTTTATCTGTCTCTCATAGAACAAGAACTCCTGCGCCAAGAGCTGAACACCCGATTTTTGGCCTCTCAAAGCGCCGACCGAGGGGCCTCGCTGGGGCCCCCACCCTACATGCGGGCGGAGTTCCACCAGCACCAACACCAGCATACCCATCAACACACTCATCAGCATACCTTTGCGCCGTTTCCGCATACCATCCCACCAACGGCCATCATGCCAACTCCTGCACCACCCATGGTGCGTACCCAAGGCAGAAATGTGAGGATAAGTAGAGCACAGCAACTCTATTCCCCTTATATCACTTGTATTGTTCTGGTGTTTATGAGACACCGTAACTGTTTATTGTCAGCAGATTCCAAACTATCTGTACCAAACATTTTGTCTGCAGTTATTAGTCAATCTGGATAACTAATGCCATGTTTTCTTCTTGCTAATTAGAGCAATTTATAATGAGAGTTTCATTCCCAGCTCTCCTCAAATATTTATGTTTTGTGAATTTAAGGCCATGGGTAATTGTCTGACTGTGCATCTGGCAGGAAGCCTCAGCTATTCCTGGTGCATACTGGAAATTTAGACATGCATTGCGAGCAATTTTCTGAGCATAGGTTCTCAATGGTAGGAAAATCAGATACCCACATTTCCAGTGTATGCTTCTGGGGGCTGGGAATCTCTAAAAGAAACAGATGTCATCAGAAACTTCTGAGCCATGAGCCAGAAACCATTTATGTCCACAAACAAGACACCTGAATGGATGCTTGTGATACAAACATGTCTTGTGCAAGCTTCAATCCTCATTCCCCGTTTTGTGAAAGACTTTTGTGCATTGGGGTAGCATTGTTACCCGTAGTGGCCAAGCCTGCTGCTATAAAACTGTTACCATTATTTGCACTTTTGAGTTTCTCTGCAAGGTAGCACAGGGATTTTCTATGTAAAATGCCATGATTTCTGTGCATTAGGGAAGATTGGGATGGGGGGGTGTGGATTGCAAAGTTACCTGGTTCTGGACTTAAAGAAGTGAGAGGGAGTGGGATGGCTCAAGCTTCACAAAAAAACAGTTCAGGATTTGATTTCACGTGATGCTCACATTTGCCTTCTGCGCTGTCTGTGAATTCTGTCATTGGGGTTGGGGGAGAATTTTACAAAGCTGTGTCTCAAAGACAGCATTGGTAGTGATTGCAAAGAGAGGTGCATTGTTGATGGTCTCACCCACTGAAAGGGACTAAGCAATTCGAGGCACCAATCAAACAAGGGAGGAAACAATGAAGAACTCGGATAAAATCACTGTTATTTTGCGAATCTTGTACTTGGATTATATTTCACCCCTGAAATTAATGTGTAGTTATTGGTAGAGGGGGTTCCTTCACAGAAGCTGTGATTTGCACCTCTGCTTCAATGCCTGTTCACATTCTGCCTTTTGCTAAGACGAGTTCTCTGCCAAACTAGACGATCTGGTGAAGTGATTTAGCTCAGGAGGCAAGGAAAAGCACCAGGAATCCCAGAAAGCTCACCTCTGGGTAACCAGAGGAATGCATAGATGAAAAGCCTGGGTTTTGAAGTCCAAAAAAGACAGGGATAAAATGTGAATAAGAATACATTAAGGCCAAGATGGTTCTCCTTGCCCAGTTTCTCCTCCTTATTTTCTACAGTGCACCCTGAAGCAGTAGAGGAAACTTCAGACTATAGTATCTTAATTAGAAAGTGTCAGTTCTGCTCAGTTGATTACATGAGAACTTCTGAGTCAGAAAGCGTCTATCCAAACCACACTGCAGGATTGAGCATGTAATCTAGACTGACTGCAGTGTGGAGGGAATGTTGCATTTGGAGATGGGGTGGAGGCTGTACTATCTTTCAAAGAGTGAATTAACCTGAAACTTTGTCTGCCTATTCATTAAAGGCAGACCTCTCCCGTTGCCCTGGCCAGCTGTCAGCCAGCATCATCTCAAACAAGTAAACCAGTCACCCAACCCAATGCCAAACCTTGCTTTGTGCAGATCGCCTGCTATAATGACCAACAAAACAGCAGTGACTGCACTTCAGTAGTAAGTAATTGGGCTTGAGGTACTTTGAGACGTCCTGGAGACATGACAAGATGCTATATAAATGCAAATGTGTTCAGTCTTAAAACAGAAATGAGATCCGTGCAACATTTGCATATGTATTTGATTCGGAGTCTTCATTGTAAATAGGGTCACGTCCAACTTACTTTAAACTTTCACCTTTTTTAAAATAATTTGACTCTTATAAATGCTCATCATGGGTGGTTTTCCTGGTGCAAGAACAGCAATAAGGCTACCTCTTGCAGAGACTTGTCCAAATAGTTTAATTACCATTATATGCTTAATTCATCTTTCCCTTCATAACATTTATATTTATTGCCATTTGTGTGTCCCTTTCAGTTGAGACTAAAAAGGGCATTGTTAAAAGGGTAAAAAAATTGAAAGTCTGAAATTTGACTTGTTTATTGTGAAGCTGCAGAAATGTAAACATGCTGAATCCGTTAAATGTGTAGGTTATATTGGCCACTGTTTATTTAGAGCAATGTCGTTCTTTATTAAACAACCCACACTGAACGCGTTGAGAAGGCCAGTAACATGTGGCCAGTTAATTTGGGACAGAAAATGAAAAAGGAATGCAGTCTCTTTAAGAAAATAGACTCAGTTTTGAACTTGACATCCTATGCGTTTGTGTGGAAGTCAAATTCCTGTCTGGCTTGACATCTTTATATAGCATCTCCATGTTAACCCCTTGGATTTCAGGATAATCCCCTGGCTTTGAACAAGTCAGTTTGATCTTCCCCACACTACCAAATTTTTTTTTGAAATTGCAAATAAGTTAGCCCGAATGATGTTCCTGATCTTCCTTTACACGGTCATTCTGCAAATGTGCAGATTCCTGAGGTTTTCTTCTAAGAGTCACCCAGCTCACAAGTGGAACAATGTCACACATGAGAACAATATTCTGCTAAAGACAAACTGCATATGGATTGGTGCAGCATTCTACTGCCTGTGGGAGGGGTAGGACCTGGGCTTCCACCCCATGCAGTCAGCGATTTCCATATCCCTGTTGTACCATAGAGGAGGAGGGACAGAGTGCCAAGCAAGAGGCTGATAAGAGCGTATTATCTTCAAGAAAAACCTTGGCACGGTGGCGCAGTGGTTAGCACTGCTGTCTCACAGGGACCCAGGTTTGATTCTCAGCTTGGGTCACCATCTGTGTGGAGTTTGCACGTTCTCCCCGTGTCGGTGTGGGTTTCATCCGGATGCTCCGGTTTCCTCCCACAGTCCAAAGATGTGTAGGTTAGGTGGATTGGCCATGCCAAGTTCTTCCTCAGTGTACCCGAGCAAGCGCCGGAGTGTGGCGACAAAGGGATTTTCACAGTAACTTCATTGCAGTTGTACTGCATACTGTACTTAGTCATAAGCCCACTTATGACACTAATAAAAAAACTTTAATAAAACTTTAGAAGCTAGAACAGGATTGGGACTGGTTGAGGCAGTGAAGAAGTTTGCTTATATGGCCAGATTGATATGAGTAAATCATGAATTGGAGGTAGGAAGAAAGAGGAGAAAAAAAAACTCTCATTCCCTCCAAAGTAAAGTTCATAGCCTTGCTTTCCCACTATTGCACTCACCAGCCAGTGATTTTCTGCCCATTACAGTGAATAGTTGTACACTGGCGAGGACAGAAGCAAGAGAACTCTAGATTGCATATCAATGAGACCCTTGAAAGAACATTGTATTTTATCTTTTTCACAGACTGTCGATCTAAAATCTTGTGAAATACAAAATTTCGCCAGTGCAGAGTATGGATCTGGGTAAAATGTATCTGCCGAGCCAGCATGCTGAACATGAATTTGATTTATTTTATTACATGTCGATTATCATATCTGACACTTGTAGCTGCAGTTGAGTGTGACAGATTATTTTTGAACGGCGCAACTTGAGTAGTCATGGCAACGGGAACAAATCTGTGTTAACAGACCATAACTTGTTTTACATGCTTTGATTCCTTTGCAGTTTGACAAATACCCAACAAAAGTTGATCCTTTCTACCGACACAGTGTGAGTGAACTCACCATTACACCAAGCTTGCTCCAGCCATAGACAACCCTTGAAGCACTGTGTTAATTCAAAGCATTAGTGTGATACCCTGAGCTGTGCGGTTAATGAACAAACAGCCCAAAATGTAAAAGAAAATCAGGCTATCAGCAGGTTGTTGTTTCTATTAATGGCCTGCGTGCATGTACTGAATGCCTCCAGCGTAGTGTAAATGTGCCAAAGGTAAATTGGAAGTTGGCATAAGCGCACTGTTTCCACTTAAGATACAGCATGAAGTACAATCACTGAGGCCAGCCAGGTTAACAAAACAGTACTTTCTGGGGAGGTAAAATACTTGTTATACTGTTCCTGTCCCAAATGTAGTTTTGGCCCTTTAGCAATTGGTGTTGCTTCAGAGGATGTTAAGGACAGAAACTTGCCACCAAACATTCAGTTTCAATGTGTTTGGTGAAACCCGTATAGAAATTACTGCTTAACCCTATATTTTAATCTGTTATATTGTACTTTCTCTCCTCCCTCAGGTCTTATATCATGTGGCATAACTTGTCTGAGAGTGTGGAAAGCAGACATGCTGCCAGCTATCTGGCGGTCTCTCTCTCTCTCTCTCTATACTGGGCCATAAGGGGGAATGGCAGAGATGGGTCGGGGTAGTTGGAGGAGAGTGGAAAGCTGTCTGATTTTATTCAATTTTTACTTCTATCAATTCTTTCTGACTTCGTGCTCAGTTCTGACAGACCCAGAACTTATTGTGTGAAGTACGTAGCATGCCTCTGCACCCCCTTCTGTCTTGTTATTAAACCATTTTTATTTTTAGTTACTTCTCCAGCTTATTTCACAAATAAAGCCGTCAGACTTTTATTGACTGAGGTTTTCAGAGATACAGCTCCTTGTTGAAACTAATGATTACTCTGCCCTCCAATTCAAGTGTCACTAAATGATGAATCAGTATATTGTGTAAAGCCACAAACTCTGCTGTTTGCCTTTTATTTCCTCTGTCATCGAAGTTTCCTCTTAGGTCTTTCTTGGGTCTCTCATGAGTCAGACAAATTTCAGTTGCCAGAAGTCAAATAAACATTCGCAGTAGACTGCAAGCTAAGATTATAATCTTTATATACTACTAATGTTTAACCCTTTACTTACTGTCAAAGTCAGCATGTGCTCTTCTGGTCAACTAGTTAAAAATGCCAGTGGATCCACAGTGAAATAAACCCTAATTTTACAACAATGCTGTTAAATATTGCATCTGGGGAGGCGATGGCTATTATCACTAGACTATTAATCAAGAAACCCAGCAAATGCTCTGGGGACTCAGTTGGAATCCTGTCTCGGTAGATGGTGAAATTTGAATTCAATAAAAAAATCTCGAATTAAGAATCTATTGATGACCATGAAACCATTGCCGATTGTCAGAAAAACCCATTTGGTTCGCTAATGTCTTTTAGGGAAGGAAATCTGCTGTCCTTACCCGGTCTGGCTTACATGTGACCCCAGACCCACAGCGATGTGGTTGAGTCTCAATTGCCCTCTGAAATGGTTTAGCAAGCCACTCAGTAAGGATAACTAGGCATGGGCAATAAATGCTGGCCAGTCAACTACGCCCATATCCCATGAATGAATTTTAAAAAGTATTAATTTTCCATTACTTAAATGAGCACTTAAGATATCAGATTTTAAACTACCAAGGGTGGAAATTTCTTGTCCCGCACACCATGGGAATCTTAGCAGGTGGGGGCAGACCATGCAAAGCTTTGTTGACCTCAGCAGGGGGGCACTTTCGGCTTTGGAGTGAGCCTGGTCGGAAAAATCCCATTCCAAGTGTCTAGAAACTCTGCTTCTGTGGTGATTCTCAGCTGTCAGTTCACCTCAGTCTTAGGGTGGGTGTTCTTGCTTCGATCTCCAGCTGGGAGACTTCGTTGGAAATTTTTATGCCTTGACATCAGCAAAGCGGTTGACTCGCAACTGCGCTTGGGCAACTAGGGATGGGCAATAAATGCTGGCCGGCCAATCATGGCATTGGGTTTTGCTGCACTGCAGAGTGATAAGATTGGCATGGAAAGCACCATTGCTTCCTCCAGCACCTCCTGCAGTGCTGTAACCTCAATCAGTGCAGTCTGTCATCCAGTTCTGGCATTCTGCCTTTGGGGGTCAGACAGCTTTAAGTCACCAGTTCCCCTTCAAAAGCTGCTGGTCCTCAACAACGTGCACCATTTGCCTTGTGGGCTTTGCAAAGATGCTGACCTGACCACCAGGGCCTGTAGCATTCAAATTCCAGCACTACTGCTTCTCCTTCCCGATGCCCACAGCCAGGGATGCTAATTGGAATTAATGAATAGTGACTGATTAATGGTCTAAAATCAGATTGAAGATGGAGCTGTTTCACCTCAGGACCAACAACAAGGCTGGGATTTTCCAGCCATGCTCACCCAAGACCAAGGAAAATCCCACCCAAGGTCCAAAGACCTTTGCAGGTCTGCAACCACCCACCCCCCACACACACAACAGCACGCTACAATTCCCATGATGGGCAGGATGGCAAAATTCCTCCCCAAGTCTCTTTTTAATGGAACGTTGGATACAGACCGAAATGGGAAAGAAGAAATGATTTGACCAAAATGTTTGCAACTTAATTTTTTAAAGATTGATTAAGTGACTTAAAAATTGAAAGGGAGAGGAGAACAAAGCAAGAAAATCCCCAACTGAAGCCATTTGATAATCTAATAAAATGAACACATTTAAGTCCTGCAGTCTTTCAGTGATGAATAACAAAGTAAGCCAGCATTTTCTATGCAGATTGATCTCAGCATTCTTCAATTGGAAAGTAGCAAACTTTTATACAACCCGAATGCTGAAGTTCCCGTGTGGATAAGTTCAGCGCCCAACATGATGTGGGGATGCCGGTGTTAGATTGGGGTAGGCACGGTGAGAAATCCCACAACACCAAGTTAAAGTCCAACAGATGTATTTGGCAGCACAAGCTTTCGGAGCACTGCCTTTCATCACCTGATGTTGTGAGACTTCTCATTAAGTTAAACAAGTCAGGAAGATCCCCACTTGCTGCTAAATGTGTTGCCAAAATTTTCCAGGCGTTCATGCCCCGCAGCTGCTGCAAGCAAGGACTGAGAATTTAGCGCTCAGCCAAATCTCCCGTTCACCGCAGCAGGGACCAGAAACTCCAGTTGGCGTGAATGGCTGGAGAATTCCAGCCATTGTTTGTGTGGTTGCTGGATATGAGAAAGATGGTCTTAACTGAATTCCCTGCTATGGTTGAATGACCTGACAACCAGTTGAATGAAAGACTGGAGGATCACTGATATCTGGGGCCTTGGCCACACACCCAGAGGCTGGTTAGTGTCTGGAACGAGCTGCTAGAGGTAATAGTAGAGGCAAGTACAATTTTATCTTTAAAAAAGCATTTGGCCAGTTACATGAGTAAGATGGGTATAGAGGGATATGGGCCATATGCGAGCAATTGAGACTAACTTAGTGGTAAAAAAAAACTGGGTGGCATGGACAGGTTGGGCAAGTTTCCATGCTATAAGCCTCTGTGACTCTATGTTGCAATGGCTTCAGAAAAGACAGGACATTGAAGAATACACATGCTCTGACATGTATGAGAAAATGGCATCAAGGAGAACTGCTAAACCAATGTGGGTGGCCTGTTTCCGTATACCTTTTCAAAGCTCTCATTCCTGAGTGCAAACGAACAACTGGGCAAAAAGGACCAGTTGACTCGGAGGTATAATCCAGAATAGAGCCCTGACCTGTCCTTTACCCTGCACAGATTGAAGGCCACCAAAGTACCTATTTTTCTAAGGCTATTCTTATTTGCAAAGTTTTGCTGTTACAAAATATTTTAAAGTTTTGTTGGCCTGAATGAGGTTGCAACGTTATCTTAAATCATTTGCAAATAAAATGGAGCTGGAATAAATTCTCGAGTTAAGTGGGGCTGACATGCTGCCTTCTTTATTCCCTTTTTGTGAGTGCAGCAAGAAGTATAAACTCCCAAGTTGTGATTATGTGCGAACAGCATGGGCTTCACCCTAAGAAATACATCCTCTCATGACAGGGCATCAGGATAATTAACCTATCAAGATAATTACTTTCCTGCCAAAAAGGAAAGACATGGTGAATGCAGACTGCAGCTAAAGGACGGAACAATGGTGTAATAAAACCAAATTGACTTTGGAATGGTCCATTTGCACTGGAGCCAATTCAAATTGAGAGCAAGCCTCTGGAGGAGATGGTTTCCAACGCAACTTCAGTGCACCACCTGCTGCTCATCACTGAGTGCATTGTGCATTTTAATTCACACCAGAGCCTTTCCTTAAGAAACCACATCCTTTCCAATGATTTAAACAGCCTGGATATCAAAGGCGAATGAAAACTCCCTTGGACTAATCACAACAGCCAGAAATATAAAGGCCACAATCTATTAAATACAGTATGAGGGACTGAATCCAATCAAACTAACATTTTTTACTTGCATTCCTCCACAACTTCTGGCAGCCAGTATGAATTTTTTAAAGAAACAAAATTAAACTTTGTGATTGCTGAAGTATTTTAATTGATTTGTTGAGTAAAACCGATTCCTGACGGCTTTGAACTGAGGCCTAAGAAGCCTGTGTAAAGCAGCAGGTATTCCTTATTAACACGCTTTCATTTGGTGTTATATTTAGTTTGGATGCTGAAGTGCAGGATTTTGGAAACCTAACTGTACGATTCTGATATAACCATCAGGCCACATATTGAGTCTGATGTTTATAGTAAGACTAGACATTTTCAGCTTGGATTGAGAAACCAAGATAAATCACACCTCATGGAATAGGGGCAAAGATTCATTCAATGAAATAACAGAAATAGTTGTGAATATGTAGTCAATGACCAGCTGTAAATAAGATAAACTGGTTTTGGTTTGTACGTGTCATCAGAACTTGCCAACAGTGGTCAGAGGAAACCAAGCTTGAGTTTTAATAGTTCAGATTTAACCGAGAGAATGGAAATACTGAGGCAGTTGAAGACTTCCCAAGTCTGGAAGCTGTGGGGATTAGTGAAGTCAGAGTCAGAGGATAATGTGGTGAGGCCTGATTTGAACATAAGTGAGCGTTCAGGGAAGATTATATCCATCCGTTGCTGAGAATGACAACAGCCTGACCTGGCACAGACCAGGCTTTGACAGATGTTGGACAAAATTGCTAATGGCACATTGATTTGGAGTCTACGACAGCTAGACCTGCCCGAATTCCCATTTGTGTAAAGAGGGCTGTTGCTTGCCTGAGGTCACACGTAATGGACAGTGCTTCAAGGGTTCTGGATCATCGTTGTGAGCTGCTCTTTGACTGTGCTGCGATCACTGGTATTCACACAGCAGAGCTGCATACCCACTTCATTTTCAAATCTCTTGCATCTAAAGCTTTGCTTGGTCATTGGTGTGCTTCCATGCAGTGCACACACTCTGATACGTTGCTATTCAATTTGCAGAGCTTAAAAGTAGTAACAAAATTAAGCATGCTGTCGAGGATAAATAAGCTGTGCAGGAAGTTTACAGGCTACTGCTGTCAAATAGAGAACCATCCATAGGTGTGATTCACAGAATAATATAGGAAGGAATATTTGGCAGAATCCAGAACCTTTCTAACTTTCTGCAGACTCAACTACCTTTTGATTGATTTCCCCCCTAGCCTTATATACCTTAACTCTGAAAGGATGGGGGCAGCACGGTAGCATAGTGGTTAGCACTGCTGCCTCGCAGTGCCAGGGACCCGGGTTTGATTCCTGCTTGGGTCACTGTCTGTGTGGAGTCTGCACGTTCTCCCCATGTCGCTAGGGTAAATACATGGGGTTATGGGGATAGGGTCTGAGTGGGATTGTGGTCAATGCAGACTCGATGGGCCAAATAGCCTCTTTCTGCAATGTATGATTCTATGACTTTAATTTCATAAAATGGAGCTCAGGAAAGGTGAGACATCCTTCTCCAAGAGTCAGGTATGTTTCCCAGTCTCCAGATGAGCAGGAGTCACCTGGCCGGCATGCTCTGCATAGGTTTACCTTCCATTAGATGGTCCCCAAGGATAAGAAAAGTTACTTTCCTTTTTACATTTAGTAATTCTCCTCTATAAAATTCCATTTTCTCAAGCACTGTACACATCTATGCCTACTCAGGCAATCAAGATATCAAATCAATTGTTAAAAAATTTACCTTTTGCTTGTCATCAAATTAACCCTAGAGATTACTGCAAATTGCAAAGATCACTTATTAAGGTGGGAAGATTCACACAAGTGTAGAATGTGATACTGTGTAAAAACATCCGAATTAGGAGCAAGAGTAGGCCACTTGGCCCCTCAGATCTGCTCGCCATTTAATAAGATCTCGGTTAAACTAATTGTAACCTCAACCCCACATCCTATCTACCCCTGATAAACTTTACCCCCTTGTTAATCAAGAATCTATCTCGCTCTGCCTTAGAGGTATTCAAAGACTCTGTTTCCACTGCCTTTTGAGGAAGAGAGTTCCAGAGGGCTTATGAACCTCTGAGAGAAAATGATTTTCTTCTGTCCCCCTAGTTCTAGATTCTCCAAGAGGAAACATCCCCTCCACATCCAGCCCTTCAAAATACCCCTCAGGATCTTAAAGGTTTTGGCCAAGTCGCCTCTTCTAAACTCGAGTGGATGCAAACCTAACCCTGTTTGTCATATCCACATTAGACAGCCCACCTTTTATTGGTATTAATCTAAGATACATAAGACCAGCTATGGGAGTCTGTCAAAATGTAGTTGAATCTGTATTTCACTGAACTACTTACAACACATTTACATCTTTCCTCAAATAAGGAGACCAATACTGTACACACTACTCCAGATATGATCTCAGCAATGCCCCATAGAAGTGAAGCATAACCTCCCTACTTGTGTAATCAATTCTCCTCACAATAAACTGCAAATATTGACCAGTGTTTAGCAACAGCAGATTAGAATTAATTGTTTTTTTTAATTAAGAAAAAAGTGAATGGGCCGTAATTCGCCTTTAGTTTCCTGAATGTTACATTGCCATAAGAAATTAGTTTTACAAAAGAACTAAAACCAACTCTGGCAATCTCAGAAATGTGAGGTTTCAATCAGCTGAAGGTTTTGCATCTTGAGTCCCGAAATAGGATCAAAAGGGAAGACTGAATCTGGTCAGAACAAAGCAATTCAAAGGGACAACAGTATTGAATTGGGTTTTACTGGATTCCATCTCGCTGTGCTTACATCTGTTAAAAGTTAAGGAAATATCCACTTTCATTGTTACTGATGGAAGATTATTTTCAGCAAAGCCAATTCATAAGTAACTTATACGAGAAAGTGCTTGGTTAGTTTTGTAGAGCATAACTTTAGTTGCTCCTTCAACAGAAGCTATGTATTCCACACTTTAAGTGGCTGTATCCTTCAGCAAACTCAGTGTAAGGTAGTATAAGATGTCATCACTGTCTGTAGCCAAGAATTTCTTTATTTGAGTGCAGTCAAAATATTTGACTTAATTCCGTTACTACTTCTAAGCTTAATCCTCCATGCCAATAATCAGTAACAGCCACACATTTTCTTTACTGCTATTGCTGCTTTCCATTGCACTGCATCTATCTGCAGCATAACCTCCACAAGCTAGGTCTTATTCTCCAAGTTGCTTGAGCCTCGCATTAATGATTTAAAACTAGGGCGAGTTCATCGAAACACATTTGATGCCTCCAAACTGAAAGCATACCTGACATGGTCATGGTTCCGAATTCCTGATAGTTCCTGGAATTCCTTGTATTGCTATAATATTTGTTGGAGCCCAAATTAAGTGTCACATTTAGTCGGTGAAGTGCGTCGATTACCTTAGACATGTTTGCCTCAAGTTTCCAAGCGGTTAAAGTGTACAGGACATTAATTTGCCATGTGAACCTCACCACTGGACTAAGATTTATGGCCCAGTCGCTGGCTGAACCTGTTCTGTTTTTGTGCCTTACGTTCATTGCCCAGCTGTCAGACCTGACTGGTTGGTAGCTGCACTAGGTAACAAAAGAAGCAAAACTGAATAGCTTCCCCTCAGGTGGGGAAGGAAAGTTTTTGAAAAGAACCATTTTGTGGCATGACGGTTCTGGATAAATTCCCTTGCAGCTCACCTCATTGTATTTATTAAACCCATGAAATGCTTCACAAATGGGCAATCTCCGTTGTCCTCTGTGAGGGGGAGAAACATTGCGCAGAGACTGGTGTTTCCTTGCAGAGGAAGCACGTCAATCTGTGGGAAGAGCTGTCATCCATCTCTTTTTGTAAATCTATTGCCTTCCCACAGGAATGTCGCTTTCACAGAACCCTTGGAGCAAGTCATCTCATTGCCCGTGCATATGCAATTCATTATTAAGACTGAAGTCAGTCGCCATTATGTAGTCCCTACTCTCAGCATAATGTCCATGCTCTTGATGTGTAGAAGTGATTCTTTTTAGGTGTGGGTCCACATCGTAAAATCAAGACACCAAAAAAAAAATCACAGGTTCTTGCACTTCTCATTACAGCTGTTGGTCGCTGGTAATGCTTGTGTATTGCTTCTTTGCTTCTGACAGGAAATGGTTACACCAGTATTCTGTAAACTGTACACACCGGGCTACAGTTCCCTCAAGGCTGTTCTCCTGTATCAGGGGAATCCCAAAACACCTGCTGAAGATTAAGCTTGGTTGCAAGGCTTAATCATTTTTGCCCATCATAACCTATCAGGGGGCTGTAAAGGAGTCTTAATGACTGCGGTACTTGACCTATCTTTAGGTTGGTGTGTGGCAGCCTTCCTTGCATTGTCTTGTCAGTTAGTACAGGGAGGCTCCTGACGTACAATAAGGATTGTTCTTGGTAGCTTATAATTAGTTAAAAAAATAAATGATTGGTTTTAAAAAATACTTGCACTCTGCTAACTGGACAATTTCCACTTTGTTTTTGGAGGGTGCTATAAATTTAAAGGAAACAAGTTTGAAAGGGCAAAAATTGAGCAAGATATTAATAGCCACTCAATTTTGCAATGCATCTTCCTCCAAAAGAATCGAAATGCATTAATGTTTCAACAACATGGCTGCAGATTTACAGGGTTGGCCCATTCGCTGATGCAGGTACAGGCTTAAGAAAGAACACTGGCATTGCCGTAATTTAGCTTTAATGGTCCTGGAGAAAGTTCTGTCCAGCATAATGGTAATCTTCCAGTTGGAGGAGGATAGAAGACAGTGTTATATTAAATGAAAGCGTGTTTAATTTTGAGGGAATATCTAGTTGGACGGAGCTAGTCAAGTTTTCTTTGCAGATTCCATGCAGATCTGGCCCGATCAGCTTGAATTTGTACGTGTGGAGCACTGTTGAAACGGGACTTTATTCACATAAAAAGCGTATTAATTCCCTTGAAGAACCTATGCCAAGGTTTCCATGTGAAGAACTTGGTTGGCAGAGGAGGGTGTTGTGAGAGCTTTGATAAACACAGAGCCCTTTTCAAGTTTGGAATGTGTTCTTGTGTGTTTGCTCTTATCACGCTGCCATTAGCAACAGGAGAGAAATGCAGCGACAGATCATCAAATTTTTGCCCGTGTTGTAACAGCAGAAAAACAAGTAGGCCAGTAGAGGAGCTTGTGAGTTTTGGTGGTGCTGAATTAGGATTTGAGCCTTCAGGGGATGCGGCCGTGTCTTGTTTCCTGCGAGCCTGGAAATGAATCTGTTGGATTGAAAAATGCTGGTGAAACCAAATCCTGTTCCAGAGCCACCCTTCTAACCTAATTTTAAATTGCACAAGATGTAACAGGAGGGCTGCTGAAATGCATTGCTTGTTTTTCTTCACTTTTATCATTGTAATCAGCAAACCTGAAACATTCCTCCTTTTCTTTCTGCAGTTGTTTCATTCATATCCTCCGTCCATGTCTGGAATTCCTCCCATGATTCCACCTACAGGTCCTTTTGGCTCTCTGCAAGGCGCATTTCAGCCTAAGGTAACCCGGAAATCCCTTTACCCAGTTTTTCACTCTTTTTTTTGAAATGTCACTAATGGTCGCAGGTCTATGCTGGGAACTTCTGTCAGTTAGAATCGGATTTAAGGTTACCTTGACCCTCCAAACCTCGATCTCAGGGAAAGGGGATTTCCATCACCTGTTTGGAATGATGGCGAATCAGACCCGTGGCTAAAAGTAAATTCTTCAGACAACCCAGCAGGGAAAGATGTTTGCTGAATGTTCTCTCGGGTTTGTGAAGGAGAAGAACCGTTGCTATTTTTGTCATGTTGTTGTCACTCCAGTCGACACTGAGCTCCTCGTGCTTCGCACAGAGAGGTTTATCTGGTGGATCACTTTCTGATGTTTGCTTTGATGAAGTGATGTGAGTTTAAAATTAACTTCAGTTAGCTGGGGTTTGAGACAGGGTTCTTCATGTCGTGGCACTGGGCAGGGGAGCAGACGGGAACCAATACGCAAACCTATTCGGAGATGAAGATAATCCCCTGTCAGATCCTCCCAGTGGAGTCGCCGCTCTCATTCCGACATTCACGGTAACAAAAATTGCCTCACGTCTTTGAACCATTGACATGTGTGTGCTAGCCTCAAAGGCATGGAAGCACAAGCTGTTGCTATCTTAAATTTATCTTAAATTGTCGCCTTTGTAATTGTATGACCGCTGTGAGCAATTTGTTTGACTAAATCTACCTTTGGAATCCGAGAAAAATGTGTAAGGAGTTAGAGGCAATATCCCTGATTGCTTCAGAGAATTAAAGCCCAACTTAGAAGGAGTCCATTTGCCCGTTGAGTTCTTTTCTGACTATTTCCACAGTAAAGCAGGGGAAGGGTGTTGCACAAATTGAAATAGGATCGTAGAATCCCTGCAGAAGGAGGCCATTCGACCCATCGAGCCTGCACTGACAACAATCCCACCCAGGCCTCATTCCCCGTAACCCCATGTATTTACCCTGCTCGTCCCCCTGACACTTAAGGGGCAATTTTAGCGTGGCCGATCCACCTAACCCGCACATCTTTAGAGTATGGGAAGAAACCGGAGCACCCGGTGGAAACCCACGCAGAGATGGGGAGAATGTGCAGACTCCACATAGACACCAGAGGCTGGAATTGAGCCCCAGTCCCTGGCACTGTGAGGCAGTGGTACTAACCACTCTGCCCTGAGAGCGACTAAATTCAAAAGGTTTTCGGAGTGGTCTTCTAAATATTTTCCACCCTTTACTGATTGCAAACAGCTTAAGTCATGTATGAAGTATTAAGCTGCTTGTTTCTTGCTCCGTGTGTCTGTTATGTAATTAAGCTGCTTGTGAATAAGTGTGATTATTAGCTTCATTCAGACTCCAGTATCTTCCATCTGTTGAAACAGACGGAGGGAGGAATGTGCTGCATTGCTTTCATGACTTCCAGTGCGTCATGTCAGAGTAAAAAGAGTAATTGTTCGCCCTGTGTCATGTTCCATTCACATCAGGAAACAGATTACAGAACTCACCTCGTCGGAGACACAGGTCTGCTTATGGAAATGACCTTTTTTACTGAGTAAAGTGTGTTGTGGAAAGGCCCAAATTGTAACAGTCACATCCAGTTAAGAAGATGATTTGTTTCAACGTGAGCTACCCGCAAAGAAACAGAATACAATTTTTTTTGTTGCACATCTGATGAAACCTCATTTAGACAAAGAATATCTGGAGAAACGGATTTATTTTATCACAGAAAGGTGTTGCTACTTGCATCTGGCAGTGCCACGGGTCTTTCCAAGGCATTTTGGGGTGCACATTGAAGTATTTGGAGGTAAATGACAGAGAACTCAGAATGAAACAGAAATAGGTAGGCACTACCCTACAGTCGGCTGTGGCTGTCCATGGAGCAATGTTGCCTATCGTTATAGAGGAGAGTAACCCATAAAGGTTGCTGTAAGGATAACAGAGACATTAAAGCAAACTGAGGTTTATTTATTAGTCACAAGCAGGCTTACATTAACACTGCAGTGAAGTTACTGTGAAAATCCCCTAGTCGCCACCACAGCTGTTCAAGTACATTGAGGGAGAATTTAGCACGGCCAGTGTACCTAATCGGCATGTCTTTTGGACTGTGGGAGAAAACCCGGAACACCCGGAGGAAACCCACGCAGACACGGGGAGAACATGTAGACTCTATATAGACAGTGACCCAAGCCGGGAATTGAACCTGGGTCCCTGATGCTGTGAGGCAGCCATGCTAACCACTGTGCTGCCGTGTCGTATTGCAAAAATATCTAACCATGAAATAATAAAACTCTTACCCTGTGCACACGTCCTTTAAGAGTATCTTATGGCCGTTTTCGGTCACCACTGCAAGTATTTTTTGATCATCATCAAATTTATTATAATTAATCCCCAATTTGTTCTGATCTACCCATTTAAAAAAAAAACGCTTATCCCTGATCAGTTGATTCTAACATGCAACTGGCACCTGATTGCTAGCCCTGGCTTTAACCTTTCTAAACTGTCCTCCAAACCAGGTTAAATCAGCTGCTTTTAGAAGGTGGATTTTGAGATGTTCCACAGATTAATGTTACAGACCTAAACCAGCAAAACGGTCCCAGCCCTGTCACCTCTTTCAAGTAACTTGAGGCCTACAGTACTTGAATTCCAGCAATTTATGACTGCCAGTTGTGTTCTAACTTTAAACTGAGTGAGGTCAGATACATTGGGTGGAATTTTTCCAAAAAATTCGAAGGACGCAATCATACGAAAAAGAAGTGCCAAATGAATGAGGAAACAGGAGAGTTTCAGACCTCTTATTTGGGCGAATTTGAAAAACTCTTTCACTTTTGTGGACAGAAGTGCGTTTCTCACCAGTTGGGAGGGGGTGCATAAGCTGACTGCTTGGGGTGCCGTTGCACAGGCACGCAGATCTCAGTGAAGTGGGAGACTGCCTGCCACCCCCTCCCACTATTCTGTGACAGTGTAACCCTACTTCCCCCCCCAAATCCCCATGGCAACATAGGTTGCTACCCCATTGGAACACATCTTGACTCAGCACAAAGGTGAAATTAGTTTGTTCTCAAAAAATGCTCCGAAACTGAAATTTATCTATGTTGAGATAAGATCTAATTACTGCCAAATAATATGGACTCAATCTCAGCCAGGGCATCTGCAGGTCATCTGGTGTATGAACAGTAAAACGTTACAGTCTTACAATCAGTTTGGAGGAACTTAGGATTGAGATGTATTGTTGGGGCAGCATAGACAGAGCTTCATGTTGTACCTGAGCTGATTTTATTGCTTGTTGTCTCAAAGAGGAAATATCACTGTGCTCTGTACTACTCTGTACTTCACTGTACAAGAGACTACACTGTCTCTTGCCTTCATTTATTTTCCTCTAAAACTTGCTGAAAGTAATAATCTGCCTACTAACATCATAGGAGTTTAAACAATAATAATTTGTAGTTACCTGGTATCTTTCACACAATGAAACATCTCACGGCCCTTCATGGGAGTGTTATCGAAGAAATGTTGACAAGAGTCACATCCAATATAATAGGGTAGATGATTAAAAGGTTCGTCAAAGTGTTAGGTTGCAAGGCATGTCTTAAAGAAGCAAAGCAAGATCGAGAGGTTTAGGGAAGGAGTTCCAGAACTTAGGCCCTTGGCAGTGGAAGGGACTGCCACCAGAGGTGGAGCAATTCAAATCTGTGATGCTCAGAATTGGAAACCGTGTGAGGGGATTTGAGAACAATAATGAGTATTTTAAAATCAAGACGTTGTTTAATTGGGAACTGGATTGTTAGATCAGTGAGCACAAGAACTGTGTGCAGATCAGGACAGAGCAGTGTTTTGATTCTTCCAGTTACAGAAAATAGAAAGTAGGGGATTAATAGTAAATCTAAGGCTAACGAAGAGATGGATGAGGGTTTCAGCAACAGAGGAGCTGAGAAGGCCCCAGTGAATAGAGTGCTGGTCCCCCTGCACTGTTACCACACACACACTGAGCTGCCAGGAGGCTTTCTGCATCGCCAGCCATTTTCCATTTGAGGAATCGAGGGTTTTAATTGAAGAGAATGTATTGACAGATTTGAAAGATGAGGAGAGGAGACGTGAGGAGGGAGAACTGTTAACAGTTTCAGACAACCTGGGGGCAGGGGGGGTGGGTGGGTAGGTAGGACGAGGATGTGTCCACAATTCATTGGGGTAAGGTTGAGGGAGTAGGATTAGGATGTCAAGGGCAGGACGAGCTCAGAGAGAAAATGAAGAAAGACTGGAGAGAGGGAGACTAGAGAAAGATGGGGGTTCAGTGTCATTGGGGAAATCTGGGCCGCTGGAGTAGGAGAAGGGAGAGAAGTGGCAAGGGAGACTGACCTGATAGTCTCAATCTTAGTGGCAAAGAAGTTTGTGAGTTCCTCACACTTGTTGGAGATGAACGTGGAGTAAATGAGAAAAAGAGGATTTAAGAAGATAGTTTATAGTGGAGAAAAGAAGCCAGGGGTTTGCTGGGAATTTTAAGATGACCCTGGCAGTTTTAGTAGACAGAAGGAGGACCCAATTGTGTTTTATGTGATCCAGCCAGGTAGTGAATAGCTGAACAAGTTGTCCGTCACTTCTGTTCAAGTCTGTATCCTCTGGACTCAAAGGGGTGGAGATGAAGGCTGTACTGGAGGAATGGCCAGAGTGAGTAATGTGTTTTGCTTTGGGGGTGGGCAGAGCATCGGCAGCTGCAGAAATGTGCTGAACGGAGGACCACAGGTCAGACACTTGGGATTTTGTAAGTGTGGTTGTAAGTGAATTGGGAGAGTTTTATTCTGGGATAGAGGCAGATGGAAGTCGGATTGGGAGGGGGAGATTCCAAAGGAGGACAACCCAAGGAAGTGACCAGTGATTGACACACAGAAGTATGATTGGTGCAACATGATTCACATCAACCAAATAAGAGCAGAATGATATTGCTTCTCATAACAGAGCTGTAAATAGCGAACAAAAGAAGAGGTGAGGAAAGAGTAATAAAAATTGCCAGCTGCTGTTTCTGACTCAGGAAACGACCCTTTTGCTCTCTGACAGTTACTGGCTTAAATTAAACATTCCACCTGCTCCACACAACTGTCAGGAATGGTTTATCTTTCCACATTAACTGGCTTTTCTATCTTCCTCCGCAGACCTCCAATCCTATTGATGTGGCAGGAAGGCCCGGGGCTGTCCCCCATACCCTGCTGCAGAAAGACCCCAGGGTAAATGTCTTGATTTCTATGAAAGCTGTCTTTTTGTAATCCTTTGTTTTTATTGGTACAGTAACCTTGGATAACCCACTACATTCTCACGTCTGCCATTTTGCCATGCCATGTGTTACAATAGGCTTTAATTGCACAATTAAACCAGGAAGTGTTGGAAGTGGAAATATTTACACGAGTGTTAATTGTAGTAATTTATCATCCCACCTCCCCACAAATCCTGCCTTTGTGAAATGGGGGTACAAAGTTCAGAACTGCAGCAAATATTTAAGGAATCTTAGGCCCTTAGCAAAAATGCTGACGGTTTTCAAAAGGGATAATTAAATAATTATTTATTACAATCTGGAAAGCACTGCCTAAAAGACAGTATCTTTCAAAAGAGAATTCGATGAATCCACAAAAAAGATTACCCATGATCTTATTGAATGGAGGAGCAGGCTCGAGGGGCCAGATGGCCTTCTCCTGCTCCTAGTTCTTATGTCCTTGTACAGTTCTGTCAAGAAGCCAGCACAGGTACACTGGGCCAAATGGACTCCTTTTGTGCTGTAAAATTCTATGATTTTATAAGTGTTAGAAAAGCAAGAATGTAAATGATGTGAGCAGAAAGCTCAAAAATTGGGGTTAAAGAGTTAGTATTGGCAGTGCCATGATAGGTGGAATGGCGTTCCTCTGTGCTGTGAGTTCCTTTTTTATATAGAGACAGAGGAACGATATAAATGTTGAGACAATTGGGGTCTCGTATTGGCAGCAGTATCCATATGTCCCCAGTCTCCAATATTACTGATTAAGAATGGGCACACATACATTGAAGTGATCACATTGTAAAATTCTGCAGAATGCAATCAGGGCTTAATAATATAATGGGAGCAAGCCACCGTGGAGCCGACACCACACTACCTGCCCCGCCGCCATGAATGCTGTGAGTGATCGTAGGAACTTCCTTCCCTTGCTGGGAGGGAAGTTCTGCCCCCTGGAGCTGATGGCCAATCGGACTTGCTGGCAGCTCCATCAGTCCCGGCAGGGCTAAGGCTACTGCCCTGACTGCAACAGGAGGGTGAATAATGGATCTCTGAAACGGACAATCCTAAAGTCTGGGGCAGGAAGGATGTTCGGGGGGAGTGGGGTGAGATTAAAGCTTAAAGTGAAATGGGGGATTCCACCTTAAAGGGGTCGCTCCCCACAACCCCCCACCCCGCCCCATGAAGGGCAGCCTCCGAAGATCGAACACTCCCTTCTTTCCCATTCTTTGAAGGTCATATTTGAAAAATAGTGCCTGGCTGTCCACTTAAAACGTTCTATGGTGTAGGCAGCATATTATCAAGAGTCAATTGAATTAGCAACAAACCTAATTGGACCTTGATTACTTATTTAGATTTACAGCTTGGCTGCTGATACCCCCCTCCCTCCCGTATTATGGGGGTAAGCTTGATGGCAGGTAGTAAAATGGACCCTCCCTATGTTACATTCCTCTCTGCTGTAAACCCACCCAGAAGGACACAAAATGCAGCCCTACACTCTGTGCCTTAACTTCACTGTTATTCTGCATAAAGGTGAAGTAGATGCCTGCGTTGTAAGTTTTGCTAGTTCTGGAGATCTTCAGTACTGTGGCTGGGATGTGGTCAGAGCCCATAACCTTTTCTGTATCCAGTGACTTCAGCCTATTCTTAATATCATTTGGAGTGAGTAGAAGGCAACATCTGTGATGTTGGGGACCTCAGGAAGAGGCCAAGATGAACCATCCTTTTGGTAATTCTGGCTGAAGATGGTGTTTTTAATGCTGATATGCTGGGCTGCCCATCATTGAAGATGGGGATATTTTTGGAGGCTGTGCCTTCTGTCAGTTATTGAATTGTCCACCACTGTTCATGACTGGAGATGGCCAGACTGCAGAGCTCTTGTGTGTTGAAGAATTTCCCGATAGGAAACTCTGTTTGGTGGAGGTGTCCTTGAGCGGCACAGTATTAGCACTGCTGTCTGACAGCACCAGGGACCCAGGTTTGATTCCTGGCTTGGGTCGCTGTCTGTGTGGTGTCTGCACGTTCTCCCTATGTCTATGTGGGTTTCCTCCCACAGTCCAAAGATTGTTTAGGTTAGGTTAATTGGCTGTGCTAAATTGAGCCTAGTGTCGGGGAATTATCAGTGTAACTATGTGGGGTTACGGAAATAGGGCCCGGGTGGGATTGTGGTCAGTACAGACTCGATGGCCAAATGGCCCCCTTCTGCACTGCAGGGATTCTATGATTCTATTCTACGATTCGATGATATCCGGTCTGAAACTGACTTTTGTTTGAATCTTTGCATCCCTATTCCTACGGTTACTACTTACTGTGCAGTAATGTTCTAACATTTCCCCCTCCATTGTGTTCACTTGCTCTGCACAACCCATTCAGGCCTCATTGTTGTGGGGAGTAGTTGAAAATTCTCCAGCTTTTCCTCAGCGCTTTGCCTCGACACTAAAGTTTATTCATTTATTAGTCACAAGTAAGGCTTACATTAACACCGCAATGAATTTACTATGAAGTTCCCTGAATTGCCAGAGCCTGGGTCAATGCACCTAACCAGCACGACTTTCAGATTGTGGGAGTGCCCAGAGGAACCCCACGCAGACACGAGGAGAACGTGCAGACTCCACACAGACTGTAACCCAAGCCGGGAATCCAACCCGGGTCCCTGGCGCTGTGAAGCAGCAGTGCTAATCACTGTACTACTGTGCCACCCACACTAGGACCCGTCCTTCACTCAGATTTCCATTCGGCTGTCAAATTTGACATTTATAATGATGGAAATTTAAGCGTATGTTGACTGACTCGAGGGACAAGTACTGGATCTGTGCGCGTGATTTTAAAACGTAAGTCGTCTGGTGGTGATGTGTTCGCCAGAAGTTGGCATTACTCCTAACTGTACCAAAATGAGAAAGGTTGAAGGAGTAAAGGTTAAAAGAACTCGGTCGTCCTATTTAATCAGATCCAAACGCGCAAAGGAATTAGTAGGAAAGGATGGGGTCGCACTTTTAAGAATTATTTTCTGTGTTCAAAAGAAATCTGATTCTCTGGTCATAAGCCTGAAGCATTCTCTATTCCTTCGATTATTAACAAGGAACAGAAGGTCAGACAAATGTATAAAATTTTGCTGATTATTTTTGCTACTAATGTTTCATCTGAAAGTAAAATGTTAACATTTTAAATTACCGACTAACGAGGCAATAAAAATTGCAATTATTGTCGTGCTTTGACTGACAGGCGTGTAACCAAGCTGTCACTCTTTATTCGCAGTTGACAGATCCATTCAGGCCGATGCTGAGGGTAAGAATTATTCCTCTGAAATTATAATCTGTCTGTGTGCCCCCTCTGGGATGGAAAGATAAGTGAATGATTAAGAAATTATATCTTATTAAAGCGTCAAAGTCCTCTCGAGCAAGATCGTTTTCAAACGTTTGGACGGGCTGCGTAACTTAGTTCTGTGTCTTTGTTGCAAAGTGGCAGGGCACATATGGGAGGAAGAGCCAGCAGCAGGCTCCATACGCAAAGCAGTGCTCACCTTGAAACTAGGCAATATTGCGCACTGGGTTGTCTGGTTTCATCCGGGCTGGCATCCGGGACATTATATTTGAACTCTAAGGAGAGGTAATATTGCCCCTGCCACCAAGCTTATGCTGAAGAACGTGTGTGTGGCTGTCTGATGAATATACAAGTGCTTGGTTGTGCTTCTCCCCCACACGTTCCAGATGGAAAACCCCACAGAATCTGTGAAATAGCCTAAAGCGCTCCCTGTCAAGGCTTTAAACATGGATTGCAGTACTTAAAGTTTATTTATTAGTCACAAGTAAGGCTTGCATTAACACCGCAATGAAGTTACTGTGAAATGTCCCTGGTCGGGCCAATGCACCTAACCAGCATGTCTTCCAAACTGTGGGAGGAAACCGAAGCACCCAGAGGAAACTCATGCAGACACAGAGAACGTGCAAACTCCACACAGACAGTGACCCAAGCTGGGAATTGCACCTGGCGCTCAAGGTGCTAACCACTGTGCCACCTTGGATGAAACCTCGGCAAGGAATAGGCAGCCTTTGAAGAGGTGGAAATTAGAGAGGGCGAATGAATTTGTGTTGAAAAATGATATGTGCACAGGGTGCAATATTTATAGGCCCTGATAGACTTCCACTAATATGGTCTGTTCAACAACCGAATCATTCAATGTTTCAGGATTACTAACTCTTAGAGATCTGAATGTTTACATTTTGGTAGATTAAACCAGAGCCGGACTTACTCAGTTAATGGTAGGGCATTGGGGAGAGTTACAGAATAAAGAGATCTAGGGTATATGCTCATAGCTCCTTGAAAGTGGAGTCACAGATGGACAGAGTGGTGAATAAGGCATTCAGCATGCTTGATTTCATTGGTCAGAACATTGAATACAGGAGTTGGGACGTCTTGTCAAAGTTGTACAAGACATTGATAAGGCCACACTTGGAATACTGTGTGTAATTCTGGTCACCCTATTATAGAAAGCATATTATTAAACTAGAAAGAGTGCAGAAAAGATTTACTAGGATGCTACTGGGACTTGATGGATTGAATTATAACGAGAGGCTGAATAGACTGAGACTTTTTTCTCAGGTGTGAAGGAGGCTGAGAGGTGCCCTTATAGAGATCGATAAAATAATGAGGGGCATAGAGAAGGTAGATAATCAATACCTTTTCCCAAAGGTCAGGGAGTCTAAAACCAGAGGCTATAGGTTTAAGGTGAAAGGGGAGAGATACAAAAAGGTCCAGAGGGGCAATTTTTTTTTACACGGAGGGTGGTGAGTGTCTGAAACAAGCTGCCAGAGGTAGTAGTAGAGGCAAGTACAATTTTATCTTTTAAAAAGCATTTAGAAAATTACATGGATATGATTGCTAGAGAGGGATATGGGCCAAAAGCAGGCAATTGGGATTAACTTAGGGGTTTTCAAAAAAAAGGGCAGCATAGACAAGTTTGGCCGAAGGACCTGTTCCCATGCTGTAAACCTCTATGACTCTATGAATAATATTTTGTATTTTAATACAAAATCTTAACACCAGAGTGTTAATGGCACAGAAGCAGGAAGAGGAGCTATTGATCCTTTGGCTATGATTAGATAGATCGGAATGGAACTGGTGAGTGTGGTCAAACCCAACTGAACAACAGTGAGGAGGATCTTGTTGCCAAATGTGTCAAAGGTTGCAAACGACAGGATGAATAAGTTGTATTTGCCTCAATAGGATATCATTTGTGACTTTGATAAAGCCATGTCAGTACTGTGCAGGAGCTGTGGTTATAATGTTATAGAGGCATCAATTGTTCATTTGGGATTATGTACCCATGTTGTAGGTTCATTTATTTAAACCAGGCACATTAGAAGAAATGAGCATTGAGGGAAAAGTGAAACAAAAATTAGATCACATAACACTCTTCCTTTCTATTGAAGTCATGCTGCTACCTTTTAAAAGCACATTGCAACATCCCCCTTTTTTAAAAATACTCTTCCCCCTGTCCAAAAAAGTTTTACTATTTATAATACATGTTCATGTTTACCAATACATAAGTGTTTCTATAAGATGAAGCTATGAGTCTGTAAAGCGTAGCGGTAATCTGTTGGGACAGCCAAACCTTTTAAGGTTACCTTAGTCTGGAGATTTCTTTAAAGGTTCACAGTGATTTTAGAACTATCATTCTTGGAAGTTGTTGCTGATTGCATTTCGGATCCTGTCCTAGATGCATTGGACTATATTGTGGTTAAGGAACTGGAGTGGGTCTGATTTGTCTTAGTTATCCCTCACTTATACATTTGTGTAATGGTTTCAAAGGACCTTGGTTCTGAACAAATCTTTGTCACCTTGACTGGGTGATGTGTCCCTTCTGTGCGATCTTGGATGTGACTTTGTTGTCCCAATTGTAAACTTGACAATTCTGAACCTGCATTTTTATAGTGCACTTTGGGCGTTTTCTCTTGCAGTTCTAAAAGTTTCTCTCTAGTTTTTGAGAGAATAGCATGGATAGGAGTGGGATAAATTGATGTGCACTGGTCTATGAAACATGAGCTTTGATAGTTGCACTTAAATGTGTCACTCTCAGATGTAACGTTGCAGTGTGACATTGCATTATCTGTCTCCGTTTGAGAATTGGCAATTTCACCGTGTGAATCATTGATTCAGCTAGACCATTAGATCTAGGATAATGAGGAGAAGAAGAAGTGGTGTGATCGATATTTCACTTCTCGCACATAATCTGAAATGGCTTGCCAATCAATTAGGCACTATTATCCATAATGATTTCTTCAGACACACCAAATCAACTGAAAATATCACTGAGCATGAGCGCAACAATTGTGCTTGATGTTGTGTGCAATTGTCGAATAAGGAGGTACTTGATAAAGTAGCTGACGATGATATCAGCGTCAAAGATATGGAAGAGGTCAGACGCACTTTTGGACCAAGAATGGGTAGGAACTTCATTCCAGCCCACGTCCTGGTTATTCCCATTCCTGACTGAACTATCCCTGTGCTGATCCTCTCATCATGCAACCTTATTCACCTGAAAGGACTTGGCACTGTGTCTCGAAGGTTTTTCTGTGCAGTCACCATACTGCGGTTTTAACGCTCCAAAGCTGCGACTGTGACACGGTCTGATCAGAATGTCACGCCGTGTAGCATGATCTAAGGCTGTTCACCATGCTGTGCTTGTACTTAAAGTTTTTGCCACACTGTTTTCACCACTGCTCAGGATCATGTGGTGTTATTCTGATACAAAGGCACTAATTGCTTATGCAGGAGCGTGTGTTCATTTATCTAGACTAGGCTCATAAGAACAGTAATACATGGATAGCAAGTCAAAGACATCAGCAGCAGATTGTGTGTGTGTGTGTGTGTGTATGCTCTGCTAAAAAGCAAAAGTGAAACTCAGACTGGATCACATGACACAGTTTCCTTCTCGGGATGTCATGCTGCTATCCCTTAAAGACATGTCAATGCAACAATTGGAGCGATTCAAACATAAAGTTAATGGGACTTGGAGGCATCAACTTGATCGAGGAGTGTGGAGAAGAAAGTGAAATTGGAAATGGGGTGGTAGTTTACAAGGATGGTGGAGTCGAAGGTTTTATTTGAAATCCGGGATGATGGCGCCAGATGTTAAAGGAGAGAGAAGCAAGAGCTGAAGAGAGAGAACTGTGAACAATATTGGCTAATATGGAGAATAGGGGTGCAGGGAGAATTGGGTGTTCAGTTTCGTGGAAATAAGGCCAATGGAGTTGGATACAAGACCTAAGAGTGCAGGCCTCAATTTGCAGGCCCAAGCTAAAGTTAGCACAGGTTATGAATACCATGTGGTCTCTTGCAATGAATGTTGTAGATATGATCTTTAACTTTTTGTATTTTACAGAAGCCCGGCAAGTGGTGTGCCATGCATGTCCACATAGCATGGCAGATATATCACCACCAGCAGAAAGTCAAGGTCAGTCTCTGTTCAAGATTCCATGAATGTTGCATGCACGCTCCTTAAAGCTTTAACTGTTTATGTGTTCACGATTGCTGTTGGGGAGGAAGCTACAATGGGCAACTTATGAACGGTGCAAGCATTGCATTATGAAGACCATCTAATCAAAAGGTTTAGATGATATAAGCCATGCAAGTCAAGCAACTTATCAAATCAACTGTAGCCTAAACTTCTCACAGTTGTTTCCCTGCCTGGTACTTTGTGTAATGCATTGTTACCCTGTTAAATTTCCCTGTTATCATGTTTGCCAGTTCTCTGCAAGGTTTATTACCATTTCCCCGGACTGGTTCTGCAACTCATTTGGTGGTGAATGGCAGTCAGTGGTGGTAGCGTTCATAGAATCCAAATCATAGCATCCCTGCAGTGCAGAAGGAGAGGCCATTTGGCCCATCGAGTCTGCGCCGTCCATAATCCCCACCCAAGCCCAATCCCCGTAACCCCATGCATTGACCCAAACTAGTTCCCAACAAGGGGCAATTTTAGCATGGCCAATCCACCTAACCTGCACATTTTTGGAGTGTGGGGGGAAACCCGCACAGGCATGGGGAGAACATGCAGACTCTGCACAGACAGTGACCCATGCCAGGAATCGAACCTGGGTCCCTGGCGCAGTGAGGCAGCAGTGCTAACCAGGGTGCTGCCCACACTCCAGGGTGTAAGCTGTGGCATCTCAGCACATTGCGGGATACTTGCCGATTTTTAATTTTTTTTTCCACACTGTTACCTGAACCTTCTGTTACGTGCCAGTGTATTCCAACAAATGTTGAGTCATTTCACCTCCAGGAACCAATCCAGCCCAACGTAATGGGTAGAAAGTCATAATGAACCCAGATAAAATGAGTTTGGACAATCTCGATCCACTCCCTCAGCGGGACCGGAAGATCCTGCTGGCGGGAAGGGCTGGAAATCCCTGCCCAACATTCTTTGGTAAATAAAAGCAGAACACGCTGGCAACAATGAGCAGCTTGGGCAGCACCCAGCGGAGGGAGAAACTCGAGTTGACCTTTCAGTTGGTCACTGCCAGTTTCAATGAGAGGCCCCGGAATTTAAAAATGGGGAGGCTGTACGAGGTGCGGTGAAATGAGCAGGCTTTCATGGTGTTGTGTTTTTTTTTTGTTGTTGCCTCTTGCAGCAACAGATGCAGTCCGATCCGCACAAGCTGGACTTTGGCTTGAAACCGGAATTCCTGAGCAGGCCACCGGGCCCCACCATGTTTGGAGCTATCCACCATCCCCATGAGCTGGCCCGTCCCGCAACCCTCTTCTCCACAGCTGGTAAGGAATGGAACGCGACAGTCTTGGTCATTCTCCTCGGGAGAGAAGGATTGCCTTTTTGTCCAGGCTGCCAGACGGAACAAACCCACCAGTAGTTTCCCAGTGCTGCCAACATTTTCTGTTGTCGCCTGCACAAATATCTGAAGCCACTAGATGGCAGCCTTCACATTCAGTGTGGAAATGCTTTGTGTTCTGACCAACATTTACCCAGAATATAATCGGCTGCTGTTCAGGGAGGGTGCAGATTTAGTCAGGCTTTTGCAGGTAAGAAGGGAGACCATCTTTACAAGCGTGCCCCACCTTTCCTTAAATGAATTATGCTTAAAACCGCTCACTTTCAGCAAAGCCTGTGTTAATGGTCAGAATGTGGAATTATAAATTAGGAATGGAGTTCAGGATAACTTCAGGTTCCTCAAGAGAAATCTTTCCAATATGTCACGGCAGCGATCACACTTCTTCAGGAATATTTCCTGGTTGCATAGTGCTTCCAGATGTCTTGAGGTTGTGAAAGATGCTTTATTTTTGATGAGGAAGGAATAGAATCCAGATAGTACTTTTAATCAGGACTCTTTCCCTTTTTTTCTGTAACTTTCATGGCTTTTCTGTGCACCTGTGAAGGATACGATTCACAAACTGTCATATTTTTCACTACAAGTTTCTATTTTTATTACAAGTTTCTATGTCTAAGTCCACAGTGGAAACTGCTGGGGTAAACGTGGCACGTTTTAATTACACCCTCCCTTGCTCATCCTCCTAACCCCCTCACCACGTGAGGGGACAGTTAATGCCACTTAAAGTCCTCACTCGTTCCCCCCCCCCCCGCATTAACCCAATGGCTGACAGGTTGAAGCTTCCACTTTCTTTCCATGACATGGTTGGCTGGGACCTTCTCCCCTTCTTGCCACCTGCCATTGGTGCTCTGGTGCTATGTAATGAGGCGGGTAGAATTAGGGACCTTGCGGTGAAGGATCCTCTTGGGGAGAGTGATCATTGTATGGTGGAGTTTCTGGTGCAGATGGAGGAGGAGAAAGTGGGTTCCCGGACACGCGTCCTTTGTTTGAACAGAGGGGAGTACGGTAGGATGAGAGAAGAATTGGCGAATGTTGACTGGGGGAGCGTGTTGGAAGGTAGGTCTGCTGAGGAGCAGTGGAGGATCTTTAAGGAGATCTTTCTTGGTGCTCAGCAGAAATTTATTCCGATGGTTAAAAAGGACCGTAGGAGGAGAGGTAATAAGCCGTGGATAACGAAGGAGGTGAAGGAAAGTATTAAATTAAAAGCGGAGGCGTTTAGAGTAGCTAAGGGTAGTGGGCGAGAAGAGGATTGGGAGAGGTTTAAAAGTCAACAAAGATTGACAAAGAAGTTGATAAAGAAGGGTAGGGGAAACTATGAAGCTGGGCTAGCGCTTAATATAAAAAAGGATAGCAAGAGTTTCTATAAATATATAAAAAGGAAGAGGCTGGCTGGAGTGAACGTTGGACCCTTAGAGGATGAGAGGGGGGACTTAGTGGTAGGGGATGGGGAAATGGCTGAGGCCTTGAATAACTTTTTTGTTTCGGTCTTCACGGAGGAAGACGTGAATAATTTGCCGGGTGTTAGCGATGGAAAGATGGTAGGACAGGAGGGTCTCAATGACATTATTGTTACTAGAGAGACGGTGCTCGACAGACCGGAGGGGCTGATTGTGGACAAGTCCCCAGGACCGGATGGAATGCATCCAAGGGTTCTGAAAGAAATGGCAGAGGTGATAGTGGATGCCTTGGTGGTTATTTTCCAAACGTCGCTGGATTCCGGGGAAGTGCCGGAAGATTGGAAAACGGCTAATGTTACACCGTTGTTTAAGAAGGGTGGCAGGCAAAAGGCGGGGAATTATAGGCCGGTTAGTTTAACGTCTGTTGTTGGTAAAATGTTAGAATCCGTCATCAAGGAGGAAATAGCGAGGCATCTTGAGGGGAATTGCTTGATAGAGCAGACACAGCACGGTTTCGTTAAGGGGAAGTCATGTCTGACAAATTTATTGGAGTTCTATGAGGATGTGTCTAGGGCGGTGGATAGAGGAGAGCCGGTGGATGTGGTCTTTCTTGATTTTCAGAAGGCGTTTGACAAGGTACCTCACAAGAGGTTATTGCAGAAGGTAAGAGGGCATGGAGTTGGGGGTAGGGTGTTAGCGTGGATAGAGGATTAGCTGTCAAATAGGAGGCAGAGAGTGGGGGTTAATGGGTGCTGTTCGGATTGGCGGTTGGTGACTAGTGGAGTGCCCCAGGGGTCGGTTCTGGGGCCTCAGCTATTTACCATTTATATAGATGATCTGGAGGAGGGAACCGAGTGTATGGTGTCGAAATTTGCTGATGACACCAAGATTGGTGGAACGGCAAATTGCGCGGAGGGTGTGGAGAGTCTGCAGAAGGATCTAGATAGGATGGACGAATGGGCCAGGAACTGGCAAATGGAATTTAATGTTGGCAAGTGCGAGGTGGTCCACTTTGGTAGGAATAATGGCAGGAAGGACTATTACTTAAGTGGCGAAAAACTGCAGCAGGCGACGGTGCAGAGGGACCTCAGGGTCCTTGTGCATGAGTCGCAAAAACCCAGCCTGCAGGTGCAGCAGGTGTTCAGGAAGGCAAATGGGATGCTGGCCTTCATAGCGAGGGGGATTGAATATAAAAGTAGGGAGGTCTTGCTGCAGCTGTATAGGGCACTGGTGAGGCCGCAGCTGGAGTACTGTGTGTAGTTTTGGTCGCCGCACTTACGCAAGGATATTTTGGCCTTGGAGGGAGTGCAGAGGAGGTTTACTAGGCTGATGCCGGAGTTGAGGGGGTTGAGCTATGAGGAGAGGCTGAATAAACTAGGCTTGTACTCGTTAGAGTTTAGAAGAATGAGGGGAGATCTCATTGAGACGTATAAGATGATGAATGGGATGGATAGGATAGAGGTGGAGAGACTCTTCCCGCTCAGAAAGGACAGTAGGACTAGGGGGCACAGCCTCAAGATAAAGGGGGGCCGGTTTAGAACGGAGTTGAGGAGGAACTTCTTCACTCAAAGGGTGGTGAATCTCTGGAATTCTCTGCCCGTTGAAGTGGTGGAGGCTGCCTCGCTAAATATTTTTAAGACGCGGGTTGACGGGTTTTTGATAAGCGAGGGGATTAAGGGTTATGGGGAGAGGGCGGGAAAGTGGAACTGAGCCACAACAGATCAGCCATGATCTTATTGAATGGCGGGGCAGGCTCGAAGGGCTAGATGGCCTACTCCTGCTCCTATTTCTTATGTTCTTAGGAGTTGGAAGGACTTACAGGGATTTTTTTTTTAATCCACGTTTTGAATGCACTTTCCTTGGCCATCAAGTCCTGGGGTGGGACTTGAACCCAGAGCTCCTGGCTGAATAGCAGGAACTCTGCTCACTGTGCCACTGGCCCGTGATATGATTCAGTGTACTCACCCTTCATTCGTCCCTCCATGAACTGAAGAAAGTCAGTTCAGGTGATGACCCCCGCGATGAAATGTCAATGTTTGCAGTTCTTCAGAACCAAAAAGGAAGGCATTTTTCCCCAGCTCCTTAATGCGATGTGAACTCCCACAGTCAATGAACGCCGCGCTCCCCACCGGAACGCCGCGCTCCCCACCGGAACGCCGCGCTCCCCACCGGAACGCCGCGCTCCCCACCGGAACGCCGCATTCCCCTCAAATCTTACAAATCCAGCCATTCCTCTCTGGGCAGAAGCAATGTCATACAACAATTGACTTTGCTAACAAAGCGGTTTACCTAGTCTAATCAGAGTAGAGCCAGCCCCGTAGGTTATATATCTGGGTAACTAGCAATTCCCAAATCCCCCAATGCTAGGCAGCATTTCACACTCAGATTCCCACTCTATTCAGCTCCAGTTTTCAATGGTTTGCCCCACCACGATATTAACAATTTCACATCACCAATTGTACCTGTATCACACTTTTAAAGCAATAAAACTTTCTAAAGTGGTAATATTTAGGCCCATGTATCATCTTCCCTCTCTCCTCTCTCCCTAACCTGCTCGCCAGCACTGCCTGCCCTCACGCCCCCCATATTTTTCCATATCCCCTGCCCCCTCCCCTCATATACACCCTGCCCCCTCTCTCATTTACTCCTTGCCCCCTCCCCTCGTATACACCCTGCCCCTTCCCCTCATATACACCCTGCCCCCTCCCCTCATATACACCCTGCCCCTTCCCCTCGTATACACCCTGCCCCCTCCCCTCGTATACACCCTGCCCCTTCCCCTCGTATACACCCTGCCCCCTCCCCTCGTATACACTCTGCCCCCTCCCCTCGTATACACCCTGCCCCTTCCCCTCGTATACACCCTGCCCCTTCCCCTCATTTACTCCTTGCCCCCTCCCCTCATGTACACCCTGCCCCTTCCCCTTGTATACACCCTGCCCCTTCCCCTCATGTACACCCTGCTCCTTCCCCTCGTATACACTGTCACCCTCCCCTCGTATACACCCTGCCCCCTCCCCTCATATACACCCTGCCCCTTCCCCTCGTATACACCCTGCCCCTCCCCTTGTATACATCCTGCCCCTTCCCCTCGTATACACCCTGCCCCCTCCCCTCGTATACACCCTGCCCCCTCCCCTCGTATACACCCTGCCCCTTCCCCTCGTATACACCCTGCCCCTTCCCCTCATTTACTCCTTGCCCCCTCCCCTCATGTACACCCTGCCCCTTCCCCTTGTATACACCCTGCCCCTTCCCCTCATGTACACCCTGCTCCTTCCCCTCATATACACTGTCACCCTCCCCTCGTATACACCCTGCCCCCTCCCCTCATATACACCCTGCCCCTTCCCCTCGTATACACCCTGCCCCTCCCCTTGTATACATCCTGCCCCTTCCCCTCATGTACACCCTGCTCCTTCCCCTCGTATACACTGTCACCCTCCCCTCGTATACACCCTGCCCCTTCCCCTCATATGCACCCTGCCCCCTCCCCTCAGATACACCCCACCCCCTCTCCTTGTGTACAGGTAGGCAGGATTAGGATATTGAGTTTGATGGTCAGCCATGATCATAATGAATGACGGAGCAGGCTCGCAGGGTCGAATGGCCTACTCCTATTTTTTTTATGTTTCTTTGTTTAATCACCAAAGGTTCTTTTAAACTAAATAGATTTCACATGCAACTAACGTTTCCTTGTGGGAGGTGGTATTCTGTGCCAACCTGCAATTGATCGCTGGAATGAAAAGATCTTAAAAATGTAAAGCTAACTCAGCCAGTCTGGAGTTAATTTATGTGATGCTGTGTTTCCCCCCCCACCAACCCCCCGACACCATTGAGAGGCAGCTAATTAAAAAGTGCTTCACCTCATAAAGTAGCTTTGCAAATCAAACACCGAATTCCGCAGATCACTTTGAAAGATTTATTGTGAGTGGCTTCCTCGTCACTTTGAGGGAAATTAACTGCTCTGTCTGTTTTTAGGCACCACACATCCATCTGGCAATCCGTTCGGACCTCCGGCTCATCACAACAGCTTCTTGGGTCCAGCTGCTCATTTAGGTAATGGCGGCCTGCCTGGCCTGTGGGGAACATTTGGGTGACCAATTCACTGCCTGAAACAAATACCAGCAAACTAGCCAATGAAGTACAGTCTACTCCACCTTAAGTGTACACCATTGGAAAAAAAAAGTCCAAATTTAGTTCAGTTGGTTATATGGGACCGCATTAACTGTACGCTTGGAATTCAGCGCTTAATGGCAAAGTTGAGTGTAAATCCGGGCTCTCATTTAGATGCCATCTTCATGGAATTGTGCACCAGTGGACAGGTTAACCGCTGAGCTGCCTCATTTGGAGTTACTGTTGTAGGCCAAAAGTGGCATTGTTAAAATCATCTCTTTTCTTATAGCAGTGCGCCTCAGAACTCTTTGGTGAGACGTGCAAGTGATTGTATAAAATTGGTTACACAGTCACAGAACACACATCACTCGTGATGCCAGTTGAAAAGTGCGTGGGAAAGATTGCAGCGTTGAAGGTGCTGTAAAGGGGATTGAGAACTCTGTGTTGGTGAGCGTGGGTCGCAGTGCCGTGGAGGACCAGATGGTGGCGGTGTTGGGAATAAAATCTCCACAAACTCAGCAGTGTCAACAGCTGGTTTTCATTAATACTTTCAACCGTGAAGATGAACTTAACAAAAAAAAAGTTAAAGAGGAATGAAAAGTACAGGAGG
This sequence comes from Carcharhinus amblyrhynchos, assembly GCF_965287045.1. NCBI lineage: Eukaryota > Metazoa > Chordata > Chondrichthyes > Carcharhiniformes > Carcharhinidae > Carcharhinus > Carcharhinus amblyrhynchos. The sequence continues at coordinate 30,090,605 of NC_137346.1, forward strand.
GTGGCGAGTACTTTTGTCTCAAAGTGTTCCCACTTTGTTTTTTAAATAACACCAGGCCTATTTTTGAAAATCAGTTGCTGGAAAGGGAAGCCTGACTTCAGTCTGTCCTGGGCTTTGCTGGTGACTGTAATTATAGGGAGAGTTACCCCACCCCACCCGATGTGTCAGATCATTGCCGTTCATATTGCTGTTGGGAAGGATTTCAAGCAAGGACTGAGAGGTTCTCCGAAACACTGAGCTCAGAAAACGTGCCAGAGCACGGTTGCCAAATGTGGCTTTTCCAAGGCTTCAGCACATGACTTGCTCTGCCCAATCGCGGCACCGCGTCTCCCTGTGCCAATCAGAATGCGAGCGGACTCCCATCACCTGACTGGATGGTTCTCCATCTCCATTAAATAACCGTTTCTTTTCCAAGGGGTGGCACAGCGGTTAGCACTGCTGCCTCACAGCGGCGGAGACCCGGGTTCAGTTCTGGCCTCGGGCCACTGTCTGTGTGGAGTTTGTACATTCTCCCCATGTCTGCGTGGGTTTCCTTTGGATGCTCTGGTTTCCTCCCACAGCCCAAAGATGTGCAGGTTAGATTGATTGGCCATGCTAGTATCAGGGGGACTAGCAGGGTAAATATTTGCGGTTATGGGTTCAGGCCTTGGGTGAGATTGTGATCGGTTCAGGCTTGATGGGCCGAATGGCCTCCAAATGCACTGTAGGGATTCGATAACTCCAACATTTTTCCAATAAATAAATGATAAAGTGTTGATATAATTTATTTTTCAATGCCCATATGATTTTATCACTGCTGGGTTGTTCCCAGCAGCAGAGAATGGGAAACTGTACTTGATTATCTCCGTGGCAACAAGAAAATTAATACCTTCCCAAGTCTAAGTGAGAATAAGTCTTTCATTTGAACAAACTGTGGCAATAGTGCTGAGATACCTGCTGATGGCACTGCTGAGCTTGGGAGAATTTATTTCTCAACAGCACTGTGATTTGCTCTGAGCATCTGTCGTTGCTTTTTACATTTCAGAATGCATTTGTGGAATATCGGAGACATAAATATAATCAAACTATAATTTGAAAAATGGCCTACTGACTCCTGTGAACTGATTTATTTGTCCGAGAGGTGTTGAGGCATAAAACAGGCATCTTGGCATATCCAGTATGGTGGGTAACTTGCACCTTCTGAGTCTGAGATTGGCCCTTTTGCCTCCATATTGACACACGTATCAAAATTTCCAACTACAGCCCACACCTGAAACAGATGTTAGTCCCTTTGCATCTGCAAATAAAGGGTTTAGTGTCTGTTTTAAACCTTCATCAAACTGGTTTGTTCAAAATGTCACACAGGAGAACCAGGTCTGCAGGTGACCTACCCAGCAGAACCAATTTTGTAGCTCTTCATGTTTGATGCAGTTCCTCAGTTGTGGACCTTCCCTTACCTCATGGCCTGTATCCCCAACTGCAGGTCACTGGCTTGTTGGATTAGAAGCAGGGAGTTTGACAAATCAAGGGCAACGGTATTTACTTTTAAGTGTGTGTAACTGGTGTTATTTTGTTGGTGTTTTGATTAGAAAGGCACAGGACATTGGTGTCACTTGCCATCACGGAACAATGCTTTAAGTTTATTTGTTAGTGCCACAAGTAGGCTGACATTAACACTGCAATGAAGTTAACTGTGAAAATGCTTGTCTGTAAATCTAGTTTTTTTCGCAAGCGAATTGAACTGGTGGCTCTGGTCAATGAAAAGAAGGAAGCAAATGTCAGGTATGGGGTCAAGTGAATCCACAGGAGTAGAGTGGTCTAGTCATACACTTAAAAGGGAAATCAGGAGGGCAAAAAGGGGAAATAGCTTTGGCAGATAAGATAAAGAAGAGTCCAAAGAGATTCCACAAGTATATTAAGAGCAAAGAGTAACTAGGGAGAGAATACGGCCCCTTAAAGATCAACAAGGTCATCTATGTGTAGAGCTACAGGAGATGGGTGAGATCCTAAATGAATATTTCTCATCAATATTTACCGTGGAGAAAGATATGGAAGCCCGGAAATACAAGGAAGTTAATAGTGATGTCTTGAAAAGCGTCCACGTTACAAAGAGGAGGCGCTGGAGGTCTTAAAATGTTTAAAGGTAGATAAATCCATGATCATCCCTCTCCCAGGATGTGTGAAGCTAGGGAAGAAATTGTAGGGCTCCTTGCGTATCCTTTGTATCATTGACAGCCACGGGTGAGGACCAGAGGAAGGCAAATGCTGTGCTATTATTTAAAAAGGGCAGCTGGGTAAAGCTTGAGAACTACAGACTGGTGAGTCTAATGTCAGACGTAGATAAGTTGTTGGAGGGGATTCTGAGAGACAGGATTTATATGCATTTGGAAAGGCAAGGACTGATTAGGGATAGTCAACAAGGCTTTGTGCGTGGGAAATCATTCCTCCAAATTTGATAGAGTTTTTTGAAGTGGTGACCAAGAAAATAGATGAGGGCAATGCGATAGTTGTCTACGTGGACTTTAGCGAGGGCTTTGATAAGGCACTGCATGGTAGACTGGTCAGTAAGGTTAGGGCATATGGAATCCAGAGAGAACTAGCCAATGGATACAAAATTAGCTTATCGATAGGAAACAGAGGGCGATGGTAGAGGGTGGTATTTCAAAATGGAGACCGATGTCTAGTGGTGTGCCGCAAGGATCGGTACTGGGCCCACTGTTGTTTGTCATTTATATTAACGATTTGGATGAGAATACAGGAGGTGTGATTAATAAGTTTGTAGCTGACACCAAAATTGGTGGTGTAGTGGACTGTGAGGAAGGTTATGGGAACTTGATCAACTGGGTCAGTGGGCCAAGGAATCGCATATGGAGTTTAATTCAGATAAATGTAAGGTGTTGCATAACCATAAAAAGACAAAGCAGGGCAGGACTTAGAGTTTATGGTAGGGCCCCAGGGAGCATTGTCGAAAAGGGAGACGTAGGGGTGCAGGCACATAGTTTCTTGAAAGTGGCATTACAGATAGACAGGGTGATGAAGAAGGTATTCAGCACACTGCTTTCATCGGTCAGAGCACTGAGCACAGGAATTGGGATGCTACATTACAACTGCACAAAACATTGGGAAGGCCACTTTTGGAGTACTGCTTACAATTCTGATCGCCCTGCTATAGGAAGGAGCTTGTTAAACTGGAAAGGGCACAGAAAAGATTTACAGGGATGTTACCAGGACTGGAAGGTTTGAATTATAAGGAGAGGCTGGTTAGGCTGGGAACTTTTTTCCCTGGAGCATAGGGAGGATGAGGGATGACTTTATAAAGATTTATAAAATCATGAGGAGCATCGAAAGGTGAATAGCCAAGGTCTTTTCCTCAGGGTAGGCAAGTCCAAAACTAGAGGGCATAGGTTTAAGGTGAGAGAGGAAAGATTTAAAAAGGACCTGAGGGGCAACTTTTTTTGCACAGAGGGTGATGTTTCTATGGAATGAGGAGGTGGGAGAGGCAGGTACAATTACAACATCTAAAATACACTTGGACAGGCACATGAATGGGAGAGGTTTCAAGGGATATGGGCCAAATACAGGCAAGTGGGACTAATTCAGTTTAAAAAACCTGGGTGGCATGGATAAGTTAGACCGGAGGGCCTGTTTCCGATGCTGTGTATCTCTGTGTGAGGGGGCGGGGCTTCAAGAAGCACCTAGACGGACAAATTAAGATGGGCCACATGGCCTTGCTGATCGGTGATTATTTTGTGTTTTTGTGTTTGGTTGTTGATTGTTTAGAGGTTACAAGTTGTGGAACAGAGAAATTCCCGATAGATTTATCAATGTCCTGTTTAAGCAGTGGACTGGTACCAAATCACTGTTAGCGAGGGAAAGAAATGAATGAGTTGAGTACTATTGAGGATAACAATTGAGCAATATTCCTGGATTATCCGATCTGTGGAAATCCAATAGTTTCTGAAGACTGGAAATCCATGAAGAGCAGACGAGGATGGTCTCCCTCTCACCTTCCGGTAAGGATGTGTCTTCCAGCCTCTCCTTGACACCTTCTCGAAAGGGGATCCAAGATTGAAAGATCAATGCTTGCACCCTCTCAATGATTGACACTCAATAGTAGAGAGGTAATATCCTGTACCATCACGTTCCCTAGGTATATATGAAGTACATTAGTCCCCAGACAAAGAGAGCACAAGGGACCTACTTTAGTATGACACTGTAATAAGACTGTTGGATTCAGCCATCTGAGGCAAACATCTCATTTTACCTGTTCTCAGTGACAGCTTACGTACCACAATGCAATACATTGAACAGAGCAAAATACCCCAAAGCGCTCAGCAGCATTTTGATACTGAGGCACAGAAGAGGCTATCAGGATAGGTGACCAAAAGCTTGGCAAAGACCTAGGCTTTAGAAGTGTCCTAAAGAGGAGAGAGAGGTAGAGATTTGGAGTGATTTAAATTGGAGATAATTAAGAGGCCAGATTTGCAGGAGTATATGGATCTCTAAGACCTGATGATAGGGAGGGAGAAGGCCTCAGAGGAATTTGAAAGCAAGGGTGAGGGTTTTAAAATTCAAGCATTGCTAAACTGGGAGTCAGTGTGGGTCAGTAAGTGCTGGAGTGAATGATGGGGGGAAAATGAGACTCAGAGTTAAGAAGGGACAACAGTATTGGATGAGTACAAGTTTATATAGGGTACAGGTTGGGAGGCCAGCCAGGAGAGCACTGGAAAAGCCAAACTTAGAAGTCTTGAAGGCAAGGATAGGGTCCTCTGCAGTGGAAGGGCTGCGGCAGGTTTGGCTGCTACAGATGTGCTACGAGACAGCCTTGGTGATGAAGTGAATAGCTGGTCATTGGCTGATCTCAGGGTCAAACGCAGCACTATGTTTGTGGGTCTGGTTCAGTTTTGCTCAGCTGCCCAGGATGGAAATGGTGACCAGGGAACAGAGTCTGTGGCAGGAACCAAAGACACTGGGGATGAAATTCAAAAGCACCTGAAAGGGGTACAGGAATCGCCATGCATGATTAACCCACACCGATCATTCATGCCTGCCCATTTTGATAATTTCAGCACCAATACGGAGTTGACCACACATTGACTGGTTGGACACATCATAAAGGGCCAACGCCCTCTGCATCATATAAAGCTAGTCTGTACTGCTGAAAGCTATTCTGCATCATTTAAAGATGCGTTGTAGCTGGAGGAGATATTGGCAATCACGCAGTACGTGGTTCTGACCCGGAGACCATTGAAGAATAGCACAGTATTGGAAAGGAGCAAAGTTCAAGCTTTTTGGATGCAGCTTTGGAAGGTTTGGTGGAGGTTAGAAAGCAGGGTGGACCAGCAGTCACTCCAGATGCACATTCAGAGGGCACTGGGAACAAATAGCCATGAGGTCAATGTCAGGAATCAAGTCTCGAGAACCGGGATGCAGTGTGTAAGAGATTCATAAGAACATAAGAACATAAGAAATAGGAGCAGGAGTAGGCCATCTAGCCCTTCGAGCCTGCCCCGCCATTCAATAAGATCATGGCTGATCTGTTGTGGCTCAGTTCCACTTTCCCGCCCTCTCCCCATAACCCTTAATCCCCTCTCTTATCAAGAACCCATCAACCTGCTTCTTAAAAATATTTAGCGAGGCAGCCTCCACCACTTCAACGGGCAGAGAATTCCAGAGATTCACCACCCTTTGAGTGAAGAAGTTCCTCCTCAACTCCGTTCTAAACCGCCTCCCCTTTATCTTGAGGCTGTGCCCCCTAGTCCTACTGTCTTTTTTGAGCGGGAAGAGTCTCTCCACCTCTATCCTATCCATCCCATTCATCATCTTATACGTCTCAATGAGATCTCCCCTCATTCTTCTAAACTCTAACGAGTACAAGCCTAGTTTATTCAGCCTCTCCTCATAGCTCAATCCCCTCAACTCCGGTATCAGCCTAGTAAACCTCCTCTGCACTCCCTCCAGGGCCAAAATATCCTTGCGCAGGTGCGGCGCCCAAAACTGCACACAGTACTCCAGCTGCGGCCTCACCAATGCCCTATACAGCTGCAGCAAGACCTCCCTACTTTTATATTCAATCCCCCTCGCTATGAAGGCCAGCATCCCATTCGCCTTCCTGACCACCTGCTGCACCTGCAAGCTGGGTTTTTGCGACTCATGCACAAGGACCCCGAGGTCCCTCTGCACCGTCGCCTGCTGCAGTTTTTCGCCACGTAAGTAATAGTCCTTCCTACCATTCTTCCTACCAAAGTGGACCACCTCACACTTGCCAACATTAAATTCAATGATGTCTCACAATTAGTTGAGGTCAGTAAATACATTTTCAATATCCTATCATCTGAACCACTAACCTCATTCAATGCTCAATTCACCACACCCCTACCACTCACCAACAGTCTTTATCAATCAGGACTTGTACGAAGTATTCATAGCTTCACCTTACCCTCACCTGCTTTGTACTGCTCCAAAACTCATCCCACACTGCTATATTACCATGAGAGCCACATTGGCCAAACAGATTCCACAACACCCACTGACACACTTCCCTCTTACAGGACAAGGTGGCTCTCAGTTGCAGGCAGGTGACAGGCGCACAGACATGTCCTCATGCTCATGGAGGCAACATGAATACCACTCCCATTGCTGAAGCTGTCACTGGAGGAGGCACTGAAGTCATTTGAGGATGATATTATCTTTCATACCTCATCCTCCTCCTCATATCCCATCTCCCCCTCATCCCACACTCCAGTAGATTTACAAGCTGCAGATGGTCTATGCACGGGACTTCGTGCTTTCCGCCTCCCCCCAGCCACCCCCTCCCTGCCCCTTTCAGATACTCAAGAAGCACACCCAGGAAGTGGAGGATCAGCATGAAGTACCAATTCCACACTCACGGCAGCCTGCTCAGTTGCTGACACAATGTTGAGATTTGCTTTTGGTGGAGCAGTAAGCTGGGTATAGTGATGGTGTGGGGTGGGAGCGTGCAGCGGAAGATAGCGCAGATGCCATCTCACCTGAGGGTGAGCTTTCCCACAATATCTGTTTGAGGGCTTAGCTGAAAATGGCGATTGGATGGTCTGCGGAATCGTGATAAGGATACACAACAAAATGCTGAGTGAGTTGGGAAGCCTGCCGGAAAACATGCAGTCAATTCCAAGGAAGAATGAGGAGTCCAGCAACACCCTGACACGATGCTTTGTGCAGAATATGGAGCGCTTCTGTCCAGCATGGAAGTGTTGCCAGTTTGTGCACTTGTCAACCCAACCATGCCACAACATTTGATGATCAATATCTCAGCTTCCATTGTACAGCAGCTTCCTGCCAATGTCTGGGAACTGCAGTGGAAACTCACTGCTGTCATGCTGGGTCAGCTTTACTGTTCTTCGTGCTCAGATTGTGTGTTATTGCTGTAGATTACACTGTACAGGGTTCCATATAAATCCAGCAATCTGTTCTCTAACAGAGGATTGCTGAGGCACCGTCCCAGGACAGTGACTCCATGAAACACAAACCTGCTCTCCTCCTCCTCAAAGGCAGCAGTTGCCTTCCCACCCTTGCCACTCCAACACTGCTGTTGCCTATCAGCCGGCCTGCCCAGAGCTCTGTCACCCATGCCAAGATGGTACATCCACCCCCAATTTTCTCACGACTGTCTGTCAAGGCCATTGGCAGTGCCATTGACTGGAAACCAACAGCCTTCCTCCAACTATGGTTGGGTTCACAAGTGTCCAAACTGGCAACACTTCCATGCTGGACAGAAGCACTCCATATTCTGCACAAAGCATTGTGTCAGGGTGTTGCTGGACTCCTCATTCTTCCTTGGAATTGACTGCATGTTTTCCGGCAGGCTTCCCAACTCACTAAGCGTTTTGTTGTGTATCCTTATCACCATCCCACAGACCATCCAATCGCCGTTTTCAACTGAGCCCTCAAACACATACTGTGAGGAAGCTCACTGTCAGGTGAGATGGCATCTGCGCTATCTTTGCCTGCACCCCCACCCCACCCCTATACCCAGCTGCAGCCAGTGGTGTAACAGTGCAAGGGAGCACTCAGTCAGGCAAAGGCACAAGGAGGTCAGGCACTGAGCAAAAGCACAAGGGTGATTATTGATGTGCATATTCAGTGACCTGCATGTGTTCCCTCTGGGTGTTCCGGTTTCCTCCGCATTCTAATCAGTAATCTCTAAATTGTCTGTGCTTTATATGCTCTGTCTGAGGCCAGAACTCTCCATTCACCTGACGAAGGGACTAACCCCGAAAGCTTGTGGGTCTATTATCAAATAAATCGGTTGGACTAAAACCTGGTGTTGTCAGACTTTTTACTGTAAATACATGGTGTGACAGGGAAGGGGGTGAGATTGTGGTCGGTGCTGGCTCGATAGGCCTCTTTCTGCACTGTATGAATCCCATGATTTTATTTATAAATCTGATTTGTAATGTTTATCTTGTGGTAAGATTTATTTTTGCGTTGTGGCCAAATAAATATGGTGATGCTGAGTGACAGAGGGAGGCTGTGAGACTGTTAGTGAATAGTGAAATGGGGTTTCAGTTACTGGTATCACTCTGATACATTCTTTGCAGACAGCTTAGGTAGAAAGAGGTTGTCTAGTTTGCTCCCCCCCTCCCTTTCTCTTCCTTCTCATTCTGCTCCTTATCTTCACGTCCCCGCTGCCCTGCTATTTGCTGTATAGTTTATGGTATGGACTGTCCCCTCAAGATGGTCCAGTCACGCAGCATGCTGAAGACCATCAGGATTCCTGACACCTCTGCTGGGTGCTGTGGGTCTCCTCTAGAACAGTCCAGATTGCAGGACTGTCATTTCAGAATGGTAGTGGTCTGACCTCATTTTGTGTGGCAGTATGGCTTTCATTGTATGAATGCTGCATACATGTGTGTGTGAGGATTTGAATAACAGAATCATTGGCCACCTAATCAGCAGATGATCTTTGTCACCCAGTCATGACCTTTTGGACAGCTGCACAATGAAGGCTTCTTGACTGCTGCTAGGATACTGGACATTGAGCTGCCTGAGGCTCTCCCTATGGTCATACACCAGCTGATGTTGAGGCTGTGGAATCCTTTTCAGGTTTGGTTATCAGACAGCATTGACAAGTGGCGTCTGCAGAGCAGTGCACATGCAGCCTTGCACCATGGCGAAACCTGCTTCTATCCAGGACAGAAAATGAAAAACAGTAAATGAGTAGCCGAGAGTTTCTGATGATGTATGTTGGAAGGGGCAATTTTTTTATTATTACTTTATTCCAATCCAATCAAGTCAAATTAAAGCCAATTCAGAGTTTCAACAAGTTGGGACATTCCCGATCCAAGCTGACAGGACAGGGCTCTCACCCCCTGTCTTGGGCTTGGTCTACATGATCCAAGCTGATTGGAGCAGGTGTAGTTCCTCCTCAAAGGCTTGATCTCATTTGCATCTTAGCCAAAAGGCCAAGATGCCGCTTTAAAAAATTGCTTCAAATGAAGCTAAATTGTAACCTAATGACTTCAATCAAGCACAGCATGTCGATACTACACTTGATCTTAGCCGAAAGGCTGAGAAGCAGGCCTGAGAGTAGTGAAGTCCCTCAGCCCATAATCAAGGAAATTTTCACATGTTTCAGTGTAAGTTCAGTATTTCAGCACAAATTTCCTCAGAGGAGATGCTGCAACATCACTCTTACAGTACACCTTACCAAGAAATTCTAGTTCACACAATCTCACTCCACCCAAGTCACAGTATTCAGGAGTCTAGCTCACATCACATTATCTGGCTGCCTGCAACTAGAAGTCTACTAATCTCTGCCCTACAGCAATCCAGATAGCATTCTGTGCCAGTTCAGTTGAGAATGGTTTATATGGCATCTGTTTTTTCCTCAAGATCTTATGATTGTTGGATTATATCGGACGAGGAAGTTAGAACAAACTTCTGAAAGTGAGAACTTGTCTCCTTTATAAAGCGGTTATCTTTAGTTCCAAACAGTTCGTGAACTGTTGAGTAGTTTTTCTTGTAACTGTAAATATTGAAGATCAGTGGGAGGAGCTCTAATTGCGGGCTGCGGGGGAGGATTCCTACGAGTAGAAGCAGTTCAGTGGTTTATAACAGTGCACAGAGAAACCTTTTCACAGCGTGAGGAAACTCTTTCAGATAAGGAAATTGCTGAAACCCCGTGGACTGGAGATTGAAGTTCCATATTGCACTAAGTTCCCTCATAAATACACATCCATTCTTGTAGTTTGTATCCACCGTTTAAAATCTTATTTCTTAATGTGGAAGAGACAGAAAATAGATATATATTAGTTCACATTCTACTAAGTGTGTCATGTTTCTGGGATGTCCAAATGGCAATGTCTCCCCTTTAAAGGCAGCTCTATTTCAACCAAATAAATTTGGTGATACCAACTCAACCTGTTGGATTTTAACCTGATGTTGTGAGGCTTCTTACTGTGCCCACCCCAGTCCAATGCCAGCCTCTCTACATCATGGCAATTTCAACCTAACATCATTAGCACTGATTTAATTCTGACTCTGGGTGGTTGTCCTAGCCCCCTCTTAAATGAGTTTAGTTAAGTTGAAGGGTTATTTTTAATTACAGTTAGAACCATTGAAAGATTTCTTTTTGAAAAATTAAGTGATTTTGATCGAAGGTGTAACTGGTGGACACGTATTGGTTTGTATTTTTTAGAGCCATTTAATAGACCAAGTGGTTTGAGTGGTCTGAGATCCTTAAGTAACAGCGCCTTTGGTGGACTGGGGAACCCTTCAATCAGTGAGTATTTCTGTCCTTTCAGTTCTTTGTATGACTCTCTCATGTTTTACGTTGAGAAGTGATACTTTGGCTGATACATAAGCAGTACTGAGTCAGTGTTGTGAGTTATAGCACAGCCAGGACTGTTTAGCCATGAAACAAAGCCAAATCTATGTTGGTGAACTAAAATTGAGATAGATTTCCATTGTTGAGCTTGTCGGAAGATTAGATTGCATCTGTGTGAATCATTCCTGTGTATACTGCAGCCCAGCTGCCTCACTTATGTGTGTTACACCTTTGTGTATACTTGTGTTTCAACCTGTTTACACCGAGTCTCTGTATGTGCCACACTGGTGTATACTACCCCCTCTGCGCCACATCTGTGTCTATCTTCCCTCTATGGATCATACCCTTGTATATAATAGCTATCTGTGCATATAATACATATCTGTTGCCTTTATGCTTAATAATCCTGTGTTATACCATGTATATCACATCTCTTTTCATCATGTGTGTATGTCTATTATGCTTCTGTATATGACATCTATGCCATGCCTATGTACACAGCATCTTTCTATTATCCAAGTGTGTAAAATACTTGTGTATTGGTATCAAACCTGTATCTGAGTGTATTGTAGATATGATAGATATTGCATCTGTCTTGATTGACTGATTAACTGATTCAGGTAACAAACCTAACTGAATTGCACATAATCACAATATACCTTTAATTTCATTGTATCATGCTCACATGTACCAGAAGTGTTTTACATCAGTCTGTATCATAGTAAACACTCAGCAATATTGCACCAGTTTCCACTGTCAAACCTTGCCCAATTTGTCATCCATCTTATGCAAGCCAGCACATTGAATGGCAGCAGACTCCTTGGTCTATGGGTCAGTTCCACTGTAGGGTGTTAATTTCCCAAATTAACCAAAAGAGAAGCTCAAAGATGTTAAGTCTTATTAAGATTTTGACATCTCTGATTGGCTTCACAACATAAATTCAGACTCAGAAGAGGATTGCCTCTGAGGTTCTGAGCTGCCATAAAGGGTCTGTTCTACACCAGCTCTTCATCCCTGCCCTTGTGCTTGGTTGTATGTTTGATGTCACTTACAGCAGTATGGCATCCAGTTAAAGAAGTAGGGTGCATTGGCAGTGGATCTTATTTGTATGCCTTTCTTCTAATAAAAAAAAATTCTGTTGTATGTGATCTATGTTATGGATTTCCTGCAACTATCAACCTTTGCTTTTCTTTGCCTTCCTATGATGTTATAATTTTTGATAGGTTGTAGCTCCATGTTGTCTGTTTGGAAATGTGTGAGTAGACCTGTAATAAGTTGTCTGCATTCATGTGCCCTTGAGTCCGTTGAAGGTTCAAATTGACTATTGGTGGTTCTCAGTCACAATAAAGGGATTGCAGTGAGCAGTAGAGTTTGAGTTCACATTTATCTTCATGCCTCCATACACACTGTAGCCTTGATCTGAACTTTCCCATGTTACAAAGCTCTCAACACGTGAGTTCTGTGATTTGCAGAAGTTCTTTTCTCTCTTGTAAACCACAGGGAACATTGAAACATGCAGTTGGATTGGCTGACTGAATCATGACTATTAAAAGAACTTCAGCAAAACATAGAGTTATGAATGAATTTTTGCACTGATAATACTTGGGTTATCTCGTAGGGACAGACAGGAAATCAGTGAATCGGTAACATGGGACTGCTGTCTGTTTATCTTACTGATTGGATTGAGAGCCATGTGCTAGGGACCTTGTCCCTGATCATCTAGTTTATCCTTCGTACCATCGATTTCTGGGTGAAAATAACCTGTTAACAAGGGAGAAAAGAAAATTCAAATAAAAGAACTGAGATTAAAGCCCCCTTCCTCCAACTCCCACATTAAACACTATAGTGGCAGAAACTTGATCCAGGGCACTTGTAGCATCAATATGGTGAGATTATTGTGTGGCCACATAAGAGGATAGCAGAAAACACTGGTCAGCAAATCACCAGGAGAGGAAGATGGGAAGGATGGAAGAACAGCAAGACAAGCGAAAAGAAATGGTCATATGGAGAAAAAACGTGAAAAAGAAAACATTGATGGCCAGAGTTTTACCGGCACGCCCGCCCTGATTGCAGGGGTGCACGAGGCTCGGAGAATGGCACTCCCAATTGGCCTCGGGTGGGATCATACAAACCTCGGGCAAACTTGCCGATAAAATTCTGCCCAATGTAAGTATTGTCTTATCCCTGAAGGGAGGGATGGAACTTTAGCAAAAGAAAATGAGGAAAAGCGATGGGTAGAGAAAAAGAACCAAATGTTAAAAGTAAAAGATCTTGGAAAGATGTAGAGAAAAGAAAGGGCTGGTGACTCAAAATGAAGATGGAAAGGGACAAAGGAAAATCTGTTTTCAAGGTCAACAAAATGGTCATGATAGTAAGAGTGATCTGGAGGGTCAAGGCCAGTGTGACCAGCTCATAATCCAGTTTGTTTAGACAGAAAATACTTTGACAGGATTGCTGTTCAAGGTTGCTAGTTTTGTTAATGAAGTATTGCAGCAGTATTATGCCATTGGTCTGCATATCACTTTGTTCAACGTCTGAAGGATTAGCTGTTGTTCCACTACAACTTCACTAACAAATTGGGTCAGTTCCTGTCCTTTCAAAAGAGTAAGAAGTCTCACAACACCAGGTTAAAGTCCAACAGGTTTATTTGGAATCACGAGCTTTTGGAGCATTGCTGCTTCATCAGGTGATTCCAAATAAATCTGCTGGACTTTAACCTGGTGTTGTGAGATTGCTTACTGTGCTTACCCCAGTCCAATACCGGCACACCTCCACATTATGGCTTTCAAAAGAGGAAATGCTGTAACTTTACTGAATAATTGTACTGCTTTCACTCTGGAGCAACTTTTCCTTTGTACATGGAGGAGTGTCCAAACTGTGTTCCATCGCCTTTAAGTATTTCTTTCCCTTCTCGCCCTTACTCTGCATCTTGAAAACTTGGCACTGGATGTTCAGGCACTTCTGCCTAGTTAAAGTTTTTTTTTGCCCCTTGGATGTTATAGCATAGCAACAGATGGTTGGATCTATTTAGTCTGAGTTGCTGCCTTTCTCTGTCCCTAATCTGATCAAAGATCCTGCTCACACTCCCTATGCCCTGCAAATTGGCCATGTTTGAGCAACTGCCTTTTTAATGGGTTCTTCCATATTCTAACCGCTTGTAAAGATTACTTTTTTAATCTTCCCCTTAATTGTTTTAATTGATTTCCTGAAATTTGTGTCCTCTCATTAACATTTCGCCTGTCAGTGAAAGTAATCCATAACTGCAGACTCTCGTCGAATTCCTCAAGATTTTCATGACCTTTACCCTGCACAATCACAGTTAACTTTCCTACAACTTCAGAATTTGTGAAGCTGTTTCCTTCTGCATAATGTGAGCACACATTGTTGTGCAACCCACTCTGGGGATTGTGATGCTAACTGTACTGCTAACAGTGCTAATTGTACTGGAGACCAACTCAGAAGTCATGAGTTCTAATTCTACCACGGCCTGTTGTGAAATTAAGTTCAGTAAGCCTGGTCATTTTGGACTGGGGGCGGGAAAATAATGACAAAAGTTCTCAAGAAAGGCAATCTCCCATTCCTGCATGATATGAGGCTCGTTAAGGGTGAGCCTTAATGCTTACTCAAGTGATCTAGCAAGCCATCCAGTTTTAAACAATCACTGCAAAGTTGGTAAGATGTTCCTTGTGACTGCTAATGCCCGAATGTTGCAGTTCACTGTTTTCTCGACCTGCACTGTACTCACACAGAAATGTGCCGAGATTAACAGCTGAGACTAACCTCCCAGTCTAGACAGAGACTACAAAGACAGCAAAATATGTTACAGGACAGGGGAAATTAAGCATATTAGCAGAGAACATTACTCTGCATTTATGTATCATTTTACTGCTTTTACATTGAATTTGCCACAAGTAGACACCATGCTGCCTGAGTTCTGAGAGACAGAGAGAGAGAGACAATATTTGCATTGTGTCCTGGATGTTGTTTCATGTTGATCCATTGACACACTGGGGTTATCCTTTAAGAAAATGGGTGCGATCGATAACTCATTCTGTCACTGAGCATATCTTATGCATTGTACACTTAAGAGGAGTAGATTGTAAAGGTGAAATCCATGCAGGCTTGCTCTAATTCTTGAGATGAAACATCACTGAGCCTGTTCAGATACTTTGATTGTACAGAATCTAAATCCACGCTTGAAAAGCTTGCACTCAACTTTGCTCATGTTGTAGTTCAACAATTCAAGTAGTTCAGCTTTTGGTTAGAATTCAACGGGTTGGATGAATGTTAAATCAATGTTGCTTTACTTGTTATTTGGATCAAACTCAAATGAGATAAATCTTTTGAACTATCTGATTTTTGAAAAGAAAGAATTGTTTTGGTGCCTGTGGATGCTTTAGATGCTCTGTGCACTATTGGAATGATTCTGTATTGAACAGATGAGAAAGATCTCATGAGTGAACATAGTGTTAAATGAACCCCACCAAGGCAGAACTGGGGCAGGGCGTTTGCCACAACTGGGGTTGGATTTTACCATGTGTTCCTGGACCCGGACATCAGAATGAAATGCAGGTCCTGAGCCTGCACTTGCTGTCAACAGGACAGACTCAGCCATTTTACCCCAGGCAACACCCTCATAAGCAGTTAAGGATGGCAGGCAGGCTCCCTGATGTTGCTGGCCCCATCACAGGGCCAGCAACTCTGAAGCTTCAGCTGGGCCACCGTGGGAAGTGGGTGCAGGATCTCAGGGGAACCTCTAAACCAGAGCACCCGGAGAAAACTCACGCAGACATGGGGAGAATGTGCAAACACAGACAGTGACCCAAGCCGGGAATTGAACCTGGGACCCTGGCGCGCGAGGCAGCACTGCTAACCACTGTGCCAACATGCCATTCCGGATGATCCATCACCTCCCTGCCCACTGGGAACCATTTCTAGGAGCAAGACTCCATCTCCACAGGGCTCCTTGCTATTTTACCAGCACCATCCCACCACCTTTCTCCATCTCAGCCCCCACTTTTCCTGCTACCTAGAGGCTAGTAAAATTATGCCTACAGCTGGCCAAGGGAATTAAAAAAAGGCCAGAGATCCCCAATAGTCATCACTTTCTGGTGACCCCTGGCTGGAAATAGCATGAAAGGGATTCACAAACCAAAATTCACGCAGGGTCTTGGATGAGTGACTGGGCTATCGTGTGAAACAAAACTCCCGTTGTGACTCCCTGTATGTGAGGAGTAGGTGAGAGTAGAAGGAAGGACCTCTTTTTTAAGTTCATCTTTTCCTCCTGGTTGCTGAATTCGATACAATCTTTTCACGCCAACTTTGCTTTGTGTAATTTGCCGCTCTATTTGTGGGACTTAGCGATGAATTATGGAGTTAGGCGGTGATAAGAGTTCTTGGATCTTTGTTGTAAATTACTGTAATTTTTCCCTCTTTGTTTCCAGCTGCCAATAGTATGTATACATTTTAAACTCAAAAGTGCATTGCCTTGGTAAGTACTGACACACCGGACTGCCAGACTTCTTAAACATTGTTTTTTTTTGTATTTTTGTTTTCTCAACCATTTCAGCATCCAACACAATGTTCAGCCACAAAGATGGCCCCAGTATGCAGAGCTTTAGCAACCCTCACGAGCCTTGGAATCGACTCCACCGAACGCCACCTTCGTTTCCAACCCCACCCCCTTGGCTGAAGCCAGGGGAGCCTGAGCGCAGTTCCTCTGTAGCAGCTCATGACAGAGATAGAGATGTAGAAAAACGAGACTCTTCCGTTAGTAAAGATGAAAAAGAAAGGTACGAGGGGTTAAGCAATAAATTCATCCAGTCCGAATCTATCTATATCTATATACTTTTTCTAAAAAAAAAGCATCGAACTCGAAGGTGTGGATTATTCACTATCATATAATGTCACGGCAAACTTCCTTCAAATTGAATTGGCTAATTCATGCGCAGTATTGACTGACACCTGTATCTCAGTTAAGAATTTACACATCTAATATTTACAAATTAAAATTCAAATAATTGCAATTGGTGTTAGGTACCTTCATTCACTAAATTGAGTGAATTGTGAAGTTCATGATCTACACTTTACTCAGTTTTATCCTTTCCCCGTTTCTTAGACTGTTGTTCCAACCTCCCTTAGCTTTTCTTCTGTGGGTATCAGCCCTCTGTTAGACAATGTGGGCCGGACAGCCTCTTCCCGGCCCTCTGTCTGTCGCTACCCTCTGAAGACACATACAAAAATAGCATGAGTTGACAAATCCCGAACCTGCCCCGCTCCTCCCACTGTTTTCTCCCTTTCCTTGCTTTTGATTCAATGGCCCCTTTCAGCCGTGACCTGTGTCTCAGTGGGAGAAGAGAGAGACAGCCAAACATTGTGTGGCAAAGTCCACCAATGTACCTGCTTAACAGACTTTGCCCATCAGCTTCACGCCAATTAACTTAAAAGATGCCCAGTTTTCCTTTCACAGAGCCAGCATAAATAAAAAGCTGGAAAAACAAATACAAATAGCTGAGAGAAATAATTGTGTGCAGTTGAGTTTACTGCTAGGGTGAATTTGTGATCAGCATAAAGGGAGTGCTGCAGTACTGCTCTATTTCTGATCAGGAAGGATCTGATAATGTTATCAGTTACAAGATAATTCCGTTCTTTGCTGAACACCAAGCAGAGAATCTAAACGCTCCAAAATAATAAGCTGCTCTTTTAATGGAGAAGAGATTTAACTAGGAATTCAGCAATGATCTTTATTTTTTTAAAAAGTGCTTTTTTCCCTAAATCATCATCTATAAATTTATTAAATAATTATAATTGCTCGAGTAGGATTCGAAACTTCAGTTAATTGGTATTTTTAAATTAATTTTTAATGGTGGAGGTTCCTGTGAAATTAATTAATGTTAATTTTAATGCGAAATGATCAACCTCATCCAGACAGCTAAAAACAGCAAAGAATACATGCATGAAATTTTAAAAGTGATATCCCTTGAAGATATTTTTAGAAAATCCAGCAAGTAGATGAGCTATAAATGTCACATCATTTCATTTTTATTTTATTTTGCGTAGAACTAAGTACAAATAAAGATGTAACTGTAACATCACAAATTAGCCATGTTCTGCATGGAGTGGTACATTATTGCACATTCACTAATGGGTTCTTTAAGGTGATGACTTAGCTACTACCATTGAAAAGGGAATTAACTAGTAAAAATGCTTTTCTGATAGATTTAAAAAAAACTGGCGCTAAATCTTTTCCTAAGAAACAAGGATTGAAACAACTAAATAGAACCCATTATTGATCCTAGGTTTTCATAATCACACAGAGATGACCTACCATTGCAATGCCCATAAATTTGTGCTATGGCTGTACTGTCGCACACTGGAATTCATTTTGACATGATGTGAATCCTGAAAGGCACACCTTCAAGTTCACTGTGCATTTAGAGTACACCTCTTGACAGCATTGCTGACTATGGTAATTGGCAAAGAATGCAAAATTGTTTGAGGTGATGTTATGAATGGTTTGGAACAATGTCTCAAGGTATTCTGTTAAGGATTTGGTGAAAAAATATTAATTCTATTCATATTGCAAAAATATTATGATGACTTCTTAACCTTAACATAAGTTTCAGCATATTAATTATGTAATTCTCATGCAATTGGATGGCATTTTATCGATCATCATTTTCTCTGGAAGGATTTTATGTCTCGTACTAGAATCCTGTTGGAGAAGGACAATTCATCAAGAAAATTTCCCCCAATTTGTTACTCTTTGAAGCTAGTGACTAGGATATAGCTCACTTCAACGTGGAGTGAATTTACTTGTATTAATGTGGAACTGCCCTATGTTGTTGACTTTGAACACCTCAGAACACTTCCAGATATTTCTTCCATTCCAGCCTAGACCACTTCTCAGGTTAAACCTTTCAGACCATCAGGGCAGCCGTTCGTGGGATTTCTCAATCTCTGAGCACGGTGGGTAGAAGACCCATGAACATCAGTGATATCATTTATCAGAGTGCAGTAGTAAAAAAAATTGATGAAACCCATGGAGGTACAACTCTGCATGCCAGCTTTGGTGCAGGTGGATGTGAATACTTTGTAACATTTTTGACAGGGTCTGATCATATCAGTGAAATGTTATCACTGTGGAAACGAGGCCAAACTGGTTTGTTCCAGCAGCCATTGGCTCCTGCTAAGTCCAGAAAGATCCTTTTTTCATTGCTAGCCAGGGTTTTTTGCCCATCCCTAGTTGCCCTTGAATTGTGTGGCTTGCTAGGCCATTTCAGAGGACATTTGAGAGTCAGCTGTAGTCTGGGGTCACATGTAGGCCAGACCGGGTAAGGACGGCAGATTTCCTTGTCTCAAGGACATTAGTGAGCCAGATGGGTTTTTCTGACAATTAACAATGGTTTCATGGTCATCAGTAGATTCTTAATTCCAAATATTTTTATTGGATTTGAACTCTGGCACCTGCCATTACGTAATTCGCACCCAGGTCTCCAGAACACTAACTGAGATTCTGGATTAATACTAGATTCTGGATAGTACCACTGGGCCATCGCCATTCATTGTCCATCTGATTCAGCACCCCCTATTCTTATTGATGACTGATCACCAGAGGGGTACTGTCAGTGTAAGCAGCTGCGACTATAGTCAGAGCTAAGAATAAAATAAACATTCTTTCTCTCATCCCCTCTTTGCTTGTGGTAAAAGTGTGATTGTTTTACCTCTCCCATCATCATGCTTTCTGTTAATCATTTGAGCTAATAGGCTGAAATAAATCCACCTAACCTGCACATCTTTGGACTATGGGAGGAAACCAAAGCACCCAGAGGAAACCCACGCAGACACTGGGAGAATGTGCAAACTCCACACAGGCAGTCACCAAGGTTGGAATTGCAATGCTAACCACTGTGCCGCCCTGTGAGGATGGTGGTGAAGGTTGCATGTTAAATCCATTGGATAGCCTACCCATTACCCACCCATCTGTCCCTGCCCCCCTTGCAATTACACCTGTGGTGGGACTGGTGTTGGGTGGCCTGCCCACCAGTGAACCAAGTGAGTCTCGCTTATGGGCCTTATCCTGCTGTCGCTGGCAGTTAACTGGAATTAGGAGTGGTACATGCCAAGCAACCATTCCCAGCAGGAGTGGGCAGGATGTCCATCCTCCCCTAAGATTGCCTTCCCCTCCATAGCCCCTCAGACCTTGGCCCTCACTCCCACTTGCTGACCTCTAAATATTTCCACTTACAGCCTATTAACAGCCAGTTGGTAATTAAATGACTGCAGGGAAGTTGCTTTTCTGTGGCCATGCTTCCCATTCTGAATTTTTAATCTTGGAGGTTGACTCAACCCCATATAATTCATAGAGTAATTCATAAATGCACAAAAAGTCCTCGTGAGAGGGTGTTTTACCCATTTGATATCATCCTCCAAAAATCCAAATCTTAATTTTCTTCAAACGTTTAGAATGTTGGAATGGGAAGTTGCATTGTAAATTGAAAGAAAACAAATAGATTGTCATTCATTTGTGAAGGAAATTGAATACCAAAGTTGGGAGGTTATGCTTCAGTTGTACAGGGCGTTGTGGAGACCAGTTTGGAATAATGTGCACAGTATTGGTTACCTTATTTAAGGAAGGGTGTAAATGCATTAGAAAGGTTTAATACATGGAATGGGTGGGTCTCTCATAAGGCAAGGTTGGACAGGCTAGGCTGGTATCCACTGCAGCTTGGAAGGGTGTGTGGTGACTTGATTGAAACATATAAGAAGGGTCTTGACAGGGTCGATATGGAGAGAATTTTCCTGTTGTGGGATAACCTAATGATCTAGTGATCTCACTGTTTAAAAAATAGCTCACCCATTTAAAACGGAAATGAGGCGTTTCACTTAGTGACTTAGTCACTTCCTGAAAAGGTGGTGGAAGCAGAGTCTTTGGGTATAGATTCATGGTAGCACAGGGGTAATCAGGGGAAGACGCAATGCAGATTTGAAACCACTATCAGATCAGCCATGATCTTATTAAATGGCAGAGCGGGCTCAAGGGGCTGAATGGTCTACTCCTGTTTTTTGTTCATATGTTTGCATGTGTTCAACTGCAGTTTTTGCTGCTATCTTTCAGTAGACGCGTACATAGTAAACAGAACAGAGGTCGAATGCACGTGCATTATGGGGATTATTTTACTGCTTCCAATCCTCCAAATGTGGTCATAAGTCTTTTTTCTTAATAGTTCATGCCTCATGCTGTGAAGTAACTCTCAGCCACTCTCATTAATGTTATTTGCTTGATTTTTATCAAATACCTCAGGTGAAGGACCAAGACCTAATGGTGGGAGAAAACACCTGAGTTGAAAATGAGAGGGAAGCATTGATCAGATCAGCATAGGGTGGCAAAGTGGTTAGCACCACTGCCTCACAGCGCCGGGAACCCAGGTCCAATTCCAGCCTTGGGTGACTGTATGGAATATGCACAGTTCTCCTTGTGGGGTTCCTCCAGATGCTCCTATTTCCTTCCACAGTCCAAAGATGTGCAGGTTAGGTGGATTGGCCATGCTAAATTGCCTCTTAGTGTCAAGGGGATTAGCAGGGTAAATACATGTGGTTATGGGGATCGTGCCTGGGTGGGATTTTTCATGCAGCCTCGATGGGTTGGATGACCTCCTTCTGCACTGTAGCGATTCTATGTAAGAAAGGAATAAGTAGAAAATGGGGCTAAGTTTGAAAAAGCTGTCAACATCTTGAGTTAAAGGAACAGATGAGTAAAGAAGAGACCTTGAACCTTCATTTCAGTCAGGATGCAGAGAAGAGTGTTCAGGAGATTGCATTTGGAACTCATCAGAATGAGAAGTGTAATTTTCACCCATCCTATTCGATGAGAAACCATCGTAATGGAATCGATCATTCTACACACCGCCTGACCCCTATGAAAAGTTAAACTAGTGAGGGAGATTGGTGGCACCAACTTCCTGCTGAGGGCTTAGGTTAAAATTACCCTCAGACCAAATAATAATTGGACATAGGGATGGTAACAAAATAGAGAAACATCAAGAAGTAAAGGGATGGGAGATGATTAAGGGGAGTGTTTGATTTTTGGCTGGAAGGGATCAACTAACCTGGAAAGATAATTTTCACGTGGTGAAAAGTCAACAACTTGGGCACATGACCATTTTAACCTGGTCACTGAATGCAGCAATATGCAGTTAGTGAGGTGTAATCTATACGCTGCCTTTCTTAGTATTGTGAACAGCCTGGAAATTTGGAGCTTGCTTGAGCATATTCCTGCTTGTCATGGTTTATCATTTGCCTGTTGCACCTTGTGGTTCTCACTTAAATATGTTCTGTATTTTGTCATGTGTATTTGTTGTTATTACTTCAAATGAATTAATTATTGAAACTAATCTGCCACATATTTGAAAATGTTGGCTAATGTTGGACTTCCACATGGAACGAGGCTGCTTGCGGGTGCCGAGTGGGCATGACGTTTTGTTTCTTTAACTTTTTCCTTTTTTGTATTGTCTAGAGTCTCCCTCCCTGCACCAATATTGCCACTGATTTGCAGGATGCACTGGGGCAGTGCTCTGATTTCCACTGCTGTAGTTACTACTCAAGTTGCATGCAAGCTTTGGAGTAGCCGAGCTTCTTGACTTCTCCCTTTCCCCCCCCAACTCCTGCTAGCCCTTCTCGCAGAGTCTGTGATTAAAATCAGAAACTGCAAAGGGATAATGGTGGATACATATCCGGACCCCTTGGAGCTGTCTGTCAGAGTGTGGTGCTACCCGCTAGCAGTGGGACTTATTTTAAGCTAGTAGGGAATCAGTCCTCGATCACCTCCCAAGGCATGATATTTGAAAACCTTAATTGGTTAATCCTTACAAAAACTATGGCTGGAATTTTCCAGGCATTCACACTGGCGGGATCTTCCGATCCCACCAATGTTGCACTCCCAGCGGCTCAAGAGACAGCAGCAGGACTAGAACATTCCACATCTGGCCAATGGCCGGCCACCCCCCACCACCGAGAGACCTGTCCCTGAGAGACATACCATGGAGAGGCCTGAGGATCTTGCCCTATAGCTCCCATTGAACCATTGATCTTTTTACAATGATAGAGCACTTACTACAAATGAAAACTCTTAAAACACATCACCTTTTATTGCAAAGAGCAAAGTGATCAAAACATTCAGTGAGCACTCACAGCTGCTTGATTTATGAGTGGCTTACTCAGTAGGACTCAAATCTATTGGGTTCAGAGGTGATGGGAAGACAACATTGGAGATGTTTAGAATCAAAAGGTGGGAACGAGTGCAGGCTGCCAACATCAGAGGAAATGAATTAAAACTATCCTCACTTGAACTGGGAACAGCCTTCCTGCCCTGAGGATTATTACAACGTGCCACGATAAGCATCATCAAGTTGATCTCAAATGAGTTTTGCATCCTAAATATCAGCATTTATCAGCAAAATGATTGAGGATCCTTCTTACTTTGACTCCAACAACCAGATATGGGATTGGAAGTTCATGTAGAAGTATTTCCCACTTAACTAGCTTTTGTTCTGGGCAAAGGCTGACCCGAACTGCCCGAGATACTTAGACAGAGAGGGTACAATGTCCCTTCCCATTCATCCACTGTTCTCAGTCACATCTGTCACAACCAAATTGCAATGGAAAAATGCAATAACAGAAAGAACATGGCTACGCCCAAATAAATACCATAGGGATCATCAATTTGATGTTTCATCAGTTCCACATGCATACAAACCATTGTTCATAGAACTTGCGAGTTCTAAATTGAATATAAAGCACATTCTTACATGGATCCCATCCTTAATTTTTTGTTAATGAATTTTACAGAGTACTTTTTCACAACAGGTCTTACATAGTAGAACTATATGTCTGAGCTCCTACTGTAGAAAATGTGAGTGGAACTCCACTGGTCTCAAATATTCAGGTAGCAATGTACAGATTAGGTTGATTGGCTAAACTATCCGTTAGTGTCAGGGGGATTAGCAGGGTAAATACATGGGGATTACAGGGATAGGGCCTGGCTCGATGGGCCAAATGACTTCCTTCTGCACTATAGGGATTCTATGACAGATTCCCAAAAATCTCACCCCCTTTGTATTTTACTTGCGGGAAATTGACATTATCTGGTATAAATCCACAAATTAAAACTGGGATCTTCAGGCTGTGCACGCCCCACCATCACTGTGCTCAGCCAAATCTCCATCCACTGCAGCGGGAGCAGAAAATCCCGTTGGCACGAACACCCAGAAAATTCCGGCCTAAATCTCTGATCTGTCGGGGTTAATGGATAGGAGTTTGGGGGAAGTTGTCTTAAATCTGCTTTGGGCTCTCGCAAATGAGATTTTACTGCAATTACTTGAAAAGGTAAGGTCATTGGTGTAGCATTGTGTTATAAGATCGTTGGATGTTGTTCCTTTTTAAAACTTTTCCTTGTGTGTGTGTGTGTGTGTGTGTGTGTGTATATCTGCAGGGATAGTATTGAGAAGCGGCACTCCACCCATGCATCATCACCTTCTGTAAATCAAGTTAATTCGCTGGGACACAGTCGCAGTTCCACTGAGCACAGCAGAAATCATGTAAATAGTGAACTGCGGGACAAAGAGAAGTCACGAGAACGGGATCACACAGATATTTGGAAGGACTCGTCTGTTGATGAGCACAAAGTTAAGGAAAATCATGCTCCTGAAAAGGAAAGCCTAGGACTGGAAAGCAGGATCTTGGAGGACTCCAACAAGCATATGAGTAGAGTTAATTCGCCTTATATCAGGCTACCAAGCACAGATAGCACAAGGTCCAGCAGCATCGCCAACCGAGAAGTAGACAGGAAAAGTGAGTCTTCATACGAGCACCAGAAAAAGGCCAGTGAGATTAAAGTGAAGGAGGAACGCAAGGAAGACAACGATATCATTTCTGATGTGATTCAGACGCAAAGGGCCTCTGAGCACACGCAACCCACCTCGTTACCTAACGTCCATCCTAGCCCCTCGATGACCTCCATGCCAATGGCTATGGCCATGAGTGGGGTGCATCCCATGAACAGCATCAATACACTGGACAGGACACGGATGGTAGCTCCTTTTATGGGGATCAGTCCAATACCAGGAAGTGAGCGTTTTCCCTATCCTCCTTTCCACTGGGATCCAATGAGGGATCCTTTGAGAGATCCATACAGGGGGTTGGACATTCATCGGAGAGATCCACTCGCCAGAGACTTCTTGTTGAGAAGCGACCCCTTGCAACGACTGTCAGCGCCGAGGTTTTATGAAGCGGAACGCTCGTACAGGGACAGGGAGCCCCATGACTACAACCGTGATCATCCACTAGCTATGGATCCGAGGCGTGAACATGAGAGAATGAGCCACTTGGAGGAGCGTGAAAGATTGAGCATGCTCAGAGATGACTATGAACACGCACGCCTGCATCCCATTCATGCAGCTGCCCTGGATGGTCACATGCCTCACCCAAGCCTCTTGGCACCTGGACTTCCCAGCATGCACTACCCCAGAGTTAGCCCTTCAGCAGCACATCAGAATGGCATCCTTAATAAGACTCCTCCCACAGCAGCCCTGAGTGCCCCTCCCCCCCTCATACCAACAGGTGGAGCACGTGCTGGTTCTCCGAGAAGGACTACTCCCTTGACTAACACAGAGGCACGGGACAGGCCACCTTCCCACACACACAAAGACATTGAAGCACGATAATACAAAAATGGGGGGGTGGGGGGGGGAAGAAAATCAAGGTAACTTATTAAGGACACCCTGTCAGTAAGGGCCACTTTTGTAGCGTAATAACCCACTGTTGGAAGCGTTGGACTTCAATGAACTGTACCCAGTGGGTGTGGCCTTCACCATCATAAAATGTAAAAAAAAACACTTTGCAGAAAATACAGTTTTGTACATTTTAAGTTTAAATTTTGCAAATGTTTAATGTCAATTTTGTTCCTTTCTTCCTGTTAATTTTATTTGTAGTATATATATAAAAAAAAACAGTGTCGTGAAGAAAGAGCAAGCTGAAAAGAGTGACTGGTATATTTATCAAGAAACTGGGTATGTGGTAAACGGGGCAGTGGGAGGAGAGCTGAATTGTCTTTGAACGGTTATGGTTAAGATTTGGAGCGGAGAAGTTGGGCTGTGTAGACGATTGTGTATAAAGGGCAGTTCCTTGGTTGAATGGGTCTTGGTACAATATATGCAAAAAAAAGGAAGAGACAAAAAGCTTTACCATGTACAAATGTAAATAAATTTAGGGGTGGCTGTGTGACAGTCAATTCAGAAGCATTGGACAAAAGCGTGCTATTGGGAGATTAATTATCTGTTAACACAGTCTGCTTGTGCTGTGTTAGATAACTTTTTTTGTGGCTGTACAGATATTCCCAACTATGCAAGCAGGTGAATGCCCTGGCTTTTCATCCAAAAAAAACAAAATGTCTGCATTCCTCAACAGAGCCTTTTCGACACACAGTTCACTTAACCGCAAGTCTAGCACATTACATTGTGTCTGAGGATTGTAAACTATGTCGATGAAGTAAAATTAGTTCTGTTGGTCTAATAGTGTATTAAAGTGCTATCTGAAGTTGTTTATTCTGTTTGGAAAAAATTCTATCTATGACAGTTGTTTCTTATGAGCAGAGATCTATTTTAGTAGTCACCTGAAGGTTTAGTTGTGCGCTTCAAATTTGTGAACTCCTGATGTTGTGCAGTGTTTTTGAGGAACAAAAAATAATGTACACTGGATCAGTAGTGCTAGAACTCAATATTGCCTATAGATTTTCATTTGCAGATATGCTGTTTATCATGTACGTAATGAAGTCCTTTACAGATCCTATTGTAAAGTGAAGCGACTCTGAATCTTTGGCATGTGCTTCATAAACAAAACTTGTGTTATGTAAATTGTGCCATGTTATTAAAAAATCAAACTGAAGTGTTCTCAGTCTAACTGTGCTGTAAGGCTGTGTTAATAGTCTTTGCTCTCTGTTTATTGGCCTTTCACAGACTGAGTGGCTTAACAAAAAAATAGACAAACAAATACTGATGTGGAAAGGGCTTATTTTTATCATCCGTTTTATGACTTGGATTCAAGGTATGAACAGATGGATGTTTGACTGTAATGGAGAGCTTTCTTTTTCCCCCTCATAACTTACAGCTGTCCTCCCAGTCCTCTGGAAGATGTTGGCCGGAATTCTCCAGCTGTTCACGCCAGCGCGATTCTCCGGTCTGCCAGCAGCGCACCCCTGCCCACGGGTTTCCCGCAGGCATGGAGTGACGTCAGTAGGAATTCCTATTGATAGCAGCAGGATCAGAGAATCACGCCGCTAGCAACATTGTGTTGGCAGCCTCTGGGAGGCCGTTTACTACTGTTTGGACACCTTTCACGGACCAGCCCTCTCCTATTCTTGGCCAAGGTGATTATTCTTAATGGTTGGACTGCAACGATAGCAGGTTATTGTACCATGGAAGACTTCACAATCAAGCCAAGTAATGCTCTTACCCAACACCTAAAGATGGGTGCATCTTCACAGGGCTCATTGGATAATAATGAGGAGCAGGAACCTTGCTGACACGCAGCAAACTAATTATAACTGAGCAAAGAGGACATAGGCATGGTTCAAAGGATTTAACTCATCCTCAGAACCCTGTAATTGAAACTCCACATTAAGGTTTATCTTTGCGTGCCTGACTTTATCAGCTGGAGAGGTGGGCAACTCAAAGTTTTGAAACCAGTAGTATGGGGTGAGATTTAATTGGCGATAGTGGAGGGTAGCAGGTATGGCAGAGGGAAGCATGATAATATATAGGTATGGACAAGAGGGTCAATAGGTGGAAAGCTGCCAAGCAAGCAAGTGATCTTCATATCAAAGGAGACCCGAGTGCTGAAGAAGGTAATTCATTCCATTGTGTCTATGCTGTTTTCTTCGCTGAAGCAATTAAAATGAATCCCACTTCCCTGCTTAGTCCCCCACAATCCAGTATCTCCCTTTGCTTCAGATATGGAGCTGCTGTTCTCTTAAATATAAAGGTCTCAGCCTGAACTATTCCCCGTGGCAAAGCATCCCATACTGTCAACAATCATGGATAACATATCTGTACTATGCATAATATATTATGGAAATATGTCCTAATCTGTTTCACCACAATCATATACAGGCTTTTAAAAATTGATAGTGCTTTCATTACTAATTACCCAATCGTAATATTGCCTGTTGCTATTCATTTTATTAGATGAAAGGGTATCGAATACAAAATCAAGGAACCAGGTGCACAAATCCAGTTGCATAGTATGACATTATAGCAATTACAGAGATCTGGCTGTAACCTGGGGAAAGCTTGAAGCTAAAAATATTTACCAGGATCTTTAGAAAGAATGGAGAACAAGAGGAGGAAGTATTGATAACATACACAATCATGGTCATGAAGGGAGAGAATCTAAATGAGTTCATTAGCAGGAGGATTCATTGTGAAACAGGGATGGATGCCAAAGTACTGTTGGGAATACTTCAAACCACCTAGCTATGATTTAATGGAAGCATATTGGTGCATATTGATTAAGGAAGGTTGGAGGCATAATATAGTATCATGGGAAATTGTGCAGTTTATGTATTTGGGACAATATAACAGCACAAATAGAAAGGGTTGCAAAAATTAAAAAAGGATAAAAGCAAATTTCTGCAGATGCTGGAATCTGAAACCAAATGAGAAAATGTTGGAAAATCTCAGCCAGTCTGGCAGCATCTCTAAGGAGAGAAAAGAGCTGATGTTTGGAGTCCAGGTGATCCTTTGTCAAAGCTGAAAGGCATAGAAAGTGGGAGATATTTATACTGCAGGGTAAGGAAATAAAAGATGAATCATAGCCACAAAAACAAAAGGAAAGGCTGCTAATGGCAGTCGATAGAATAAAAAGTGTGAATGGCCAAATAGCAGAGAAGCTGAAATCAGAAACTGTGTCAGTTGAAGATGTGGGTGAGTGGCTGGGGGGTGGGGGGAATGGGTGGGAGAGAGATAAAATAGAGAAAAGAGGGGAGTAAAAGTAAGGAATGGGGATAAAATGAGGGGAAGAAAAATGAAGAAAGACAATAAAGGAGTAAAAGGTAGAGAACAGTTTCCTACTTTCACTGCCTTTTACCTTTGACAAAGGATTGTCTGGACTCGAAATGTCAGCTCTTTCCTTACAGATGCTGCCAGACCTGCTGAGATTTTTCTCTTTTGCTGACAAAAATTAAAAAGATTGATTGCATGCTGGCAAGATCGCTTCATAAAGCACCACGCCAGACTTAACAAGAGAGAAATTGGCACTTCCTAATCACAGAGATATTAGGCAGACAAGGAGGCCAATGTACACAAGTAACAGATTTGATTGCTGGTAGGAAAAAACATCTAGTAGTAACCATAACCTGATTGGAATCATTGCCAGACTTATGTCGCAAACGAGAAGGTTGCAGATCAGGGGATGAGCAGACAATTGATTTGAACATGGCTCAAATTATTTGTCAGTTTTATAAAGCAACAGTGAATGATGTTCAAGAGGGGAGTTAGTCAGTTGCAAAGCAAGTATATCCTTAAAGGCAACAGATGAATTTCTGTGACGATGTAACTGTGACCTATGAGGTTGGAACAGTTATAAAGAAAATGAGAAGGCTTATGCCAAGGTGAAGACTGATGATTATGGAAAGCAGCTAAAGGAGATTAAGAAAACAAGGCCAAAAGAGAGTGACAAAAACTTCACATATTTAGGATAATAACAGGACATTCTCTGTAAATAGGTCAAGAGTGATCTCTAGAAAGGATTAAGGCATGGCAATGCTACAAGATAAATACACGCCAAAACTACGCAATGAATATTTTGGGGAAAAAGATTAAATTTAGGGATACGTTGAGAACAAGTTGACAGGGAGAAAGTTAGAGAATTATTTAAACAGAAAAGCAATGTGATGGGGGTAACCCCCTAGCATAGTTATAATAGCAATTAGGTAGAAGGAGATAGAATTTGGGATGGAAAGGTTGTCCTCTCAGTGCAGCTAGGAATCAGTGTTGGGGCTCCTGCTGTTTTTTTTCTGCTTTCCACCCATCCTGAATGATCTGGCCTTGGGTTTAGACAAACGGCTAAGATTTTAGTTTTTAAACTTAACATGAACCTCGCCTCAGGAAAAACAATTGAATCCTCTATGGGGTTCAGTTTATATACTCATGGGAATGGCAAAACACCATAGTCTCTAAAATACAAAAAGATTTATATATTTCAATTGATCTCTCTAAAGGATTAAGGCATGGGAATGACAGAAGATAAATACATACCAAAACTATACAATGAATATTTTGGAGAAGAAAGGAGGAAAGATGGGAAGCAGGGATAAAAAACAGCAGGAGCCCCAACATTGATCCCTAGCTGCACTGAGAGGACAACCCTTCCACCCTGAATTCTCTTGGGTGTTGTAGATATGGAGTCAAAGGCTTGTCTTTTTCAGCGAAGAGGTTTAACTTGGCGAGGGTTAACTTGGAGCGTCAGCCCACGAGTACAAGAAATGTATATCAGGCAGCAAAGCTCCCTCCAGTCAAAAGCACAGTGAGTTCAACTTGAGACTCTCAGCAGCAGAATTCAGTTGTTGGGTATCGACTGTTGGTTGTTCCCTGTAATGTTAATCAAGGTTGGGTGTGATTAAGGTGAGGAACAGAAGCTAAACTGAAACAAGAAGCTGGAAGTATGTGAGTGCAGCCATTTTAGAAGTAAATAAACCTCTTATTTGGACATAGGACAGGAGGTTTCCCCAACTCCCATGTGGTGTGTATGCCGGCAGTGGAGATGCCATTGACTGCTGGTGAAATCTTCCAGTCCTGCTGATGTCTATGATATTTTGCTCGGATTGCTCATCCCACCACCGAGGACTCACTGCTGGGGGTCGCCTTTGAAGATCTGCTGATGGGAAGGCGAGAAAGTCCCTGAATACGATCATTTCATCTCTGGATTTCTCTAAAACACAACAATTGATGTGATGGAGAATAGATTTACCGGATCCAGAATCTTTGCTTTCTTTACCCAGAGATCCATCCTTACTGTAGGATTAATAGATTCCATTCTTCAAGACCTCATTACTCGCTACGGGCTGGGCAATCCAGATGCAGCAATGACTTAAGCAGGAGATAGTTGTACTTTGACTGGGAGCAGAAGGCCAGCAAATATCCAAGAAGCTCTCAGAAAACAGGTCTGTGTTTGATAAAGCAGCAAGTGCTCTCTGAAAATGCTTCAGGTCAAAGAAATGTGTAAACCTAATCGGTATACATTTTGCCAGAGTCCATCGTGGTCAGATAATTTCTAAAATGTGCCCAAATTGTGGAAGGACCCATCAATTCTCAATGCCATGTGCATCTCAAGGAAAAAAATATAATTCCTATTTGAAGGTGTGCAAGTCACCAAAAAATCAGATGTCATCAGTTTGACTCAAGCATTGGTTTGTTCCTGAGAGTGAGGTACAACATGTGTATACAATCATGGATGGTACAGTACTTTCAATCATTTTAAGAAATAGTCAAGATCATGGGCATCTCAGTGTTACTTCACATCATTGTTGGAGCAAATGAAGTTTATTGAGCAATAAACTCTACTGTTGTTACTTTTTGCAACTTTCTCTCATTCCTGTGACAGTCATTGTCCAAGCTTACAATGACTCAATTAATCCAGTTTTGGGAACTTAGATGTATTGTATTTTAATAACTTGCAAACAGAGATTAACAGTAGATGTTTATTAACAGTAGCTGAGCAACTCTTACATGCTGTATCTCTGCCCACACTCCAGGAGAACGCCTGTGCTCCCAACATGTGACCCCTTTTGTACCTGCGCCATCCCAACATCCACGTGACCACTCAGATTACACCTTCCCCATTTAAATTGGAACAACCGGTCGTACTGAGGTGTCACAATGTAGGAAAACAGTTATAAAGTACAAACTATTTGCACACACAAAATTAGACTGGGCTAACAATACATAACTAAAGTTGCAAAATACTGATTGACACATTGCCCTTCACGTCTCAACCCTCCCTTTAAAACAAAGCCCATTCCTGGATAAGTTCATCGCATGGCTCTTGAAGCTTGGGCTTGATTGGTGCCCTGGGTGAATGATTGTACCAGTTGGCCATGCTTGAGATGCCCTTTGATTGATGTCTTCAGTGTGAATGGCATCAGGTCTCCTTGCATGTACCCCAAGGCTTGCAGGGTTTACTTGTCGACCTTTGGCGAGGCCCCCATTTCCATTGGTGTGGACATTCTGGATTTTCTGGATGAATAATGAATATTCATTAGTGTACATGGTTGTCGCTGGCTGGCCAGCATTTATTGCCCATCCCTAGTTGCCCATGAACTGAGTACCTCACTACGCCATTTCAGAGGGCAGTTGAGAGTCAACCACATTGCGGTGGCTCTGGAGTCACATGTAGACCAGACCGGATAAGGACGGCAGATTTCCTTCCCAAAAGGACGTTAGTGAACCAGATCTTTTTTTGTTTGACAATTGACAATGGTTTCATGGCTATCAGTAGATTCTTAATTCCAGATAGCTTTTGCTGAATTAAAATTCCAGTATCTGCCATGGCGGCATTCGAACCCGGGTCCTCAGGACATTAGCTGAGTTTCTGGATTAATAGTATAACGATAATACCATTAGACCATTGCCTCCCCTAGTGCATAGGCTACGGTGGTGGTTGATGGTAATAATTCAGATACCTGCCACAGGTGACACCGGTTTCGTACATCCTGAGCACCGTCCAAAGAAACCATACAGTTGTTTGGCTGTGGGGCATGACTCTGTACCACCAACCAGAGTACATGTTGACTAGGAGCAAGTGCTGCTTAATGCTCCGTTCAAACATATCAGATGCCATGAAGGACCATGGGAGATCCAGGACCTCATGGCAGTGAAGTGGTTCTTTGGTTTGATGTGGCTTAAGTGCGTTGCATAGCATGCACCTGGATACTTCCCTCTCTATATCAATGACCAATAAAGGGATTCCTTTGCCCTGTACCTGGGTGGCACCAATGGATGGAGTTGCTAGTGTACTATCTCTAGAGAGTAGTGATGCAGTATCAACCTATACTGTCTAGTTAGCTCCTTGTGCCTGGAAAAAATGTATAGAGCGCGTGGGGTGGTTCCTTGAGCATTTGGGTCAGTCTTTCATATTGCCTTTGTGCAGTTGCCTGAATGTGATCCACTTGTAAGACATCCTTAAGTTCCTCAATTTGGTGAAATGAAAGGACCTGTATGGTTATGATGTCATTGTCCTGCTCACAATCTGTCTGGTCAGTGTTCAATAGCAAGGCTCTGGAAAGAGCATTGGCAAGTACAACTCACCAGCCTTGTGGACAACTCCTCACCACACTTGTAGACAACTCCTCACAGCACTTGTAGACAACACTGAGATTGTAACGCTGTTGCATCGTGCACTGTAGTCACGTAGACACAGTTTGAAGAGGCTTTTTAAGAACAGCAAGCAGTGGTTGATGATCAGTTTCAGAGTGAACGCATATGAAGTCATGAAATTTCTGACAAGCGAAGACGAGGACGAGGAGTTCCTTCTTAATTTGGACATAACGAGCTCAGTGCCAGTGAGGGCCTTTATGTGAATGCTACTCCTCTGCCATTCTGGATACAGACTGTGCCAAGTCCATGCTGGGAGGCATCTGCTGATAGGAGTACAGGGACTCGTACATTGGTATATTGCAGTGTTGGAGGAAATGGTTAAATGTAACTGTATGACGTTCCCATCACCAGTCGACAGCTTGTTGAAGGAGCTGACAAAGAGACCCAGTGACCTCACTGAAACAAGGAAAGAACTTGGAAAGATAGTTTGTCATTCCAAGGAAGCACTGTAAGGCGTTTTTGTCCTCAGAATGGCCAGAAAATGATTGCATGATGCAAAACTGGTGAGCTTAGACTGTGGATAGGTGGTTCACAAAATAATTCCGGACAAGGATCCACTTCCTATTCTCCAAGAAATAGCAGCATAATTTCATGACTGCACAGTTTTCACAAAGCTTGAAATGTGACTGCGATAGCTTCAGATACCGCTAGCAGAGCGAAGCCAACATCTGACAGCTTTAATTACTCACAAAGGTGTGTTTCATTGCATTGCAGAGTGCCCTATGGACTAAGGTCAGAGGGTCACTCAGCCTATTTGGCAATGCTGTTGTCTGTGGAAAGGCAGAACATAACCAGTGATTATCAATACTGCTCACTTGACCCTCGCAGCGCAATGAAATGCTTAATGAGGAAAATTGCATGTTAGTGGTGTCAGCATTGTCTTTTTTAGGGTATAGAGTGACAACATCTGGAGTAAAGCCTGCACACGATAATGTCAAAGCCACTCATTCAGTTCTGACATTGCCTAACATGGAAGAGTTGACATCTTCCTTGGTATCTTAAATTCATTCCTAAGCACATTGAGTTCATGGTGTCTTTTTGAGAATGGACAGCAGCACATCAAAAAGTATGTTAAATGTTGAAGGTGAAGATAACATCTGGCTGAGTGCTGTGCATTTCAGTCCAATCATGAAATGTACATCAGGACAGGAGTATCAGGGAATGTGATTGGAGTACATTGAAGGATGTGAATGACCAATCACTCATGCGTCACACCCTTTAGGGGAAATTGAAGGCAAATACTCAACTGGAGAGCAGCTGGTTCAAGAGTGCATCTACATTTGTGAACGTTGTCATGTATTTGTGTGGTAGAAAGTTCACTCTCTGCACTTATCACGAAGCATTGACTACATTGTTAGCCACATCAGGATCTAATCATCAATCTCTATCCATTTACAGATAGTTCAATTTTCTTCATCAGTAAAGCTTTGAGGTTGAGAAACTCTCAGCTTCACACAACTGAGTAGCTGTCATGTTTGACTATATCCAAAGAGGTGCGGGTTAGGTTGGCCATGCTAAAAAAATTGCCCTTAGTGTCTAGATGTGTAGGTTAGAGGGATTAGTGGGTAAATATGTGGGGATGCAGGGTTGGGGCCTGAGTGGAATTATGGTCAATGCAGGCTCAATGGGCTGAATTGCCTCTTTCTGTACTGTAGGGTTTCTATGTTTCTATATGACCGCCATGGACAACGCTAGCAGTAGTAAAGCAACTTGAAACTTTAAAGACCCCATGGTGTTTTCCTGTGCAACCATGAATCGTGTTATGCAAGAGGAGTTGAAGACAGAATGGATGACAACCACTGTGCTGCAGAAAGTAAGCCACTACTAAAAAACTGAACAGCCTTGTGAAATACAGGCAGAGTTAGCCTTATACTACAGAGTACGTAATGAGCTCATGTTGTTTGAAGACAACTGTATTACACATGAAACTCAGGCAGTCATTCCAAAAGGCTATAGAAATATGGGCTACAATGTATGCATGAGGACATCCGGCCCTTGTTAAGATGAAACAATGATCCAATGAAGCATTCTGGTGGCCCAGCAAGAGATCACTTCACAGAAGAGATCGTTAGAAA
This sequence comes from Carcharhinus amblyrhynchos, assembly GCF_965287045.1. Classification (NCBI taxonomy): domain Eukaryota; kingdom Metazoa; phylum Chordata; class Chondrichthyes; order Carcharhiniformes; family Carcharhinidae; genus Carcharhinus; species Carcharhinus amblyrhynchos. The sequence continues at coordinate 30,125,890 of NC_137346.1, forward strand.
CAGAATAGCTTCTACACTATATTAGTGTGGCACAGTGGACATCATCAAGATGCTGCAGACTTTGTTAGGTACCAAAGGTATTTATTGATAACGATAGAGAACAATGTACAGAGCTTGCAGCCTTTACACTCCTATTACACAGCTGCTAGATGTACTCTAACCGAGAAAGGAAAGTTTTAATATTTATTCGTCGCAAGTAAGGCTTACATTAACACTGCAATGAAGTTACTGTGAAATTCCCCTTAGTCACCATATTCCAGCACCTGTTCGGGTCAATTCCCCTAACCAGCATGTCTTTCAGACTGTGGGAGGACACTGGAGCATCCGGAGGAAACCCACGCAGACATGGGGAGAATGTGCAAATACAACACAGACAGTGACCCAAGCTGAGAATTGAACCCAGGTTCCTGGCACTGTGAAGTACTGTGCGTCACTGTGCTGGACTTCACCCGTATGGGGTGATCACTCACTTCCAGTTCCTATTGCTCCGTCCAGTCAAGTGACCACTTCTGCTGATAGACACACAACATCCTTCCCCCTTTAACTTTTGAATACAAACTTCAAAGTCGAACGACTCAACTCTCATTCTAAGCAACATTGCACACACAAATTAGGCATTTTTAAATTAATATAGTGATTGTTCAGTGCAGGGATCTTGAGGCTTGCATTTGACATACAACTTCTAGAAAGCATCAACTATGAACAATTCCAAATATCGTTTTGCATGGGACTCTTCTGTACAGGCTTGCTGTTTTCTGAGTTCTATTTTAGACTGTGCACTGACCACGGACTACATACATTAGTCGGTGGATGGTGTCACACTCCAATCCTTTGATGATCCTTTTTTCTGTCAACTCTACAATGCATCCAGGTACTGTCATTACAATATAACAGTCTTATGTCTTGACAGTTCTTGTGCAATCTCGATTTGTCACTTGTGAAGGAAATAGCCATGGTACTCTTTTTCCAGTACTTAGGTCATGTGATAAAGTTTCTTAACTTCCCAGCATTTCTATTCAGCATGTTGTCCATTGACCATGTTCTCATATTGATTTTTGTGCATTTATATGAATGTAACTATTTCAGCATCCTGTTCTGGCAGTTTCCTTCTCTGCCTGAATTGCTGCTTTGTTTCTCTCTTATACATCTCCTTCAACTGAGCAGATTAATTTACCAATCTCTTCCTATCATTTTCTGCATGAACCAATCTTCTGCTTAGACTTTATTTTAGACTTTAGTTCTTTATTCCAGGCCCCTGCTTCCTCCTCTGCCCTAAGTTTTTCGCGCACCATCTTCACTTGTTGTAGTTTGGTGTGAGCCCATTCCAGCTCCATCTCCTCCAGTTGTTTATCTTTCGATAATTCCTTTCCTTTTTTTCTTGATATCCCTCTGAAGTGCTCTTAGATGAACAGACACTTTGAAGTGGCCCCTCAGTTCCCTGTAGCAATCGCAGTCTTCAGCTGGTTTTTAAATTTGTTCCAACTCAGTTTTATTCCCCAACTGTTGCTTTCCCAGTCTCTCGCTCAGCTGAGAGCTGATTAAGCTGTTCTTCTGTTATATTTATTAGACAAATCTCCCGAGTTGCTTACTGATTCCAACTGTTGTGTTCTCTCTTTGAGTCTGTGCATTGGCAGGTCCTCAAACACCAGACAGTTTCTGCCTCTCCGCAGAATGCCAATTTCTCCAGCTCGTTTATATATTTTACATGACTGGTAGTTCAAACATTTGACTGGATAGAAGTATAGAATCCTACAGTGCAGAAGGAGGCCATTCAGCCCATCGAGTTTGCACCGACCGCAATTCCACCCAGGCCCTATCCCCATGACCCTATGCAATTGCCCTAGCTAGTCCCCCTAACACTAAGGGGCAATTTAGCATGGCCAATCCACCTAACCCATGCACCTTTGGATTGTAGGAGGAATGATGTGGATATGCCGGCGTTGGACTGGGGTAAACACAGTAAAAAGTCTGACAACACCAGGTTTAAGTCCAAACGATTTATTTGATTGTAAACTCACAAGCTTTCGGGGTTTGTCCCTTCGTCATGTGAATGGAGAGTTCTGGCCTCAGACAGAGCACACAAAGCACAGACAGTCTACAGATTACTGATTAGAATCGATTTTTAGAAAGATTAGCATTCTAATCAGTAATCTGTAAACTGTCTGTGCTTTGTATGCTCTGTCTGAGGCCAGAACTCTCCATTCACCTGACAAAGGGACAAACTCCAAAAGCCTGTGAGTTTACTATCAAATAAATCGGTTGGACTTAAACCTGTTGTCAGACTTTTTACTGTAGGAGGAAGCCAGAGTACCCAAAGGAAAAACACACTGACACGGGGAGAACATGCGAATGTCATACAGACAATGATCCAAGCCGGGAATTGAACCTGGGTCCCTGGCACTGTGAGGCAGCAGTACTAACCACAGTGCCACCTTGCCACCCCAGATCTCTAAAGGATTTCCAAAAATGGCTCTAGTGAATGGTGGCCCTTGCAGCAGATGATGTAGGATGTCGTACATGAACGGTATGAATCAAATCCTTGATGTATTTCGCTCTGAGACTAGAAGATCTCTCATATAATTCAAAACTGTGATCACCATTACATGGGATTTCCTTATCTCTTCTCGAGTTCCATATTCTGACCTCTGGTGAGTTCTGTTTGTGCTTTTTTTCTCTGCTGTTTCACCTTTTATCCACAGCTTCCTGCTCTAACTCTAGTTCCTTTGCCACTTGTTGGTGAATGTTGTATTGTTGCTTACCGCTCGTAAGATATTTCTTAGTTACTATTACCTTTTCATTGTCCTTGTTTTTCTCCTTGCTCTGCGATAGCTGACCACTTAATTAGATGATGATCGCTTTCACCTTATTTTCCATTTGCTATAGTTATCAGTCAAATTTATCCAATTCTTTTTCATCTGTAGTTCTTTTGTGGCTGGCCTTATTTTCTGACTGATTACAGCCTTATTGTCTGCTTGCAATCCATTGCTAAAACTTTCAAGGAGCTTCTCATTACCATACAAAAGGATGAGATGCAACTGAATCTTGCTGCCTTCAGTTCTTTATTTAGTCAGTAAGGGTCTTCCATTGCCCTTTTCCAGGACTCCTCTGTGTCCTCTTGTCTGTGGGCATCCAGTGCTCCCCCATCTTGGCTTTCTCAATATCCCACTCCCAGCTGTCTTTTACTGTCTAATCTGAGTCTGGCATTGCCTCTTCCTTGCGGGATTATTACCTCCTCTGAGCTCCAGCATTGCCTCTTACATGAGGTCTTAATTTCCTTCTCTGAGGTCGTGCATTGCTCATGAATCCTGTTTTTAGAATTGCTGTCTATCCAGGATCATCTCGGATTTTCTTGTTCCTTGTACTTTGTCCCTTCTTGTGGTTGTTGCATTAGATATAGTACAAGTTTAAGACTGTCAACTTTCCTTTTCTTAACTGTCAATAGCTGCTGTCTCTCTCTGGGCTTTTCCTGTGCTTTTGGATTTTTGGTGGGTAACTACAGCTCCTTTTTGGACCCTTCTTTAGATTATTAATTTCTCTCTTTTTCTTTTCTGTTAGAAGTTTTCCAGAATGATATCTATAATTTCGTATTCCTTCTGGCTGGCTGGAGAGCCCATTTTTCCCTCCTGCTCCTGAAGCCTTTTCTTGTTAATTTCAGTAGTGGCTCCCTTGCCATCGATCAGAACCATTATCCTTTTTTAAAAACCTCAGTTTATTTTCTCTTATTTTTAGCCAATACGGGACTTTGCATCTCCAAAATTTAAATCTTCACTGCCCACACTACCTGCTTATCCTGTTCAGATCATGAGTCTTGCAAATCTCAGTCTTTTCACTTTCCCTTGTCCCTGGAATAAGTTCTGCAGTTGCTGGGGCATTTCCCCCTTTCCTCTTTTTTTAGCCTCTAACCTTATCTAATTGCGGAAATTATCTGCTTCCTATTTCTGAGTTTTTTTGAAGAGGTGACAAGGATAATTGAAGGGAAGGGCTGTGGATATCATTTTGATGGACTTGAGTAAGGCATTTGACAAGGTCCCGCATGGCAGACTGGTACAAAAACTAAAATTACATGGGATTCAGGGTGGGCTGGCTAAGAGGATATAGAACTGGCTTGGTTATAGAAGACAATGTTGGAAAGGTGCTTTTTAGGATGGAGATCTGTAGCTAGTGGTGTTCCGCTGGGATCTCTGTTGTTTGTAGTATATATAAATGATCCGGAGGAAAATGTGGGGGGTTTGATTAGTAAATTTGCAGATGATATGAAGATTAGTGGAGTTGCTGACAGTGCTGGGGATTGTCAGAGGATACAACAGGATATAGATAGATTGGAGATTTGGGCACCAAAATGGCAGATGGAGTTTAATCCAAACAAATGCGAGGTGATGCATTTTGGAGGATCAAATTTATGTTTGAATTATACTGTAAATGGCAGAACCATTCGGAATATTAACATACACATCCACAGTTCCCTCAAAGTGACAACACAGGTGGCCAAGGTGATTAAGAAAGCATATGGCACACTTACCTTCATCAACTGCGGCACTGAATGCAAGAGTTCAGAAATCATGCTGCAGCTTGGTTAGGCCGCATTTGGAGTATTGTATGCAGTTCTGGTCATTACACTACCGGAAGGATGTGGAAACTTTGGAGAGAGAGCAAAGAAGGTTCACCAGGATGTTGCTTGGTCTCGAGGGTGTTGACTTTGAGGAGAGGTTGAATAAACAAGCGTTATTTTCACTGGAAAGACAGAGGCTGAGAGGAGACCTGAGGTGGAGATGCCGGTGTTGGACTGGGGCGGGTACAATAAGAAGTCTCACAATACCAGGTTAAAGTCCAACAGGTTTATCTGGTAGCACAAGTTTTTGGAGTGCTGTTCCTCCATCAGGTGAGTCATCTATGATGAAGGAGCAGCACTCCAAAAAAACTCACACTACCAAATAAACCTGTCGTACTTTAACCTAGAGTTGTGAGACTTCTTACTGAAGGGAGACCTGACAGAGGTCTACAAAATTACTGGACGCATAGACAGGGTGGATAGTCAGAGACTTTTTCCAAAGGTGGAAATGTCAATTACAGGAGGCCACGGGTTCAAGGTGAGAGGGGAAAAGTTTAAGGGAGATGGGTGGGGTAAGTTTTTCACTCACAGAGTGGTGGGTGCCTAGAAGGCACTGCCTGAGGAGGTGGTGGAAGCAGGCACATTAGCAATGTCAATGAGGCCCCTGGATGGGTACATGAATAGGGGAGAATGGAAGGATATGCACCAAGTAAGAGCAGAAGATTTGTTTTCAGTTTAGTTAGGGCATCATGATCAGCATGGGCTTGGGGGGGGGGGGGGGGGGGGCAGCGAAGAGCCTGTTACATAAGAACATAAGAACATAAGAAATAGGAGCAGGAGTAGGCCATCTAGCCCTTCGAGCCTGCCCCGCCATTCAATAAGATCATGGCTGATCTGTCGTGGCTCAGTTCCACTTTCCCGCCCTCTCCCCATAACCCTTAATCCCCTCTCTTATCAAGAACCCATCAACCTGCTTCTTAAAAATATTTAGCGAGGCAGCCTCCACCACTTCAACGGGCAGAGAATTCCAGAGATTCACCACCCTTTGAGTGAAGAAGTTCCTCCTCAACTCCGTTTCTTGTGCTGTATTTTTCTTTGTTCTTCCTTGTAACTTTAAAGCTGCTCTGTTTCCTATGCCTTTCTCCCTCCCTTCCAGAAAAAAACCTGAAAGTTAAATTTTACTTTTCTTACTCCTAAAGCCTGATTTTTCTTCATTTCAATTTTCTATCTCTTTCCAAACCTGGCCACACCGGATGTATAACTTCTGTCCCTTGGGGTCTGGCACTGCCTGATCAACTCTCTCTGAATCTATTCACCCAAAAACAGGCACACAACTGAGTATCCCTCTTCACCTAACGTGATACAGGTAAGCAGTGACATCTTAATCTATCTGTCTCAGCTTCAATATGTAATAATACCGGCTCACTTGAGATATCGCCAAGAGGCTGCAGACTTCATTAGGAACAAAAGTATTTATTGACAATGAGAAACTATGTACAGGAGGCTTTAGCTCTAGGCTGCCTGGAAAGCTCTCCAGCTTTTACATGTTTACTACATGGCTGCCAGATATAGTCTGCCCGAGAGAGGACTTCACCCTTTGGGGTGCTCACTCATTCCCAGTTCCCATTGGTCCCTCCACTTAGGTGACACCACTTCTGCTTAAAGAGACAGACACCGCCTACACAACATCCACTCATTAAACCATGTCCCATACTTCTGCAACTAACCCCAAGGCCAACAAAACCATGGCAACAACTCCAAGTCGATATTTTTGAAGAAGTGCAAACAGCCCCTAGGAATTAACATTTTTCTGCTTGTTGTTCGCGATCTATGTAGCAAATAGCCGGAAATCACTGCAACAAATACCATAGCAACTTCAGTCATTAACATTCCAGACAGGTTGTTTACAAAATAGGGTTCGCCAGAGATTATTGTTACAGATAATAGACTGCAGTTTGTTTCCAGTCTGATCACGGAGTTCTTAGCAAGCTATGGAATTCACCGCAATCTGACATCATGCTATAACTGGAAATTGAATGTTGGATCGAACAGATAGTCTGAGACATAGTGGCCAGAATTTTACTGCCCCATCCACCACAGGAATTGGAGCAGGCGAGGGGGTGGACCATAGAAATGTCCGTTGACCTTGGGCGGGATTTTCCGGTTTCAGGGCGAGCGAGGCTGTAAAATCGCCCAGTATGTCAAAGGGAAAAGTATTTGAACATTCCATTCAGATCCTGCTTCCCACATATCACCCCACACTCTCTGACCAGAAAGACATTGGCTGAACCTATGACCGATCACACATTTTGCTGCCACTGACCATTCTTCAGCCAGAATTGCCATCCAACTGGAATAATAAGAGCCAAAATAAAAGAATTAACAAAACAACAAGGTAAAGCAAAACGCACGTCAACAAGTGGACAGGATTTGAATTTGGAGATCTGGTTTGCATCAAATGGCCAAGTCAAATCACGACCATAAACTTGCATTATCTCTATCAGTACTAAAGCATGCAATTGCTTTGAATCTATATATCTGTTGGATGCCAACACAAAGTGGGACGTGAGATGCTCGATAGCGAGCAGACCAGGATATTTCAGGGACTGTAATTATGAGGATATATTTCCTTTTCCGATGAGTGGCTGCAATGTTGATCATTGATCACACAGAATCATAGCCCCAAGTTCATACATCCCAGTGCTGTCATCAACAACATACATTTCGCAAAGATTCACCCAAAAAATTTGTGTTAAAACAGGAGTAAGTCCCACTGGTTTTTCTCAGCAGGATTTGCAAAACGAGTCTCCCACACTCTGGAGAGGCCGGCAGTGCTGAGCGGGCCACTGCGCATAAGGTGATCTGTCACTGTCGGAATTGGTGCAAGCTCAGTAACCCTGCACTGCTGGCTTCCTGGTCGCTGACCAGCTCAATCACTGGCCAGCCCCACGACCCCACCCCCAACACTAGCCACGCTACCCCACACCCCCAACCACCCAATAGTCTGGGCCAGTCTTGATTTTCCCCCCGCCCCTGCCATCTCTCTGGCAGTCCCGATCTCTCAATCCTCCAACTGAAAGCACCCCCATCGGTAGCCCCAATCCCTCCAGGGAGGCCAACCCCACCCCCCATCCCCCACAACACCAATGTCCAGCCTTGATTGCTAGCCTCCCCTCCCTCTGTCACCAAGCCCGAGAGTGCCCCCCCCGCCCCACTGATCACACCCAGAGCAATTATGAGGGTACATTTTCTGCTCAATGCCTGGTGGGCAGAGCCAAAGCACCTCTGAGCATTGCCACTTTGCCCCTTGGGCAGTCCTGGGGGGGCCAGACCAGCGTTGCTAAGCTGCTCCTTTCCTTACCACCGAACTGCTGGGTGATCCCTCTTCACTCCAATGGGTCAGGCTGCCAGTTTCTTGCTAGTGGAGAGCTGTTGAAACCCCGTTGAGTGAAACATTCCTCGGGGGAAGGCAGGTGGTCGATGGTGGTGACGGTGGTCCAGATACTTCAGTCCCGGACCCACTAACGACATTGAAATCTACATTTAAGTAAATTATACAGCTCCTGGCGCGGAGCTAATTGCGCCTGAAATCCGATGGCTGGAGCCGCGTGGAGGCCATTATGCCCAGTCGGGAGACTGTTACATGGCTTCTGCTTGAGTCTCCCAGCTAGAGCAGTGCGGTGGGCTAGGAGAATCACCCCCACTTCCCAGCCCAATTTCTCAAACTGATTCAGAACTGCTAAAAAAAAAGCTGATGTAGACACACAGTTGTCATTTAGGATGGTTTCATTTGAAATAAGGTCTTTTTATTGTACAAGTGGAAAAGGGATAGTGTTTAATTGCCCGGTGGTCTAATGGAGCAATGGGTCTACCCCTACCCCTGAGCCAGAAGTTCCGGATTTAAGTCCCAGCCAAGAGCTTGATGGCCAAGGAAGGTGCATTCATAATGTGATCAAGCATGTGTCAACCTGTAATTCCTTCCAACCATGCCAAGAGTGGGAGTGTCACCTGGCAGCCATGCTTGGTGTGGAGTGGCGCCCTCAATCTGTAAGTCCCTGACAACAGACTAGTTCTGGGGATTACTCACTACGGAAACAGATAAAAGTCTATCTTAGTGAAACACTAAGTGTGGGAAGAGAATTGGAAGTCAGTTGTTTATTTTTGATTGTTTGTGTCTATTGACTGTTTTCTGTGCCATTGGTCAAGGCCCAGGTGTGGTTTCAGAGAGGAACAGAAACTAAACTGGAGCAAGGAACAGGAAGCATGTGAGTGCAGATGTTTTTACAGTTAATAAAGCTTCTATTTCGATATAGAAACTGACGTTTCAGCCCTGCACATCCCCAAAGCACAAAACACAACACTTGTCAAATGTAGATATTTCAAGAGACCAATTAGAAGCAGGTTGTAGCTGGAGAGAGGCATTGCAATTTCTTTGGCAGCGTGATGAAAACGTGGCTGGAGCTATGGCCAGATGGCACAAAGATATTCAGGAGTGGGGAGAAACTCTAATTAGCAGGATACGGGTAGGGCCAAAAGGATTCAATGAAATTAGCATCCATAGTTGAAGCAAAAAAGGATGAGGAATTAAAATCCCACCGTGGCTGAGGCAGAATAGGAAGCAGCGAATGTCCCTCTTATGGAGATAGAGGGTGAATCATTGGAATACCACTTAGGTTGGAGTTTAAGGGCCAGACTGGAAAATATTCAGTTGGGTAAACAAGTAATGTAAAAGAACATCCAAAGCTTCCTGGAGCTCAAAGAGTAGAACAGAAGCATTTTCTGTGGGGCAAGGAAACCATAAGATGAAGGAGCAGAATTAGGCCATTTGGCCCATCAAGTCAGCTCTGCTGTTCAACCATGGCTGATATGATTCTCATCCCCATTCTCCTGTCTTCTCACCATAACCCTTGATCCTCTTATTGATCAACAACCTATCTCTCTCTGTATAAGAGAATAAGACCTCATCAAAGTGTACCTGGTCCCTTCACAGGCATGGAAAGTTGATCTTCAAGGATACTAAGCATAAAAATAAGAAAGAGAAATGTTCAAATTATTATGATTTGTGAAGGAGAGGTTGAATGCTAATAAACTAAACAGCATGTGTAATGAATTCAGGTACAGGGGTCAGGTAATGGGCAGAACTACATTGTACCTGGCTACCCAATGGCCAGAGTTCTCCAACTACATCAGGATGAGCACTAATTGCTTACGTTGCAAATTCCATTCCGAATGTTTACATAAGCACCGCCAATGACAAATGTTGAACAAAAATTTACTCAAAATCATGAAGCTGGAAATAAGTCTCTTGGACAGAAAATATCATTTTTTTAAGTAACTAGATAACTTTAGTTTGGGAATACAGAGGAGTATAACCAAGGAGTATAACCAAGATGGGCATCACGGTGGCACTGTGCCAGGGACCTGGGTTTGATTCCCAGCTTGAGTCACTGTCCGTGCAAACTCTGTACGTTCTCTCCGTGTCTGCGTGGGTTTCCTCTGGGTGATCTGGTTTCCCACACTCCAAAATGTGCGGGTTAGGAGCAAATGTTAAATTTTGAAAGGAGATGGGCCAGGATTTTTCAGCCTCCCATTCCCCCTGCAGCGTTTTCCGGCAGCGATGGTGGCTCATTATTGGCCACTGGCAGGATCTTCCAGGCCCGGCAATGCCTAACATTTTGTACGGCTTGGCCACCCCGCCTTTGTGGAACCTGCCACAGGGGGAATCGCCTCTGGCAGGACTGGAAGATTCCGCCAGCAGGAAGGACAGGAAAGTCCCAGAAAGTCACAAAAATTAAGTGTTGTGATCATCTTCACAGCCACTGGCGAGACTGTCCCCATTGTTAACATTGTCGACAGGATCGATGTTCGGAGACTCTAAAAGTTGTCACAGTTTTCTTGGTAAGGTGGACCCTGTGAAGACTGTTGTCTATGGACACTCTTAGGAAGATGCGAATAAATCCTTGCTCATTGCCACATGAGTTCAGTAGCCCAGCTTTAATGCAAACAGACCTCGCATCCATTAGAATCATTGAATCTCCACAGTACAGAAGGAGGCCATTTGGCCCATCAAGTCTGCACCGACCACAATCCCACCCAGGCCCTATACCCGTAATCCCACACATTTACTCTGCTAATCCCCCTGCACTAAAGTCAATTTAGCATGGCTAATCCACCTAAACTACACATCTTTGGACTGTGGGAGGAAACTGGAGCACCCGGAAGAAACCCACGCAGACATGGGGAGAAAGTGCAAACTCCACACAGACAGTGACCCAAGGCTGGAATCAAACACTAATTTATTCTTTGGTTCCACTTCCCACAAAAACTCCAAAAGGAGAGTGCTACATACGTATAACAGGAACATAGTTTGCAAGCATTTCATTAATTGTTAGCTTTTCATTGTCAAAGATGACCATCCATTACTTTCTTGTCAAGTAAAAGCTGCTGCCTGCACAATTACCATGCGCTGACATTGCAATCAATGTTTCCTGATGTCAAAGAATGCAGGAGGACCAGGATGACAGATCTCTTCCGTGGCAGCACCATTAACCCTGAAAAAAGAAGTCCAGCAATAGGTAAACAATTAAATTCTTACTTATTACTGGGTGGATAAGGTATTTGGAGCGAAGGGACTTGCTTAAGTTATCACCTGGCCCAGGAAACACATCCTCTCACTTAAAAAATGAGACTACCTGTTTTGTTCAAGGTTCCATACAACTTTATGAATACACTCACTGAGTGGTTGATGTCTGATATTGGGGGGCAGCACGGTGGCATAGTGGTTAGCATTGCTGCCTCACAGCACCAGGGATCTGGATTCGATTCCCGGCTTGGGTCGCTGTCTGTTTGCACGTTCTCCCTGCATCTGCGTGGATTTTCTCCGGGTGCTCCCACAGTCCTGGTTGACCATGCTAAATCTTCCCTCTGTGTACCCGTACAGGTGCCGGACTGTGGCGACTGGGGGACTTTCACAGTAAGTTCATTGCAGTGTGAATGTAAGCTTACTTGTGACTAATAAATGAACTTTAATTTTACTGAGTGCATTTCTGATAGGAAAATTGGGAGATCTTGCCTGAAGATGTGCCCTTTATGTTTATATGATGTGTGCTGCTGCACACGTTTTGTAAGCGGCCACCTAAAGACAGCTTCAAGGACCAGATCACAAGTTACGTTATTTGGGAGCCTTCTTTCAGATTAAATGCCTCATTTGTTTTTGCAGGCCAAAGCCAATGTTCCGCATTGATAGGTCTGATTCTGCCAGACGGACTTCATTATCCCTTGAAAAATAAATATTTTTTCCTATGTATGTTTCAAGTCGGAAAAGTGGCTTCAAGTCAACTTTGTAGCTTCAATCTGTCCATTTCGATGACTATGACTTGATTTTTGGTTCAGTGAAGCAGTAGGTAATTTCTTTGGTAATGTCCATCTAATTGTTAAACGAAAGAGGTTCTTGTTGTCTGCTTTATTCTTCCCTGGCCTCATTACTCTCCTTTCCTTAACACATTACAGGTAAATACTCTGTGTCATTTCACTGAACCCAATCATTGCTGTACATTTACAAACATCACTGGTGCAACATGCAGCAATGATTGAAAGGCTACGTGCCTGATCTTAGACTTCACTGAGTTACGCATCTACATTGCACTGCTATGGGGGAAGGCTGAGTAGAAGCTCTCTATCAGTTAGCGTATGAGTGGTGTGAAGAAAGATAATAACAGAGGGAGGCCTGTTCTCAAGCTGCTGCCATGTGATTCTTAGCAGTGAATAAAACTGATACTGGTTTTATAAAAAGTAGCATAATTTGCATTTGCATAGCACCTTTTACAACCTCTAGGTGTCCTTAAGTGAGCTGGAGCCAATTAGGTACTTCTGAAATAAAAAGCAAAATGCTGAAAAAAATTCAACAGGTCTGGCAGCATCTGTTGTGAGAGAAGCAGAATAAATGTCCTGAGTCTGTATAACTCTTCTTTGGAGTTAAAACTATGATAAATTTTATAATGTTTAAGAGGATGTGGAGCAGGTGGATTATACTAAAGAAACTGCTCTCAGTGACAAAAAGAGTGTGTTAATAGCAGAACAAGGATCAGCGCTCTATTGAAGAGGCATTACTATTGTAATGTGAGAAAAACAGGATCCAGTTTCAGACAGTAAGCTGGTACAAAGGTGATTTTGGCCTGGACACCTGACGTGATGTGGAAGAAGATGCTGGTATCTCTGGGTGACACACTACTGTCTCTTGGTTGGATGATGTACATAGCCTGGAGGACTCGGGGAGAAAGTTCCAATTTTTACTTTCACCTCTGGATGTCTGAATTAATTCCACAGGGAAATGTGGGAATCTAAGGCCTTAGGCATTGCAATATTTTAAGTTGATCTGTTTTTTCAAGAAGATGCACTTTTTAAATGCATACATATGGGACTTGGTTCAGGCCTCTCCCAAGGTTAACATGTATGTTCAGGTGGCAGTTAGGAAGGCAAATTCAATGTTAGCATTCATTTCTGGAGGGTTAGATTACAAGAGCGTTGATGCATTGCTGAAGCTGTATTAGGTTCTGGTCAGACCCCATTTGGAAGGATGTGCTGGCGTTCCAGAGGAGGTTCACAAGAATGATCCCGGGAACGAAGGATTTGTCATACGAGGAGCGGTTGAGAATTCTTGGTCTATACACAGTAGAGTTTAGTTGGATGAGGGGGCATCTGATTGAAGCTTACAAAATACTGACAGACCTAGATAGAGTGGACGTGGAGAGGATGTTTCCTGTAATGGGAGACACTACAACTCGAGGGCACAGAGTGGTGTATCTGTGGAACTCTGCCACAGATGCCTGTGGAGACCAGGCTACTGAGTGTCTTTAAGACAGAGATGGATAGGTTCTTGATTAATAAGAGGATCAAGGGTTAGGGAAGAAGGCAGGAGAATGGGGATGAGAATCATCTCAGCCATGACATTTTGTCTGTAGATAGCTGCATTTAAAAGATAATTTTAATTTGCGCTTAATTCAAAATCAGTGGAGCATAATTTCACTGTGAGACTCGTTGCTCCCAGAGTGATACACTCCTGTACTGTCCACTTACATTGCCATTGTTTGTCAGATGGAGGACGTGCAGGGACGCGTGATAATTTAACATATGCTAATTATCTGCTCTAATTAGCAACATTCATAAAATGAGTTGAGATGCTCAGCTCTATTTTAACCATATTTCAAGCTGTGTCTTAAAAAAGACTCATTATTTTTAACTCATACTTGTTCTGTAAAAAAAAACACTCAACTGGAAAAATAATTATCTATTTTCAGTCAGTGCCAAGTTACATAAGAACATAAGAAATAGGAGCAGGAGTAGGCCATCTAGCCCTTCGAGCCTGCCCCGCCATTCAATAAGATCATGGCTGATCTGAAGTGGATCAGTTCCTCTTTCCTGCTCTCTCCCCATAACCCTTAATTCCCTTGTCTATCAGAAATCTATCTACCCGTGACTTAAATACATTTAACGAGGTAGCCTCCACCACTTCAACGGGCAGAGAATTCCAGAGATTCACCACCCTTTGAGTGAAGAAGTTCCTCCTCAACACCGTTCTAAACTGCTCCCTCCCCTTATTTTGAGGCTGTGCCCTCCAGTTCTGTTTTCCTTTCTAAGCGGAAAGAATCTCTCCACCTCTACCCTATCTCGCCCCTTCATTATCTTGTAAGTCTCTATAAGATCCCCCCTCAGCCTTCTAAACTCCAACGAGTACAGGCCCAGTCTATTCAATCTCTTCTCATAAGCGAACCCCCTCATCTCCAGTATCAGCCTGGTGAACCTTCTCTGTACTCCCTCCAAAGCCAATATATCCTTTCGCGAATAAGGGGACCAAAACTGCACACAGTACTCCAGTTGTGGCCTCACCAGTGCCTCGTACAGTTGCAGCAAGACCTCCCTGATCTATATATTCTATCCCCCTCGCGACAAAGGCCAAAATTCCATTCGCCTTCTTGATCACCTGCTGCACCTGCAGACTGAGATTTTGCGATTCGCGCACAAGGACCCCCAGGTCCCTCTGCACAGTAGCATGCTGCAGCTTTTCACCCTTTAAATAATATTCCCTCCTACTATTATTTCTACCAAAGTGGATAACCTCACATTTGCTAACGTTATACTCTGCCAGGTCCTCGCCCACTCACTCAGCCTATCCAGATCTCTCTGCCGACTTTCTGCGTCCTCCATGCAATTCGCTTTTCCACTCAACTTCATGTCATCAGCAAATTTTGTTACCCTACACTCAGCCCCCTCCTCCAGATCGCCTATGTATATGGTAAACAGTTGAGGCCCCAGCACCGATCCCTGCGGCACTCCAATAGTCACCAACTGCCAACCAGAAAAGCACCCATTGATTCCAACTCTCTGCTTCCTGTTAGATAACCAATCCTCAATCCATGCTAACACTTTACCCCCAACTCTGTGTATCCTAACCTTCTGCAGCAACCTTTTGTGAGGCACCTTATCGAACGCCTTCTGGAAATCTAAAAACACCACATCCACCGGTTCCCCTCTGTCTACCACACTAGTCACATCTTCATAAAAATCCAGTAAATTCGTTAAACACGACTTCCCCTTCATGAATCCGTGCTGCGTCTGCTTGATCAAACCGTTCTTTTCTAGGTATCCTGCTATTTCTTCTTTGATGATGGATTCTAGCATTTTCCCAACTACGGACATTAAACTAACCAGCCTGTAGTTCCCTGCCTTTTGTCTGCTACCTTTTTTAAACAGCGGTGTAACATTAGCTGTTTTCCAATCTGCCAGCACTTCCCCAGTGTCCAGCGAATTTTGATAAATATTTACTAAGGCATCTGCTATTATTTCTGCCATTTCTTTCAGAACCCTGGGATGCATTCCATCCGGTCCCGGGGACTTGTCTACCTTCAGTCCCGCTAGTCTACCAAGCACTACCTCTCCAGTAACAGTAATTGCATTAAGGACCTCATCTCCTACCATCCCTCTATCTTTAATATTCGGTCGGCTATTTGTGTCCTCCTCCATGAAGACCGACACAAAAACCTTATTTAAAGTCTCAGCCGTTTCCTCATTACCCATCGTTAAATCTCCCCTCTCGTCCTCCAAGGGTCCAACATTCACTCTAGCCAGTCTCCTCTTCTTTATATATTTGTAAAAACTTTTACTTTTTTTTATATTTAGAGTTAGTTTAGCTTCATACTCTATCTTTCCTTTCCTTATCACTTTCTTAGTCATCCTTTGTTGTTTTTTAAATCTTTCCCAATCTTCTGATTCCCCACTATTTTTAGCCTCTTTGTATGCATCGGTCTTTAATTCCGTGCCAATCCAATTGGTCCCTTGGATCATTTGATCCCAGGAGATTTTAACTCCTGCATCCTGCTTGCGTACTCCTGACTGTGACTCCTGGTTAGATATCACAGTTGGAGGAGTAGAGGAAAACCTGGTGGGTAATTCATGGGAGAGGAATGGTCTGGTCGCTTCCAAAGAGAAGTCTCACAACATCAGGTTAAAGTCCAACAGGTTTATTTTGTAGCACAAGCCACAAATAAATCGGTGCTACCAAATAAATCTGTTGGACTTTAACCTGGTGTTGTGAGACTTCTTACTGAGCTTACCCCAGTCCAACGCCGGCATCTCCGCATCAGCACTTCAAGAGAGCCATGGAAATGATCCTTGGCAAGCTAAGCACAAATGAGGATGTGATTCCTGGTCCAGGTGAGAGTCAAGTTGCCTCAACTAGCCAAGAGTCATATGCTGGAATTCTGCCACCATGAATTGAAGCAGGCAATGGGTGGGCAATGGAAATGACTATTGACTTCGGGCAGGGATTTCCAATCTCATGTGAGCGAGGCCGTAGAGTCTAGAGGTGTCCTCGTACTTCAGTTAGCCCACAAGGAAGATTTTTAGAAAAAGTGAAAGGACTTCCCTGTGCCACGATCTTTACTGCACCAGCTATTGCTGCTGGGCTGGAGACCACTTAAACTTCATTCAGGACATGGTTAAAACTGTGTCCGTACACTGATGGCATCACAAGAATGTGGCACTACCATTCAAATGAGATCCTTGCTCTTCTGGGCAAATTTTCCGAGGCTGTTAACATTATGCTGGGGTTGGGAGAACACTCCCTTCAGTTAGTTGGGTGTTATTTTGGGGAAAGGGGGTTTAGACTAGGCCTTGATGTTTCACAGAATTGTTATGGCACAAAGGGAGGCCATTTAGCACATTGCATCTGCATCCGTTCTCAAACGAGCATCATGGCTTAATGCCATTCCTCTGCCTTTTCCCCTACCCCTGAACATTGTTTCTATTCAAATAATCATCTCCATGCCACCTTGAATGCCTCCATTGAACCTCTGTCCACCACCTGCTCCACCTCCTTCCAGACCCAAACACATTGTTGTTTGTAAATATATTATCTCACATCACATTTGCTTCCTTTGCAAATCACTTTAAATCTGTACCCTTTCATTCTTGATCCTTTAGCAAGCAGGAGCAGTTTCTCCCTATTGATTCTCTCCTTCCCACTCATGATTTTGAGAATCTTCACCATAGGAAGATAGGAACATGAGTAGGCCATTGAGCTGCTCAAGTCTGCTCCGCCATTCAATGAGATCATGGTTGATCTATGCCCTAACTCCATGTATTTGCCTTTGGCCCCTATCCCTTAATATTTTTGCTTAACAAAAATGTGTCTATCTCAGATTTAAAATTAGCAACTGATTTAGCTTCAACTGCCATTTATGGAAGAGAATTCCAAATCTCTACCACCCTTTGTGCATAGAAATGCTTCCTCATATCTCTCCTGAACAGTCTGCCCCTAACTTTTAGACTTTTCCCCTTGGTTCTAGAATCTCCAACCAGTGGAAATAGTTTATCTTTACCCTGTCTTTTATTGTTAACATTGTGAAGACTTCAGTCAGATCATCCCTTAGCCTTCTAAAGTCTAGAGGAAACAGGTCTTATTTGTATAATCGCTCCTCACCCTTCTTGTAAGTCCATGTTGCAACCCTCCAAGGCCAGTGTATCCTTTGTAAGGTTTGGAGCCCAGATCTGCTCACAATACTCTAAGTATGGTCTAACCAGGGTTTTGTATAGCTGTAGCATAATTTCTGCATCCTTATATTCCAGTCCTCTTGATAGAAAGGCTAGAATTCCACTGGCCTTCTTGATTTTTTTCTGCACCTGTTCATGACATTTTAATTATCTATGCACCTGAACCCTCAAGTCTCTTTGGACATCTACGTATTTAACTTCATACCATCTGGAAAGTACTCTAATTTATCCTTTTTGATCCAAAATTGAGAACATCACACTTGCTTACAATGAAATCCCTCTGCCAAAGTTTTGCCCATTCACTTTGTCTATCAATGTCTCTTTATAATTTTATGCTGTCATTTACACTGGGTGGCACAGTTATTAGCACAGTTGCCTCATAGCGCCAGGGACCCAGCTTCAATTCCTGGCTTGGGTCACTGTCTCTGTGGAGTCTGCCCGGGTTTCCTTCGGGTGCTCCGGTTTCCTCACAAAGTTTGAAAGATGTGCTGGTTAGGTGCATTGGCCGTAAATTCTCCCTCAGTGTACCTGAACAGGTGCTGGAGTGTGGCATCTAGGGGATTTTCACAGTAACTTCATTGCAATGTTACTGTAAGCCTACTTGTGACTAATAAATAAACTTTGCTTTACTTTATACTGTCGACAATGCCATCTAACTTTGTATCATCCTCAAATTTGGCTATATGACTTCCTATGCCAGTACCAAATCTCCTTTATGTCGCCTTCTCTCCAAAGCGAACAGTTCCAAGCATTGTCTATTTGTACAGTATTCTGTTCATGGAAGTATTTGGGATGTTTGTGAAGAAAGGGCTAAAAGCAGAATTGTAGTCCCAACCATCCAGAAGATGTGGGTGCAGATGAGGTTAAAATTCAACAGTCTATCAAGTTAATGATACCAGTGCTGCATCATTACGAAGTAAACAGGCAAATTGTGCCGATCAGTAACAGTTTTCTCTGATTGGAGCTGCACACAAAGCTCTCTATACTTCATTCCTGCCAATATAAACTGGCAATGTTTACACACAGCCCCACAAAACATAATTACCAAACAAATAAGCTGGACAATGCATGTTCATTTACTCACACAACAGATGTAGAGCAAGCACATGGCTGTTACACTTCTACATTCCCTTCAAAATTCCAATAAACCCAACTCTACTTCTTTGCTTACAGGGCAAAGTGGCACCTTTAAAGGAGGAAGCGGACTCTGTCCAGGGGTAATCTCTCTCAGACAGCGTGAAGGAGTCAAAGCCGGCATGGTGGAGATGTGAGCTGATAAGTCTTGGCCATGGTAATCCTGATGAACCCCCCTGAAGCTTGAGACCACTGTCTTTTTGTTGTTGTTGTTGTTGAGAATTTCTGAGTATCTCTTCACAACTGGAAGTGGATTTAATGGGAATGTTGTGAAGAAATTCCGGTTGCTGCACCTTTTCAGGAGAACAATGGCTTGGCTTATTTTTGGGGCTTGGATCTAAACTTACACTTTTCCGCCACTGAGTGCTCACCACAGGTGAGGGTTTAATGACTTTGCTTTATGTTTTCTACAAAGAAGAAGGAAGAAATTTGAGGAGAAGCAGCAGTAGGAGGTCAGCTATTTAGTCATCATATGTATCGTCTGGAATCCACATGCAGGTATCTATTCCACTTTATTTATAGGTTAAGACGCACATGTCTTAAAAGTCAGCAACAAAAGTAAGAAGACTGCATTGCCTTTATGATGCTGCCGTAGAGGCTTTACGTTGCCATTGTAAGTAAAAATCATAAAAGTCCAATTTGTAAGCAGAAGTAAAGTGATGTCAGTCACCACTGATCTTGAAAAAAATTGCCCACAAAGATCTAAGAAGGACTATAATGTGAATTTCACCTTTCCCAATGTTAATTTCATTCTGGCACCTGGGTTTATATCGTGACCCTCAAATGTCAACAGGCTAAGCAGCCAGTCGCACTGAAGAATTTCTCAGACAGGAGTCCAGCAAGTGGCAAGCAGATTTTTTTCAACTCACAATTCTGAATTTTCCAAACAAAAAGCAAACTAAAGATTGGGACACGCATATGGTAGCATCTAAAATATAAAACTTCAATTCATTACAGTTAATTAATTTTAGCTGTTTAAAAAGCTATGGAATTTCAAATAATGGATTTGGACCATATTGACATTTGACAAATATAAAATTAGTTTTCAAGGCTGGTAAGGGTGTGCAGCTGTAATTATGACTTAGTTATGCCTTTTAAAGCCTGGTTACACCTTGTCCAACAAAGTGTAACATTTTAAAATGTTCTTGCAATGAGAATGCCATCGTTTAAATTAGGATTTCACACGATTCAGTGATTTCTAATTAATTTTTAATCTTCGAGGACTTCAACAACTGGGGAAGAGTGAGAATCACTGACAGTTTCAAAGATGGTAAAAGCTGAAAGTGTCACTGCACTTCACTGCAATTGTAAAATGGCTCTCAACTCTTAGGCCAGCAGCTCCTTTCAGGCTGAAATGGGGACAGTGGCTGTCAAATGAGACACAGATGCACCCTTCGCTGGACCATCAGTATGAGCAGGCTGTTAACTCTTACAAAGCAGCTGGATTTCTTCCAGTGCAAGATTCTGAACTGTTGAACTATGGCATGCATCACAATATCAACCCTTCACAATACTCTGTGTGACAAGGTGCCTTATCGGTTGTCATAATGTTGGACAGAGCATTAATCAAGAATTAATTGGTGTTTGCAACAAAGACAATATAATAGTTGTGGACTGGACCAATCTAATTAGCAAAGGTGGCCTCTCAGGTGGATTTATAGAATGCTTTCGTGACAATTTCCTGGAGCCAGTTGTGGAACCAACTCAGGATGAAGCTATTTTAGATCTAGTATTGTATAGTGAGGGAAGGTTAATTACTCAAATTATAGTAAAAGATCCACTGGCAAATCATGATTATAATGCAATTAAATTCCACATTAATTTTAGAAGAATATGTGCCAATCACAGAAAATAATTTTACATTGAACCAAGTGTGAGGTGAGCTTACCCTCACTGCAAAAACAAACCCCTCTGAGGACATGGCTGTATGTGTAGCTGAGCCAGATAAGCTCCCAGAGAGCTTTTGGCGTTTTATCCTTCCAGGACATGGTGTCCCTGAACCAACATGTGAGCAGATCTATTGCACTATGCTGGATCAACTCCCACTCAGTCTTTAATTTTGGAGGGAAGCCTGTTTCCTGAATCCACCCTGAAAGGTAAGGTCATGCCCATATGCAAAGTCCATGTCCGTTCATCTACTATACAATTTGTAGAACTAATTAACCCAATAGTGACAGCAGCATGCATAAACACTTTTAGCATGTCATTGATAACTTTCCACTTTCTTAAAAATAACCCTCAATTTTAATGCAGCCCAATAAATATGTCAACATCCGTATTGATAGCTGAAACCATAAGTTCTTGAAACTCTGTATGTTGTATAAATAAATATTGTGAAACTGACAGCATGGATCAGAGAGTCAGAGTTGTCTATCAGCAATGTTTTACTGTGCTTAGGTTTTTAAAGTGGATTATGGATTTCTGGGTTCTCTACCAAGCCTCAGTATATATGCCTTTACATCTATTCAGCTGCTTGCAAACTTTCCTGGGACTGGCTGGCCCAACTGCCATCCTCATTCCCCCGTCTCACAATGAAAATCATGCCTTCTTTGACACTTTCTTCCAAGCTAGGAAGGCCAAGCTGGGAATTTTCCCAACTCCTACTATGTCCCTGGAGGTTTAAAAGCAAACATCTTGTATCTTTCCATGAACCATACGCATCCTTTAACTAACCTGCCGATGTCCTTCTCGTTGCTCACCAAAGTCATCAATTTTGTACGGTCAGTAAAATTTCCCTATCGCCAAGTCACTAACTTTATAATACAGAAAATAAAAGTGGGCCCAGCAATGATTCCTGATGTTTATTTTTTGATCTAGGGTCACCAACATCGGATGAATTTCCAGATGCTGACTCCCATGCCCAATCTAATTTTTGATGAACAGGCCAATTAGTGGCCAGTGTACGTGGTGGTCACCCAGGTAAGGAGAATGGATGGTTTCCCAAGGCTGGTGGACCAACAGAAGGTCTTCAAGCAATGACAGATTGGCATGCCCACCATTATAAGTAGGAGTGATGTAGGGAACTGAAAGAAAGGTCACACCAAGCTGGAGGTACCCTCTGAAACTCTTTTAAAAATACAGCTAACTAGGGAGATGCTGTGCTGCACTGGGTTACACTGGTGCTGATTTCGTATCCAAGTTTCAATCGAGAGCTTTGGTGAGATCCAATGAGTGTGAGTGATTCTAAGAGTGTTAATATCACCTAGTGGGATAAAGGTGAGACATGAGAGAGCAGCTGGCATGCAGGGGCAGCGGATATCATTTTTATGGAGCTTCCCCTGTGTCTCAGCGCTGTGGCTGTTTCTGTGATTATGAGCTACCTGGCATCAATTCTTTCAGCTATTACTGGGGCAACTGACCCTTGTGTACATTCACCTTTCTCATTCCCACCCCAATCTGATGCGGGACGGTAAATGAAGAGAATTTCATGAGGTGTGCCAACATCCAGCGCTCATGGAGGGTTTGAAGACAGAGAGGTTCTGGGTCAGCGACACTTGCTGCGTATATGTGAAGGGAGCTAGGACAGGGCTGCCTGGGTTGGTGGTTTCTGCACGAGGACAGGACTATGCCAGACTGTGAGAGGTTCACAGGTCCAGGTATGCAGGGGTCTGGATTGTCCTCAGTGTGAGGTTCCATAGATCCAGAAGTTCAGAGCTGAGATCCAACACAGAGAGGAAACAACTCTTTAACACTGGGAAGCCTGAAACTGACATGGATCAGGTTAGCTGTATCACTTCAAAGAGCCAATGGAAGCAGTCAGGCAAGGCTTCCCATTCCAGAGGTCACCCCCTTCCCTCCAACTCAAACCCCAGTTGCCTCCATTGGGATGGATGGGCCTCCCCCAAGCAGGACAAAAAAGTTTCAAAATGACCACTTATCTCTGAGCTTCCCCTCAGATGCCTTGCCACCAGCTCCCCACTTTTCGAGAGCAACACCAAACTATCCTGCCTGACTTCTGATAATGAGGGTGTGAACATCACGTGGCTGCTGCATCAGGGTCAATCCCACTCATGACATGGAGATGAAGGTATTTGCATGGTAGTTGGGTTGCTGCCCGCTCTGGACATGAGCCCAATAGGGGCTGGCGGGGGTGCGTTGGTTGAATCCTGAGAGCCCCCATGCCCGTTGGGAATCACAATTTTTGGCCAACACCCCATTCAGCGGGCATCAGGATTCACGCGTGGCCAATTGAGGAAGTCGATGAATCCAGCCAACTCTCCCCACATAAGCCTTATGTAACAACAAACATCAGAATCACTCCCCACACAAACGTAGCACCGCATAGTTACACGGTTCCACAATATGCTGCTCTTTCTTTTCGCATCGTAGGTCAGGAGTCCTCTTCAACAGCAGCTTTCATCTCCAAGTCTCACAGGGGCAATTATCATCAGAAAGGCTCATTTCTACAAATGCTTCCCTCCCCACCCACCCACCTTCCCAGCTCCGCCCCCCCCGTGGGTCATGGCTATGCTGTTGATACATCTGTCCACAATTCCTTTTCAACTGACAAATCAATAAAATATGGAATGGAATGGACCACTGGCAATTGACAGAAACAAGTAGCTGGTGTTCTCCAGCAATGACAAATCACAAGGCAGCCATCCACACAACCTACAACGACCATTTGTTTTCAAGACACTACAGCAACAATCTTTCTTGCCAAGGATAATGGAACAAAGGATATAATCAGAACCCCATCACTCAAAATCTTCCGGACTACTTTTAGACTATTTGCATTTAAAAGTTTTCATTTTCAGAGCTACCATTTCAGCAGGTCATGCTGGGTTTAGTTGGTGCTGCCCATATAAATATTGGTGGAATACAGATATTAGTCTGTGATGCCAATACAACTAAAGCAGAAGCAAACAAAAACCCCCATGAGGTTCATGGTTGGCCACTTCTGGGAAAATACTTGGCTGTTTGGCATCTCTGAGCTGTTTATGCAGCTTTCCAGGTTTTAGATCTCTTGCCAGTTCAAACCTTAAACAGGGACTTAGGAAGGCTAAAAGGGACCATGAAATGTCCTTGGCAAGCAGGATTAAGTAGAATCCCAAGGCTTTTTATGCATCTATAAGGAGTTAGAGGGTAGCGAAGGAAAGTGGGGATCCACTTAAAGACAGTGGAGGGAATTTTGTGTGTGGAGCCAGATGAGGTGGGTGGGTTCCTTAATGAGTACTTTGCATCAGTATTCACAAAGGAGAGGGATGTGGTGGATGATGAGTGTAGAAAGGCAGATGTTGACATTCTAGGATATATTGAGGTAAAAAGGGAGGAGGTACTGGAGGTTTTGAAAAAACATTAAGGTGGACAAGTCCCCTGGGCCAGATAGGGTCTATCCCAGAATACTGAGAGAGGCGAAGGAACAAACTGCTTGTGGCTTTGGCCAAAATCTTTGTATCCTCTTTAGCAACAGGCAAGGAACCAGAGGATTGGAGAGTAGCTAACATTGTTCCTCTGTTTGGGAAGGGCAGAAAAGACAATCTGGGAAATTACAGACCTGTGAGCCCTACATCAGTGGTAGGGAAATTATTGGAGAAGATTCTTAGGGACAGGATACACTCAGATCTGGAAGACAATAGCCTTATAAGTGAGTATGGTTTTGTGAAGGGGAGGTGGCATCTCACAAACTTGATTGAGTTCTTTGAGGAAGTGACAAGAAAAATTGACCAGGGCAAGGCAGTAGATGTAGTATAGATGGACTTTACTAAAGCCTTTAATAAGGTTCCTCATAGCAGGTTGATACAGAAAGTGAAGTCATATGGGATCCGAAGTGAGCTGGTAAGATGAATACAAAACTGGCTTGGGCATAGAAAGCAGAGAGTAGCTGGAGGTCTGTGAGAAGTGGTGTTGCACAAGGATCAGTGCTGGGGCCTCTGTTGCTTGTGATATATACAAACAATTTGGAGAAAAATGTAGGTGGTCTGATTAGTAAATTTGCAGATAATACAAAAATTGGAGGAGTAGCGGTTGTGTGGAGTTTGTTAGAGTATATCGCAGGATATAAATTGGCTAGAGACCTGGGCTGAAAGATGGCGTGGAATTTAGCCCAGACAAATGTGAGGTGATGCAATTTGGAAGATATGTTGCAGAAGGAAAGTATTCAGTAAATGGTAGAACCTTTAGAAATATTAACATAGAGAGGGATTGAGGTGTGCAGATCCATAGTTTTCTGAAGATGGCAAAAAGGTGTTTGGCATACTGGCCTTCATCAGTTGGGAATTGAGTATAGGAATTGGAAAATCATGTTGCAGCTGTATAAGACTTTGGTTAGGCCATATTTGGAGTATTGTATACAATTCTGGTCACCACACCACCAGAAGGATATTGATGCATCGGAAAGGGTACAGAAGTGATTTACCGAGGCGTTGCCTGGTTTGGAAGATATGGACTATGAAGAAAGGTTGAACAAACTTAGATTGGTTTCATTGCAACATTGGAGAATGAGGGGAGACCTGATAAGAGGTTTATGAGATTATGTCAGGCTTGGATAGAGTGGATAGTCAGAGTCTTTTTCCCAGGTTCGAAGGATCAATTACTCAGGGGTGTAGGTTGAAAGTGAGAGGGGGGATGTTTAAAAGAGATGTAAGGGGCAGGTTTTTCACACAGAGGGTAGTGAATGTGGGAATGTGCTGCCAGAGGAGGTGGTGGAAGCAGATTCTATAATAACATTCAAGATGCACCTGGATGAATAATGGAACGGTTAGAAATAGAGAGATATGGACCATTTAGAGGCATGAAAATAGTAGATTAGAGAGACATCTTTGTCAACATAGATTTGGCGGGCTGAAGGGCCTTACCTGTGCTGTACTGTTCTTTGTCTTTAAGAGCTCTTGATTTATTTTCTGCTAAACAGAAAAACTGACCTCTTCCTGGGAGTGATTTGCTTCTTCCACACAAAAGAATTCTGTTCCTTTTGTTAAATTTATCCATGGGATACGAATGTCGCTAGACCAGCATATTTTGCCCATCCTTAGTTTTCTTTAGAAAGTAGTGGTGAACTGCCTTCATGAACAGCTGCACTCCATGTGGTGCAGGTGCACCTGGTGTGCTGTGAAGGTGGGAATTCTAAGATTTTGACCCAGCGACAGTGAAGGCACGAAGATATATCTCCCTGTCAGGATGGTGTATGACTTGGAGGGGAACTTCCAGATGGTCGTATAAGCTGCCCATCTCCTTCTAGATGGTAGGGGCCATGGGTTTGGAAAATATTGTCTGAGGAGGCTTTTTTTCCTCTTAGTGGCTGCATCCGGGCCTTCACCCTCCAACTCCCTTGCTTGTAGCTCTCCTTTGTGTCTTTCAGCACATGGTTTCTGGTCTTAACTTCGATCGCGTCGATACTATTTTCAAGTCAAGGGTCACCAGCTCACATAAGCACACTTTAATTATTTAAGAAATGTACAATTGTTCATTTTATAATTGATGCAGTCCCATAAAAATCATTTTCAAACTGCCTTAGAAACAATTCTAGATTCCACAGACATTAAGAAATTACCAATTGTCCCCAATGTAGTGGTTCTGGGTCGAAGTTATTACAGCTTTTATTGCCACTATTGAAGTTGTGTTCCCACAAATCTGCATTTGAAAGCCACATTTTGCTACGATTTTGTTAAAAGTTTGATAATTTAGTCTTTTCCTATATTTAATCGAAGAAGGAATTTAAATGAATTTTTATCTCAAATCCAGCTTTTGTATTTTAATGATTAAAATAACTGTTAGATTCTAGCTTTGCATAAATTGCAATTGTATAAAGATCCATTTAAATTGAATGCTTAGGCTTCAATATCTTTATTCAGAGTTTGCCCTTACTTGCCTGGAATAGATTCATTAAGTGAAAGTGGCCCTGATGAATTGTTTACATACACAGCTGGAATAACACTCTCAGGTCTGAACACTGTCGAGACATGGATTATACCCATGCTTTTAGCATCTAATATCAATTTTACCAAGGCTGCTCAGCGTTGAGTGAAAAGTCCTGCTGGCAACAACCATCTTTGCTATTCCTAAAACAAGTTAATGTACGCTTTCAGGAATGTTGTCCCAATTCTATTTGCGACTAATAACGCAGTAGATATTTTTCTGCAGAGAGGTAATAATCAACTACAAACATGAGACAATTTTCCAAGTTTTAAAAACTAGCTTTGCAAAGCTGTACTTGTGCACGATTCTGTTATCTAAGATTAAGTTGCCCCAGAATGTTGAGTAGACAATTGATTCTTTGAGAAGCCAATATCAGCTATATGCTATAGATACTACAGAAGCAACAGTGTGGTTTTGTTGACCACACTTTGCCTGGCTCTCACTCCTGTGATGTTAGTGTACCTTCAACAGTTTTTCTTTGATTCATGTTCATAACCTTAGGTGATGTCATTGTTGGAAGGGGAAAAAATTGTGGGCAGCCCAGCTGACAGGGATTTTCATTTTTAGCTTCAGTTTGGAGCTGTAGGTTTGATTTGGGTTTTAGAAGGGAGAGCAAGCTAAAAAGAAGTGTTTTCCCTCTCGCCCTGTTGTCTTAAAAATTCTGTTGGTTTCCTGAAGGGTGAAAATCTGCTGCTCCTGGCGGCTGGACCAGAGTCTCTTTCTGGTGCTTCGGGAAGCTCTCTTCAAACTGTTTGGAGTGAATCCAGAGACCTGCAGACTTCAGCCAGGGGACTCAAATTTCCTTTAGAACGTGAGTAGTAATCCATTCTGTGTTAAACCTATGAAAAGTATTTTTTTTTGTCGATGGGTTTTGGTTTTAATTGCAACACATTAGAGATATTTATTAGGATTTATATATTATAGTGGTTGTTTTGTTTCTTGTTTGTAATTGATAAAAGTTCTTGCTAATTTTCCTACTGTACATGTTAATTATATTCTTAAATAAATTTTGTTTGATAAAAGCTCCCTCGTGGAATCATACCTGAAGTGAAACCTATCATGATTATCCTAGCCAAATTCAAGATGCAAAACTTATGATTCAGGCAGGCTCCATAAAACAATCTGGAGTTTCCAACCTGAAACATAACATTTCCAGTGAGCATGTTTTCAGCAAAGGAACTGGGGAGAGAAGGGAGAACAAAAAAATGAAGTAACGATTTAGAAAACAGCAAACGGTCATGTAGCTGCAATTTGCAACGATTAATGATTGCAGTTAATGTAGGGACCAACTGAAGCCAGTGAATTCACTGTTTCAAGACAAACTCTAGGAATAGGTTTGATTTTTGATTTTGATTTAATTTATTATTGTCACATGTATTAGCGCACAGGGAAAAGTATTGTTTCTTGCATGCTATACAGACAAAGAACAAAGAACACCCCAGCATGGGAAACAGACCCTTCGGCCCAATGAGCCCACGCCGCCATCTTAACAAAGCATTTTCCTACATCTACCTTGCCCCGTGTGTATGCGAATGGTACCCCTATTGTAACCAGATTCAGGGGAGAATAGTGTAGGGTCAATTTGGTACACCAAACAGCCGAAGAGCACATCTTTGGGGTGTGGGAGGAAACCGGAGCACCCGGAGGAAACCCACGCAACCACAGGGAGAGTGTGCAAACTCCCACAGACACTGGCCCAAATCCATGTATCTGCATAGCTAGCAGTGATAGTCACTGAGCTGTTGTGGTGCCCATCTGCTGGTCCAGGTTTAAGCAGACACAACGATGCGAAGTACTAGGCCACTCTCGAAACATCCAAGAGCAGCCCACGCACGACCCACCGTGTGCATGCCCCTCGTTTGACAACAAGGGGGACCGACACACCCATAGACAAGGAAACAAGAAAATACAGAATGTAGTGTTACAGTCATAGCTAGGGCATAGAGAAAGATCAACTTAATGCAAGGTGGAAGTCCATTCAAAAGTCTGATGGCAGCAGGGAAGAAACTGTTGTTGAGTCGGTTGGTACATGACCTCAGATTTCTGTACCTTTTTCCCAGTGGAACATTTGGAAGAGAGAATGCCTAGGCTGTGTGGGGTCATTAATTATGGTGGCTGGTTTGCCAAGGCAGCGGGAAGTGTAGACAGAGTCAATGGATGGGAGGCTGGTTTGCGTGGCGGATTGGGCTACATTCATGAGCTTTTGTAGTTTCTTGTGGTCTTGGGCAGAGCAAGAGCTATACCAAGCTGTGATACAATCAGAAAGAATGCTTTTTTATGGTGCATCTATAAAATTTGGTGAGAGTCATAGCTGACATGCCAAATTTCTTTTGTTTTCTGAGAGAGTAGAGGTGTTGGTGGGCTTTTATGACTATAGTGTTGGCATGGGGAGACCAGGACAGGTTGCTGGTGATCTAGACACCTAAGAACTTGAAGCTTTCAACCCTTTCTACTTCGTCCCTTTTGAAGTAGACAGGAGCGTGTTTTCCTCTACATTTTCTAAAGCTGATGACAATCTCTTTCATTTTGTTGACATTGAGGAAGAGATTATTCTTGCCATACCAGTTCACCAGATTCTCCATCTCATTCCTGTACTTTGTCTCATCATAGTTTGAGATCCGATCCACTATGGTGGTAGCATCAGCAAACTTGAAAATCAAATTGGAGGGGACTTTGGCCACACAATCATAGGTGTATAAGGAGCATAGTTGGGGACACTAATGTTGAGGATGATCATGGAGGAGGTGATATTGACTATCCTTACTGATTGTGGTCTGTGGGTTAGGAAGTTCAGGATCCAGTCAGAGGGAGGAGCCGTGGCCCAGGCCACGGATTTTGGAGATGAGTTTCATGGAATTAATGGCGTTGAAGGCTGAGTTGTAATCAATAAATAGGAGCTTGACATAATTATCTAGGTGTTTCAGGGTTGAGTGCAGGGCCAGGGAGATGGCATCTGTTGTGGTCTTGTTGGGGCACTTGGCAAATTGTAATGGATCCAGACAGTCCAGGACACTGGAATTGATTCATGCCATGACTTGCTTTTTGAAACACTTCATGCTGATGTATGTCAGAGCCACTGGACGATCGGTCATTAAGGCACACAACTTGGCTTTTCTTAGGTACGAGGATGATGGTCATTTTCTTGAAGCAGATAGAGACCTCAGATTGTTGTAAAGAGGGGTTGAAGATGTCTGTAAATACCTCCGTCAGCTGGTCTGTGCAGGATCTGAGCGCTCGTCTGGGTACAGACTGGGCAACATCCGGGCCAGTCACTTTCTGTGGGCTGACCTTTGAGAAAGCTGCTCTGACATCTGCAATGGTGACCCCAGATACAGGTTCATCCAGGGCTTCGAGAGTGGAGGGCATGCTCACGCTGACCTCTTGCTCAAAATGGGCATGGACTGCATTGAGCTCATCAGGGCGGGGTCCCATTTCTGAACCTTTCTGTTAGATCCTGGAAACGAGTCACCTTTTTCTTTTGGAAAAATACACCATTTGCCTCTAAGCATTCTCTTTTCAAGCATAGGCATTCAAATGGTATTCCAGAATCTCTGTGGTGATTCTGTTTGGATGATTGTGTGTGGGAAGAAGCACGTTCTTTTATTGAGCAGCTAGATCCAAATTAAATGGGAACAAATCCAGTGATATTTTGTCCCAGTGGACTTGCAGTAAGCAACAGTATTGGTCTCTGAGATGCACTTTTCAAGTTTGAGTTGCTGTGGATTCATCAGTTGAACCACGCATGGCTCTTAGGAATTCACCGATAGCCAAGGTATCAGTCTCCCAAGCCACACATTTTCAGGATGAGGGCTGGAATCACATGGTCTTTAAGACATTCAGCTGTATCTCTCAAGATTACCTACGTATAGCTGTCCACAGGCTGAGAGTTTGAACCGCCAGTGAAGTTATATATCCATTATAATCTCTCTTAGAGGAAAGAGGTTCTGCTGAGGGAATTAAAAAGCAGATCCTCCAAGGTAATGAGCTCTGAATTATTACCTGACCCCTGAGCAAGTTGGCATAGGGTAACTAAGATTAGAGTGCTAAATATGTGGCTTAGAGATTGGTGTGAAAGTTAGGTAGAAGATTAAAATGCGGGACCTCAAAGGTAGTAATTTCAGGACTGCTACCGTTGCCAAATGATAGTGAGAGTATGAATAGGAGGCTTAGGCAGATGAATGCCTGGCTTGAGAACCGGTGCAGGGGGCAGGGATTTATATTTTTAAGTCATTGGGATCTTTTCTGGGGAAGAGCTGACCTGTTCAAGAGGGATGGATTACACCTGAACTGGAGGGGGGTTAACATCCTGGCGGGGAGATTTGCTAGAGCCACTCAAGAGGGTTTAAACTAGTTTGGTAGAGGGGTGGGATCCAAAGCAGTAGGGAGACAGAAGAGAAGTTTGAAGACAGCACAGAAATTAAAGAGAGCACATTAAGTAGAAAGGCAGTGTCAGTAATCCTAGTACCAGAGAGATCAGGCAAAAGCAAGACAGAGAGCAAGAGAAGTCAGAAAAAATTGCATTTATTTCAATGCAAGAGGTCTGACGGGGAGGGCAGATGAACTCAGGGCGTGGATGGGTATGTGGGACTGGGATATTATAGGAATTACTGAAACATGGCTGAGGGAGGGACAGGGTACAGATGCTATAGGAAAGATAGAACAGGAGGTAAGAGAGGAGGGGGAGTTGCACTTTTGATTAGGGAAAGCATCATGGCCATATTAAGAAGGGATATATCTGAGGGTTTGGCCACTGAGCCTATGTGGGTAGAACTGAGAAATAAGAAGGGGAAATCACTTCACTGGGGTTGTACTATAGGCCCCCAAATAGTCTGTGGGAAATTGAGGAGCAAATATGTAAGGAGATTAAAGATCGCTCCAAGAAAAATAGGGCTGTAATAGTCAGAGATTTTAACTTTCCCAACATTGACTGGGACAGCCATAGTATTAGAGGGTTGGATGGAGAGAAATTTGTCGAGTGTATTCAGAGGAGTTTCTCATTCAGTATGTGGATGGCCCAACTAGAGGGCAAAACTTGACGTCCTCTTGGGAAATAAGGAAAGGCACGTGACAGAAGTGTTGGTAAGGGATCACTTTGGGAACAGTGACCATAATTCTATTGGGTTTAAGATAGCCATGGAGAATGATAGGTCTGGCCCAAAAGTTAAAATTCTAAATTGGGGCAAGGCCAATTTTGATGGTGTTAGGCAGGAACTTTCAAAAGTTAATTGGGGAGTCTGTGGAAAGGCAAAGGGACATTGGGTAAGTGGCATGCTTTCAAAAGTGTGTTAACCAGAGTTCAGGGTAAAAACATTCCTCTTTGAGTGAAGGGCAAAGCTGGCAGGAGTAGGGAACCCTGGATGACTTGGGATATTGAGACCCTGGTCAAGAAGAAGAGAGGTACATGACATGCATAGGCAGCTGGGATCAAATGAATCCCTTGAAGAGTCTAGGGGTTGTAGGAGAAGAGTGAAGAGAGAAATCAGGAGGGCATAAAGGGGACATGAGATTATTTTGGCAGATAAGGCAAAGGAGAATCCAAAGGGCTTCTACAAATACATAAAGGACAATAGAGTAACAAGGGAGAGAGTAGGCCCTCTTAAGGGTCAACAAGATCATCTATGTGCAGATCCACAAGAGATGGGTGAGATCCTAAATGAATATTTCTCATCATTATTTACTGATGAAGAAAGCATTAATATTAGGGAACTTGGAGAAATAAATAGTGATGTCTTGAGGAATGTACATATTACAGAGAAGGAGGGGCTGGAAGTCTTAAAGTGCACCAAGGTAGATAAATCCCCGGGACCTGATGAAGTGTATCCCAGGACATTGTGGGAGACTAGGGAGGAAATTGCACGTCCCCTAGCCAAGATATTTGAATCATCGATAGTCACGGGTGAGGTGCCTGAAGATTGGAGAGTGGGAAATATTGTATCTTTGTTTAAAAAGGGCTGTAGGGAAAAACCTGGGAACTACAGGCTAGTGAGCCTCACATTTGTGGTAGGAAAATTGTTGGAAGATATTTTGAGAGACAGGATCTACAGGCATTTAGAGATGCAAGTACTGATTAGGGACAATCAGCATGGCTTTACGAATGGAAAATTGTGTTTCACAAATTTGAGTTTTTTGAAGGGGTAACCAAGAAGGTAGATGAGAGCAGTGCAGTTGATGTTGTTTACATGGACTTTAGAAAGGTCTTTGACAAGGTACCGTATGGCAGATTGTTGCATAAGGTTAAGTCTCATGGGATCCAAGATGAGTTATCTAAATGGATACAAAATTGGCTTCTTAACAGAAGCCAAAGGGTGGTTGTAGAGAGTTGTTTTTCAAACTAGAGGCCTCTGGCTGGCGGTGTGCTTCAGGAATCAGTGATGGGTCCATGTTATTTGTCATTTATATTAATGATTTGGATGAAAATATAGGAATATAGGTTAATAAGTTTGCAAATGACACTAAGATTGGTGGCATAATGGACAGTGAAGAAAGTTATCTCCAATAGAGTAACAAGAGAGAGAGTAGGGCCTCTTAAGAATCAACGAGGTCACCTATGTGCGGATCCACGAGAGATAGGTGAGGTCCTAAATGAATATTTCTCATAAGGGAATCTTGATCAATTGGGCCAGCGGGCTGATGAATGGCAGATGAAGTTTAGTTTAGACAAATGCGAGGTGATGCATTTTGGTAGATTGAACCAGGGCAGGATTACTCAGTTAATGGTAGGGTGTTGGGGAGAGTTGTAGAACAAAGAGATCTAGGGGTACATGTTCATAGCTTCTTGAAAGTGGAGTCACAGGTGGACAGAGCGGTGAAGAAGGCATTTTGCATGCTTGGTTTCATTGGTCAGAACATTGAACACAGGAGTTGAAATGTCTTGTTGAAGTTGTACAAGCCATTGGTAAGACCACACTTGGAATACTGTGTGCAATTCTGGTCACCCTATTATAGAAAGGATATTATTAAACTAGAAAGAGTACAGAAAAGATTTACTAGGATGCTACCAGGACTTGATGGATTGAGTTATAAGGAGAGGCTGGATAGACTGGGACATTTTTCTCTGGAGCGTAGGATGCTGAGGGGTGGTCTTATAGAGATCTATAAAATAATGAGGGGCACAGAGCAGCTAGATAGTCAATATCTTTTCCCAAAGTTAGGGGGGGTCATAGGTTTAAGGTGAGAAGAGAGTGATACAAAAGTGTTCAGAGGGACAATTTTTTCACACAGAGGGTGGTAGGTTCTGGAACAAGCTGTCAGAGGTAGTAGTAGAGACGGGTACAATTTTGTCTTTTGAAAAGCATTTAGATAGTTACATGGGTACAATGGGGTATAGAGGGATATGGACCAAATGTGGGTAATTGGGATTAGCTTTGGGGTTTAAAAAAAATGGGTGATATGGACAAGTTGGGCTGAAGGGCCTGTTTCCATGCTATAAACCTCTATGACTAATTCCTACAGTGCAGAAGGAAGCCATTTGGCCCATTGAGTCTGCACTGACCATAATCCCACCCTATTCCCTATTCCTATAACCCCACACATTTACTCTGCTAACCTCTGACACTATGATCAATTTAGCATGGACAATCAACCTAACCTACACATCTTTGGACTGTGTGAAGAAACTGGAGCACCTGGAAGAAATCCATGCAGACACAGTGAGAATGTGCAAACTCCACACAGACAGTGACCCAAGCCAGGAATCAAACCCAGGTCCCTGGCACTGTGAAGCAGCAGTGCTAACCACTGTGCCACTGTGCCGTCAATGTTTCGTGCAAAGGGAATGCATTTTAAGATTCTGTTAGAGTTCCTGGATTTTTATATCTCCAGGATTATTGCCAAAAGGAGTATTAATTTGTGAGTATAACCAAGTTGGAAATCACTGGGTGAATATTCTGTAAGACTAATTTATAAATGTAAACTTGTGTGTTTTGATTTTCTTTTCTTTTGTATAAATGTTTTAATTTAATATTTAGAATCTCCAAAAATGTTTCTGGGATTTGTGGTTCCTAATCTTAATATTCATAGCTTCCCATAGTTAAATACAAATAGAAACTAATTGTGACAGCTTGCCAAGTTTGCCTTTGGAATTTGGTTTACATGACACTTACCACTTGCCCCATCATAACAATGAGAATTTTTTTTTCTCATTTACCTCTGGAACTCTCTTCCCTGGAGGGCGATAGAAGCAGGATCATGAGATAATTTTAAGGCAGAGGTAGGTAGATTCTTGACTAACAAGGAAATCAAAGAGTATGTAGCGTCGGCAGGAAAGTGAAGTTGAGGCCACAATCAGATCAGCCTTGATCCGATTGAATAGGGAAGCAAGTTTGAAGAGCTGAATGGATTGCCCCTATTTCTAATTTGTATGTTTGCATGTTCATGTTGACAATTTTGCATCACTGAGGAATGTGGATCACATGTCTGCAAATATTATTGTATTTAGAAACACAGAAACATAGAAGACAGGAACAGGAGGAAGCCATTTAACCTTTCGAGCCTGCTCCACCATTCGTTACAATCATGGCTGATCGTCCAACTCAATAGCCTAGTCCTGCTTCTTCCCCACAACCTTTGATCCCATTTCCCTTGTAAAGTTTTAAAATTATTTTATGGGACATGGGTGTCACTGCCTGGCCAGCATTTATCGCCCATCCCTGATTGCCCTTGAGGGAGTGTTAAGACTGAACCACGTTGCTGCAGCTCTGGAGTCACGTGTAGATCAGACCAGATAAGGACAGCAAATTTCCATTCTCTAAATTGCATTAGTGAACAGATGGGTTTTTCCGACAATCGACAATTGTTTCATTGTTATCAGTAGATTCTTAATTCCAGATATTTTTATTGAATTCAAATTCCACCATCTGCCATGGTGGGATTTGATCTTGGGTTCCCAGAACATTAGCTGAGTTTCTGGATTAATAGACTCACGATAATACCATTACAGCATCGTCTCCGCTAAAGTGTAGGTTCCCTGTTGTTGAATATCGTTGTTCATTCATCCCATTCACCGTTTTACAAGCGACAGGAATTAAATTCATCCACTCCCAGGTTTAGACTCAATGGAGGAATGTTAATCCAATGATTGGATAAATTGAGACTGGTTTGAGGGACTGGGAATGAAGACTGCGTGTGTTTGTAGAGTGGAACCTCACCCAACAACTTGTTGACTTCTGGATTTAAGAGGAGCACGTTTAATTGGCAATGAGGAACCTAATTGCTGAAGTTGGACAATTCCTAATTGACTACTGCCTAATCATTAGTGTAATTAACATCCTTTGGAGACGTTAATGAGGTGCTTTAAAATTGTGTTGGACTTGGCTCCAAATTGAACAACATACATTTCACATGGCGAAGCAAACTGATCAGGGAAACAGGAGTGAGATGGAACTGCAGTTTGGGTGGGTGTTTAAACGAGTCATCCTTTCATCTGAATATAAGACCTCACTTACTCCTCACAGCCATTATCTCAGTTCCCTCTGGTGAATATTTGGCAGAGACTGCTTTTGTTTTCTTTTTCTAAAGCTTTTAAGGATTTCAAACTGACAAGAACAGCAGAGGAACAGCGGATACCCCAAATGGATTTGACAGCATATCAGAAGATAAAGACTATCACTACTGATGTGCGGCAGTGGGATCAACACATATGTAGGACGGAGGAGCAGTGAGGCAATGGCCTGGTGGTATTATTGCATGTCTATTAATCCAAAAACTCAGCTCATGTTCTGGGAACCTGGGTTCGAATCCCACCACATCACTTTGTGGAATTTGAATTCAATCAAAAATATTTGGAATTAAGGATCTACTGATGACCGTGAAACCATTGTCGATCGCTGGAAAAACATATCTGGTTCATTAAAGACCTTTAAGGAAGGAAATCTGCTGTCCTTACCTGGTCTGGCCTCCATGTGACTCTAGAACGACAGCAATGTGATTAACTCTCAACTGCCCTTAGGCAACTAGGGATGGGCAGAAAATGATGGCTAGCCAGTGACGCCCTTATCCCACAAATTAATACAAATAAAGCTGGGGCTGTCCCAGCAGCAACAAGTTGCATTTATATATTGCCTATAATGTAGTAAAATGGCCCAAGGTGCTTCATTGGAATGTTAAATTAGACACTAAATCAGATGAGGAGATACTTTCACCAGAATGTCTACTCATAGAATCCCTGCAGTACAGAAGGAGGCCATTTGGCCCATCAAGTCTGCACCGATCACAATTCCACACAGGCCCTATCCCCATAACTCTATGTATTTGCCCTCCTAATCCTCCTGACACTAAGGACAATTTAACATGGCCAATCAATCTAACCCCCCCACATCTTTGGACTGTGGGAGGAAACCAGAGCACTCAGAGGGAAACCACACAGACTCAGGGAGAATGTGCAAACTCCATGCAAACAGTGACCCGAGTTGAGAATCAAACCCGGGGTCCCTGGTGGTGTGAGGCAGCAGTACTAACCACTGTGTGACCGTGCTGTCTGTCAAACATCAGAGGCTTATTCATTTCAAGAAGCAGAGTTAAAGACTGAAATGTAACCGACAGGAGATAGCCGCTTCAAACTTGGCTTCTGCTACCTATGGGGAAAGTACCAATGAAGGACAGAAGCGTGACAATAAGTGTGACAAGACCTCTGACACTAATCCGCTACCAACTCCACTCCACCCCCACCGCATTTTGGCTAAATATTCCTTCAACTAATTCATCCACATATTCGCATTCATCAAGTAACAAGTGAAAGGACAGATTAACCCTCAGAATGGACAAGATGTGGCAGTTGTGTGAATTTGGGATGATGTTTTATAAAAGGGAAAGTTAATGATCTAGTATTTTGTCAGTCACTCTTTTGCATGTCCTTAGTGAATTACATTTTCTTCTATTTATGCTTCCTATTATTTCTAAGTGGTGTATCCCATGTGGCTTCTGCAGATGTCGCGACAGACTGCTCAGGCCCCTGCTCTGGCTGCTGAAGCGCTTTTTGGCTTGCGGCGTCTGCAACTGAAAACTAATCACTCCTTTTGCACCTGTGCAGGGTCAGACCCAGGATCAGGATGCCAGGCAGATGGCAGAGGGCAGCAGAGGGGCAATAGCTGAGAAATGGGAGTGCTCTAAAGGGTGTTCCTACTACTGCGTCCCCTTTCTTCATCAACCCCCTCATGGGCAGCACCAAATCACTCATATATAATCAAATAAAAACAGAATTTGTTGGCAAAACTCAGCAGCTCTGGCAGCATTTGTTGAGAGAGAAACAGAGTTACCGTTTCAAGTCTGCATAAGTCTTCATAGTTTAAGAGAGGGAGAAATATGGCCTGTTTTATATTGTTTAAGAGAGGGTACAGGAGGTGGAGCAAAATAGTTTAAGTATTTATTAGTGTCTCAAGTAGGCTTACAGTAACACTGCAATGAAGTAACTGTGAAAATTCCCTAGAATGCGGCATAGTGGCACAATGATTAGCACTGCTGCCTCACAGCGCCAGGGACCTGGATTCGATTCCCACCTTGGGTCACTGTTTGTGTGGAATCTGGACATTGTTCATGTGTCTGTGTGGGTTTCTCCCACAGTCGAAAGATGTGCGGGTTAGGTGAATTAGCCATGCTAAGTTGCCCCTTTGTGCCAGGGGGACTAGTTAGAGTAAATGCATGGGGATCAGGCCTCAGTGGGTTTGTGGTCAGTGCAGACTCAATAGGGCGAATGGCCTCGTTCTGCACTATAGGATTCTATGATTCTGCGAAGGCCAGGGTTAGATGAGAACGAGGGGAGATACAGGAGCAAAATATGTTTCGGGCACAACACAGAGGACATGTTAGGTTTAAGTTTTACGTTTATATATTAGCAGCATAAGTAGGCTTATATTAACACTTCAATGAAGTAACTGTGAAAATCCCCTAGTTGCCACACTCCAGCGCTTGTTCGGGTTTGGTTGTGAGGGAGAATTTGGCAGGGCCAATGCACCAAACCAGTACGTCTTTCAGGCTGTGGGAGGAAACGGGAGTACGCAGAACCCACTGCATGGGAAACAGGAAGAATGTGCAGATTCCTCACTACAGTGACCCGGGAATCGAACCTGGGTCCCTGGTGCTGTGAGGCAACAGTACTACCCACTGTGCCATCGTGGTGTTAATGATAATGTTAAGGACTGGAGAAGGTGTCGATAGTAGGATAAAGGTTAGATAGCAGAACCTGTTAATAGCAGTTCAGTGCAAGCTCAAAGTGTGAGAATTTGCACTGAAAGCCAAACTTAAGAACATCACAAGACTCATACCTGTTTGCTGGGCAGAAGGCTGGAAGGTGAGCAATAATGTACCTGTCATCCTGTTTTAGACAAGAGACAAGTTAACATACAAGGATAGCCTGCACAGAGTCATTTAAAAACCTTGCTTGTGACTTCATGGCGGTGTTGTCCCTCCATATCAAACGTTCTTACAATTCCTCGTGCCACTAAGGCAATAGCAATCGACTCCTTCATCCTTGTCGTTATTATGTTATGAGTATTTGTGGTACATCCGTTAGTACCTTGATAAGTTGCATCTAGCATTTACCTCCTGCACAATAGCCCCTGGGGTGGTGTGGCGATGCCCAACAGAGCAGAGGGTTACCTCCCCTTCCCCCCTTTAATTGGTGTAATTTAAATTTAATTCATCATTCTGCAGTTGAAAGCTAGTCTCAGTTATGGTGTCCATGAAACTTGTTATTTGTTGTAAAAATCCATCTGCTTCATAAATGTCACTTACAGAGAGAAGTCTACCATCGTCCCTGGTCCGGCCTACGTGTGACTCTTACCTGCCCTC
The DNA here is from genome assembly GCF_965287045.1 of Carcharhinus amblyrhynchos. Classification (NCBI taxonomy): domain Eukaryota; kingdom Metazoa; phylum Chordata; class Chondrichthyes; order Carcharhiniformes; family Carcharhinidae; genus Carcharhinus; species Carcharhinus amblyrhynchos. Next base: position 30,165,260 of record NC_137346.1, read on the forward strand.
TGAAATGGCCTAACTCAGTTTAAAGGCCATTCAGGATGGGCAGCAAATGCTAGCCCTACCATGTCCCATGATTGTCTGCACTGTTTCTGATACCACTGATTGCTTACCTTCACTCAAGAGGTGAAAATTGGCCTGGTGAATACCAACCAACTCTCAAACTAAACTCACAAAACTGTGAGTATTTGCACTGATGCATAAATCTACATGCACTTCATAGAACATAGAACATAGAACACTACAGCGCAGAACAGGCCCTTCGGCCCACGATGTTGCGCCGACCAGTTAAAAAAACAATGACCCTCTAACCTAAATCAATCCCTTTTCGTCCATAAACCTATCCACAGATCCTTAAACGCCCCCAAACTAGGTGCATTTACAACCGCAGCAGGCAGGGCATTCCAATCCCTCACCACCCTCTGGGTAAAGAACCTACCCCTGACATCCGTCCTATAACTACCCCCCCTTAATTTAAAGCCATGCCCCCTCGTGCTAGCTTTCTCCATCCAAGGAAAAAGGCTATCACTGTCCACCCTATCTAAACCTCTAATCATCTTATATGTTTCAATAAGATCCCCTCTTAGCCGCCTTTTTTCCAGCGAAAACAACCCCAAACCCCTCAGTCTCTCCTCATAGGACCTCCCCTCCATACCAGGCAACATCCTGGTAAACCTCCTCTGCACCCTCTCCAAAGCCTCCACATCCTTCCTGTAATGTGGGGACCAGAACTGCACATAGTACTCCAAGTGCGGCCGCACCAGAGTTGTGTACAGTTGCAACATGACGCTGCGACTCCTAAATTCAATCCCCCTACCAATAAACGCCAAGACACCGTATGCCTTCTTAACAACCCTATCTACTTGATTCCCAACTTTCAGGGATCGATGTACACATACACCTAGATCCCTCTGTTCATCCACACTATTCAAAGTCCTCCCGTTAGCCCTATACTCAACACATCTGTTATTCCTACCAAAGTGAATTACCTCACACTTCTCCGCATTAAACTCCATCCGCCACCTCTTGGCCCAGCTCTGCAACCTGTCTAAGTCTCCCTGCAAACTATGACACCGTTCCTCACAATCTACCACACCTCCGACTTTGGTGTCATCAGCAAATTTACTAATCCACCCAACTATACCCTCATCCAGATCATTAATAAAAATTACAAACAGCAGTGGCCCCAAAACAGATCCCTGAGGCACACCACTCGTAACTGAACTCCATGACGAATATTTACCATCAACCACCACCCTCTGTCTCCTATCTGCTAGCCAATTCCTGATCCAATTTCCTAGATTACCCTCAATCCCCTACATCTGCATTTTCTGCAGAAGCCTACCATGGTGAACCTTATCAAACGCCTTACTAAAATCCATATATGCCACGTCAACTGCCTACCCCCATCCACCTCTTTGGTCACTTTTTCAAAAAAACTCAATAAGGTTAGTAAGGCATGACCTACCCGCTACAAAACCATGCTGACTATCTCCAATCAATTCATTACTCTCCAAATAACTATAAATCCTATCCCTAATAATTTTTTCTAAAACCTTGCCCACAACAGAAGTGAGACTCACCGGTCTATAATTCCCGGGGAAGTCTCTGTTCCCCTTCTTAAACAATGGGACAACATTCGCTAACCTCCAATCTTCCGGTACTATACCAGAGGCCAACGACGACCTGAAGATCAGAGCCAGAGGCTCTGCAATCACTTCTCTTGCCTCCCAGAGAATCCTAGGGTAAATCCCATCCGGACCAGGGGACTTATGTATCTTCAATCCCTCAAGAATATTCAGCACATCCTCCTTATCAACTGTAATACTGTCTATTCTACTCCCCTGCAACCCTGTGTCCTCCTCAGCTATATTCTTGTCCCCCTGCATGAACACCGAAGAGAAATATTGGTTCAATGCCTCTCCAATCTCTTCCGGTTCCACACATAACTTCCCTCTGCTGTCTATAACTGGCCCTAATCTTGCCCTAACCAACTTTCTGTTCTTGACATACCTATAGAACGCCTTAGGATTCTCCTTAATCCTATCAGCCAAAGTCTTCTCATGTCCTCTTTTAGCCCTTCTTAACTCACTCTTCAACTCCCTCCTAGCCAATCTAAAGTTTTCTAGTGCACTACCCGAGCCCTCAAGTCTCATCCGAACATAAGCCTCCTTTTTCTTTTTAACCAACGAATCAACTTTTTTAGTGCACCACGGTTCCCTAGCCCTACCAATTCCTCCTTGCCTGACAGGGACATACCTATCACAGACTCACAGTAGCTGCTTATTGAAAAAACTCCACATTTCGGACATTCCCAGTCCCTGTAATCTCCTAGTCCAACCTATGCTTCCTAATTCTCTCCTAATGGCCTCATAATTACCCTTCCCCCAGCTAAAACTACTGGCCTGAGGTTCTTGCCTATCCCTTTCCATCACTAAGGTGAACGTAACCGAATTGTGGTCACTATCACCAAAATGCACACCAACTTCCAAGTCTAGCACCTGGTCTGGCTCATTTCCCAGCACCAAATCCAATGTAGCCTCACCTCTCGTTGGCTTATCTACATACTGACTCAAAAAACCCTCCTGCACGCTTTGTACAAAAACTGACCCCTCTAACGAGCTAGAGCTATAGCAATTCCAATCAATATTAGTAAAGTTAAAGTCCCCCATAACAATTACCCTATTACTTTCACTCCTAACCAGGATCGTCTCCGCAATCCTTTCCTCAACCTCTCTGGAACTTTTAGGAGGTCTATAAAAGACTCCCAACAGGGTGACCTCTCCTCTCCTATTTCTAATCTCCGCCCATACTACCTCAACAGACAAGTCCTCATCAAACTTCCTCTTTGACACTGTGATACAGTCCTTGACCAATAATGCTACCCCTCCCCCCTTCTACCTCCTTCTCTACTCCGACTAAAGCATTTGAACCCCGGGACCTGCAACAACCATTCCTGACCCTGCTCTATCCATGTCTCTGAAATGGCCACAACATCAAAGTCCCAGGTACTGATCCACGCTGCAAGTTCATCCACTTTATTGCGAATACTCCTCGCATTAAAGTATACGCATTTCAAACCCTGCTCCGCCCCAGCCCCACGATGCCGTGCATTGCAGTCCCCATCTATGTCCCCCTCACTTTCACCCCCTCTTCTCAGGATCCCACCCCCCCCTCCGAATCAGTTTAAACCTCCCTGCATAGCCTTAGCAAATTTACCCCCCAGGATATTGGTTCCCCTCTGATTCAGGTGTAGACCATCACTCTTACAGAGGTCCCAGCTTCCCCAGAACGAGCCCCAATTGCTCAAGTACCTGAACCCCTCCCTCCTGCACCATCCCCTCAGTCACGAGTTCAAACTTTCCCTCTCTCTATTCCTCTCTAAACTATCCCGTGGCACAGGCAAGAGTCCGGAGATAACCACTCTATCAGACTTGGCCTTTAGTTTCCACCCCAACTCCATAAATCTCTGCTTAATATCCCCTTCCCTTAACCTCCCTCTGTCATGCGTCCCCACATGAACTATAACTTGGGGTTGATCTCCCTCTCCCCTAAGAGTCCTGAATACCCTTTCCGATACATCCTGGACCCCAGCCCCTGGTAGGCAACACACCAGCCCCGAGTCCCTACCATTACTTCCGACTCTCCTATCCGTCCCCTTAACTGTAGAGTCCCCAATCACAAGGCCCAATCTTTTACATCCCCTAACCACCTGAGCTTTCACACTAGGCTCACCCCCAGAGACCTGCTCCCTTCGGTTATCCCCAGTTGATTCCTCCTCAACTGTAGCCTCCAGGACCGAAAACCTATTTTAGAGGGGAACAGCCCCAGGGGATTGTCCCCCCAATTGCTTCTTTCCCCTCTTCCTGGCAGTGACCCAAGACTCATTTCTAGGAGTGACTATCTTCTTATAACTCCTATCGATGTCCTCCTCCGCCTCCCGAATTATGCGGAGCTCCTCTAATTCCACCTCCAGCTCCTTTACACGCTCCTCCAGAAGCTGCAATCTAACGCACTTCCTACAAGTAAAATCACCTGAAACACTACTAGAGTCCCTCACCACATACATCCCACAGGAGATGCAGCTTACTTCCTTCAGGAGGAATAAGCTCCTCTAAGAAAATGTCCTCATAGATGCCCTGCAATGCATGCTGTAGGGTGGCATGGTGGCACTGTGGTTCACATTGCTGCCTCACAGCACAGGGACTTGGGTTCAATTCCCAGCTTGGGTGACTATCTGTGCAGAGTCTGCACGTTCTCCCTGTGTCCACGTGGGTTTCCTCCGGGTGATCTGGTTTCCTCCCACAATCTGAAAAACATGCTAGTTAGGTGCATTGGCCATGTTAAATTCTCCCTCAATGTACCCAGACAGGTGCTGGAGTGTGGCGACTAAGGGACTTTCACAGTAATTTCATTGCAGTGTTAATGTAAGCCTACTTGTGACACTAATGAATAAACTTTAAACTATGCGTAAAGGCCCCGGAAGACAAAAGTGATACGATTTCAACATGGCAAATGGCAACATGGCAATCTTGATATTCACGATTCTCAATCTTCTTGTTAGTCAGTCATCAATGAACTGAAGTCAGTATATTCATGTCAGAGATACTTTGGGCAGAATATTATCAATCGAACAGATATTCTGATATCAGGAGGAAATGCACGGAAAGATGGTGGGACCTTCCTCTGGATTTTATGGACAGCAGAGAACTAAGTGGTTGTCACTGAGACTGCTGTTCTTGTTAAGGGTGGTAATCTGTCCCTGAGATCTGCAGAGACAATCAGAGGACTGACTGCCCAGAAACACCACTGAGTGGAGCTGTCATCGACTTGGGTACAATCAATGCTATGGCACTAAGAGTACTCAATCTTCCAAACTTTATTACTTGTGCATGAGGAGAATACATATACAGTGGGACACAGCTTGGTATTCTATCAATTCATACAGGTGTATTACTGTTATAGTTCATTACAGCAAATGAGAAATGAACAACTTTCTAATCCTTAATTTACAAACATAGTCCGCCAATCATTTTTGTCATTTCTTAGTCAATAGAAAACCATCTCCTTCTAATCCATCATTAGCGTGATATGTTGCCATACCTTGTTTTTGGTATGAGTTCTTGTACTTACCTTTGATTCGTATGGCCATGGCAGTGGCAGGTAGCATAATAGGTGGAATTTTACTGGCATGTCCGCCTGGGTTTTGTACGATCCTGCCCGAAACCAACAAGAATAATGTTCTCAGAGCCTCACCGCTCCCAGAATTGAGGCAGGCGTGCTGATAAAATTCCAGCTAGTGTTTCAGAAACTGACACAAGGTGAGATTAATCACTTCTCTGAATAAGCATCTGTTGACCTCACAAAGGTATTGTCTGCACATAAGCACTTCCCATTCTTGCTGACAGAGCTGTGTGCCATAGTTGCAGTAACTTACTTTCCACAGTGGCCACTGCTGAGCCGGGGGGCGGGGGGGGCGGGGTGGAATTATTAAAAATTGAAGGCTAAGTATTGGAGGCAAAGCCCTCCAAGTGACAGGGGATGCTTTTCCTTGGATAAAGTTAACAGGCAGGTTCAGTAGGTAGTTAGGAAAGCAAATATAATATTAACATTTATGTTCAGGGGGCTGGAATACAAGAGCAGAAATATACTTCTGAGGCTGCATAAGGCTCTGGTCAGACCCCATTTGGAGTATTGTGAGCAGTTTTGGGCCCCATATCTAAGGAAGGATGTTTTGCCTTTGAAAGAGGTCCAGAGGAGGTTCACAAGGACGATCCCTGGAATGAAGAGCTTGTCACATGAGGAACGGTTGAGGACTCTGGATCTGTACTTGTTGGAATTTAGAAGGATGAGGGCGGACCTTATTGAAACTTACAGGATACTGCAAGGCTGGGATAGAATGGATGTAGAGAGGATGTTTCCACTCGTAGGAAAAACTAGAACCGGAGAGCACAACCTCGATTATTTAAAACAATGGTGAGGAGGAATTTCTTCAGCTAGAGAGTGGTGAATCTGTGGAACTCTTTGCCATAGAAGGTTGTGAAGGCCAGGTCATTGAGTGGCTTTAGACGGAGGTAGATGGTTCTTGATTAATAAGGGGATCAGGGGTTATGGGGAAAAGGCAGGAGAATGGGGACAAGAAAAATATCAGCCATGATTAAATTGTGGAGCAGATTCGATTGGCCGAGTGGCCTAATTCTGCTCCTTTGTCTTATGGTCTTATGGTTCTCACAGCCCTCTCCCATCATGGTCTGCCATTGGGAGACCACCTCCATTTAGCTTGCAGCCTCCTCCTGCAATGGGAAGTAGTGACGTTCGATTCACAATTGGCAATATGTCGATGGCAATATAGAATGGCCACCAACTGGGCCCTTACATTTGAAAATTGACTGTCCACCTCCTCTGGGGCGGGGAGCCTGTCAGATTCCAGTTGCACTGTTGATAAAATTCCCTGTTGGAAGGACATGGTGGAATCTCCTGGGGTTGTACCACTACCATCACTCACCCACTTCCTGTGAACAGCAAAATTCACCCCTTAATTCAGTCCCCAGTTCTGTGCGAGTTCCCTCTTTCTTTGTCTACTACTGAGAGGGATAAAAATATGCCACATCCCTCCAGGGCGTCCTCCTTCTCTATATCTCTGAGTTAGACGTCTTATGGGTGCTCCCAGTCTGCACAAAATGCTGGATGCCGTGCCCATTGCATTTGCCAATCTCCGGCTCCACCACGCCTGCAGTTTGAACCTCAATTCTCTGGCACATGTGCCTTGGTCTCCCCACTGTCTGAGCTCCAAGGACTTAATTACAATGAGATTTTCAATATAACAACACCACAGCGAAGAAAACATTTCTGCAATGTACTCATGATTTCCCATCTACTTATTTGGCAAATACCCTAGAGAAATGGCGAAAGAAAGTGTGCAGAAATCCTCCCCTGCATTGACATTCCTATCCTGGTGTCTGTGTTCCTTGTCATTTACTATTTCACCTGCTTTTGCCACTTTACAGGAAATAAATTGATTTCCTTCTGCTGTCTGTGCCAGTTTGCTGGGAGGTTGTTTAAAGTGCGCTTGCTTGTTTTAAAGGCTGAAATTCCTTTGCCAGGCGCCAATGTGTTCAACAGAGAAAATTAGTTTAAAGTTGAGGAAACTCGCAGCATAAAGACAGGCAGCCTGAAGGCAGTAAAGGAAGGCTTTTCTGGGCAAATTACAAATTTATATTGAGCAGGTAAATGCACACTCAAGATCTGGAGGACTGATAGATCAGTCAGTGCTCTATAACGCTGAACTGAGCAAAAGAAAAATCGCTGGATTAAGAGTAATACTCTGTACCATCTCAAGCCATTGCTATGGCTTGGACATTCAGTAAATAACCACTTTTTGTAAATTCCTTGTTCACATTTTCAATTACCCGCACTTTGTGCTTTGTGCATCACATCACCCATCGCATGAGCAATGTTCCCTTATTCACATTTGAAATGTCCAAATCTTTGCACTGATTTTTTGGCAAGGGCATCCTTTGGGCACAGCTCAAATGTGGGATTGTTAATCTACTGTGGGAGAGTAGTGATTTGATTTAATTTGATTTACTATTGTCACATGCGTTGGGATACAGTGAAAAGTATTGTTTCTTGTGCACTATACAAACATAATATGGATATGAGATTATTTGTCTTTTCCAAGAGAGTAGTAAGGCTGTAGAAGTCTGGTGTGGTGGGTACTAACTGATCGAGTTTATTTTATAAACCTTTGTAATCCTTAACTCATGTGATCCCCATGACGTGATTTCTGTGTGCTAAGGGGTGGGGGAAATCGGGGAGGAACTTTCCAAGATATATTTCACCCTTGTTGGCCCTAGGGTTTTATTTTTTTCATTGACCGCAATTCATAAATGGGTTGCGAATAAAACTGCCAGTGCTGGAAAGCAGAAACGAAAAGATAAGGAGCTCCATTGGGACGTTTTCTAGTGCCAGGCTGTACACCAGACCCCTTTGGAGGTGGGTAACCAATTGTTACAGTTAAGACTCTAAATAGGAGCCAATAAGTGGGCTGCTGCCATTTTGCTGGTGGCAGTGCAGTTGGCCACCACATCATGGCAACAGCCCAGGGAGCCATCCAAGCTGGAGGCTCCATGGCCCAACATGGGGGACGGTGGGTACACTGAGGCTTAAGAGCTGCCAGCTTTCTGGTTTGGGAGACAGCATCAGAAGCCCGTCCACCATTCTTAAATGGACAATGGGATTAAAGTTGCCAATTATGAAGCTATTTCCAATAAAATCAGAGCTGTCTCCATGGCTGGAAAGTGCAAGCACTGGGATCTCCATCTGGTAATGATGACAGCATCCTAAAACCCATGGTAAAATCCAACCCTCTATTTCAGAAGTCGATTGAGAAGGGAAGTTTGTGATAATTTTGTGAAAAATCTGTTAAAACTGACGCACTGTAAACTGAAATTGAATTTTTGGAAACATCAAAGTTAAACAAGAAGGATCATCTCCACAAGGACAGCAGCAAGCCATGATCAAGATTGAAAATGTTGAAAATCAACATGCAATTACCAAGAGGAATTATAGAAACCCTGCAGAAGGGGGTCATGGGGATTAATTGGGTAAATATGTGGGGTTACAGGGATGAGGCCTGGATGGGATAGTTGTCAGTGCAGACTTAATGGTCTCCTTCTGCACGGTAGGGATTCTATGATTTTTGGACTGTGGGAGGAAACCGGAGCACCCAGAGGAAAAACACACAGAAACAGGGACATCGTGCAGACTCCACACAGTCATCTGAGGCTGGAATTGAACCTGGGTCCTTGACGCTGTGAGGCAGCAGTGCTAACCACTGTGCCACACAGAAGATCTTAATCAACTGAAATCTATAAACTCAACGTAGCTCATCACACAAGAAAACAAAATGCATTTTCTCCAATGAGAGTTCCTGAGTGTCCTTGAAACATTTTCTTTGACCTTCCCTAGAACTCTGGCTATTTGAGGATTGAGAAACTGGGAACTGACAGCAACTTACAGATTTCAGCTACTTAGTGTCCAGTCCACTGAACTTTGTAGAAGTTTTGTTTGAATGCTTGATGGTTTTCTGCAGATGCTGTGGAGCTGGTTTCAAGAAGGGCATTAATATTTGTTCAACGGTCCTGTCCTGGAAATTGGAGGATGCTGTGGAGGCATTGCTGATTACATTTCTCCAGCCCTCATGTGTGTCGCTGATACACAGTCCAGGTCTCACTGCAGTAGTGTGGTGATGACAGCTGTACACAAGCTGTTTTGTTGACTTGCAGAGGTTTTTGTTGTCAAACACTCACCGCCGTAGTTTGTAGAAGGCTGCTCTTGCCCAACCCTGTCGTCAATAGTAGCATTTTGAGACTGGTGTCTGTCAATGTCAAGAAATTCCATGCAGTGGCGCAGTAGTATTAGTATTGAACGAATAATCCAGAGTCCCAGGATAATGTTCTGGGGATCCAGATTTGAATCACACCATGGCAGATGGTAAAATGTGTATTCAATAAAAAAAATCTGGAATTAAAATTCTAATGACCATGAAATAATTGTCGATAGGCATAATAATCCATCAGCTTCACTGGAGTCCCTTAGGGAAGGAAAAGAGCTGTCCTCACCTAGTCTGGCTTACATCTCATTCCAGACTTACAGCAATATGGCTGACTGTTGCATTCTCTCTGCTCTGAAATGATCTAACAAGCCACTCAGTTCAAGGGCAACTAGGAATGGGCAATAAATGCTGGCCCAGCCAGCGACATCCACAATAGAAAAGAAAGCCTACATGGTAGATACTTACTATCTTTTCTGACCACAATCTGCTTTTGATCTCTTCAAAGAGGACAAAGCTATCCCACCAATATCCTTGACAGGAACTTAGCAAAGGGCATTCATTCTATCTGTCTATGAATATACTTTGAAACACTGACCTGGGATACACATAGGGAATGTCTTTAGCCACTTACCCATGCAAAAAACTGTCACATATACTCCTGTGGCCCAAGAAATTGTATTGGTATTACATTATTTTGACACCTTATCAGTCTGTGCGAAGCAGATCAGGAACTGGACCATCAAGATTGTTTCTGTTCAAAGTGAAAGACAAGATACTTACAGAGTGGATAAATGAGCCAGTTTCAGAGGAAATGAAATCATTCTTCACCTGCAATAATGAATTGAGTTGTCAGGATGGCATCATACTCTGGGGAGCAAGAGTAGTCTTTCCTGTTCTGGGCAGAGAGCTGCTCTGACACAGTGCTCATCTTGGCATTTCTAAGATGAAGTTGTTTGCCAGGAGTTATGTGTGGCGGCCTAGTAGTGATGCTGATAACAGTGGTAGTCAAGCATTATCAACAATGCCAACTGCAACAAAAGCTGCATGCTGCAACTCCACAGCACCCTTGGAAATAGCCTGATCAGCGATGAGTATGGATCCATATCGGCTATGGTCCATCCTGGGCACAATGTTTTTATTCGTGATCTAAATGGTACCTATGTTGCACGCTACCATGAAAAGGTTACACCAATACTTTTCAACTCACAGATTACTTGAAGTCATTGTACATGAAAATGGAACCTTCGTCACAAGTGCTGAATTTCAAACCTTCACTAATCTTACGGTATTAGCCACATCAGAACTGTGCCTTACCACCCAGCATCAAACGGATGAGCTGAGGAGCCGTCGGAACTTTCAAGTCTGGTGTAAAGAACCTGTTAGAAAGAACCTTGTCAAACAAATCTCCCACTTCCTTCTTAGCTACCATATAAGGACATAAGAAATAGGGGCAGGAGTAGGCCATCTAGCCCTTTGCGCCTGCCCCGCCATTCAATAAGATCATGGCTGATCTGAAGTGGATCAGTTCCACTTTCCCGCTTTCTCCCCATAACCCTTAATTCCCCTATCGATCAAAAACCTATCTACCCCTGACTTAATTTATATTTAGCAACGTAGCCTCCACCACTTCAATGGGCAGAGAATTCCAGAGATTCGCCACCCTTTGAGTGAAGAAGTTCCTCCTCAACTCTGATCTAAACTGCCCCTCCCCCTTATCTTGAGGCTGTGTCCTCTAGTCCTGCTATCCTTTCTAGGTGTCCTGCTATCCTTTCTCTGCTTGCAACAAGGGGGTTCCAACACTGGAACTATTAATGAAATGTCATCTCAGAATGACACTGAGCCTCGTGTTTCCAAATTTGCCAGGGACCATGTAAGTTTTCTTGGGCACCAGGTTTGATTCCTAGCTTGTGTCACTCTCTGTGTGGAGTTTGCACATTCTCCCTGTGTCTGCGTGGGTTTCCTCCACTTGCTCCGGTTTCCTCCCACAGTCTAAAAGATGTGCTGATTAGGTGCATTGACCTGAACAGGCACCGGACTGTGGCGACTAGGGGAATTTCACAGTAACTTCATTGCAGTGGTAACATAAGCCTTACTTGTGACTAATAAATACATTTTAACTTCAATTATTCAAAAAAGAAACCATAATTCACATAGTGGAGCATGGAAATGCTTAAAGTGGTTGACTAAAGCTCATTTGTTTAAAGCTTCAGTTCACATGTCTAATTGATTATTGACTCCTGGGCCTACTTCAGTTAGCAACAAGGCAAGGATGTTAAAGGTTATGGCTCAAAGGGAGTTAAGGAGCAGATCAGCTATGATCTAATTGAATGGCAGAACAGGCTCGAGGGGTGCGATCTTAATGGTTGTTCATGTCATGCTCCTGCAGCAGTGAGAGGTGAGAGAATTTGGCATCCAGCCAAATCTCTGTTCACTGCGATGGGATGAGAAAATCCCACTGGCATGAATGGCTGTAACATTCCAGCCATGGGGCTTTATGGCTTATTCCTGTTCCTATGCTCCAATATTGGCTATTTTAATAAAGGTCTGCGGATCAATACAATAAACAAGTTAATGCCATCATTGCTCCTCAGAGGAATTTCACACAAGTGCATAAATGTGCCATAATAATAATTTCTGCTTCCAAATATCAGGGAGCAGTGAATGTTCGTTCATTAAATGCCAAAGAATATAAATTTTGTCAATCAGTATTTGTACTCCATAACTCATTAGGAATGAAATATTCATGTTTATAATATATTTAATCCTATCATGATAGCATGCCCTACAGCATTTGTAACCTACTTGGTGTCAACACATTTATGACTCAAACATTGGCCTTAAGGCAGCTAGTTGTTCACGATCAAGAGGCAGAATATTTCTGGAGAGTTAACAAGTTTCTTATAGGTTCCGGAATCCATGAAATGCACTTTCAATAAATACATTCACAAGCTTATCCTGACCAGGGTTGTAGTGCCAAATTTTATGGTGCTAAGAGAACGTGTTGGCCATATCATTTCTAAATTTACTATTATATTGTTTTCCTATGTATTAGTCATTTGAGTCCCCAAACATAAGTAAAACTATACCTTTTTAAGTGAAAAATATAAGTGCTGGCTGGCATTTTATTTCAAACCATGTGGTATTTTGAATCATTAGTCTTTCAGGTAGTTGGGATTTCGTTATGCAACAGTTTAATTATTTAATTCAAGCCTATTAAAAATATGGGGTAGGATTTCCTGGCTGTGCTCACTCCGAAACTGAAAAATCCTACCCAAGGTCAACAGACCTTTTTGTGGTCCGCCCCTTGCCAGATATGATTCCCATGATGGGCAGAATGGGAAAATTTGCCCCATGATTTACAGTAAACTTTACTGACTTCTGACAGGGGGATGGAATACAAAGGGACAACTGTTTTTCTTCATTTATATTTATAATCTAGATCTGGATGTACAGGGCACAAGTTCGACTTTGAAGATGATGCAAGATTTAGAAGTATTGTGAACTGTGAGAAGGCAATTGATGGACTTCAAGAGGTTATAGATAGACTGGTGGAATGGGCAGACACATGGCAGGTGAAGTTTATTGTAGAGAAATGAAAAGCAATACATTTTGTTGGAAGAATGAGGAGAGGTTACATAAAACCAAGGGTGCAATTTTAAAGGAAATGCACGACAAGAGGAAGCTGGGTGTATATGTGCATAAATCATTGAAGGTTGGTTGAGAAATCAGTCAATAAATTTTATGAATCCTGCGTTTTATAACTTGGGGCAGCGAGCACGATAGCAAGTATGTTACAAATCTTCATAAAACGCTGGTTCAGCTGCAATGGGAAGAATGCGAATATTTTCGAAAGGGTGCAGAAAAGATTTACAGGAACCGTTTCGGGGATGAGAGACTTCAGTTATGTGTACACATTGATGAAGCTGGGATTATTTGCCTTAGAAAAGAGATGGTTTAGAGGAGGTTCGTTAGTCACCTAATGGTCAAAATAATAAGGGGTCTGTATAGAATATATGGAGAAAGACTGCTCCCATTGGCAGAAGGTTGAGAACCCTAATGTGATTAACTAAAGAATCAAAGGTGACATGAGGGAAAATGTCTTTTAGCAACAAATGGTTTGGATGTGGAATGCAATGTCTGAAGAGATGATAGGGTCAGGCTCAATTGCAATTTTCAAAAGGGAACTGCATAATTAGCTGAAGAGAAAATGTTTTACAGGGCCACAGGGAAAAGGTGGAGGAGGGGGATTAGCTGAGTTGGTGTTGCAGCGGACTGACATGGAGACAATGTGCTGAGAGGCTTCCTCTGTGCTGTAACCATTCTATGATTCTAATATAGATACATTCAAGGAACTTGATAAACACATGATGAAGAAAGAAGCTGAAGGTTACCCTAATAGTGTCATCAAGAAGGGTGGGAAGAGACTGTAAATGCAATTGTAATAACTCATAAAAAGTTTAAAGTTTATTTATTAGTGTCACAAGTAGGCTTAGATTAACACTGCAATGAAGTTACTGTGAAAAACCCTGAGTTACTACACTCTGGTGCCTGTTTGAGTACACGGAGGGAGAATTTAGCATGGCCAATGCACCTAACCAGCATGTCTTTCGGATGAAGCATGACTGGAAAGGTACGGGGGGGTATTTATTGTTAAACATAAGTTAAAGCCACTATCCATGGCATACATACGTAAGTCACAACCAGAACAATAGTTTTGTAGATCCTTCCTGGTATCTGCTTTGTAAAGGGAGCGGATGACAAGTTCCACCTGGGCAAGCCATTGTCTGTTATCGAGGAACTCATTTTCAATGAGCCCCATAGCGAAATTAATTAGAGATTCCCCATGGAACTCAAGGGGGTTATCACAGCAAGAAAATGCAATATTAATGAAAGGTGATCCCCACTCCCTCATACACAGTGAGTGCAGTTTTTTCATCTGATACAGGACTCAGAACCCAGGAAACAAGGTGGTAAATCCATTTTCTTGTTCAAAACCCTATCTGCACAAGCTTTCCCTGTTAATCACTTATTGCTTTGATGGTAGTGTTAGGAGAGAAAGTGAAGCAGTTCCATTGAACTGTTATTGTTCTTTCTGTCATCAAATACATGGGGAGTGAGATCCATTGCCCTGCTGAACTGATCCTGCCCTGTGAAACTTCTTCACCAATCAGAATGCTAATAAAAATGCCTGGCCAATTCCAGAGCTCATCTAACTTTTGGACCAGAGTGTAAAATTGGCCAGGAAAGAACCCACAAAAAATACAGGGAAACTGATTCAAACATTGGGTTAAGCAGCTGCATCTTCCTCCTGCCACCTTCAGGACATGTACAAACGGTTTAATATTTGGCACCATCATCTGTATTTTCTTTTGGCAATTAACATTTTGCTATTTACTTTAAAAATGTAAACTGCAGTCAGGTCCCTGATCATCAACATTTGTATTTTTGATGCTCAGGTTGGACAATTACAGATTTTAATTATCATAGTTTTCCCTCCATTTGGATATTGCTCAGTTAACAAGACATGGCAGTGGGCACAGGAATTGTTTTTGACGTTGAGGCTTGTTTTATTTATATTAATAAAATTTGTATTAATAATGACAATGACATCAGAACAACAATTTTTTGTGTCCTGCATTACAGTTTTTGTTCGTGTGGTTTGTCTGGTTTGGGACTTGGTGGAACTTTTCCTCTAATGCACCTGGTTGTAAATTGAAATTGGGAAAAGGGGACAGTCGGAATCTTTGCGGATTCCTGCTTGGTTTAACAGCCTGAGAAAATTCAACATAAAGGCTCAGTGGCTCACCAGTAAATAATCGGCCCAGTAGACTGAAAGATAATTAACTCCTGGGGATTGCTCATCTGTAGTTTAAAATGTGTTTAAAAGGACAAACTGATTCTAACAATCTTCCAAGTTATCGCTGTGTACTCTTCCAGAAGCAAAGAAACAATTCCAGCTTTTAAAAAAAACCATCAATGCTTTTGCGAAAAATTACAGAAATCATTTAGTTCATCTGATTGGGTTCATTATAATAATTCCTACTCCTACACCATCTCATCACCACGCCAACTTTCTCTTCATTCTCCTCCCTCCCAACACCCTTGCCCCACTCCCAAAGTAACCCAACACTCCCCCATTCCCTGCACCCCCAGCCCCACCATCCAATCTCCCAGCAGCAATACCAAAATGAGTGGAATTGACCTGACAGACCAGGTTCAAATAATTTTTAAAGCCAGTCTGTCAAGTCCTAAGCTCTGGCTGCTCAATATTTCGAACTGTCTGCATCCCCACTCTCCCAAGCCCTGGTTGGAGGTCTGACAGCACTATACCCCTGAGTTTATGAAGGAGTATCCGCAATTCAACTGTAATAAGCCCAGCAGAATTGCAAAGCAATGTATAAAGCTTCATCACAGCCAGTCCTGAGACTGTAGGCTCATACAGCACAGAAGGAGGCCATTTGACCCATCATACATGCGAGATTTCTTGCTTTTTTTAAAGCACCTAGCGCATTTAGTGAAAAAGAATATGCATGTGTATGTGTGTGTACGCATGTGTGTGTTTGTGTGTGTGTGTGTGTGTGTGTGTGCATGCGCAGTTTGGCAAAGAATGTAATGAAAAGGGAATCCTTCATCTCTCAGTTTCCTATCCTGCCTTCTGCATAAAATAACTCCCAAATCCCAGCTGTAACATCTATGACCTTGGCATAAGGTAAATAATTAATATTTAAAAGCAGTGTGATATTTAAATGAAAATTGTACTTCCTAATTTCAGTTCTCATTTCCTCTGTTTAATTTAAATACCTTCTCCCTACGGTGATCTTAAATCAGAAAAGAGCTTACATGGAATTTGTCAGAAAGGTGGGAAAGTTGTTATCCAAACATTACAGTGCTTTCTGAGCTCAGAGGGTCAACAGCTCATCACGAGAGGAATGCATTGGGACATAGCTTCTGCTGCCTCTTCCATCTGTGGAGAAACAAGCCTGAGGGAAATGTAAGGAAGGATTTTACTCATGTATAACTTTAACCTTTCCCTCTACTTTTAGCTGCACAGAGGTAGATACATTTTGAGCCCTATAAGCAGAAATATTCAATATATTTTCTTTGGACTTACTGAGGTATAGGTAATAGGAATCTGTGGGAAGATGTTTAACATTTGAAGAATGAGGGGACATCTCATTGAGACATATAAGATGATGAATGGGATGGATAGGATAGAGGTGGAGAGACTCTTTCTGCTCAGAAAGGACAGTAGGACTAGGGGGCACAGCCTCAAGATAAAGGGGGGGTGGTTTAGAACGGAGTTGAGGAGGAACTTCTTCACTCAAAGGGTGGTGAATCTCTGGAATTCTCTGCCCGTTGAGGTGGTGGAGGCTGCCTCGCTAAATATTTTTAAGACGCGGGTTGATGGGTTTTTGATAAGCGAGGGGATTAAGGGTTATGGGGAGAGGGCGGGAATGTGGAACGGAGACATGACAGATCAGCCATGATCTTATTGAATGGCGGGGCAGGCTCGAAGGGCTAGATGGCCTACTCCTGCTCCTATTTCTTATGTTCTTATTTATTTCTTAGTGTCATAAGTAGGCTTACATTAACACTGCAATGAAGTTATTGTGAAAATCCCCGCGTCGCCACACTCCGGCACCTGTTTTGGTACACTAAGGGAGACTTTAGCATGGCCAATGCACCTAACCAGCATGTCTTTTGAACTGTGGGAGGAAACTGAGCACCTGGAACAAGTACTCGCAGTCACTGGGAGAACGTGCAAACTCCACACAGACAGTCACCCAAGCTGGAATTGGTCCAGGATCCCTGGCACTGTGCGGCAGCCATGCTAACCACTGCACCACTGTGTGCCTTGAGCTCAGTTACCTTAGGCTATGGCACAGTATCGTCAGGTTCCAAGGCTGCGAATTCTGCAGCAAGTTACTAACTTCCTGACTCCTCAAAGCCTCAGCACCATCCACAAGATGCAAGTCAGGGGTGTGCTGGAATACTTTCCACTTGCCTGGTGAGTTTAGCTCCAACTTGCCTGGATGAGTGTAGCTCCAACAACACTCAACAAGTTTAGCATCATTCAGGACAAAGCCACCAGTTACATTTGCTACATTTTCTATCTTCAATTCTTCTGGAACCATTTCAGAATCTCAGAAATTTTGAAAAATCATAGCCAGCATATCCAGTATCTCTGCAGCTATTTCTTTTAGAGCCTTCAGATGTAGGCCATCAGGTCCTGGAGCATGTCAGATTTTAGTCCCTTAAGTCCCTCCAGTACTTTTTCTCTTTCTGATGTTACTTTCTAACTTTCCTTACTCTTATTAACCTCTAGATAACCCTCTATTTCTGGTATATAATTTGTGTCTTGTTCCGTGAAGAAAGGCACAAAATATTTTTTCAATGTCTGTCATTTCCTCATTCCCCATAACAATTTTTCCTGTCTCTGGGGACCAACATTTGCATTAGGGGTAAAGGCAAAATACTGCGGATGCTGTAATCTGAAACTAAAACAGAAACTCAGCAGGTTTGACAGTATCTGTGGAGAGAGAATGGAGCCAACATTTTGAGTCAGAATGACTCTTACTCAGGGCTAAAAGCAAAGAAAATCAGAAAAGATTTATACTATAACGATGAGGTGGCTGAGGGCAGGGGCTCTGTAATTGGACAAAGGGAACATAAATGGTTTTGGTAAAGACTGAGAAAGACTCTCTATCTTGTCTCCAATCTCCCATCCTCAGTCCCCTCTCATCCAGGGCCAACGACTACACTCTTTAGTTAGTCTCTGAACAATCTGTATCTTTGTTCTACCATTTCACACATCCCAATCACTTAATGGATGCTTTTAGCACCTTTCTCAGCCTTTGTCATCACCATTCACATTCCTTTTGTCCAATTACAGCATCCCCCTCCCCACCCCCACCCCCACCCTCCGAGTATAAATCTTGTCTGATTTTCTTTGCCTTCACCTCTGACGAAAGGTCATCCAGACTCGAAAAGTTGGCTCAATTCTCTCACCACAGATGCTGTCAGACCTATTGAGATGCTTCAGCTTTTTCTGCTTTTGGTTTGGCTTAGTGAATCTCTTCCATTATTACAGCTTTTTTAAAACCCCTTGAAATCCGGATTTATATTCCTGGCCAGTTACTGGGGAAAGTCTTAGTAGGTTACAGAAATTTCAAATAGTCAGGGAGTTAAGTTACTAACAAAATCCTAACAATAAGTGAAATTACCTTAGATCAGACTTACAAGCTAACAGGGGAATGGTCTACATAAATACACATATGAATACACTAAGAGATTTAACTAAGTATGAGATTTGAACAAGTATTTCTGATTTAAACATGTATTTTGGATCCTTAAAAATGTATTTTAGCTGTGTATTAAAGAAATCTGTACACTTTAGCAAAAAGCAAAGGCTAATGGGATAAGACACAGATTGAGATGAACCACATTCTTTCAGACAATTAAACTACAGAATGTGCAAATTCTTATCAATAAAAGTTACTAGCAGTAAGTTTCTCAGAGCCCTTTATGATTGGGTTGTTTACATTGTCCGGATAAGGCAGGTCTAAGAATGTACATCGGTCTGTTGTTAAACATCTTCTGACAGATTGAACTTTACAGCTCAGCATTGGGGTTGCCAAGCAATAGAGGGAGGCAGCACCTGGATTCCACGGGCCAATGAAATCCAATGAGATCAGAGGGTAAGAGGCAATTGGCTAAAGTATATGAAGGTATTAACAATGATTAATTTGTATTGAAAATGACTATTTCATGACTAATGGAAGGCAGGAAATGTAAACTTGAGAAATGTATAATTGACCTGTCTGATGCATGGTAACCTCAGAGTAGTGTTAGAATGTGAAGGCCTTCTCTAGTAGTAGGGCATTGGACTGCCCAATGCTCATTCTCTCAGCGATGATTGGTTAATAAATATCTTTAACCGGGACATCGGCTTTCATGAGTTCTTGTATTGGCTGAAGTTTTTGGTGATATCCAGCCTCCAGAGAACCCCGCAACAACTAAGAACATAAGAACATAAGAAATAGGAGCAGGAGTAGGCCATCTGGCCCTTCGAGCCTGCCCCACCATTCAATAAGATCATGGCTGATCTGTCGTGGCTCAGTTCCACATTCCCGCCCTCTCCCCATAACCCTTAATCCCCTCTCTTATCAAAAACCCATCAACCCGCGTCTTAAAAATATTTAGTGAGGTAGCCTCCACCACTTCAACGGGCAGAGAATTCCAGAGATTCACCACCCTTTAAGTGAAGAAGTTCTTCCTCAACTCCGTTCTAAACCGCGCCCCCTTTATCTTGAGGCTGTGCCCCCTAGTCCTACTGTCCTTTCTGAGCAGAAAGAGTCTCTCCACCTCTATCCTATCCATCCCATTCATCATCTTATACGTCTCAATGAGATCTCCCCTCATTCTTCTAAACTCTAACGAGTACAAGCCTAGTTTATTCAGCCTCTCCTCATAGCTCAACCCCCTCAACTCCGGCATCAGCCTAGTAAACCTCCTCTGCACTCCCTCCAAGGCCAAAATATCCTTGCGTAAGTACGGCGCCCAAAACTGCACACAGTACTCCAGCTGCGGCCTCAGTGCCTCAGGGGTCGGTGCTGGGGCCTCAGCTATTTACCATTTATATAGATGAACTGGAGGAGGGAACCGAGTGTATGGTGTCAAAATTTGCTGATGACACCAAGATTGGTGGAACGGCAAATTGCGTGGAGGGTGTGGAGTGTCTGCAGAAGGATCTAGATAGGCTGGGCGAATGGACCAGGAACTGGCAAATGGAATTTAATGTTGGCAAGTGCGAGGTGGTCCACTTTGGTAGGAATAATGGTAGGAAGGATTATTACTTACGTGGAGAAAAACTGCAGCAGGCGACAGTGCAGAGGGACCTCGGGGTCCTTGTGCATGAGTCGCAAAAACCCAGCTTGCAGGTGCAGCAGGTGGTCAGGAAGGCTAATGGGATGCTGGCCTTCATAGCGAGGGGGATTGAATATAAGAGTAGGGAGGTCTTGCTGCGGCTGTATACCTCTTTTTATCAACTGTTTTGGACAGGAGAGAGAGAGACAGACAAACTGAAATTCTTCTGTCTCAGCAATTTAAGCAGGAAGTGTTTTGAATTATTTTTAAGGTATGTGGTGATGTGCTTTACAATTCTTTGGTTTGTGTGGTCCAATTTATTAATAACTCTCAGCAGGCTCAAGTTATGAGTAACTCAGTGGGTTAATTTATTCTACATTCAAGTCCTGGGGGAGGATTTCTTGCAACTTCCCACTGCACTGCATGTGAACAGTAAACTGGGGATATAGAAAAATTTTTTTTACAAAAGGACAGGATTTTCAGGATTATCCTCACTGGGAGGACACATATAAGTTGCAGTTGAGCCAATCAACCCAGGAAAAGTTCAGAGGCAAGATAGATGCAGAGGCTTTAATGAGTCTTGGTTGAGAGCCCAAGAATCCATTATCCTGTTGAAACATCCGACCTCAAGGAAAATCAGTGCTTGATTGACAGCTCCGACTCCGATTCAAGCTGTCAATTTCACAATGTTTGTTTACACAACATAAAGAGTTTTCAAGGGCTCTTAGTTTCAGCTGCTGATACTTTGAATGTCTGGATGTCCCCTGGACAAGATGGGATACATCCTAGGATACTTTGGGAGGCAAGGGAAATTGTGGAGCCTTTAGCTTTGATCTTTGGATCCTCACTGTCCACAGGGATTGTCATGATGTGGGTATGCCGGCGTTGGACTGGCGTAAACACAGTAAAAAGTCTGACAACACCAGGTTTTAGTCCAACCTATTTATTTGATAATATACTCACAAGCTTTTGGGGTTAACCCCGAAAGCTTGTGAGTATATTATCAAATAAATAGGTTGGACTAAAACCTGGTGTTGTCAGACTTTTTACACAGGGATTGTGCCAGAGGACTGGCGAGTGGCAAATGTTGTTCCTCTCTTCAAAAAAGGAAATAGGAATGATCCTGGTGATTGTAGGCCAGTTAGTCTTACTTTGATAGTCAGTAAGCTAATGGAAAGGGTCCTGAGGGATAAGATTTATGACCGTTTGGAAAGATGCAGCTTAATCCGGGATAGTCAGCACGGTTTCGTGATGGGTAAGTCTTGCCTTATAAATTTGATTGAATTTTTTGAGGAGGTAACGAATTGTGTAGATGAAGATAGAGCAGTTGATGTCATATATATGGATTTTAGTAAGGCGTTTGATAAGGTTTCCCATGGTAGGCTCGTGAAGAAAGTAAGGAGGTGTGGGACAGAAGGAAATTTGGCCTATTGGATAAGTAACTGGCTGTCTCATAGAAGACAGAGGGTGATGGTGGAGGGAAAATTTTCAGACTGGAGGCCAGTTACCAGTGGTGTACCACAGGGATCAGTGCTGGGTCCTCTGCTATTTGTGATTTTTATCAATGACTTGGAAGAGGGAGCTGAAGGGTGGGTTAGTAAATTTGCTGATGACACCAAGATTGGTGGAGTAGTGGATGAGGTGGAAGGCTCTTGTAGGCTGCAAAGAGACTGGTAGGATGCAGAGCTGGGCAGAAAAGTGGCAGATGGAGTTTAACTGATAAGTGTGAGGTGATTCATTTTGGTAGGACTAATTTGAATGCGGATTACAGGGTCAACGGTAGGGTTCTGAGGAATGTGGAGAAACAGAGAGATCTTAGGGTTCATATCCACAATCTTTGAAGGTTGCCAGTCAAGTGGATAGAGCTGTGAAGAAGGCTTATAGTGTGTTAGTGTTTATTAGCAGGGGGTTTGAGGTTATGCTGCAACTATACAGGATCTTGGTGGGACCACATTTAGAATATTGTGTGCAGTTCTGGTCACCTCACTATAAGAATGATGTGGAAGCATTGGAGAGAGTGCAGAGGAGATTTACCAGGATGCTGCCTGAGGAAAGGTTGAGGGACCTGAGGCTTTTTTCTTTAGAGCGAAGGAGGATGAGAGGCAACTTAATAAGGTCTATAAGATGATGAGGGGGACAGATAGAGTGGACGTGCAGAGACTATTCCCTCAGGTGGATGTAGCTGTTACTGGGGGGCATAACTATAAGGTTCATGGTGGGAGATATAGGAGGGATGTCCGAGGTAGATTCTTTACTCAGAGAGTGGTTGGGGTGTGGAATGCACTGCCTGCTGTGATAGTGGAGTCAGACACTTTAGGAACTTTCAAATGGTTATTGGATAGGCACAGGGAGCACACCAGAATTATAGGGAGTGGGATAACTTGATCTTGGGTTCGGACGTAGCTCGGCACAACATTGAGGGCCGAAGAACCTGTACTGTGCTGTACTGTTCTATGTTTCATGATTACACTTTTATTGAACTGTAGTAAAATTAAGTTTTTTCGAAGAAAGTGCTAAGTAATCAATTATATTTTTAAAGCTATTTTATGCATCCAACTGTTGCTATTGGGTTCATTGGTTCTACATAATGTACATAGGTGAATGGGCATGCAAGTGCCATAGCTTTACATGGGGTTACAAGGAGCCTTGGGGGTTGTTTGGCATTGAGGTGCATAAGAAGGATATTTGGAAATTACCTTTCAAAATATTCCCTCATGCTAGCTATGGTTCATGCCATGATCCACAGCTCTTTGGAAAGCTGACCCGACTCAATCTAAATTGCAGAGATAAATGTGATGTGTGAAAAGTATTTCTCATACAGCAAGTGGTTCAGGTCTGGAATGCACTGCATGGAGGGAGTTTCAATTGAGACATTCAAGAGAGCATTAGATGGCTTCTTGAATAGAAATAATATGCAGATGAACAGAGAAAAGACAGGGAATGCACTAAGTCATAATGTTCATTTGCAGAACTAGTATAGACATGATGAGCCAAATGGCTTCCACTGCACGCTGTGGTTAGGACATGACAATCCTAGAGTTGGCCAGGTTGAGGACACAGGGTGCAGTTTTGTGATCCCAAACCGCCATTAAAAAGGAATCCTGAAAATTGGAAACCCGAGAGTTGGGGTTGAAATCCTGGAACTGGGACCTGCTCGCCACTTTTAAAGGGTTCCCAAATCATCTTGACTGGATGAAAATTTAGTCTACGTAATACTGATGAATGAAAGCACCTAGGCTCAAATATATATTCACTTGAAAGTAGAATCCATAAAAAAGGCCAATGGTTTTCTAAATAGTGCATGGAACACAGGAGAGAAAAATATTGATACACTTCTGAGAGATAATAGTTAAATCAAGGACTACAGTGAACAGTTTTGAGCATCACATTTTCAGAAAGAGCATTCAAGTGTACAGCACAGTTTCATCAAGCAGATATCAGGACTGAGAAACTGTATGATGAACAGAGGCTTGAAATACTGAGACTATTTGCACCACTTGCACAGTGAAAACAAAGAATAGATTGAATAGAGATTTTCAAAGTTCGTGATGAATTTTGGTAGAGTGACTGAAGGCTATCCTCTCTAGCTGGGGAATCAGGGTCAAGGCATCAATTTAAAATTACCATCAGAAAAGCAAGGAGCGAGATTAGGAGAACCTTCAGTATGTGGAAAGTCACTGGAGCATGAAGAGCTTGCTGCAAGGAACAGCTGAGAAGTGGGAGATGGAAGACATTTTATCTTTTAAGGGAAAAATGGATCTATGCTTGAAGCAGAGGGTAATATAAAGTTATTGGAAGAGAGGGGGGCAATTCTGGATTACATCAACAAATAGCAGCACAGGCACAATGATGGGTTGAATGGCCTCCATGAAATTCATGTGGTTCCAAAAGATGTTAACATGTACCGACACAATAGCCTGACAAACCTGCGGTAAGATCCTACCCATGTTCCTGTTCTCCATTATATATAGCTACCTCTTCTACCAATTGCAGTCGTCTCTCCAGAATCAGAACGCGACTGAGAAAGCTGAGCTCTTTTGAGAAACTGTTAAGGCATTGTAACATTTGCTTTATTCAGGGCAAATTTTGTATCCTGTAATCGCAAACTTGTCTTGTTCATGTTGTCAGTTCCACGGAGCCAATTTTCCAGCCAGGTGCTAAACCAGAGCAGCGAATCAGAGATTGCTGCAACTGTACAGCCATGAATCATAAAGGGCCAGCCTCAGGCTTTGGAGACTGATAACTGTGAATTTGTGTTGGGTGTTTTTTGGCTGCTGATGGAGAATGGTAACCAGAGGATCAGGGCACAAACCAACTCAGGAGTCCTCCAGGACATGGTCTGTCCAGCCAGGGTTGGAGCGGGGGGAGGAGTGGATAGAGGGCAGGATTCATCGCCATCATTTCAGAACACTCTGTTGCCAGGGGCCCCATCAAGTTTATGTATTTATTAGTGTCACAAGTAGGCTTACATTAACAATGCAACGAAGTTACTGTGAAAATCCCCTAGTTGCCACACACTCTGGTGCCTGTTTGGGTACATGAAGGGAGAATTTAGCATAGCCAATGCAACTAACCAGTACATCTTTCAGACTGTGGGAGGAAACCTGAGCACCCGGAAGAAACCCATGTAAGACACAAAATATGCAGACCCTGCACAGGCAGTGATCCAAGCTGGGAATTGAACCCGGATCTATGACCTCAGTGCTAACCACTGTGCCACTGGAGCAAGTGTAGAAAACAGACAGTGAAGAAGGAAAGTTAACACTATCTCCAGTTCAGGCCAGACTCCTGAAAATCCTTTCCCCATTTTGCCAGATTTCTGGGCCTGGGTATGTTTAACCTCCTGGGAAATGAAAATCATCCTTAATACCTCTTTTTCAATCTGCTTCTTTTTCTGTTTAGCAGCCTGCAACAAGCTCCTGGTGGATTGACAGTTTCATTTATCCCTTACGTCCGACTAAATAGATTCAGCTTTGTCATCATCTCTTTCATCATCCACACAAAAGAGCAGAATATAATATAGCAATGTGTGTTCATCTTCCCATGTCTGAAGGTATCAGAGGAAAATGATTTTTTGGCTGTACCAGTAGCTTCAATACCAGCAATCTCAAACGTCTGCACTACTTTGTAAGATAAGTACAACTTCTACCATCAATGACACAGAAATAAAATTGTTCAACATTTGTGCTGAAATGATGGAGTTGATGGGCAAGAATAGGCCCAGAAATAGATCTATTTTCAACTGAAGTGTTCAACTTCCTGGGGATAGATGCCACAAATGTGTTGTACTGTGTAGAGCTTCAAAGGGAAAGTTATCAAAGGCAAATTGTCACGGTGACCAAAATAGAACATTCTAATTAGGCTTGGTACCTGCTAAATTGCCACTCCTATGAATTCAATGGAGGCTAAATTTTGAGGTGGTGAAGCCAGTCTCAGTCAAAGGAAGAGTTAAGAGAAAGGTGCAAAGAAATGAGGTTAGCTTTGAATTGCAGGAGCAAAGGAACAAAGACCAAAAGCTGGATGACCTCCTCCTGTGCTATAGAATCTGGTTGTATCTGATGTTGAACAGAGATGGAAAGTATCAGTCTGACAATAATCTTGGATCGGGAGCCAAGATTGTGGACCAGGCAACGGAAAAATAGATCTTCTTGATTCCAAATTTCTATTAATAAAATTGACTGTTGAAATGAATATTTCATTTCAAAGTGCTTCCAAGAGATGTTAATTTAGGATGGTCTGTGGAATTTTTGCTGTTACCCTGACGAGCCAGAAGAAAAACATATCTCAGGGATATAATAAAGCAGACTCCACTATATATGCCATCTGAAGTGATCTCAAAGAACAGTACGGGAAAGGGGTCTGTCATTTAAATGATGAAATATTCCCTTAAGCAGCACAATGGCACAGTGGTTAGCACTGCTGCCCCACAGCACCAGGGACCCGGGTTCAATTCCAGCCCTGGGTCACTGTCTGCGTGAAGTCTGCATGTTCTCTCCTTGCCTGTGCGGGTTTGGTTAGTTGGCCAAGATAAACTGACCCTAGTGTCAGGGGATTAGCAGGGTAAATATGTGGGTGATGTAAATAGGGCTGGGTGGGTTTGTGGTCA
Organism: Carcharhinus amblyrhynchos; assembly: GCF_965287045.1. Lineage (NCBI taxonomy): Eukaryota > Metazoa > Chordata > Chondrichthyes > Carcharhiniformes > Carcharhinidae > Carcharhinus > Carcharhinus amblyrhynchos. The sequence goes on from NC_137346.1 coordinate 30,191,563, forward strand.
GTGCAGACTCAATGGGCTGAATGGCCTCCTTCTGCACTGCAGGGATTCTATGATTCTCAAATTAACCCTTTGTGATCCATGTGCAGATAAATTATCACTGTCTAGTTGTCTGAATGTTCAACTCACCTGATTTCTAGTTCACATTTGCTGATGGTCTTGTTTAACATTACTATTATTCTGATGTGAATCGAACGCATCTTCCAGTCAGTTAAACAGCACAAATAGGATCATTGTCAGATCCAGGGCTCCACGCTATCTTGGCAATGGCAGGCTGATGTTAACCAAATGGCTTCAATGTTCATGGAGACAAGCCACTGGAGTGGGATTTAGTATGTTCAGAGTATCATCCAAAGATATTAAATTAGCTGTCAACAAATTGGATTTGCTAAGAGTTTTTGGAGTGTTGATTAGTTTCGAATACATTGTAGTGAAGTCAATTAGCCTGGAGCATGTTCCACCTACTAAGAGATAGAAATAAACTCCCATGGATGTCAAACATTATGATTCACACCCTGAAAAGGATAACATAGAAAAAGTTATTTTTGTCAGTAACAGGTGTTATAGAATCCAGGAGCACCCATAGCTAACTTTGTTTCTACTGCCCCAGAAATTTCTTCAGGAATCCACCTCAGCAAGATGCTGTCACTTTGGGTTCAAGTTTGTTGTTCCAGGTGATATTAACAATGTGAAAATATTATCCAGGAAGAGCAGGTTAATATAATGTACTGAATGTGCTAATATTAATGTCCTGAAGGAAAGGAGGATATTACCGTTCCCCAGATAGTCTTTGTAACACGGTTTAACTGGATTCTGGCCCGTAACATTCTCAGATTGGCAATCAGTGGCAGATTACCATTCTGTACTGACTTACCTGTGCTTAGATTGTAAAGCGCCTGTTTTACCTGACCTTCATGATTCAGGCTAGGTGACATTGATGAAGTGAAGTATATCCATGGCTCCAGAGCAAAATGCAAAAGGAGCGGAGGACATGCCGAATTTTAGCTGCCATAAAGGGTAAGTTTAAATGTCCCATTGAAAGAGAGAAAGCAAATTCCTAAAGTAAATGAATGGGATATGGCAGTTGGAGTTTGGACACCAGTAGTGATCCAGACATGGGGCAATTTGATTTGATTTATTATTGTCACATCTATCATTATATGGTAAAAAGTATTGTTTCTTGCCCGCTCTACAGACAAGGCACATCGGTCATAGAGAAGGAAAAGAGAGAGTGCAGAATGTAGTGTTACAGTCATAGGTAGGGTGTAGATCAACTTGATGCGAGATAGGTCCATTCAAAAGTCTGATGGCAACAGGGAAGAAGCTGTTTTTGAGTCAGTTCATACGTGTCCTCAGACTTTTATATCTTTCTCACAATGGAAGAAGAGTATGTCTGGATTGCATGGGGTCCTTTATTATGCTGGCTGCTTTTCTGAGGCAGTAGGAAGTGTTGACAATATCAATGGATGGGAGGCTGGTTTGAGTGATGGACTGGGCTTTGTTCATGACCCTTTGTAGTTTATTGCGGTCTTGGATAGAGCAGGAGCCATACCAAACTGTGATACAACTGAAAAGAATGCTTTCTATTATGCATCTGTAGAAGCTGGTGAGAGATGTAGTGGACATACGAAATGTTCTTAATCTCCTCAGAAAATAGAGGCGTTGATGGGCTTTCTTAACTTTTGTGTCAGCATGAAGGAACCAGGACAGGTTGTTGGTGATCTGGACACCTGAAAACATGAAGCTCTCAACCATTTCTACTTTGTTGTCATAGGTGTAGCCAGGGACATGCCCTCCACTCTGCTTCCTGAAGTCAATGACTATCTCCTTCATTATGTTGACATTGAGGGAAGGATTATTGTTGTCACACTAGTTCATCAGATTCTCTACCTCATTCCTGTATTCTGTCTCGTCATTGTTTGCGATCTGACCCATTACGGTGGTGTCATCAGCAAACTTGATAATTGAGTTGGAGGGAAATTTAGCCATACAGTCAGAGGTATATAAGGAGCATATACTCCCTATATGAGGGGCTGAGGACACAGCCTTGTGGAGCACAGGTGTTGAGGATAATCGTGGAGGAGGTGTTGTTGCCTATCCTTACTGACTGTGGTCTGTGGGTTAGGAAGTCTAGGATCCAGTTGCAGGCCATGAAGTTTACAGATAAGTCTCATAGGAATGATGATGTTAAAGGCTGAACTGTAGCCTATGAATAGGAGTCTGACATAATTGTCTTTGTTATCGAGGTGTTCCAGGGTTGAGTGTAGCACCAGGGAGATGGTGTCTGCTGTGGACCTGTTGCGGTGACAGGCGAACTGTAATGGATCCAGACATCTGAGAGGGCGGAATTGATTTATGCTATGATTAACTTTTTGAAAGACTTTGTAATGATGAGCATCAGAGCCACCAGATGATAGTCATTAAGGCACGCTGCTTGGATTTTCTTTGGTACCGGGATGATGGAGTCATCTTCTTGAAACAGGTAAGGACCTCAGGTTGGTATAAAGAGAGGTTGAAGATGTCTGCAAATACCCCAGCCAGCTGGTCAGCGTAGGACCTGAGTGCTCGTCCAAGTATCCCATCTGGGCCAGTCGCTTTCCGTGGGTTGACTTTTGAGATGGCTGCTCTGACGCCAGCAATAATGACCTCGGATACAGGCTTGTCCGAGACTTCTGGGATGGAGGGGTGCGCTCTCACTGACTTCTTGCTCAAAACGAGCATAGAATGTGTTGAGCTCATTGGGGAGGGGTGCATTGGAACTGACAATTTTATTTGCCTTCACCTTGCAGCCTGTTATGTTTTGCATAAGAATCCGGACCAGTTACGTGTTTCAGACATCAATGGGGGGAGGGAGTTGGATATTGGGGAGGGTGTGATATTCAGGGATGGGGTGTTTGGACATCGGTGGGGGTGTGTCAGAATCGAACATTGGCGGTGGGGGGGGTGGTGTTGCATTGCAGGTGAGGGCTTGGGGCCGGGTTAGGTTTGTGGGGATGAGGGGGAAGTCAAAGGGCAGGATGGAAGATCCTGTGTGAGTGGGGAGATAGGGTGGGAATGTCTTGGAGGTGGGATGCTTAGTTGGGGATCAGCCTGAGTCTTTAAAATAGTTACTCTGAAGTTAGAAGTGTTTTTTTCTAACTCTTTCAGAGTAATTATGATTGTAAAGCTGCCAGAATCATCTGTAGTTAGTGACTTAAATTGCTTTGTGGGATGGTTCCCAGAGCAGGGCAATTATCGAGTGGAAGCTCGCCCTTCTGGATAATTGTTGAATAAACCCTTATCTGAAAACTTCTGAATGAGATTCTCCAATGAATCTTTGGTGTTACCCCAAAACCGATACTGGGGAGCTCGGATGTTGTGGGCAATAAAAATCCCAATGTTGTAAGGATCTGGGCATCTCTCCTCAACAATGTATGTGTCCTGGTGTACCTCACACTGAAATGTGTACAAAGATGGGTTTTCAAGCTTGAATACAGAAGTCTATATTGGACTGTAACTTCTAAATGATATAAAAGTTTATTAAAGAACTGAAGATGCAGTTCATGGTAATCACAACTTTGATAGTTATAGGGAAAGAACATATAATCTTGGTTCTAATAGAAAATGTAAGTCTTATCAGTGCCGCAGAGAGATATTTATGAGATTCATCAATATTTAAAACAACACCTACCTTAAATCCCTGAGTAGAAAGTTACTCTAGTAAGATTCTCTGTTCCACTTAAAAACTATCAATGCTACATTAGAGCAGCTATGCCTTTACCTGGAGAGTTGCTGTCATTAATCCAATAAATATAAAAATTCTACTGTAGAGTTTCAATATTTATATCACGCAAAGGTCCGTTGACCTCAGGTGGGATTTTCGAGTTTTGGGGTGAGCGTGGCCGGAAAATCCCAACCAGCATCTTTTGCTTTCATCAACATCCTTCAAACAAACAAGGTATTGAAAGATACAGGTGTTGCTCACTACACTCAGTTTCCAGGATCCAGTTGACAAGTTATTTCAGCCCATCCCTAAGGTTATTCATTGTTCGACTATGGTATTTATAATTTATCATGGCCTGGTTGAGGTAGAGACCAGTTGCTGTTTTCCCAGGACTGCCTTGTGCTAGAGGATATATGTTATATGTTTTAAGTGGCTGAATGATTGCTTTAAGAGCCGCCCTCATGATTTGATGGTGATCTTATTGGGGTGTTTCACAAGCTCCTGTTTCGTTTCATTTTGTGTAGGAGCAACAGCTCCTACAATAAACCTGCTGTCATTACTTGAATCTCCATGTGCAAACCACATCTTTTTCTTTTTTATTTAAAACCCACAAGACCTAACGCAGTTAGGACATTACAATATACATCATCTTCTGTGTCACAGAATGTTGCCTTTGAATGCACAATGATGCCCAGGCATGTTTTTAAAAATTTTGAAACTTTGTCCAGCAGAATAACTTTGCTTTTAATGTTTAATTCCTACTTCATAGGAAAATCATCACCTTGTTAAATCTTATAACTGCGTAATTATGGATTTCCTTATATCTCAGAATTTATAGTTCCATTCAATCACACACTATCCGCTCCATCACATGGTCAAGATTAGTTGGCATAATGTTGCCAGGCTTCTGGTTTTGCTTCTGACATCTCTAAGCCTTCTGATACAGGTAATTAGTTGTAATCCCTGCCAAAGTGAAATGTGAGGCAGAGGCCTGGATAGAAGCAAAATGAGCTAAAGTAAATATAAGTTTTCTGTTTTACCTGGTGCAATCAATTGCTTTTAACCAGGCAATTATCCCCCTCTTAAAGCCTTAGAAATGCTGACAGCCAGAAACACACTATTATACATAACGCTCAACATTGTGTTGGCACAATTGCCACGGCGTCTGTTGCACAGTATATCGTTTTGGCCCATTTCAAGACATTCACCCTTAGTTGGGCAATGTTACAGATAGAAGAGGCAGGCAAACTGAACTTCTTTATCCTCTCACCATCTGCCCACAGCCAGACATTTTTTTAACTGTTTTAAAACTAGGCTGTGGCAGCTTTTCTCCAACCCTCAGTTTGTGTCATCCAATCTTCTAAGTAATGTGCAGTACACATTCTTCATGGTTAACTCAGGACGTTCATTTATTCAATGTTGAAAGGTGGGTGGGGGCAATGATGTACACACTTTCACACACACACTCACACGCACTCGCACTCACACTCACTCGCACTCGCTCGCGCTCGCACTCGCACGCACTCTCACACACACACACACACACACACTCTCTCTAAGGAGAATCGAAAAAAAGTTATAAAAGATCCACAAAAATGAATAGTAGTTCACGCAATTTCCTCCACCAAACAAGTCAAAGAGTTTGTGGAGGAATTCAGTTCCGAACATGCCGCAGTGGTACGGTGCTTAGCACTGCTGCCTCACAGCATCAAGAACCTGGGTTTAATTCCAGTCTTGTGGAGTTTGCACATTCTCCTTGTGTCTGCGAGGGTTTCCTCTGGGTGCCCCAGTTCCCCCCACACTCCAAAGATGTACAAGGTAGGTGGACTGGCCTTGGTGAATGTGCGGATTACAGGGATTGGGTGGCAAGGAGGTCTGCGTAAGATAACCTGTCAGAGGGTTGGTGCAGACTCAATGGACCGAATGACCTCCTTCTGCTCCTTAGAGATTCCATGGTTCTATTCTAAGATGATTCCCTGGTTAGACAGACAGCAGTGCAAAAGTCTTTTAAAGTGAATGGTGATGATATTTCTCTACATAGACTGCTGAGCAGGTAATGGCTGAATGCTTTTAATGTGGAATAAGTTTGGAGGAGTTGAAAGATGGTGGCCAGCTGCATGGGCAGCCAGGAAACCTGCTGGGGTTCTTTCTGGTTGGTGCTTAATCCGGATACTGTGTTTCTCTCAGTTCTCACTGAATATTGGGATTTCAAAATGGCCATTTGAATTATGTAACCTCCCTCCTCCACAATGATTTCAAAAGGATGTTTATCTGTTATTTTGGCCTAGCTTTTGTTTTATGTCTTATAATTTCCTAGATTTAGCCTCTGAAGAAGTCACCATTCTGAGAGCCATTGTCTGGGTGGAGACTGTGACTCTGCTAGAGGTGTAAGCTTATAAAGGTGCAAATGATGCCTACCTTCCTCTCAATGGTCCCCTGTTGAAATGTATCGGTAGTCCCAGGTATGTGATGGGTCTGTTAACCCCGCTGCAAGATTAATGAGGTTCAATGTCTTCCATTCCCTTGGTTTTGCGATTGCAATATCCTCACAATGGGGTGTGAGATTCCACAAGGATGAGAGGGGAAATGTTTTGTTCTTGAAACATCTGTTGGAATCTTCCTGGGTAGATGGCCAGTCCTATGAGTCGTGTGATCTGTAGCAACTGACATTTGGTTCAGCAGAAGTCCATTTTAAAATAAGAGAAAAAGGATGACGTTTATTTATTAGCGTCACAAGTAGGCTTACATTAACACCGTAAAGAAGTTACTGTGAAAATCCCCTAGTCACCACACTCCACACTGTTCAGGTCAATGCACCTAACCTGCACATCTTTCAGAATGTGGGAGAAAATCACAGCACCCGGAGGAAACCCATGCAGACGGAGAGAACATGCAAACTCCGCACAGTGACACAAGCTAGGAATTGAACCCAGGTCCCTGGCACTGTGAGGCACCATTGCCAACCACTCTGCCATCCATAATACGCTCAGTTTTGATTTATTTCACATTTTATATGCCTGGTGGAACTTCTGGTGGCACTGAAGAGATTGGTGGAACAGCACCTATCAATTTTATTTCCTGTCAACAGTACATATGTTGCAAATTCTGTCCTTAAATCTCTTAATTCATTGACAATAATCCAATTACTGATTGCAGCCACTTCATTCTACATACATAATCCAGAGTGCAGAAGGAGACCATTTGGCCCATCGAGCCTGCACCGACACAAACCCACCCAGGCCCTATCCCCATAACCCCACATATTTACCCTGCTAACCCCCTGCTACTAAGGGGCAATTTATCATGGCCAATCAACCTAACCTGCACATCTTTGGAGAGTGGGAGGAAACCGGAGCACCCAGAGAAAATCCACACAGACACGGGGAAGAATGTGCAAACTCCACTTTGATAGTCACCCGAGCTGGAATCAAACCCGGGTTCCTGGTGCTGTGAGGCAGCAGTGCTAACCACTGTGCCTCCGTGCTCCTTGAGCTCAATTTCATTAGGCTGTAGCACAGTATTATCAGGTTCCGAGGCTGACACCCTTCACCTTCTGTGCCAGCCTCCACTGAGCTATCTTTGTAAATAAAGTATTATTGAACCATATTGCTGACCAGATCACTCCTTCAACTTCTCATCCATTGGAAATTGAAAAGGACCATTTGCTGGAAGGAGCGTTTATGATTAAAAAAAGACAACATTTGAGGTCAATACTTAAATCAGTTGTGAAGTCAGGAAGCTTGAAGTCTGCTTCCAGCACCTTCACTTCATTACAGATTGTTTTCAACAATGCTAGCACTCTGCAACTAACAGAGATTTCTGGCATTGATTTTTCATCATTTACAGGATGAGCGTTCCTGAATTAAATTTTAAAACGTAAATCTTATAAATAAGCACTCCTGGCAAGGTGCCTCTCTTCTCCAAAGGTGAATCCACAGAAGCCACAGATACGCTCCAATCTTTTTCTGGCACATGTAACATGCTTGCTCAGAAAGCTTTGACTGCAGCGCACTTGGCTGCGGGCTGTAAAATCCGACATTGCAGCAGCTGTTCAGGAGCCACACCTCACCAGCAATGGGAAATATGTGGTGGTGGCGGAGGAATGAAGAATAACAGTGAAGGACTTTAGCTTTCACAGCGACCTGATCACCTGCCAAACAGATGTTTGAAAGCTCGGATGGCAACCCTCTCGAACATTGGTCAGGCAAACTAATATTCGAGAGACAGTGCTGAAAAGAAAAGACAATATCGGGTGTTGGAAGTGGCTTCAAAATGGAGACAGTCAGGGACTCATCTGAAGACGGAGCAGTGCTCCAAAAGCTCATGATTCCAAATAAGCCTGTTGGACTTTAACCTGGTGTTGTGAGACTTCTTATTGTGACAACCCAGTCCAGTGCTGGCATCTCCACATCAAAATGGAGAGGCAGCACAATTAGTCAAATCCAGGCAGGATGCTGGAATTTGAAACAAAAACAAAAAATACTGGAAGGTCTCAGCAGGTCTGACAGCATCTCTGGGGAGAGAATAGAGCCAAGGTTTTGAGTCAGGATAATCCTTCATCAGAGCTGAAAATCGGTCAAATATCACTTGTTGAAGGAATGAAAAGAGACCACTGAAGTTGTTAAAGTCTTCTGTTATGACTATGGAGCTAACAAGTACTTAAGTGAATTCTCTTCCTCAAAAGATGGTTGAGGCAGAGTCCTTGAATATCTTTAAGGAGATGATAGATAGAATCTTGATAAACAATGGGATGAAAGGCCAATTTGGGTAGGCAGGAATGTGAAGCTGAGGTTCAAATCAGATCAGCCATGATCTTATTGAAAGGCAGAGCAAGCTCAAAGAGGCCACGGGGCCTACTGCTTTTCTTAGTTTGTACGTTTGTGAAAAGTGAGATACTCAGAATCCCTACAGTGCAGAAGAAGCCATTCGGCCCATCAAATCTGCACTGACTCTTTGACAGAATACCTGACCTAGGCCTCTTCCCTGCCCTAACCCCATAATCTAACATATTTCTAGTGGCTAATCCATGTAACCAACGCATCTTTGGACACTAAGCAGCAATTTAGCATCCTGCTATGTAGATGCTGCTACATAAACTTATATTAAAGTTGGCACGAGCAGTTGAGGAGACCAGAAACAGTATGATTAAAGTGAGAATGGGAGGGGACGTCAAGTGAATGAATTATAACAAGATTATTCTTAGGTACAGAAATAAAGGTGCAAAGTGATTAGTTGCTTTACAATGAGAAGATGTTACGAGGAATGTATTTAATTGGAACAAGCATATATCAATGGTTTTCTCAGATTGAAGTGGTATTTGGAATTGCGATTGCATCAATTGGGGAAATGAAAATTTGAATGATGTACCTTCTTTTGAAAAATAGTTAATTGGATCGCCAATAAAAATGGATATATAAATTACATAACCACAACCGTTCAATTGAAGAACAGCTTTCTCATAAGAGGAATTGGACATAAGCAAAATTATTAGCATACAACTTTTCTGTCGCCAGCCTTGTTATAAATAGCCCGCTATGCATTAGTCATAAACATACCAACAGCAATGGCAGCGAAATATATGTTTTTATTGACAAAGCACTGCTTAGCTTAAATCGAGCAGAAGTTCAGAGCACAGAAATTAAAGCTTGTCTGATTCTTGCTGCATACTTGTGTCTTCAACCTTCAGGAGGGAAATGAAGCTCTGCTGTTGTCCGTAACTCCAAAATACCATTGCTACAGCCAGCCCTTTTGTTTGATCCCAAGTGTTTTCAGAAGGGTTCATCACTAGGTCACCAGTCAACCAAAAGCGACGATCCTTGCTGATTACATGAAGAAAGAAGGATCTTCCAGGAAAAGTCTTGACTAACCAACATGGCAAAGGAGACATTAATGCCTCCAGCTTCAGCTCATAACACCAAACCAATTAATTGTCCTTAAGGATTCTGGAATGGCCTTCTGGAAATTTTATTCGTATTATAATAATAATATTGACAAAAAAGCCAAGTCCAAGTTTTAGGAGGCAGACATCCAAAAAGCAAAATATGAAGCAAAGTATCAGGTTATCAGATACTGGGCCAAGAGTCTGGTATGTAAGACTCCAACTGCTGAAATGGAAAAAAAACAAATGGACTGGGAGAAATAATTGGTAAACCCACTGATAATCCAGTTTGCAGAAAACAACTGATCAATTAATATTGCCATTAAAATAGTAACTCACTGTTTGTGATAGGTTATAGTGTATTCCAACTAGTCCATTTGTACATAAAGTACAATTAATTGCTTTTATCTTTCAAAAGAGAATAGCATCCATCAGTCAAAGCAAGCTATTGATAGGATCCACCACCAAAAGAGATTGTGCTACTCTTGAAAGCGTTTCTTCTTATTTGGATATGGTTAGCAGGCTGCTCACTGCTTCCTACCTAACATGTGAGATGAGCTCACCCTTAGTTCATTGATTGTGTGGTAAATAGAGGTGATTTTTTTTCTGCCTTGTTTAATTACTGAACTCACAGGTACAAGCAGTATAGAGCAAAGCAAGTAATCAGGCAAAACATGTAATAATGATGCTGATTAATGCGTTATCCCCTCTATAAGTATCCAAGTAGTGCTCGGAGTGTTAATCCAGATTTACAATGCGCAATCTGGACTTTTAATGGAAGGCGTGAGAGATAAAGAGACCAACACACTGACGCAACTCCTCAGATTATACTAGATGGTGTAAGAAAATGAAAAACCAGACTCTGTGGATTTAGTTGGGCAACCCAACATTAATCCTACAGGAAATGCTGGAAAATCTCAGCAGGTCTGGCAGCATCTGTGGAGAGAGAACAGAGCTAACATTTCCTTAACAATGCAAGATGTGGAGGACGCTGATGCCTGTCTGGTCTGCACAACTGCTGGTGGAATGAAAATTGTATACGTTCATTGTGACAGTGAGTTTCACTATCAGCTGGTTCAAAGCAGTGTTTGTACACTGGCATGAAGTGTAGGCAGCGATTTTTTGAGTTGTGCCCACAATGAGAGTGAAGTTTGCAGAGCAAGACAGTCACCTGCCCAAGCTAACATCAGGTGGGCTGAACCATCTTCAGACTGGGATCTCATTTCAACGTAGATGCTATTGTAACCAGTGAGAACATATATCGAGTCTCTCTCCACAGATGCTGTCAGGCCTGCTGAGATTTTCCAACATTTTCGGTTTGTGTTTCAGATTCCAACATCTGCAGTGTTTCACTGTTAATCTGACAGGAATGAGAAGCAATCAAAAGGGAGATTTTCACCACCCAACCTGCCTTGAGAATAAATCCAATATGAAGAGGAGTACTATGGTCAGCAATGAGGATTACTGTCAATTATTTTACAGTTTAATATATGAACATGATTCAATTCAATATTGTTGTGTGTGGGTATGAATACCAATAAATTTATGTCAATAGAAGTGTCTGTGCGAGGAGGCTCCAGGGGTTTGAACTGTTGGCCTCAACAGTCTCACACTGTTTGCTTCAACTACTATTAAAACTAATCAGTAAAGTAAGATCATGAAATAATTGCTACGACAGGCAGACCTGTTGACCAGTAGCTGTGAGGACAGTAAAATTAGAATCAACCTTGTCCACAATTAAAACTAACTGGATGAAAAGTACTTCACTTTTCTATTTTCAAATAAGAGGTTATTTTCCATTACATCATATTGTGCAAAATTGAATAGGCTTTGCTTTTTGCTGCAAGGTTATAATCAAGCTATGGCTATTTCCTTTGCAAAGAAAGCCTTTAACAGGTGTTACTGTCCTGGAACTAGTGACCATGCAATGAGAGCAAGCCTTCAGCTGGAGGACCAGGTGGTCATCTCAGGAATTTAGACTATGAAACCATGCAAGATTTGGAGGACACTGATGCCTGTCTAGTCAGCACAACTGCTGGTGGAATGAAAATTGTATACACTCATTGTGGCAGTGAGTTTCACCAGCAGGTTCAAAGCAGTGTTTATACACTGACCCAAAGTGTAGGTGGTGATTTTTTGAGGTGCGCCCAAAACGAGAGTGAAGGTTGCAGGGCTAGCCAGTCATCTGTCCAAGCTAACATCAGGTGGGCTGAACCATCTTCAGACTTGGCCCTCATTTGAATGTAGGTGCTATTATAACCAGTGAGAACATATATCAAGCCTCTTTTCTCTCTGCTTAGATGCTGTCAGACCTGCTGAGATTTTCCAGCATTTTCGGTTTGCGTTTCAGATTCCAGCATCTGCAGTCTTTCACTGTTTGCCTGACAGGAATGGGAAGCAATCAAAAGGGGGATTTTCACCACCTAACCTGCCTTGAGAATAAATCCAAAATGCTATGGCCAGCAATGAGAATTACTGTCAGTTATTTTACAAACTGAAGTTTGCAGAGCTAGCTAGTTATGTGTCCATGCTAAGGTCAGGTATCCTGAACCATCTTCAGACTTGGACTTTATTTGAATGGCATTCTTACCAGTGAGGACACACATCATATCTCAGCAATTTTCTCATTACTTTGTGGATCCTAACGGGTATTTTTTATAAGGAATAAGGTATCAATTCAGTGTCTGTACTTAACCCTTTACAAGCTGATTGCAAGGAACACAGTCTGGCAGGCTTTCTTCAGTTTAACGACAGAGGGGTTAGTCCATATTGCGCTAAAAACCCACCCAAATAAGGATATAAAATTATTAAAAATGGTAGACTCATTTTCAGATAGTGAGGTCTCTCTTCCCGTCATCTGAAGAAACCATGCCATCTCTGCATGGTCCCATTTCATGCTTCAATGAGCATTAGGTGGTTGTAGGTAGGACTTCCACCTTTCACTCAATAACATCCAAGTGTCTATTACAGCGGAAGGTTGGAGGACAGAATCTCACTTATTGATCAGACAGTAACCACAGCTCCCATTTTTTCCGGCCAGCAGCTGCATTTTGCTGCTGTCATTTCCAGCTCTTCTTAACAAAACATGCCAGGGAAATCAGTTTCTCTCCATTTGCTCCTCATTAACACCCCTTTATTAAATCTCCCCCTTAACTTCGGCATGCCAAAGAGAAAAATCTCAACATCTCTAGTCTCCTCACACACCTGAGGTCCTTCATCCTTATTTACTGAGGCGTCCTTGAACATATCACATGGCAGTGATCTTCCAGGCAAATGTATTATGCAAAGGCTGTTCCGAGCTCCAAAACTGTATCTCGGCAAGCACAGATTGACAAAAACTATCCATCTCGTCACTGATGTCCTAACTGCTGTAGGATGAGAATTCATGTTTATTGATTATTCACAATGAATTGCATTTGTAGCAATTGGTTTCCTTTGCCTATACAGCTGCATCTACATGTTCATATATTAATACTATTGCTCAATAACTCTTGCAAGTTTTGCTGCCTTCAGACAGCTCATATTGCTGCATCGCGATTGATGGCAATAACAGTGACAGGTCAGTAAACCACTCTAGGTTACATACAAAGTTGCCAGTGGAGCATAAACCTAGACCTGTTTTTTTTTCAATTTTTGTTTTTGAAAAGATGGGGACTTACTTTGACTTTACAAGTGTAAAAATCAAGAAATTATAGGCCAGAATTCTCCAACCATTCACGCCAGTGGGATTCTCTGGTCCTGCTGGCAATGCATCCTCGCCCGTGTGAGCGTGGAGTGATATCAATGGGAATTCCCATTGACAGCAGCAGGACCAGAGAATATTACTGTCAGCAAACAGCGTGCCACCTCCCGCCAGCGGGAAACACAGGGCTGGAGAATCTTGCCCCTAAGTGGTCAACGTTCATTGGAAGACAGAATGGAAAGAACATAAGTGGAAGAAAAGTCAATGGACATTATTGACCATCCTTTCTCCTCTCAGTGCTCCAGGAGAAGCTGAATTGATTACTTGCAGCAGGAGTTGGAGTTCAGGGTGCAAGGCAACGTCAGTGGGCTAGTCATCTGGGGACAAAGGTTCAAATCCCATCCTGGAACTGATGGGGATTAAACCTAATTCATTAATTAAAAAAAGTCTGCAATCAAAAGCTAACCTCAGTAATGGTGACCATGAAACTATCATTGGTTGTCATATCTGTTTAACCAATGTCACATGAGGCAAGGAAATCTGCCATCCTATCATGGTCTGGTCTACATGTGACTCCAGGATCACGGCAATGTGTTTGACTTTTAACTGCCCAATGAAATAGCTTAAAAACCACTTAGTCAAAGTTAATTAGGTATGGCCAACAAAGAATTAGGGATGCCAAGATCCTACAAAAGATTAAAATTAAAGATGGGGAGGCAGAAGCTGTAATTTCCAATTTGAGGACTTTTTAATGGAAATGGTAAAGGCCAGTCATACAGAGCATTATATAAACTTAAAATGCACCATTGTTAATCGAGATGTAGGCCGTGATTCTCCCAAAAGTGCTGAATTGGTGGGAAAACTGTTCTCGATCCTGACTGTTTTGTCAGTTCAGCTTCGCACCTGAATTTTGGCGTTCTGTGCACTGCAGAGGTTCCTATTTGCGGCAGAGTCTGACAGTTCTAAAATTCTGCACATGCGCAGTGGCTCCGATCTGTCAGTCTCCCCGATCGCTGGCCAGCCCAGCAGCCCCACGGTGCTGCCCCTCCAGCCCCTTCCACAGTCCGATCATGACCCCCCCACCAAAATTTCCGGACCACCCATGACTCTTCCCACATCCCACCCCCAACCCAGAGTCTCCCGATGCACAGCTCACCCGCAGTGGCAATCCCCCACCTCCCTCGCCTCGGCACACCCCCCCCCCCCCATCCACAGACCGCCCTCGGGGATCAGGCTCCTCCCTGGAGACAGGATCCCCCCCGCAGCCCACCACTCCCTCCCCAGCCCGCCCCAATCACTGCCTCCTTCCATCCCAGTCTGATCGCCATGCATGCAGAGTGGCAGCAGGACTCCCTACCTCCACTGATCACCCTAAGCCCTGCCCACAATAGGCCTGACTCTTGATAGGCAGTTCCAAGGTGCCCCCAGAACATGGCACTTTGCCCCTTGGGCAGTGCCTGCCCCCCGGGGTCCCAATTGCCACCCCTTCATTTCGGTGGGGTCTCCTGCTAGTTCCCTGAACATGGGAGCCAGTGTAAACCCTGCCGGAATGAAGTACTCCTGGCAGGGTGGGAGATTCAATTGGGAACTGAAAGTTCCCGATAATGAACTGGTAAACATATTTAAAATATATTTTAAAAAGACTCAAATGATGTACCTACCTTCCCGCCGGTTTCCAGCATGGTCTGACCAGCAACCATTCACCGGTGCTGGGAGATGGGCATGTGTTCGCGGCACAAGTGCAAATCCCAGTACAAGTCTAGTGATCACCAGTCTGGTGAAAGTTACGGGTCGCGATGGGAGAATTGCGGTTGTAATTTGAGGAACATTGTCATACTTGTACTAGTGTACTTGAGATTAAAACTCATAGAATCATAAAAGTCAATTAGGCTAATTGAGCCTGCACCAACAGCAATCCCACCCAGCACTATCTCATAACCCTACCTATTTACCCTGCTAAAGCCCTTGACACAAAGGATTAATCAATCTAACCCACACATCTTTGGAGCACCCGGAGGAAAGCCATGCATACTGCCGCCACTGTGTTAAAGTTTTAAAGTTTTATTTTAAAGTTAACGTTTATTTATTACTGTCATAAGTAGGCGTATATTAACACTACAATGAAGTAATGTGAAAATTGGAGTAGGGGGTGAATATTAAGGTCGTTGATGCAGAATTGGTGCCAGGACTAAGTGAATTTGGCACTTGCTTACGATATAAAATTGGGGGGGGGTGGGGCCAGAGGGCAGCAGGGTGAGAGGGGTTAAAATACTGCCAGCTTTTAAAAGTAATTGGAATTGAAAGCTAGTTGGAAACACATGACGCTGCTTAAGGTTAAAAGCAACTCTTCCCACTTATCAGTTGCTGAGAGTGGGACCTGACTGCAGAGTTGAGATTAGAGGAAATGATGCTCATTTATGAGAAGGAAAGAGTGACAGACCTGACTACTTTTGTGGAAAAGAGTCTGACGTTGTGTGGCCTGGCCTGGTTGAGCTTTCTTTAATTCATTCATGGGACATGGGCGTTGCTGGCTGGTCAGCATTTACTGCCCATCCCTGAGGCAGTTGAGAGTCAACAACATTGCAGGCGACACCTGTCAGAGGGACTGACACAATAAGAAGTCTCACAACACCAGGTTAAAGTCCAACAGGTTTATTTGGTAGCAAACACCACTAGCTTTCGGAGCACTGCCCTTTCGTTAGGTGAATGGGAGTTCTATTCACAAACAGGGCATATAAAGACACAAACTCAATTTACAAAATAACGATTGGAATGAGAGTCTTTACAGGTAATCAAATCTTAAAGGTACAGACAATATGAGTGGAGAGAGGGTTAAGCACAGGTTAAAGAGATGTGTATTGTCTCCAGGCAGGACAGCTAGTGAGATTTTGCAAGTCCAGGCAAGTCATGGGGGTTACAGATAGTGTGACATGAACCCAAGATTCTGTTTGAGGCTGTCCTCATGTGTGCAGAACTTGGCTATGAGTCTCTGCTCAGTGACTCTGTGCTGTCATGTGTTGTGAAGGTCACTGAAGATCAGAGACCGTTGAAGTGTTCCCCAACAGGAAGAGAACACTCTTGCCTGGTGATTGTCGAGCAGTGTTCATTCATCCATTGTCGTAGCGGCTGCACGGTCTCCCCAATGTACCATACCTCTGGACATCCTTTTCTGCAGGTAGACAGCATTGGCCGAGGGACTGACAGACAGCGCAGTGCCCAAAGTTGGTACCCAACTTCTTTTGCCAGGTTATAACCAATCTTGTGCTTCCACCCGCCATTCTGTTCAGAATCATGAAGGTCACATTGTTAAAAACATGAAGGGCCCTTTCAGCCCAACCTATAGATGGACGAGGGGATGGGCTCTGTGAAACCAGCAAAGGCACTGGACCCTGGATTATTCAAATACAGAAAAAAGGAAGTTCTGAATGTTATGAATTAGTCAGTCACTTCAGAGACAACTCAGCAATTAAATTAAATGTTACATGGCATGATTTGCATGCTGTGCAGTCTTAAGAAATTAACATGCCTAACATTACAACCAATTTACTTTGAAATTCTCCATGTCTACTGATTTACACATTGTGAGGGTCAAATGATGTCCGGGGAGTTTCCCATTCACACTAAGTTCTCGCAGCACTGCCTGCGTCTAGAAAGTAAACTGTGATAATAAAGACACAATATAGGTCAGAGGCATTTGCTCTATGTCTTATATAATACACTAGATCTATCAACACTTGTTTCATTTGATTCCTCTTTTTCGAATAAGTGACTTTTAAACTTTCAACTATTAACCTGAAGAATAATAGTGTTGCCTGGAGTTCTGAGGGCACAATCATTTCTCACATTTATCAGGAAAATGTAATCCAATAAACCCAAGGTTGGATATTTTATTTTTGATAGTTTCATCTTATTATTCCAGACTAGTAAATACTTCCATCCCTGTTAAAATCACAATTACAAATTGTTGTAAAAATAGAAATGTTGGACTGTGAGTTTACACTAAGCACCGGAATAATGCCCCTCCCCACGACTTAACAATCATTCACTCATATCACAACTCCGCCTTTTCCATCCATCAATCTCAATCATTAAACAAAATCATTTTGAAACAATAGGTTTGTTACAGGTCACCCGCCAGGGAAATTAAATATTGGCTCCACAAGATAATCTTTTGGAGTAAACCTGAGTACTTTTTAAGTCAGAAGGATAATTATTGAAATCTCGGTCTTGACTCTGAGAAAAACCATTGGAATAAGTTGATGTGCCATCCTTTATAGGAAGACAATTTGCTCTCTGAAAGGTAATTATTATGTGTGTTAAATCATGCCCAAATCATATTGTTGGAACAAAACAGAAGCATGGTGATAAAAAAAACTCAAAGCATCAATGCAGAAATACACAGCTGTTAGAAAGTTTAAGCTGAGCCTGTGTTTTAAAGGATCATTAATGAACAGGCGATCTATTTAATTTGTCTGCATTACTTCAGCAAGCTATAAGCAATTCATTGATCATTAAGTTTATTTATTGGTGTCACAAGTAGGCTTATATTAACACTACAATGAAGTTATGTGAAAATCCCCTAGTCGCCACACTCGACTAGGGACTACACTGAAGGACGATTTAGTATGGCCAATGCACCTAACCAGCATGTCTTTTGGACTGTGGGGGGGAACCAGAGCACCTGGTGGAAACCCACGCCAACATGGAGAGAACATGCAGATAGTGACCCAAGCTGAAAATCAAACCCAGGTCCCTGGTGCTGGGAGGTAGCAGTGCTAACCACTGTGCCACTATGCCACTCATTAAAAGCATTCTGATATGAATACAAGAGTGCGATAGCATGTTACGTGTCTCATTGTGAAGATTGGTGTTGCTATCAGCAGCTTTCAACAGAGACTGAGTTACCACCCAAGGGGAGGAAGTTGTTCCCAGGTTTGGAACATTGTCAGTAAGGAGAGAGAAAACCCCAGTGCCCAGATCCTCTTTGGGAATTTGATCTGGTGAAGATTATCCAAGAATAGCCTTTCCTTGTTTTCAGCCAATTAGAAAGCTGTCTGGTGAATTGGGTGTTGAATTGCAACAATACTTGAATGGAAAATGATGATGCAGAACAGTGGGTGGCTGAGACCTGAACACTACCCAAGGATAATTCATTTCCCAAAGATAGGGAAGAGAGCAGGAAGTCACTAGACTGAAGCTTTGCCTAGGACAACAAAGGAGAGGTGATGGCCTAGTAATATTATCACTGGATTATTAATCCTGAAACTGGGTTCAAATCCAGCCACAGCAGATGATGGAATTCAAATTCAATAATTGAAAAAAAGATATTTGGAATTAAGAATCTACTGATGACCATGAAACCATTGTTGATTGTCAGAAAAACCCACCTAGTTCAATAATGTCTTTTAGGAAAGGAAATCTGCCATCCTTACCCGTTTTGCTTACATGTGACTCCAGAACCACAGCAATGTGGTTGATTCTCAACTGCCTTCAGACAACGCAGGATTGGGCAATGGCTTGCTGGTCAGCGATGTCTATGTCCCACAAATGAATAAAAAAAAAAGCTTGTGTCAGCCCTGGGTCGGTGTAGTACCAATCAACTGGATGTTTTGTTCTGGATGGTGTTGAACTTCTCGAGTGTTGTTGGAACCACAGAGATTCATGCAAGTGATGAGTATTTTCTTCCTGATTTATGCTGTGTAGATGTTGAAAAGACTTTAGGTAGTGAGGAGTTTAGTTACTCACACAGGATGCCCATCCTCTGATCTGCCTTTGTAGCCATGGTACTTATGTACTGTTCCAGTTAGGTTCTGGCCCCTAGCATGTTAATGGTTGGAAATTTGATGATGGTAATGCCATTGAATGCTAAGAAAAAGATGTCAGATTCTATCTTCTTGGAGATGGTTAATGCCTGGAACTTATCAGCACGCGCCTCAATGTTACCTCGGTCTTGCTATTTGTGGCCATGAACTGTTTAATTGAGGAATTGTAAATGGAACTGAACACTGCAATCTTCAGTGGACATCTTTACGTCCAACCTTATGAGGGAGAGAAAGGTCATTATGAAGCAGCTGACATTACCCTGATGTTCAAAATATTTGCAGCTGTGTCTTTTGAATAAAAGGCACATTGACATTAGCCTTCAAACCATTCTGCATTCAATATTAAATACCTGGTAATTAAATACACATTTATGTATAACATTCATCCTATTTATTTTCAATCAAAAAAGACTTGCATTTATATATCAACTTTCACAACCACTGGACATCTCAGAGTGCTGTATAACCAATGAAGTATAGCTATTGCTTGAATAGAGGAAACTAAATAAAATTATCAAACAAATACTTAACAGAGTTTATTTAAGAGCTGAGTGTTCATTATTTAGTGTGATTATTTCTCCAAGACTGGTAAACATTTTGAAAATCACCTCAAATGGATCAAATACTAAATTATGGTTATCTCAGGGGACTCTTGTACATTTCTTGAACTTATCGCCATTTTTTGGGGATACATAAAGAGAGGAAAGTAAAGCAAACAATAGTGGGACAAAAAGAAAAGTTATTTTCCCTTTTAAAGAATGTCTGTTGCAATTAGCAAAAAAAAAATTTCAATTAAGTTGTGAAAGATGCAAGTATAACTGATCTTGAAATGTAACTTTTAATCTATTAATGCTGAATAATATCATAGGGTTTGCAGTACAAAATGAAGGAGATTTGACATTTTAACCTTATTGTACATTGTTCACAATCAACCATTGAATGGAAAGGCCAGACAAGGCCCATCAAGCCTATCCTGTTCAGACAGGGTGTAAATACACACATCCTCTAACCATGCAATCTGCCAAGAGAGGAATGAAGCAGGATGAAAGAATTAATGCAGCCAATTCAGAGAATTGTCTGCAAAAGTCCCCCTGTCTCTCTATCAGAAGAAATCAAGCCAAGCTCCAGGATACTGTGGGAGCTCATAACTACTCACAGTCATAACTAATCAGTACTTTGTCTCCTTAAGCAGGAACATCCTCTTCACTCAGCAGCCTTTCAAAGAACTCCACACACACCCAAAGGTTTGATAATTGAAGTTTGCTTTGAGCCCAATTGCAAAGTACAATTGGGCTGAAGAAAGACATGATTCTTCACGCTAACCTGATATTTCCTTTAGCCTCCTGAATCAGGTGTTTCTATTAAATGTTGTTCAAACATGACACAATGATGATAGAAACATCTGGGTGCAATGCCTCACTACTTCCAGTAGGGGCTGGGGGTTGCTCAGAGACATATGGTTAAATCAGGGGCCCCTGATCAAACCCTTATCAAACAGGGGCACCGTAAAGAAGCAGTTGTACCCTTTTTGGGGGAATCTCATTGAAACTTACTGAATAACGAAAGGCTTAGATAGAATGGATGTTTCCATTAGTACGAGAGACCAGGATCCAAGGGCACAGCCTCAGAATAAAGGGATGACTCTTTAAAACTGACATGAGGAGGAATTTCTTTAGACAGAAGGTGGCAAATCTATGGGTTTCATTGCCACAGAAGTCTGTGTACATTGAGTGTATTTAAGACAAAGATAGATAGGTTCTTGATTGGTAAAGGGATCAATGGTTACGGGAAAAAGGCAGGAGAATGGGTTGAGAAACCTATCAGCCACGATTGAAAGGTGGAGCAGACTTGATTGGCCGAATGGCCTGATTCCGCTCCTATATCTTATGGTCTTTTCAAAGTGGCAAACAGTAACTATTTTTCAAGTGGGTTTCTGAATTTGAAGCTTTCTGACTGTACTCAGATGTATTATTACCATTCTTACTTAGGGTGTTGGCCAGTGATAAATAACTATCCCTGGCACCTGGTGACATGGTGTTTAGCACACCATTATATTCGGTCTATGAGTAGAAACAGTAGAAAATGAGGAAACTCAAGTGTCAGAGATTTTTGTGTTGCATTTGGCCATTGGGTGAAGCGTGTAGACCTGGAAAAGATTTGCATTTATATTGGTGTCTTTCATGGTCTCAGGTCATCCCGCTGTTCTTTACAGTCAACTTCTGAACTACAGTCACTGATCTAATGTAGGAGATGGAGGATCAGCAGTATACAATTCTTCAAAGCACAAAAGGGTGGAGAGACCTGAAGAAAAGGATCAGAAGACCCCAGCAATAAGCCCCTTGTGAATCACTAGTTCCATTCACCCAATATTAAACAATGGCACTCTGTCCTAAACTTCTAATTTCAAGTACCCTATTATAAAGATTTTAAAATGACAAAAATATTGTTCTTAGGACAGATAGGGACAGAGTATTTCTCCTTGTTAGGGAGTCAGCGAAAACAATTTGAAATTGCCTTTAAAAAGTGAAGCTGGTGAGACACAGAGAATTATTGACATGTCGATTAAAAAAGTAATGAAAGTGACGTGGAGACCGCTGAATCTTTAAAGGAAGTTGTAGTGAATTTTTGAAACCAGGTAACTTACAGAAGGTGAAACAAGGACATTGGGGATTGTTTGGATTGCTCTGTTTAAGAAGTAATGCAAACATGATGAGTCCAGAACCTTATGCATTGTAAATGTGTACAGTTTGAAAGCCACTTCAGAAGTAATTTCTAGTGTAGCAATTTTAGCTGCATATCAAACTTTTATTACCAGGGTCACTGAGTCATCTTCAGAAGAGAAAACTTATTCAAATATCCATTTAGCTCATCGGCTATTTCTTTATCCTCTTCTGCAGCTAACCTAGATAAATCCCAATGTAGTTATTTGCTGACTTCCTAACACAACTTTAAAAAAGTACCTTAATACAGAAGCAAAATACTGTGAATGTTGGAAATCTGAAGTAAAAACACAAGATATTGGAAATACTGAGCAGTATCTCTCAGGAGGAAAAGAGTCTGATGGCTTTTCATCAGTTATTTGTGTGTGCTGAACATTAAAGTTTACAAATATTTGATCTTTTTGCTCTGTATGATTTCTCTCCTGGAATATCTGTCTTCCCCCCCACCCCCAAAATATACTTTATTCATAAAATCTATCAAAGTAGATTCAAAGTTGATGTGACATAAGGTGAAAACCAAATCGTCAAATACTGTATGTTACTCATTACAATTACAGTTCATATTTACCATCCTCATTAGAGATCAAACACATAGCCCAAGAGGTCTTTCACCCCTTGGGGATACTCTAGCTGAAGGGCCATTGCACCTTCCCCCATTGCACCTTTCAGCAGCTACCCTAAGCTTTGGTGCATCTAGAACATAGAACATAGAACACTACAGCGCAGAACTGGCCCTTCGGCCCACGATGTTGCGCCGACCAGTTAAAAAACAATGACCCACTAACCTAAACCAATCCCTTTTCGTCCATAAACCTATCCACGGATCTCTTAAACGCCCCCAAACTAGGCGCATTTACAACTGCAGCAGGCAGGGCATTCCAATCCCTCACCACCCTCTGGGTAAAGAACATACCCCTGACATCCGTCCTATAACTACCCCCTTAATTTAAAGCCATGCCCCCTCGTGCTAGCTTTCTCCATCCGAGGAAAAAGGCTATCACTATCCACCCTATCTAAACCTCTAATCATCTTATATGTTTCAATAAGATCCCCTCTTAGCCACCTTCTTTCCAGCAAAAACAACCCCAAATCCCTCAGTCTCTCCTCATAGGACCTCCCCTCCATACCAGGCAACATCCTGGTAAACCTCCTCTGCACCCTCTCCAAAGCCTCCACATCCTTCCTGTAATGTGGGGACCAGAACTGCACACAGTACTCCAAGTGCGGCCGCACCAGAGTTGTGTACAGTTGCAACATGACGCTGCGACTCCTAAATTCAATCCCCCTACCAATAAACGCCAAGACACCGTATGCCTTCTTAACAACCTTATCTACTTGATTCCCAACTTTCAGGGATCTATGTACACATACACCTAGATCCCTCTGTTCATCCACACTATTCAAAGTCCTCCCGTTAGCCCTATACTCGACACATCTGTTATTCCTACCAAAGTGAATCACCTCACACTTCTCCGCATTAAACTCCATCCGCCACCTCTCGGCCCAGCTCTGCAACCTGTCTAAGTCTCCCTGCAAACTATGACACCCTTCCTCACAATCTACCACACCTCCGACTTTGGTGTCATCAGCAAATTTACTAATCCACCCAACTATACACTCATCCAGATCATTAATAAAAATTACAAACAGCAGTGGCCCCAAAACAGATCCCTGCGGCACACCACTCGTAACTGAACTCCATGACGAATATTTACCATGAATCACCACCCTCTGTCTCCTATCTGCTAGCCAATTCCTGATCCAATTTCCTAGATTACCCTCAATCCCATACATCTGCATTTTCTGCAGAAGCCTACCATGGTGAACCTTATCAAACGCCTTACTAAAATCCATTTATACCACGTCAACTGCCTTACCCCCATCCACCTCTTTGGTCACTTTCTCAATAAGGTTAGTAAGGCACGACCTACCCGCTACAAAACCATGCTGACTATCTCCAATCAATTCATTACTCTCCAAATAACTATAAATCCTATCCCTAATAATTTTTTCTAAAACGTTGCCCACAACAGAAGTAAGACTCACCGGTCTATAATTCCCGGGGAAGTCTCTGTTCCCCTTCTTAAACAATGGGACAACATTCGCCATCCTCCAATCTTCCGGTACTATACCAGAGACCAACGACGACCTGAAGATCAGAGCCAGAGGCTCTGCAATCACCTCTCTTGCCTCCCAGAGAATCCTAGGGTAAATCCCATCCGGACCAGGGGACTTATCTATTTTCAAACCCTCAAGAATATCCAGCACATCCCCCTTATCAACTGCAATACTGTCTATTTTACACCCCTGCAACCCAGTGTCCTCCTCAGCTATATTCATGTCCCCCTGAGTGAACACCGAAGAGAAATATTGGTTCAATGCCTCTCCAATCTCTTCCGGTTCCACACACAACTTCCCTCTGCTGTCTGTAACTGGCCCTAATCTTGCCCTAACCAACCTTCTGTTCTTAACATACCTATAGAACGCCTTAGGATTCTCCTTAATCCTATCAGCCAAAGTCTTCTCATGTCCTCTTTTAGCCCTTCTTAACTCACTCTTCAACTCCCTCCTAGCCAATCTAAAGCTTTCTAGTGCACTACCTGAGCCCTCAAGTCTCAGCTGAACATAAGCCTCCTTTTTCTTTTTAACCAACGAATCAACTTTTTTAGTGCACCACGGTTCCCTAGCCCTACCAATTCCTCCTTGCCTGACAGGGACATACCTATCACAGACTCACAGTAGCTGCTCCATGAAAAAACTCCACATTTCGGACGTTCCCAGTCCCTGTAATCTCCTAGTCCAACCTAGGCTTCCTAATTCTCTCCTAATAGCCTCATAATTACCCTTCCCCCAGCTAAAACTACTGACCCGAGGTTCATGCCTATCCCTTTCCATCACTAAGGTGAACGTAACCGAATTGTGGTCACTATCACCAAAATGCACACCAACTTCCAAGTCTAGCACCTGGTCTGGCTCATTTCCCAGCACCAAATCCAATATAGCCTCACCTCTAGTTGGCCAATCTACATACTGAGTCAAAAAACCTTCCTGCACGCTTTGTACAAAAACAGACCCCTCTAACGAGCTAGAGCTATAGCAATTCCAATCAATATTAGTAAAGTTAAAGTCCCCCATAACAATTACCCTATTACTTTCACTCCTAACCAGGATCGTCTCCGCAATCCTTTCCTCAACCTCTCTAGAACTTTTAGGAGGTCTATAAAAGACTCCCAACAGGGTGATCTCTCCTCTCCTATTTCTAATCTCTGCCCATACTACCTCAACAGACAAGTCCTCATCAAACTTCCTCTCTGACACCCATTCACCTGACGAAGAGGGTAACCCCTCGAAAGCTTGCGAGTATATTATCAAATAAATAGGTTGGACTAAAACCTGGTGTTGTCAGACTTTTTACTGTGATACAGTCCTTGACTAATAATGCTACTCCTCCCCCCCTTCTACCTCCTTCTCTACTCCGACTAAAGCATTTGAACCCCGGGACCTGCAACAACCATTCCTGACGCTGCTCTATCCATGTCTCTGAAATGGCCACAACATCAAAGTCCCAGGTACTGATCCACGCTGCAAGTTCATCCACTTTATTGCGAATACTCCTCGCATTAAAGTATACGCATTTCAAACCCTGCTCCGCCCCACTCCCACGATGCCGTGCATTGCAGTCCCCATCTATGCCCCCCTCACTTTCACCCCTTCTACTCAGGATCCCACCCCCCGCCCCGAATCAGTTTAAACCTCCCTACATAGCCTTTGCAAATTTACCCCCCATGCTGGGGTAGACAGACACCGAAAGATGCCCTCATAAGAACAGGATACGGCACTCAACTCATCAATCAACAGTTCTGATGTGCAACGGCGAAAAACCGCAGTTGAAATGCTGAAACCCTGTTGTGCTATTCGAAAAGAGTGTTTACATGTGCACACCAATTACTTTTTACCTTGACTTCATTCAAATGGTCCCCGTGTACTGGCAATGCTAAGTTGAGATGAAAAAATAATCACAGTTAAAAAAATCATCTCTCAGCATGTAGTCCCAGGACATCTCTTGGAAAATGACAGAATACCCAGAGCAGAATCCTGGAGATGAATCAAATTCCAAGAGACACCAGGACAATCCAGGAGGGTTGCCACCCAACATTTTGACCTCCCCTTTTAAGGTGTTGCTACACTTGCATGAAAATCAACTGGCACAGCGAGGGATCATAAACTGCTGTTCAGAAGCCTGTTTAGAAACTGGCAGCATTAAAATGTGATTCAGAGTAACTAATCACCACTAACTAGCACCGACCACTGGCCATCTGATTAATGCTGGATACAAAATCAATCCAACACAGTGAAGATTAAAATTATGATTCTGACACACTTATTTAAAGAAACAATTTACAGTGTTCTGGGGCATACATTGCGGGTGGGATTTTCTGCCCCTTACAGCTACAGAAGGTGACCCCACACGATGGATTCTGCAGCGATGTGGCTGGCAAGTGATGCCAATCGCCATTGACTTTGGCAGGACTGGAAGATCCCACCAGCAAACAATGACGGGCTGTGTCCACCATGAGAAACTCACCATTGGAGAGCATGGTGGGGGTGAAAAATCCTGACCTGTGACAATTTATTTTGAAGTTTACAGTGCGTGTAAGTTTTAAAAAGAATCTTAATGCCATTTTAATTTTAAAACTGCGGGTAATTTGGTGGAAGTGGTGGAGATGTTTTAATTTATACAATTGGTATAAATTATATAATCTTAACTCCTTTCCCTGAAGCAAGTAAATAATTGTGGTGCTTTCAGAATCAAGTCTAATCGCACAATGCGCACATCAGTGTTTGGGCTGATGCCTTGCATCAATACAATTTGGAATTGTTTAGCCTGCTTCTTTCCTTTCAAAATGTTGTTAAAGAATTAATTAAACAGCCTGTGATGTGAGCTGGATGCTCTTTAGTTATTGATCAAATTGACTGACATAATGCAATTGCAGCTGGTTGGCAGTTTCATAAATGACACATTCAGAGTGATGATGTGGAAGGACTCTTGAGATCAGGTTTAAATCCAGTTTGCCCATTCAGTTTTCCACACAATTTGTACTTTCCATATTGAATTCGCTCTTGCATCCGACATTTTAATACGTGATGGCTCAGATATGGTCTACTGAATACTGGGTTAAAGAGCCAGTGGGTGGATGAAATATTGCCACAGCTCATTTCCTTCCCTCTGGCAGGTTTGCAGTTTCCTTTAGATTGTGAATTTTTTTTTTAACTGTGATTATTTTTTCATCTCAACTTAGCATTGCCAGTACACGGGGGCCATTTGAATGAAGTCAAGGTAAAAAGTAATTGGTGTGCACGTGTAAACACTCTTTTCGAATAGCACAACAACAGGGTTTCAGCATTTTGACTGCGGTTTTTCGCCGTTGCACATCAGAACTGTTGATTGATGAGTTGAGTGCCGTATCCTGTTCTTATGAGGGCATCTTTCGGTGTCTGTCTACCCCAGTCTAACACCGGCATCTCCAACCAACCTCTTCAGAAGACAAACATGGGACACAGTGGACAGAGTACCCTTCTTCATCCAGTATTCCCCGGAGCGGAGAAGCTACGACATCTTCTCCGGAGACTTCAACATGTCATCGATGAAGATGAACATCTCGCCAAGGTCATCCCCACTTCTTGCCTTCAAACAACTGCACAACCTCAAACAGACCATTGTCTGCAGCAAACTACCCAGCTTTCAGGAGAACAGTGACCACGACATCACACAACCTTGCCACAGCAACCTCTGCAAGCCGTGCTGGATCATCGACACAGATGTCATCATCTTATGTGAGAACACCATCCACCAGGTACACAGTACATACTCTTGCGATTTGGCCAATGCTGTCTACCTGATATGCTGCAGGAAAGGATGTCCTGAGGCATGGTGCACTGGGGAGAACATGCAGGCGCTACAACAATGAATGAATGAACACCACTCGACAATCACCAGGCAAGACTGTTCTCTTCCTGTTGGGGAACACTTCAGTGGTCACGGGCGTTCGGCAGCTGATCTTTGGGTAAGTGTTCTCCAAGATGGCCTTCACGACACACAACAACGCAGAGTCACTGAGCAGAGACTGATAGCCAAGTTCTGCACACATAAGGACAGTCTAAACTGGGATCTCGGGTTCATGTCACCCTCACAACTTGCCTGGACTTGCAAAATCTCACTGTCCTGGCTGGAGACAATACACATCTCTTTAACCTGTGCTTAACCCTTTCTCCACTCACATTGTCTGTACCTTTAAGACTTGATTACCTATAAAGACTCGCATTTCAACCATTATTTTGTAAATTGAGTTTGTGTCTTTATATGCCCTGTTTGTGAATTGAAATCCCACTCACCTGATGAAGGAGCAGCACTCCGAAAGCTAGTGCTGCCAAATAAACCTGTTGGACTTTAACCTGAGTGTTGTGAGACTTCTTACTGTGCTTATCTCACTCCAAGGCCGGTATCTCCACATCATAGTTTGCTGCATACAATGGTCTGTTTGAGGTTGCATGGTTTTTTAAGGCAAGTAGTGGGGGTGTGGGGATGGTCTTGGTGAAATGTTCATCTCCATCGATGACATGTTGAAAGCACCAGAAAAGATGTCATAGCTTCTCCACTCTGGGGAAGAACGGGATCATGAAGGGTACCCTGTCCACCGCGTCCCATGTTTGTCTTCTGAGAAGGTCGGTGTGATTTTTTACTGTGGTGTGTCGGGATCGATGAGTTGAGCACCTGTTCTTATAAGGGCATCTTTCAGCATCTGTGGGTGTCTGTTGCGATCCTCCTCACTGAGCAGATCCTGTGAATATGGAGGGCTTGTCCACAGGGGAAGACTTCTTTAATGTGCTTGGGGTGGAAGCTGGAGAAGTGAAGCATCGTGAGGATATCTGTGAGCTTGTGGTACAGCGAAGTGCTGAGGTGACCATCCTTGATGGAGATGCGTATGTCGGAGAATGCAACCAGTTCTGGAGAGTCCATGGTGAGTCTGATGGTGGGATGGAACTTGTTGATATCATCATGTAGTTGTTTCAGTGATTGTTTGCCAAGAGTCCAAAGGAAGAAAATGTCATCAATATATCTAGTGTATAGCACTGGCTGAAGGTCCTGTGCGGTGAAGAAGCCTTTGGACTCACATGACATGGATGCCATTATCTCACGTAAGAACACCATCCACCAGGTACACGGCACATACTCTTGTGACTCGGCCAACATTGTCTCCCTGATATACTGCAGGAAAGGATGTCCTGAGGCATGGTATGTTAGCGAGCCCATGCAGACGCTACGACAACGGATGAATGGACAGCACTCAACAATTACTAGGAAGGAATGTTCCCTTTCTGTTGGGGAACACGTCAGCAGTCAAGTGAATTCAGCGTCTGATCTTTGGGTAAGCGTGCTCCAAGGCGACCTTCACGACACACAACACAGAGTCGCTGAGCAGAAACTGATAGCCAAGTTCCGCACACGTGGGGACGGCCTCAATCAGAATCTTGGGTTCATGTCGCACTATCTGTAACCGCCATGACTTGCCTGAGCTTGCAAAATCTCATTAACTTTCTTGGCTGGAGACAATTCACACCTCTTTAACCTGTGCTTAACCTCTCTCCACTCAGATTGTCTGCGCCTGTAAAGACTTGATTACCTATTAAGACTCGCATTTCAACTATTATCTTGTAATTGAGTTTGTGTCTATATTTGTGAACCAAATCCTGCACTCACTTGATGAAGGGGCAGCACTCTGAAAGCTTGTGCTACCAAATAAACCTGTTGGACTTTCCTAGTGTTGTGAAACTACATACTGTGCCTACCCCAGTCCAACATCAGCAACTCCACATCTTATATTCATCTCAGCTTTCTTTCATATTTCAACTTTTTATTTGCTTGTTAATCCATTTAATGTTGTGTTTGTTTTGCTTGAAATTTCTGATACTAAATGTATATTTCTAGTCAGAGTGCTTTTATTGAGTTTCACTTGTTTTCACTGAAGTATTGTTGAACAGCTGTCCTCAATCAATTTGCTTCAATTGTTTCTTCATTTATTTTAAACAGTATGCTCCTGGGTTTTAGTATTATTAAATCTCAGATAACAAAAATGTTATTAAATTTTAGCTAACAAACTTATCATTTGTGCTTGCTGATTCTCCTGGTTGTCAGAATTTCTACTTCTTGCCTGGGTCATTTATGAAAACTAGATCATCATGAGCACTGTGTATTGAGGTCATCAATTATTCTGTGTCCAATCACCTATGTCTGCTAACTATGAACTCTGCTCAGTGTGGTTGATTAGCCTGGGTGTGGACTCAGAGAAAAGTAAACAAACTTTGGAAGGGCAGGAAGCTAGAGTTAGAAGCATGGACCATAAGATGTTACAAAGTATTGTGGAAAAAAAAGTTACGTATGTAGAAAATAGTGTCATCTCTGCAAAGGTGGCATGGTGGCACAATGCACTGCTGCTTCACAGTGCTAGGAACCTGGGTACAATTCCCAAATTGGGTCACTGTCTATGCAGAGTCTGCACGTTCTCCCCAAGTCTGTGTGGGGTTTCCTCCCACATACCAAAAGACATGCTAGTTAGGTTACTGGCCATGATAAATTCTCTCTCAGTGTACCCCAACAGGTGCCAGAGTATGGCAACTAGGGCATTTTCACGGTAGCTTCATTGCAGTGTTACTGTAAGCCCACTGGTGACTAATAAATAAAATTAACTGGATCCAATATACTAAATATACAACACCTATCCTGGATTCACCAATGCACTGGGTCCTGAAGATGTGGATTAATTTTGCCAATTCTGATTCTTACCCATTTGAATTTTCCAATTTAAATTTAGTTAATTGAAATCATCCATTAACGATGTTATTCATACTGACCCTTTCTATCTTTTCTAAAGCAAAATGCCTTAATTATTGTGCTGGACATATTCTTAGCTGAATTTCTTTTCGCAAAAGGGAAATTCATAGTTCAGCCACTAGGGGCACGAATGGGGTGAGAGGGTGTGGTATTTCACCTGGTTTGTGGCATGCCAGTTCTCCAGCTCCAACCTACCCTAAGTCATTCTCCCAGAATGGGAGTGGCAGCAGAGTTACTTGCCTCCAAGAAGTAGGAAGCCATTTCAGATAAGTAATGGTCTATTGTCGGAGACTCATTGGAAAACCGGCACTCCAAGCAATCTTTGAGGCCCTCTACATCTGCCTAGCTTCAAATATAGCCAAAAGCTGCCCAATGAAGGCCTCTTCTTATTTATGATTTTTGTATATTGAAGAGAGTGTGGCTCCATCTTGACAGTGCCAAGAGGGTGGGGCCTTCTGGGTGGCAGGGTCAGACTGAGGGCAAGCTGATCGGTGGTGGGACCACTGCACATTCTGCACAGTAATCAGTGTGGGAAGGAGGGGGGAGATCGGGGCTAGTCACGATGGAGGGGTGAGTCAAGCTGGCCATGGAGGGGGCAATTGGGGCTGGCCAATGGGGGGTGGAAGGGTCAGGCTGGACATTGGGGGTGTTGTTGGGGCCAGCGATTGGTTGGGGTCGGGGAAGCCATCGGAGGATGGTGATCGGGAGGCTGGCGTTGGAGATCCCAGTAGGAGATCAGCACATGCGCAGTGGACTACTCAGTGCACTGATGCCAATCTCCCAGGCAGGATTAGGTTTCCACCTCCCTACTCACTACCAATGTAAACACCCAGCAGACTCCGTGAAGCACAGAGTGCCGGAAATCTAATTGACTATCTTCACCCAAAAAGCAGGTGGGCAAATCTCCAGTTTTCCGGCCCATTGGGCACTTCAGGTTTTTGGAGGGAAAATCATTCAGTTGAATGGAAAAAGTGCATTGTGTAAATCTCCAACCTCCACATAAACAACTTCTTTGATATCAAACACGTCCCTGACATAAAGGGCAATCTCATCATTTCTGTCTATCTTTTTTGAACACTCTGTGTTATAGCATGTTATATTTATTACTATCTTCTGCAGTTTCTGCTATATCAGATTTTGAATTTTGCAACCCAAGTCAAAACTGATGCCCTTGGAGGACAATCCGTGGCACACTTAAAGGTCAAGTGGTTTCTAAGTTTCTGAAGTTTTAATTGGCATGATTCCATTAGATTTTCCCCATAATGTGTAAAGAATTATAGGCAATCTTTGCAGGATGAATGCACAGTTAGCATCAGAGTAATGATCACATATTTGCATACTCGATGCTTCAAGGCATACTTACAAATACACAAGAGATTGGAGCAGAAGTAGACCATACGGCCAATTGAGCCTGCTCTGCAATTCAATAGGCTCATTACTGATTTTGAGCTTCCACGCCGTCCACTTCCCATACCCCTTGATTTCTTAAGAGACAAAAATCTGTCTATTCCAGTCTTAAATGTTTCAACAGTGGAGCATCCACGACCCTCTGAGGCACAGAATTCCAAAGGCTCACAATGAGTGAGTGAAGCAATTCTTCTCATCTCAGTCTGAAATGATCAGTCCCTTATCCTGACACTGTGTCCCGTGTTTTAGATTTCCCAGCCAGCGGGATTTTTCCAGCCGCATTTGCCCTAAAACTGGAAAATCCGACCCAGATCAATGGACCTTTCCATGGTCTGCCCCTTGGTTGCTATGATTCCTGTGGTGGGCGGAACGGGAAAATTGGCCCCAATGTCTCAGTGTTCACCCTATCACGCTCCTTCAGGATCTTACACATTTTAAGGTGGCATCGTGGCACAGTGGTCGGCACTGCTGCCTCACAGTGCCAGGGACTTGTGTTTGATTCCCGGCTTGGGTCACTGTCTATGTAGTGTTTGCACATTCTCCCTGTGTCTGTGTGGGTTTCCTCCGGGTGCTCCTGTTTCCTCCTACAGTCCAAAGATGTGCAGGTTAAGTTAATTGGCTGTGCTAAATTGCCCCTTAATATTAGACGACTAGCTAGGGTAAATGCATGGTATATGGGGATAGGCCCTGGGTGGGTTTATGGTCAGTGCAAACTCGATGGGCTGATTGAACTCCTTCTGCATTGTAAGGTTCTATATTTGTATTCTATATTTAATGGTATCACCTCTCATACTTCTAAGCTCCAGAGCATATATGCCCAGTTTACTCAGCATCTCATCATAAGACAACCCCCTCATCCCAGGGAAGAATAGTGAGTGAATCTTTTCAGAACCTCTTCCCCAAGTGCATGGGTAACAATGTGGCACAGTGGTTAGCTCCCAGCACCAGCGACCCTGGTTCAATTTGGACTTTGGGCCACCATCTGTGTGGCATTTGGACATTCTCCCTGTGTCTGCACAGTTTTGCTGTGGGTGCTCCGGTTTCCTCCCACAGTCCAAAAGATTTGATTTGATTTGCTTTGATTTATTATTGTCACATGTATTAGTATACAGTGAAAAGTATTGTTTCTTGTGCGCTATACAAACAAAGCATACCGTTTATAGAGGAGGAAACGAAAGAATGCAGAATTAGCATTACAGTTATTGCCAGGATGCAGGATAGGTCCATTCAAAAGTCTGATAGCAGCAGGGAAGAAGCTGTTCTTGTCGGTTGACCTCAGACTTTTGTATCTTTTTCCCGAAGAAGGTGGAAGAGAGAATGTCCGGAGTTCATGGTGTCCTTAATTATGCTGCCTGCTTTGCCAATGCAGCGGGAAGTGTAGAGAGAGTCAATGGATGGGAGGCTGGTTTGCGTGATGGATTGGGCTACATTCACTACTTTTTGTAGTTTCTTGTGTCTTGGGCAGAACAGGAGCCATACCAAGCTGTGATACAACCAGAAAGAATGCTTTCTACAGTGCATCTGCAAAAGTTGGTGAGAGTCGTAGCTGATATGCCAAATTTCCTTAGTCTTCTGAGAAAGTAGAGGCTTTGGTGGACTTTCTTAACTATTGTGTTGGCATGGGGGGACGAGGACAGGTTGTTGGTGATCTGGACCCTAAAAGCTCAACCCTTTCTACTTAGACCCTGTTGACATAGACAGGGGGATGTTCTCCTCTTTGCTTTCTGAAATTGATGGCAATCTCCTTCATTTTTTTGACATTGAGGGAGAAATTATTGTCACTGCACCAGTTTTTGAGGTACAGATGTGCAGGTTAGGTGGATTGACCACGCTAAATTGTCCCTTAGTATCCCTAGATTCATAGGTTAGGGGAATTCGCTATGGTAAATGTGTGGGATTACGGAGATAGGGTGGGATAGGGGAGGGCAGCTACTGTGCCAAAGAGTCGATGCAGACTCAATGGGCTGAATGGCCTCCTTTGGCACTGCAGGAATTCAATTGATTCAATGATCCTTCCTTAAATATGGAGACAAAAACTGCACAGTGTTCCAGATGTGGTCTCACCAATATCCTGTACGACTATTGCAAAACTAACCCTCAATTCTCTCTCAATAAAGGCAACATGCAAATGCCTCCCTTATTGCTTGCCACACCTGCATGCTTACTTTCTATATTCCTTGTACGAAGACACCCAAGTCTCTTTGAGTATCAACACTTTGAAGTTTTGCACCTTGAGCAAGGCAATGAGCAACATTGACCACACATAATTCAAGTCTAACTTTTAGTGACCAGGGTAATAAACGTAGGCAGAGGAGTCAATTATCTATTGTATAGGTAGATATGCTTAACAAACTACTCAAAAGATTTGAGAAAAGCTAAATCAAGATGTTTTTGTTGTGTGAAGAATTTTTGAAGTAAACAACTATAACTACTTATGTTGTTCAACATCTTTCAAAGGATTCAGGATTCATTAAGTCATGTGACATCTGTCTTTGATGTAAATAAAACTGAGGAACATGTTTTTCAATGATACCTTGGAGGGCCTGAAAGATACAGAAACTGAACTCTCCATGAACAGCTGAACCAAATAGCTATGCTATAGAACAATAAGGTCGCTTCCATACAATCCACCAGCTATTGTCTTATGCTTACTTGAAATGCGTCATTATGTATCATGAAAGGAAGGAGACTGACTGAACAGTTGATTGTTAACAATACATTGCTAAGTAGAGACATCTGTTCATTTTTTTCCCCATTGAATAGCAACAGGAGTATGACCAGCTCTCTGACTTCTCTGCCCCACAGTATTTCTCAAAGTAGAGAGGAAAGGTTCCTCTTCTGGCACCATCACTTGTTCCTCCTCACGACTGCACTGTGACTCATCAGATTCCACCTCCACAAACTCACGCTGCATCCTCCAAGATTACTGTAACTGTGCTGATAATTGAAATATTGATGAAAAAGTTGTATTCTTCTTTGAGGGGCTTTTTGTAATTCTGATCCAATACTGCCGCTCCTCTGAGCCTACATTCATAGGAATTAGCTTGATGTTGGAACACTGGTTTCATGATACATCTTTGAACAACTATCACCCTGGTTTCGTGGTCACTGCTCTGTGATGTAGAAAAAAAGCCGAGGCGCATCTATTAGTGATTTTCTGATAACTTACAACACTTAAGCTGAATGTGGGGGGCTCAGGAAGTGGAATTTCTGTTTAGTGAATCTCTATCAAAGACTTACCAGTTAACAGCATGTGTTGTCTGCAGGTGTATTCTTGAAACTAAAAGCAATACCTAATGCATCTGGGTACCAGCTATGATTGTTCCAGAAATGGCATGGAATTCTTCAAAATTCACAAGGAAATGAGGCATAGATAATACTGCACCAGTTGTCCAAAGAGGGAGGCTATTAATCCAGAAATTCAGCTAATGTTCTGGGAACCTGGGTTTGAATGTTTCCATGGCAGATGGCGGAATTTGAATTCTATTAAGAAATATCTGGAGTTAAGAATCTACTGATGACCATTGTCGATTGTCGGAAAAACCCATCTGGTTCACTCATGTTCTTTAGGGAAGAAAATCTGCCAAAATCTTACCTGATCTGGCCTGCATGTGACTTCAGATCCCCAGCAACGTGGCTGATTCTTAAATGTCCTCGGTGCGGACAATAAATGCTAGCCCAGTCAACGATGCCCATCTCTCATGAATGAATATAAAAAGAAAATGATGGTGGACAGGCAATGGCAAGTATTTAAAGAAATATTATATGGCCTACAACAAATGTCCTCTAAGACACAAAAATACAACAGGAAGGGTGAAACAAATGCGCCTACAAAAGGACTTAAAGGTTGCATTAGATCAAAGGTGGGGATTTTTAAAGTTGCCAGAAAAAGCCCGAGGACTGGGAGCAATTTAGAATCCCGCAAAGGAGGACCAAAAAATTGACTAAAAAAAGGAAAAGCAAATATGAATGCAAGACAGTGAGAAACAAAGAGGGGCTGCAAAAGCTTCCTTTGTTATAGGAAAGGAAAAGAATAGCAAGGACAAATGTGGGTCCATTCCAGACAGAGACAGAGGAGTTTATCATGCTGAATGATATCATTCCAGGCAGAGATAGAGGAGTTAATCATGCTGAATGATATCATGGTGAAGAACCTTAACAATTAATTTCTGTTTCCTCATGAAGGAAGATCCTGAAAATCTCCCAGAAAATTAGCGAACCAAAGGGCTTGTAAAAATAAGAAATTGAAAGAAATTATTATTAGTAAAATGGTAAAATTTGTAAAATTATTTGGATTGAAGGTGGATAATACTCTGGACATGATGAGCTACATCCCAGAGTGACGAACAGGGTGGCTACTG
Organism: Carcharhinus amblyrhynchos; assembly: GCF_965287045.1. NCBI lineage: Eukaryota > Metazoa > Chordata > Chondrichthyes > Carcharhiniformes > Carcharhinidae > Carcharhinus > Carcharhinus amblyrhynchos. The sequence continues at coordinate 30,228,023 of NC_137346.1, forward strand.
AGATAATTGATGCCTTGGTGGTTACCTTTCAAAATTCTGGATTTTGGAAAGGCTTCTGCAGACTGGAAAGAAGCAAATGTAATCCCACCAATTAAGAAGGGAGGGAGAGAGAAGGCAGAGAACCACGGAGCTGTTAGTTTGATGTCAGTTGAAGGAAAAGTATTAGAATCTATTGTAAAGGGTGCATTATAAGCGGGCATTTGGAAAGTAACAATATGATTGGACAGAGTCAACAGGGGGTTACGAAAGTGAAATCACGTTTGACAAAGTTTTTTGAGGATGTTACCTGTAGCATAGATAAAGGAGAGGAAGTAGATGTGGGTGATTTAGATGTTCAAAAGACTATTGATAAGATCCCACAAAGGTTAGTAAACAAAAAGAACACATCGGATTGGTACAGATTGAGAACTAGATAACAAACGGAATATGGGGAGTAAGAATAAATAGATCATTCTCAGGATGGCAGCCTGTTACTTGTGGGTTACCACAAGGATCAGTGCTGGGACCACAGCTGTTCATGATTTATATAAATGATTTGCATGTGGGGATTAAATGTAATATTTCTAAATTTGTTGTTGCCACAAAACTAAATGGGAGTGTGAGTTGTGGAGAGAACACTAAGAGGCTCCAAGGGGACTTGGGCAGACTAAATGAATGGGCAGATAGAATACAATGTGAATAAGTGTGAAATTATCCACTTTAGTAGAAAAAAACAGAGAGGTGGAATATTTCTTAAATGGGGAGAGAGATTGGGAAGCATTGACATCCAAAGGTGGCTGAGAATGGAATAGTCATTGAAAGGAATTGTCTCTCAGTGGCATGTGAAGCCCTCCCTATGTTTCCAGACAACATACATCTAAAGGATCCAAAAATTAATTGTCACCCTCGATAAAGACAAAGAAACACAATGGCTATTTCATCTGAAAGCACTGTCGTTTCCACCCCCCCCCCCCCCCCCCCCCACCGTGTAATTGCCTCCTTAGATCGACTGGTGGAGTCCAGTTGGAAAGATAGTTACAGATAATATGAAATTCATATTGCACCAAGGAAAATTGGATAATAAAATTAACTTTGTACCTGAATGCACAGAGCTGTGGCTCTGGAATCATATGTAAGCCAGACAACAGGTTTCCTCTCCTAAAGGGATTTAGTGAACCAGATGGGTTTTTCTGACAATTGCCAATGGTTTCAAGGTCATCAGTATTTAAAGTTTTTTTTATTGAATTCAAATTCCACCAGCTGCCATGGAGGATTCGAACCCCAGTTCCCAGAACATTAGCTGAATTTTTGGGTTAGCCATCTACAGGCTTACCCCTCCCCCTCACCCCCCCCCCCAACAACTCACCCCAGCCCACCCTGACCTCGGCCTCCCTCCTTCCCCCACCGATTCTCACTGCAGAGTAGCAACAGGACCCCCCACTGTTACCCATTGCCCCGCTTCTATGAGACCCCCATCGCCCTAGGCCCCGCATCCCATTGGCCCTGCTCGATGGGCAGAGCCAAGGTGCCCATGGGTATTGAGCCTTCCACTGTAGCTACATTGAAGGCAATATCAGAGGAGATTCACGAGGTTGAATCCAGAGCTGGGGGCCGGAGTTCCTCCAAAAAAGTCTAAGGGTGAAATTCTCACAAAAAAAATTCTAAGTGTCGAATTTGCATGAAAATTGGAGCAATTCACACTGTTTTTTTTCAATGGGAGTTCAGAGAAGAATCTCCCACACTCTGTGCACTGCTGAGGCCACGAGCGTGAATATAATTAAATTTCAGGGGGCAGAGCCCTATCCCTGCTGGAGAGGCTGAAATCAGTGTGCTGAATGGGCTATTGTGCATGTGCCAATCTGTCAGCACTAGGATTGGTGCATGCGCAGTGGCCCTGCACTGATGGCCTCCTGATTGCTGGCCAGCTTGATTGCTGACCAGCCCCGTTATATCCGCAATGCTGACTCTCCACCCCCCCACGGCCCAATCACTGGCCGCCTGACCATTCCCAGGCCCAGCCCTAACCTCCCCCCTCCTGGCCCGTTGCAATCTCCAGCCCTCCCCACCGATTCCCCCCCAGCACACTGACCCCCCCCTCACCACCACTCACCCCAGCCCACCCTGCTCTCGGCCTTCCATCTTACCCCACCAATCCTGTTTGCAGAATGGCAACAGGACCCCCCCCACCCCCCCGCAACCCCCACTGATTGTCCCGCCCCTATGAGATCTCCACTCCCCTAGGCCTCGCATCCTGCCTGATGGGCAGTGCCAAGCTGCCCAAGGGTATTGGCACATTGCTCCTCAGGCAGTGCCAGGTGGCCCAGGCTGGCACTGCCAAGGTGCCAATGCCCAAGGGGCACTCACCCACCACCTAACCCTCTGGAGGCCCCGATTACCACCTCTTCATTACAGTGGTGTCAGGCTGCTAGTTCCCCGTTAACGGGGAGCCACTGTAATTGCCGATGGAGTGAGCCACTCTGGCAAGAGGAGAAATGCTAGTTAGCCCTGAGGTATCAGTCCCGGGTTTATTATTTACATTTAAATTACATTAAAATCACCATTTAAATGGTCCTTGTGCCTCCCTGCCAATTTCCAGCGTGGGTGTGACGCTGCTGGAAATCCGGCACTGGGAGATACTATCGGGGCGGGAATGCATGCACGAACCCTGCAAATCAGCCGATGCAAGCATCTTCTGGCCCACTGCACTAAAAAAAATTAGAGCAACAGGATGGGAGGATCGCCCCCGAGGGGTTTGTCTTATGAAGTGAGATTGGGCGGGTTAGACCTATACTCTCTGGAGTTTAGAAGAATGAGAGGAGAACTAATTGAAGTGTACAGAATGACAAGGGCAATTGACAAAGTAGATATGGAGAGGATATTTCCCTTTGTCGGGCAATTTAGAACAAAAGTTCATAATTTTAGGATAAGGTGTGGCAGATTTCAAACAGAAATGAGGAAAAATTACTTCTTTGAAAGGATCATTAGTCTGGAATTCACTACCCCAAAGTGTGATGGATGCCAGGACATTGTGCAAATTTAAAGAAGAGTGGACAGATGTTTAATTAGTAAAGGCTTGATGGGCTATGGTGAATGGGCAGGGAAGTGGAATTGAGGCCAAGATGAGATCAGCCATAATCACATTAAATAGTGGAACAGGCTTGAGGGGTTAAATTGCCTTCTCATGCTCCTCGTTCTTATGAGCCAGCCAGCAAAAAAGGATTGCAGCTGAAAAGAGTACTGAAATGTCTACAAACCACAATATATTTGAATCGAAGAATCAACTGTTTACCAGCAGATGTCAACAATACTGGAATCAATTTGTAGCAGCCACAAAACTTCATCATCTACTCCTTGCAAGTCAAGGACTGTTTATAAAACATTTTATTTATATTTACTTACTACTGGGCTCAATTCTTAATTCTAATCTGTATGAATATAGATACATGTGTTTTACCATTTCTCCTTACTTTTTTAGCAGTTAATAACTCTATCTTAACTCAAGAATGCCTGGTTAAATTGGTCCCTTTTTAAAATAACTATTGGGTCTGGAGTATGTATCCAAGATAAAGGAACTTTGTTAGATTAAACTTCTGTTGCTACCAGAAGACGGTGGGTTCTATAAAGACATGTCCCACAAATGAATTTTAAAAAATGGAAGCAGTCATCCCTCCTTGCCCAGGTTTGTAATCATTTTTAGATGTATCCTAGCCAGATGGTGACAAATCAAAGGTCCCGTCCGAGTCAACAGCTTTGGGGAACCCAGCTTGGGGCTAGTCATAGCAATAGAGGGAAAGCAATGGGAGTTCACCAGACTAATTTCTGGATAGTAGGATTGTCTTATGGGGAAATATTGGGGAAACTGGGCCTCTATGGTTTAGGATTCTGAAGAATGAGAAGAGATCTCACTGAAACTTTCAAAATTCTTACGGGGCATGACAGATGTAGTTAGGGTATTTCCTCTTCCTGGAGGTGGGGGGGCATCAAGAACCAGGGGATACAGTCTCAGAATAAGGGACAGGCTGTTTGGGACTGAGATGAGGAGGAATTTCTTCACTCAGAGGGTGGTGAATCTTTGGAATTCTCTATCCCAAAGAGATGTGGAATCTCAATCACTGAGCATGTTCAAGACAGAAATTAATAGATTTCTGGATACTAACGACACCAAGGATTGTGGGGATGGCAGAGTAAAATGGCATTGAGGTAAAAGTGATCTAATTAAATGGTGGTGCAGACTGAATTGACCAAATGGCTTACATCTGCTCCTATGTTCTTATATTTCCCTTCATTATGTGTCTTGAGATATGTAAGCTTAGGGAGCGCATAGAAAGACAGACAGGACAGTAGATGTTTGTGTTACAGCTTGGGTTTGTCAGCAGGATCTGTTGAGTGAATCTCTTTTAAGATTTTAATGTTACAACACTTTTTGATGTACATGGTAGGCTTTTGGTGCATGCTGTTGTGTGTGGCTGCCAGTACTTGATAGGAGCTATGGACATTGGCGGGATCAGAAGATCTGCTCTCTGGGCAGACCTAATAGATCCCCTTGGTGCTATTCCAAATGGACAGGGAGTTCTGTCTGGTGGCCTGATCAATATTTATCTCCTCCCCACAGGCTGATTATCTGATCATCATCTCACCAGCTTTGATCAAGGTCACCCTGACTCGAAATGTTGGCTCGATTCTCTCTCCACAGACATGCTGAGATTTTCCAGCATTTTCTGTTTTTGTTTCTGATTCCAGCATCCGCAGTATTTTGCCTTTATCTCTGTGGGATCTTATTGTGCATCAGTCACAGGGTGGCAAGATGGCACAGTGCTTCGCACTGCTATGTTATATTGCCAGGGACTCCGGTTCGGTTCTCGACTTGGGTCAGTGTCTGCACAGTCTCCTGTGTCTGCATGAATTTCCTCCAGGTGTTCTGGTTTCCTCCCACAATTTGAAAGATGTGCTGATTAAGTGCATTGGATATGGTAAATTCTCCGTCAGTGTACCCATACAGGCGGTGGAGTGTGGCAGCTAGGAGATTTTCACAATAACTTCATTGCAGTGTTAATGTAAGCCTACTTGAAACACTAATGTATAAACTTTCAAATGTCTCTACATTGGTACACTTGGAAATTGGAATTCTAACTGGGTTAGGTAGGGTAAATTCAGAAAGAGTGTTCCAATGCTGGAGGAGTCCAGAACTAGGGGGTCATAATTTGAGGTGAGGAATGTGTGGAATTCACTACCACAGAATGTAGTTGAGGCCAAAACCTCTCATTTCAAAAAGAAATTAGATATAGCTCCAGGAGCTAAAGGGATCAAAGGCGAGGGAAGGGGAGGGAAGGAATGAACTGGATGATCAGCCAAGGGAGCAGGCTCGAAGGGCCGAATGGCCTACTCTGCTTCCAGTTTCTATGTTTACACTCGGAAATGTCGCAGCAGCTGTCAAGAATTGTTTTGATTTATTGTATATTGGTATACGGCATGGTTTCTTGCGTGCTCATAGAAAAGGAGAGGGTGCCAAGAGCTTGGGGGGCGTCTTAACGGTGGCTGCGAGATCGTTATATTCGTACGTCTCCCGACCTCCACTCGGGATTTGATTCCGCAGCCCCGTTCGCAATCCGTTCCGGCTATTACTCCCTACTCACCCACATCGTAAGGGAATGGGCAAGGCTGAGGACGGGGGGCTTGGAAGCGAGCTGCCTCTCCCCACCCCGGGTGTCAGTGTCTCCCCCTCCACCACCCCCAAGCTTCCCTTGCCTGCACTGTGGCTGAGAGTGAGGAGGGAGCGGTGCAGCTGTCTGGCAGGCTGGCCCTGCACCATGAACACTCTTCCCTTCTGATCTCCTCAGTCTGAGCTCTGGAGTGGAGGGGGAAAGAGGAAGAATCGAAGAAGAAGAAAGAAGAGGAGAGAGGCGTGTTGACACGCATCTTCTACCCCCCCCCCCCCCTTCTGGAGCCTGGCTCCTTGCTCGGCAGCCCAGCCTGGTGTGTGAGCAGGAGAGAGGACACACATGGATTTGTGTCTGCCGGGCTGGGGGTTTGGCAGGGCAGAGAGTGCCCGCTAGCAGCCACTTCTCCGCCGCAGTCTCTCTCTCTCTCCCGCCACTACCTCCGAATTGGTCACTTTTATTTTCCACAACCGAGGTGGGGGAACCAACTTCACCAAAAAAGAAAACAGAATATGATGTTGTCAGGCGGGGGGAGTGGAAGCCTTTCCCTGCTCCGCATTCCTGGACCATTCAGCTGCCAGCAGCATCCCTGGGCTGCCCTCAGACTGTCTTGAGATTTTTTGCTTTGAAAACAAGCTGAGTTTGTTTGGGTTTTTTTTTGCACCATGTTGTGGCGTGGGGAGAGTCCCGGTGGGGGTTTTTAAATGAAGCACCTGTGGCTGAAGTCCACCCCCCTCCTCCTCCTCCCCTCACCGGGCTTGACATTGTGTTTGTTTGGAGTTAAGTTGTCCGCCTTTCTGCTCCCGAAGATGGAAGGATTCGCCAATTGGAGTTCGCCTCAGCTTTGAACGGAGCCCGCTTCACTTTGGTCTGTCCATCGGCCGGGCAGGTGGCCAGAAGGCCGGACTCTCGTGTGACCCCACCCCACCCCACCCCACCTTCCCGCCTCCATGGCTTCCCTCCGCCGGGTGAAGGGGCTGCTGATGCTGAACCTGGTGGCGGTGGTGGGCTTCCTCCTCTTCCTGGCCAGGTGCAGGGTGCCCCTCAAGGGCCGGGAGTTGGCACACGCCGCCCACCACGGCAGGAGCGACCCCACCAACCTGACAGCCCGGGGCTCTGCTCCTGTCCAACAGGCAGTGCTGAAGAGGCTCTCCCTCTTGGAGGACATCGTCTACCGCCAGCTGAATGGTAAGGACTGCAGGGTGTTTGTGGTCTGGGTGTGTGTGTGTGTGTGTTGGGGGTGGGTGGGAAGAGGGGGCAGTCAGGTTCAACTCCCAGAGCAAACGTCCAGCTCCATCTCCAATCTCACCCATAATGGTTAGCCATTGCTGCCTCACAGCACGGGGACCCGGGTTCAATTCCTGCCTGGGGTCACTGTCTGTAGAGTCTGCACATTCGCCCTGTGTCGGCGTGGGTTTTCTCTGGGTGCTGTGGTTTCCTCCCACAGTCCAAAAGTGTGCTGGTTTGGTGCATTGGCCATGCTAAATTCTGCCTCAGCGTACCTGAACAGGCACCAGAGTGTGGTGACTAGGATTTTCTTCATTGCAATGTTAATGCAAGCCTACTTGTGACACTAATAAATAAACTTTAAAAACTTTAAACTTTAGTTAGGCAACTCATTTCTGCAGCTTCCAAACCACCCCCTCCCCTCTCTGCAATTCACAAAGTCTGGGAAGTACAGTTCCTACTTATGAGAGGCACAAATTGCAGACAGACGCTCCCAGCTTTTTCCCCCTTTCCGATAAAACGTTACACCATCCTGGGTAATACTAATATCTGCACCACCATCAGCAAAGCTGACAATCTGCTCATTGTCATTTGCTGTTCCTGGGACCTCGCTGTGTGCACTGTTCTAAACTTGCAATGCAATTGGAAACTATTTCAATGGCTGTCAAAATGCTTTGGGACGTCCTGGGAGTGGTAAATGCACAGGTCAGTGTTTCTACTCCAACATATCCCAATAAATATGGATCCCTGTTTCTAAATGATTGCCCCCATCTTCACTAAATGGGGAATGGGATTTAATCTAAAACTGTATTAACGTGGGACAGAGTAGCTTGCAATGCAGGGTATAACTTACTGAGAATTGTTTTCCCGCTCTTGCACCTTCCAGCTGCCTCTACACTTGAACTCTTCGCTAGTTCCCTTTTTGCCCTTCTGCTAACAGCTCATTCTGCAGCTCACAGCTTCTTACAGCGAGAGAGGGAGTACTCGATAACTTAGCCTTTGAAGTTGAGTTGTAACCTGAAGTTATTCTTCAGAAATATTAAATCCTGATGAATAATTAAAGTTAGGGGGAGCAGAAAAGAGCACAGCCCAGAGCCTTCTGTATGTATCCAGTGATCCCATTTGAAGACCAACATTGTTAAAAGTTAAATGCAATCCACTCGTGACAGAGAAAAACTAAATTAAGAGATCATTTGAATTCAGCAACTTGAATTAAGAGATGTGAACAGAATTAGCTTCCTCAGTATAACGAATAATTTCTATAACATTCTCAGTACCTCGCTATTGAAAAAAAGACCTGTGCAGCGTGGCCAGAAGATAGGCATTGTTTTCAGTAACAGATCGTATTTATAGTTGTTCTATGCCCAAAGGAATAAAGATGGAGTCATACTGCAGTTGACAAGAGACAGTCTAGAAGGGCTTGGAACTCACAGCATCACTGTACACTAATTGTTTTGTGATAAACTGTCACCTTTGCATTCTTTAGACCTTTTGATTCAATGGTATTGCTTTTGCTTCTGATTCAAAAGGGTTGGGGGTGCAAGCTCACTCATGAGATGCGAGTACATGATCTAAACTCGCAATACTGAGGGAGTGCTACAGCGTTGGAGGTGCTGCTCTTCAGATGGGAGATTGAACTGCGGCCCAATCTTCCCTTTTGATAGACGCACTTCAGCCCCTAACCAAAACACCCATATCATCCACTACTAATGCAACGTGGCTGCAGATTGCCCCATCTGAGTGATGCACTGCAGCAACTCATCAGAGTTACTTCAGCAGCATGTCCTAAACACATGACCTCCATCACCCAGGTTCCAAAAGGACGATGGCATCAGATGACCAAACGATCACAAGGTTTAGGAACAGAAGTATGCCATTTGGACTATAACGTCTGCTCTGTTACGACTGATCTGATATGATAATCCTTAACTCCACTTTCCTGCTTTATTCCTCTCACCCTTTATTCCTTTACTAATTAAAAATCTATCTATCTCAGCCTTGAACTGAATGACCTAGCCTCTATAGTCCTCTGCAGTAAAGAATTCACAGATTCACTATCCCATCTGCACAGGAACATCATTGCTGCAAGTCATACACGATCCTGACTTGAAGATATGTTGCAATTCCTTCATCAATATAGAGTCAAAATACTGGAACTCCATACAAAACAACACACGTTCACTAAAAGGATGGCTGCAGTTCAAAAGAAAACCCAGCACCAGCTTTTGATAAAGAACTATGGAAAGGAAATAAATGCTGGCTTTTCTTGCAATGACTGAATTTTGAGAATGAATGAAATATATGTTTGAGCTGGAGTAATTTTCAGATTTTGCAATGTCATTTTGAGGTCTGGTGCTGTGAAATTCACAATCAGGTATGCTGTCTGTGACGTTCCCACTCAAATTGCATCTTCTAATTATGATTTTTAAATCCAAATCTCTGACGCAAACAAAAATGTTCTGCACTTATCCAAATAGTTGCATTGATTTTATTTAAATTTGATTAGTGAATGAAGCAGAAAATACAAAGTGGTTCACAGTTTTGCATATTCATCACTTTTTTAAAATGTATTTAAATCAGATAATGGGAGCAAAACAATTGTTAGCAATCAGATTATATGTTCCTTGTGTCAGGGATATGCATTAACATTTTTAAGTTTTCACTCCTGAAACCTCATTCATGCATTTCCAATCTTCAGATATAGAGCCAGATTTTGCTGCCGAAATGGTGGTGGGGATCACCTTTGTTCATGAGGTTTCGCTTTGTAGGTGACAGATCCTCAAGAAATAATGTAGATTCAGAGAGCATACCCTGGGTGGCATGGTGTCACAGTGGTTAGTGCTGCAGCCAAAAAGCACCAGGGACCTGGGTTCAATTCTGGTCTTAAGTAACTGTCTATGTGAAGTTTGCACGTTCTCCTCGTGTCTGTATGCATTTCTTTCAGGTAATCTGGTTTCCTATCCAAGTCCAAAGCTGTGCAAGTTAGGGTGATTGGCCATGCTAAATTGCCCCTTAGTGTCCAAAGATGTGTATGTTGGGTGGATTAACCATGGTAAACATGTGAGGTTATGGTTCTAGGGCAGCGGGGGTGTTGGGCCTAGATAAGATGCACTTGCGGAGAGTCAGTGCAGACTCAATGGGCCAAATGGCCTTCTGCTGCACTGTAGGAATTCTATGGTTCTATGGTATCCTATTGCCAGAAGGCTGCTGGTATTGGGGACACTGATGTTCCTCAAGGGGGACTCTATGAATTCTTAGTTCAGTCTGCTGGTAGGATCATTTGCTTCCAGGGACCCTTGGTTACTGAGTGGGGGGAATTGCACAATGTAAACTACATGGAATGGCATAAGTTCCTGAAGTGATTATACACATGAAAAGGTTAGGCTTCTTCATTCCAGTCAAAGTACATTTTTAAAGATATGATCAGGCTTAAATACTATCAATAATCCTGAAAATTAACAGGTGTGCAGACACAGTCCTTCAAACATTAACTGTGGGTGGAGATTCTTTAGTAACAAAAGGTTTCTTTTTCTATTTCCTTTATCTCTATTGATCTCATTTTCTGTACGTGATTGGACATTGCGTTCAATTTTCTAATGAACATGCCCAAGCTCTGACTCCGTACTAGTCACTTACAATTCATTAAAATGGTTGTACTGTATGATGTCCTGTCATAGATACCCTGTAGAGGACATTGCGCCAAAATGACCATCTAATTTGCACTAAGTTCCAGTCTAAAATCACAGAGTCCATGCACAATGGCAAGCCTGAGGAATGGTTGGTGTCTTTCATTAGCCACCGGTTGAAAAATCCAATCCATAGATTTTCATGGTGACAAAATCATGAGCGCCATAAATGAGGTCAGCTTCACGTCAAATTCTCCAATCAGCACTAGCATCCATAGCAAAAGACACCTCTCAGTTTTAAAGTTTACACATTGGATGGAATTTAAGAAGCACCCTATTACAGGAGCAATCACTCATTTTTTTCAACTTTTTGTATTTTTCTGGGTGTCCTTGAACTTGAGGCCTGACAAGCTCCCACATCCTCATTAGTGTCATTGCTGGTTGATCACGTGTAGATTAGCAAACTCAACCCAGTGGAGATTCTTCCTTTGACTTTTCTTTCCTCTGCAGGGAGACGCATGGCTTCTGTTCAGTGCCTCCCTATAGATGGAATCAGGAATTCAACAGAGTGGTTCAATTGGACTTTGGTTTCACTGCCTTGCTGTGCTATATATTGGGCCTGTCAACTGGAATCTTCATCACCACTCTTCTGCTATTGAGAACCATGTATTTTATCTTTTGTTTTGAAGTACCCTATTTTCTTTGAATAGGCCAATGTCTTCTGTAGTACCTTGTATATATTTAAAAACACATTGCTTTTCTTTTTCAGTAAATCATTTTTAATGTATCATGCCAAATATTTAAAGAGTAATGTTATACTGATAGCATATAATCAAATTTCTCAATGCTGTCCTGACTTGACAACTATGACATTTGAAGGAAAGGTTAACTGCAATATACAAAATAATATTTTGTGGAAATGTAAAAAGAACATGTAGAAATGTTTAAAAAATCATGTTGAATTTTGAATAATATGCTTTAATTGAGGGGTCCCCCCCAACCCCTGTCTAGTATTTTAAATTAGAAAGACTTTTTAATAGTAATTAAATATGCTACATTTTTACATTTGATTTTATTTATTATGGTCACATGTATTGGGATGTAGTGCAAAGTATTGTTTCTTGTGCGCTATACAGGCAAAACATACCATTCGTAGAGTACATAGGGGAGAAGGAAAGAAGAAGGTGCAGAACAAAGTGTTAAAGTCATAGCTGTAGAGAAAGATCAACTTAATATAACGTAGGTCCATTCATAGATTGAAAGTAAGACTTTTGAGGTTATGCAGTAATGGTAAATGATAGAAATTAATTTTTACAATGTATGCATTTGTTTTGTGTTATTAATCAAGTTGAAGTGAGGAGCCAATGGGATTGCAGGAAACATGCTTATTGCCTGAGATAAATCCAAGATTGATTAATTCCATTTGTCCCTGTGTGGTAGATAAATGGGATTGTATTGAATGGAATCTATGGGAGTAATCTCCATCAGTTGACAATTAGTGGTTTTCCTTTCAACCAACAAATTATAACGAAGGCACTTTGCAATGTGCAGCGTTAACAGAGTCATAACCTCAAGCAGTTATACTGAATGGCACAATTGTTCATGTCACTTAGCTCAGTTCAATTCAATCCACATGGAACATTACAATATTGCCTTAAATTGTAAAATGTGCTCACAGGACTTTGTTGTAAAAAGTTTGTATGAAGCACAGTGAATGATTTGGAAGGCAAATGGGATGTTGTAGCTTATTGCAAGGGGAATGGAATATAAAAGCAGGGAAGTTTTTGCTGCCATTGCATAAGACATTGGTGAGCATACATCTGGAACACTGCACAGTTTTGGCCTCCTTACTTAAGGAAGGATGCAATTGCATTAGAAGTAGTTTAGAGGAAGTTTCAGTCAACTAATTGCTGGGATGAAGGGGCTCACAGATAAGGAAAGTTTGGACAGGTTGTGCCTGCATCCACTGGAGTTTGGAAGAATGCAAGCTAATCCTATTGAAACATGTAAGATCCTGAAGGGGTCTTAACAGGGTGGAACAGAAAATAACTAGGGAACACAATTTAAAATAAGGATTCTCCCATTTAAGATGAAGATGAGTAGAATTGTTTTCTCTCAGTGTCTCGTTAGTGGAATTCACTTCCCCATAGATCAGTAGAGACAGGGTCATTAAATATTTTCAAGGCTGAGGTGGAAAGCTGCTTAGCTGACTCGGGAGGCAAAGAGAGCTTTGGATAGACAGGAAAGTTGTGGCCACTACCAGAGCAACCTGATGTTATCAAATGATGGAACAGACTTGGTAAGGGGGAGGAGAGGGGGGGGGGGAGGTGTTGTTATAGAATGGTCTACTCCAGCTCCTAAATTGTACACAGCATTCTGTTATCATAGAGTTGCTACAGTGCAGAAGGAGACCATTCGGCCCATTGAGTCTGCACAGTCTCTCCACAAGACGATCTTACCCAGGCCCACTCCCCACCCTAACCATGTAGCCACATACATTTATCCTACTAATCCCCCTAACCTGAACATCTTGGGATACTAAGGGGCAATTTAATCCATTTAACCCTACATTCTTGGAGTATGGGAGGAAACCGGAACACCTGGAGGAAAACCATGCAGACATAGGGAGAATATCCAAACTCCACACAAACAGTCACCCAAAGCTGGAATCGAACCAGGGTCCCTGGCGCTGAGAGGTAGCAATGCTAGCCATCATGCTGCTTCCCCAATCCATGTTTAAATATGTTTTGTAGGATATTCAGTGGTGCAGTGTGTTGATATTTGAACTCTCTCTTTTCAACGTTTGGTAACATTAAGACATTTTAGCTCAGATTCCCACACAGAGTTATGGATCTCAACAGGGGAGGATCGAGAGCTTTGAGACTCCATTCCCAACAGGAGCAAGAGAAAGTCAGTGGGCAGGTTAGACCAAACATATTACTGGTTCATGGTGACTGGCTGAGAAGCAGGATAAAATCGGAGAGCAGGGGACATGCCGGCTACTTAGAGTATTAAATAGATTTTCAGGTGACTCTTGAAAATATTTCAAATGTCCAATTGCATCAGCTTCACTTCTGTGTTGTAACCAAGAAATTCAACAATCGCAAGCCTCTGCATATGGTCATTCTAATGATCAGCATCTGACTTGTAACATCTTGGGGAGTTCAGAAGCATGTTCAATGCCATTTTTGGATGCGCTTGTGGAATTGGATGATTCTTTAGAATCCACAGAAGTTGAAACAATGATCATTTTACTTTCAAGCAACATTACTAAATGGCTTACTACCTAATTCTCCAGTGTTGGAAGATTTCAATTAATGATTGATAATTGTGGTCCAAAATGTTAAAAGACAAGCCAAAGTGCACCCCAAGGGGTATCATTGGACCAAATTTTCCACGTTGCTCAGTGCTGTGCTGATATGTAAGCTGAGTCGATATGTTGGAGTACCTGAAGTGGGTTTTGAACCAAAAACCTACTGACTCAAACAGAATCATGAGGGAACTGCAAACTGTTTGTAGTCTTTGTGCATTATCGTTGCTGAGTTCAGTGTTAGGATGAATAAAATGAAAATTGTATGAAGTGCCGTCAATCCTGCTGTGCCAGATTACTGCCCAGGCAGTGGAGATGAAAATCTATTGCACAGAACATTTAAAAATCTTTATATTCAGAAAACCATTAGTGGAGAGAATTATAGGGGAGACTAATGTACATTAACATTTTTAAAATTGCATTACCACTCTGTAAAACAATTCAATTTATGAAGCTTTAAACTGAAGGATCATTTCAGAAGTAATTCAAGCGACTTTTGTAATTATTTAATTTTTACACAGGCATCACAGGAAATCAGCACCCATTCCTTCAACAATGTAGTAGCAAATGTACATTGAGAAGTTTGCCACCATGATGGATGGGGTGTATCATTTCAGGAAATGGGTTGTAAAGTTCAGTGTTGTGAGCACAATTACATTGACTGTTAGTGAGGTCAATCAGACAAAGTCCAGCACTACACTGAAAGGAAAAAAGAAATGAAGATAAGACTTCCCAGCTTGTCTTGCCCTTCCTTTGATGAATGAAACATCCAAGCTGTTTGAAGACTAAGGATAGCTCATGTTCCTGCGCTTTTCGGGTTATTAAAAGGAGTGAAGCATTAGTGACATTCCATTACCTGTAACTTCAGTTTTTTTTTTAAACCCATTCATTTCATTTCTAAAAATAGTATAATTTTCCTGCCCTCCTTTGACTTACAATGACATAATTAAAAATAAATCCATATCCAGGTGCAGGCTTACAAGCATGTTTCTTGAAAAAGCCTGTTGCTTTTGTAATAAAATGTATTTTTGGCTTAGAGAGATTTTTGTAATTCCTTGGAGGAAACACAGCACTGAAGTTGCTGAGACAGCAAAGTCATTCTTATTGATGTTCAGGATCGGAAATGTCAAATGGTACCCACAATGCCATTTAAGGAAATCTTAGTATATTTCTTTCTTACTGAAAGAAGAATATATTTCTGGTACGTGACCAATGAGTTCAAAATTACCTAAGCACATTTAGAATAGCCCACTCTTATCAGGCAGTAAATGGCCAGCTTTCACGGAAGAAAGTTTTTGCTCTGAATTAGTTAAGGATTTCTGAAGACACCCCTCACCACAAATAATTAAAATTAATTACACAGCAATTAATACGCAATTGGTTAAAATGACAGGCAGTGGCATTAAAGTTGTCTTGTTATGGAATAGAAGTTAGATTTGTTAATTATAGTCAGAAAAATGCAAATATTGGAGGTCACATGGAAATGTGTTTGAAACGTTCTTTGGTTATCCAATCCATAACTGAGGCAACATTTCTACATCATGTATCCTTTTACACTTCTTTCTGGCATTTAAAAATCTGTTCACAGTATTCTAGAAAGACTATTAACTGCAACTTGTAAAATGAATAAGCACATCTGAGCCCCAGCTCTTCAACAGTCCTCACACATGCAAAAATGCTTCCCTAAATTGGCTTTGTCTGTTAGTGGAAGGTCATTCCTGAAATATTAACCTGCTGAGCTGGGCAGGGTTGACATTATTCCGAATATAAAATCAAAGCATCAGGGATGCTAGATATCTGAATGAAACACAGAAATTGCTGGAAAAACCAAACGGGTTTGGCGGCATTTGTGGAAAGAGAAAGAGAGTTAATAGTTTCATGCTGATGACATTTTGTCAGAACCCAATGGCAAATTGACCCATTGAGTATTCCTAGCATCGTCTGTGTGTTACTTCTCAATTGTTATTGTAATAGGTTTGGAACCTATTGAACTGGAAGACTTTTGTAAACAATTGCTGCAAAAAGCAGGACAGTTTCCAACCTGTCCAATTGTCACCCCATCAGTCTACTTTCGATCATCAGCAATATGATGGAATCTGTTGTTGAGAGTGCTGTCAAGAGGCACTTACTCAACAATATCCTACTCACTGATGTTCTCTGCTTGTGGTCTGCCAGGACTACCCAGCTGTTGACCTCATTAAGCCTTGATCGAAACGTGGACAAAAGAGTTGAACTCAAGGTACGAAGTGAGAGGAACTGCCCTTGGTACCAAGGCAGTATTGTGGAATTGAGGAGCCCTGGCACATATGTAATCAGTGGGAATAGTGGAAAATGCTCCACTGTTTGGAGTCATGCCTAGCACAAAGGAAGTTGGTTGTTGAGGCCAATCACCTCAGTCCTGGGACACGATTGCAGGAGTTCCTCAGGGAAGTGTCCCAGGCTCAACGGGTGGGATTCTCTGGCCTCCTTGTGGCACGTTTCACACGGCAGGAGGTGGCCTATCATTGGCTGTTGACGAGAACTTCTAGTCCCGCTGCAGTCAGAGATTTCACATTGACTCCATCCTACCCCACTAGGAAACCCAAGCGGGGGTGCACAGAATCAGAAGATCCTCTAAGCGTGAACAGCTGGAAAATTCCAGTCAATATTTTCCCTCTATTGTAAGGTCAGAAGTGGGGATGTTTGCTGCTGATTGCACGATATTCAGTACCATCTGTAACTCCTCAGGTATTGAAGCAATCCGTGTCCAAATGCAGCAAGGTCTGAATGTTTGGGCTAATAAGTAGCAGTAATGTTCAGACCGCACAAGTGATGGGTAATGAGTATCTTCAACAAGAGAGAATTTAACCATCTCCCCTTGACATTCAATAGCATTATCATTGCTGAATCCCCCCATTCTCAACATCCAGGTAGTTGTCATTGATCAGAAACTGAACTGGACTAGGCCAATAAAAACTGTGGCTATAATAGGACATTAGAGGCTGAGAATTCTGCAGAAAGTAACTTACCCCTGATCCCCAAATTCTGTCCACCATCTAGAAAGGACAAGTCAGGAGTGTAAAGGAATACTTTCCACTTGAATGATTGGTGCAGCTCCATTAACACTTGAGATGCTGGACACCATCAAAACAAAGCAGCTGATTTGATTGGTACCACATCCACCACCTCAAACAGTTACTCCCCCCCACCATTGACACACAATGTATACCATCTACAAGGTGCACTGCAGCAAATCACTGAGGTTCCTTAGCACCTTCCAAACCCATGACCTCTGGTAGCTAGAAGGAAACAGGCAGCAAATTCATGGGAACACCACCATCTGCAGGTCCCCTTCCAAGCCACACACTATCCTGACTTGGAACAATTTTTCCTTTACTGCAGTGGGGCAAAACCCTGGAACTCCCTCCCTAAGTGCACTGTGGCTGTACCTACATCATGCCCTGCAGCAGTTCAAGAAGTGGAGATGCTGGCATTGGGTTGGGGTAAACACAATAAGAAGTCTCACAACACCAGGTTAAAGTCCAACAGGTTTATTTGGTAGCAAAAGTCACTACCTTTTGGAGCGCTGCCCCTTCGTCAGGTGAGTGGGAGTTCTGTTCACAAACAGGACATATAAAGACATAAACTCAATTTACAAAGTAATGGTTGGAATGCGAGTCTTTACTGGTAATCAAGTCTTAAAGATACAGACAATGTGAGTGGAGAGAGGGTTAAGCACAGGTTAAAGAGATGCGTGTTGTCTCCAGACAGGGCAGTTAGTGAAATTTTGCAAGCCCAAGAAAGTCGGGGGGGGATTACAGACGTGTGACATGAACTCAAGACCTCGGATGAGGCTGTCCTCGTGTGCAGGATGAGGCTGTCCTCGTGTGCAGAACTTGGCTATCAGTCTCTGCTCAGCGACTCTGCAGTGTCATGTGTCATGAAGGCCACTTTGGAGAACGCTTATCTGAAGATCAGAGGCCGAATGCCCGTGACCACTGAAGTGTTCGTCAACAGGAAGAGAACAGTCTTGCCTGGTGACTGTCGAGCAGTGTTCATTCATCCATTGTCGTAGCGTCTGCATGGTTTCCCCAATGTACTATGCCTCGGACATTCTTTCATGAGACACGACAACGCAGATTCGCTGAGCAGAGATTGATAGCCGAGTTCCGCACACATATGGCCTCAACTGGGATCTTGGGTTCATGTCACGCTATCTGTAACCCCCCCGACTTGCCTGGACTTGCAACATCTCTAACGGTCCTGTCTGGAGATAATACGCATCTCTTTAACCTGTGCTTAATCCTCTCTCCACTCACATTGCTTGTACCTTTAAGACATGATTATCTGTAAAGACGTGCATTCCAACCATTATTTTGTAAATTGAGTTTGTGTCTTTATATGCCCTGTTTGTGAATAGAACTCCCACTCACCTGAAGAAGGGGCAGTGCTCCGAAAGCTAGTGGCTTTTGCTACCAAATAAACCTGTTGGTCGTGAACCTGGTGTTGTGAGACTTCTTACTGCCGTTCAAGAAGGCAGCTCACACCATTTTCTCAAGGGCAATTGGTGATGGGTAATAAGCTCTAGCCCAACCAACACCCCATATCCCAATCTCAACATCCCAATAATTAAAAAAAAACTTACGTTGGCTCAACTATTCCAGTTATAGCTGGTTGTGCCTGTAGATTACATTGCGCAATTTAAGGAGAACACCATTTTCTCATTAAGTGATTCAATGTTAGAGAATTTGGAAGCAGTCCACTACGTCTTCCATTTCATTTTCTTGTTTTCTAATAGCGATTACAATAGATTTTGTATCTTTAATTTGAAACAGCTTGTTTAGAAAACTAATGCTGCTAAGAGTGAAAAATGTGGAATGTTGAACTTTGAAATCTAATAACAACCATGATTATTTGCCAGAAGATCAGCACTTTATTGAAGTGTTGTCAAAATACAACACAATGTTAATTTTTTGGATTAGGAATTGTGAAGGAGGCAAATTAAGCAGATATCATTATTGAAATTCCCTTATTTATATACTTTGATTTGTGGAACGTTAATACAATAATAAACACACTCAAAGTGCAGGAAGTAGTTTATAAAAAGTATTATGGGTTGTTTGCATATTTGTGGTTACGTGCAGTAAATAAAGTGTCATCTATTTCTAAACGTTCAGCCTGGGGATTTGTTAACATTATAAACTACCTTTCTTAGCTAATCCAATGTGAAACTGGGATGGGTAGCGTCACTCTAATGGTTTGCCATTATTTCTTTGAGATGGCTGAAAAATGAAAAATTATGCTACTGGTGCAGCAAAGAGGTCGGGTGGGGGGCTCTTTTCTAGGAACACTGGATTTAGGAGCAGGAGAAGGCCAGTCAGCTTTTTCAGCCTGTTCAGTCATTCAATAAAATCGTGGCTGAACAGGATGTGGTCTCCACTCCATTTTGCAGTCTGTCCCCATAACTCTTGACATCTAGACTATCAAAAATCAGTCCAACTCTGTCTTGAATAAATTCAGTGACCCAGCCTCCACTGCACTCTGGAGAAAATAATTCCACGTATTGACCACCTCAAGAGAAAAAAAATTATCCTCGCCTCAAATTGCGTACCTTTTATTCTTAAACTGTGTCCTCTCTACCGCAAATGGTTCATGCTCCTGTTATTCACCCTGTCAAGTTCCCTCAGGAACTTATTTGTTTCAATAAGATCACCTCTCATTCTTCTAAACTCCAATAGCCATAAACTCAGTCTGTTCAGCTTTTCGTCATAAGTCTGTCATGAATGAGTTGAATGCATCTTCTCTGAACTGCTTTAAATTTAATTATACCTTCTTTCAGATAAGGGGACCAAAATTGTGCAAAGTATTCCAGGTGTGCTCTCACCAATGCGCTATAAAGCAGCAGTAAAACTTTCCTCCTTTTCTATTCTATCCGCCTTGCCAGCGACAATGTTCTATTTGCCATCCTAATCACTTGTGGGGCTTATGTATAAACTTTTTGTGATTCATGTGCCAGGGCATTCAAATTTCTCTGTACTACTGAATTCTGCAATCTCTCTGCATTTAAATCTGAATACTGCTTTCCAATTCTCACTGTCAAAGTTGTAGGGGCGATTCTCCCAGCCTGCTGCACTGCTTTGGGAGACCCAAGTGGAGGCCATGTAGGGCAGCAGTCCAAGTAGGTTTACATTGACATTGCAATGAAGTTACTATGAAAATCGCCTAGTCACCACACTCCGCTGCCTTTTCGGATACACTAAGGGAGAATTTAGTATGGCCAATGCACCTAACCAGCACATCATTCAGACAGTGGGAGGAAACCCACGTGGACACACGGAGAACGTACAGTCAGTGACCCAAGCCGGGAACTTAACCTGGTTTCTTGGTGATGTAAGGCAGCAGTGCTAACCACTGTGCCACCAATTCTTCGCTGGTTCTTAAAATTTGACCAATCTTCTGACCTATCACTAATCTTTGCCCGTTTCTTTCTGTTCGATGCTGTCCCCAGTCTCCTTATTCAGTCACAGATGATGCATTCTTCTCGAAGAGTCTGCAATTTTCTGAGATTGGAACATTGGGCAGGGTAGAGGGAGCTTTACTGTGCATTTAGCTCTTTCCAGTCTGAAATGTTTACTGCCGACTTTGAGTAACCAAAATAGAAAATTTTCCATCTCACTACTAAAATTCTGTTAGTTTGACCATAACGTTCCCCAAAAAAGACAGACCTAAGTGTATGCTGTTGGAATATACCGGAACCAATGTAGAGAAAAATAATTCATTGGGATCAATGAAAAACCCACTGGTCCTGATTTTACCATTGCCCAACTTGGTAAAGTTGGGTGTGAGGCGATTAGTGCGATTCATGCCCACATCTGTGCAGAGGCCCAATTTACCAAGGCCCGAAAATGGCTGTGATCTGAACTGCGCCTGAAATGGGTACAATGACGATTTAACTGCATTTGTATGCATTTAATTTGAATTAATAGGCTGCCCGTCCAACTTTACCAGCATTTCCCTCTTTACCATCGCATTCTGTTCAGATTTGGCTGAAACAGACATGCTTGGCAAGGGTCTGTTTCGGGCACTTCAGCTTCTGAGGAGGTAGTTCAAAGCTTCCGACAGCTCTCTGACTCAGATCCGGGGGGGTGGGGGGAGGGCAGGTGGGGAGGTGGCGGGGTGCAGATCATTCTCTGGTGTGGGAGGAGGGAGGCCAGATTATTCTCTGGTGGGGGGGGGGGGGGGCAGATCATTCTCTGGTGGGGGGTTGTGGGGGGGGGGGGCGGGTGCAGATCATTCTCTGGTGGGGGGGAGGAGGAGGAGGAAAGCCAAACCATTCTCAGGTTGGGGGGGGGTTGTGGTGGAGGAGGAGGGAGGCTAGATCATTCTCTGGTGTGGGAGGTGGAGGGAGGAGGGAGGCGGATCAGATATATTTCTGGTGGGGGGGAGGGGGAAGAGGAGGGAGCTGATCAGATTGCTCTCTGGTGAGGGTGGAGGGGAGGGTGGAGACCAGATCATTCTATGGCGGGGAGGAAGGAGGCGGATCAGATGTATCTCTGGTGGTGGCAGAGGGAGGAGGGTGGCCTGATTGCTGTCTGGTGGGGGGAGAGGGAGACCAGATGGATCTCTGGTGGGGCGAAGAGGGGGAACCCCTGCCATTCTGTGAGCGATCAGCGGTGGGAGAAGAGGGGCAGAAGGTCACGATCGGTCTGGCTAACAGGGAGGTGGGTGGATAAGGGAGCCAGTTATGCTGTAGGGATGGAGCGGTGTCTGTACAGGCCACTGCTCCTGCTTTTCACTCCCAGCAGCAATGTGACAGGGGGGCGTTCTTCAAATTTTTTTCATCACGCGCAGTTCAGTGCTCTGATCGGAGCTGCAGTGTTTCGGGCGCGATTAGCCCTGCCCACAGCACAATTCAGACATGCGATATTTTTTCAGGCTGTGGGGCACCTGAGAACAGTTTTCCAAGTTGGATCTGAATTGTGCCCAGATTCAGCACTTAGAATGAAAATGGTAAAATCAGACCCATGAAACATAAAGTACAGAGTCAGTGGCACTGCCTCTGCTGTAGAACTGATTGTGATGGAAGTTGCAGCTCACCCTGCCCAGTATGGCTATGGTTATGGATGAGTTGTACTGCATCAACTGTAGAAAGTAATACCTGGATCACCTGTATTTAGGCTGCGCTGCAGTGGTCATTAATTAGTGGAACTTGTAAATGTAAGAAAGATCTTGTGCAATTAACATATCTGCATGAACATTGAATTGGACATCACTTGGCTACGACATCCTTGTGCGCTCTGCCACCCTGCTTGGTCTTCTCCTCATTCTGAATTCATTTTGGGCAAGGCTGGGTGTGGTGCATTGTAGTTTGATGCCATTTCTCTGCAGCTACCCTTCGCTTTCAGGCCACATGGAGCCCGATTTTAATCAATTCAAAACCCACCCACTCATAGGGAATTAAATTTGGACCCAGAATTTGCACCTGGACCTGCCTAAGTGAGACTGTTGGGTCGATGTTTGTGCTTGGAATATATGTTCTGATGCACTGCAGCCCCTTTGATTATTCCAAGCTATGAATATTTTGTTACAGTCTCAATTTGCCTGCAGTATGCTGATGGAATTAAAATGCTTTTTGAAGCTTTGTATTCCTGACCTGCACCAAAGAAGCTGAAATGATCCCGAATTGCTGACAATTCAAGTAGTAACCAACGGTTCAATGACAGCTCCCACTTCAGACCTTTGATGAAGGCTGCTGTTTTGCAGCAACTGAATACCTTTATCAGTTCTGTTTTATTAAGTGGGGCTTCCAAGATTTTCACTAACATTTCTGGATCACACTTTAAAGTTAATCCTTTTTCTCTGAAAATTAATGCCTGACAGCTTTGCCTATGGTGGCAAAAACTAGTTCTGCTGTGAGTTAAATTAGCTAATATATCCAGCACTTTTACAAACTGGACAGAGAGGGGTGGAGTCATGCAGCTGAGCTCACCTTCCGAGTATTAGACTTAGGCAACATTGCGTTTTGAAATGTGCCATAGGTATAACAAGTCATGACAAATCAGAGTCTGCTGCCGAACGTCAGGCAGAGGTAGCTGAGTAACCGGCAGGTATTGAAGTTTCACAGCCAAGCTTAGCACCACTGTGAAAATCCACATGTGCGTGCAAGAGATTTTCAGAAATTCTGGGGTGACTTGAAGCAATGGTGGGTGGAATTCTCCGATCTCGACTGGTGTCTCGTTCACTGCCTGAAAAGGCGGGGAGACATCCATCCTGACTCTGAGGAGGGAGTTGTGCCATTAGCCCCGCCCATCAGGCAGCCAAGTGGATGGTGGCGGGCCTTCCTCCAGACTCAGGAGCCCAGAAGATGACTTCCCTCCTGCCAAGAGCTGCTGACCAATCAATTAGAGACCAGAGGAGATTGCTGTCAGAGAAACATACCTTGGAGAAATGTAAATGTTGTTTGTTGGGGCGGGGGGGGAGAAACGGTCTTGAGAGGGGGGGCATAAGCAAGGGCAGAGTGTAGCTGTTTACTGTCACTTGTCCATTCCATTGACCATGCACAGATTAGTGTGGATTGATGACCCCCCCCCCCCCCCCCCCTTCTCCTTTCAACTAACGTGTACCACAATGTTTCCAGTTGTGCAGGCCCACCTGAAGCTGTGAAGGTTGCTGCAGAGCAGGAAAGGCCTTTACATGGTCATTAATTGGCCACTGAAGGACTCAAGTAGAGAAGGGGTGTAAAGGTTAATGATGGGCTTTCCTGTGTAGGCAGGAAGGTATCAGTGCTGATGCCAACCTTCCAAATTCTGAGGCTTGCTCATCTCCATTCTCACCTACTGTGGGGGCCAGAGAATTTTGGCCAGTGTCTCCGACGACAAAAATGCAGAAGCATTGATTGTCAATGTGAAACATCAATGGTTGGTATCTGTGTGGGTAAGAAAGATTAAAGATTTTTTAACCTGTTAAAGTTGAGCATAAACAAAAACAATTTTCCGAGGTAGTTACCTCACCCAGTTTTTGCAGCGCTGCGCTGGCCTGTGGTTTGCCTCTTCGAATCACAAGCCAGGTGTGAACTGCAATCTGCTTGATGCTGCTGTGTGATCTGACAGCTCAGGATACTCTACTGTGATCCTGAGGTTAAACCACCACACCAACTCTTCCGCTGCTTGTTGTTGTGCTTGGCAAGCCAGCCAAATCCAGTGACATGGAACCGGCGAAAAGCTTTAGGGCAGGATATTTCCCTTTGGATTGGGACCCCAACATTGGGGTCAACAGGGGGAGTGAGGTTGAGGGGGAGGGGGAGGTGGGGTTGGGGGGAACATCACAACCCCAAAATGTCAGAAACAGCCACACAGCACTGAATTTCCCAAATTGGGCAATTAATGGTCAGTGGATGGGCTCATCGTCCAATTTAGGGATGGTTGGCAGGTTCTCAAAGCTGGACGGCCTGTGGCAGGCTTCCAACTCAGAAGGCGATGGAGTCTGTACTTCAACAGAGAGAAAAAGAATCACCTACATTTTGAAGTGACCTTTCTCCAACTTTTTAAACTTTTGAATTTAAAAGTATAATTAGTAGCCAGGCCACTATTGTGAAGGGGAGAGCCCTTTGATGGCCTCAGAGTCTGTCTGGAGTGCTGGACCACTGCCCAGAAGGAAAAAAACAGTTCAGACCAGTCGTCTTTCTTCCCCGTTTTGACTGTTCTTGCCTTCTGGGTGAGAGGCGATTGGACAAGTTTAATCAACTTGTCCAATCACCAGTAGCCTGGGAACCCAGAGAGGCTGATGGGAAAATTCCAAGATGGCCTCTGACAATAAGTCTGAATAGGCCTTTAAAAATTCAAATGGCTGTCTGCTACTTGCAGCCGCGCAGCCTTACTTGCTGCGTGTCGTCTCTGGAAAAATTGCCTGGGAAAGTGATGGTGCAGCAAGCACACACACTGGGCGATGGCATAAATTTCCGTTCCTGCCTCCCTCTGTGCCTGCTCCTGTATGGGGTTAAATTTTCCGCCCTTAAATAACGACAGTTGATATTGGGAGTCAATGCTATACCTTGGTTTGAAGTGAAGCAGTGCTTTATAATTACTCGTCCATGAATAAGCTGTTCTGTCATGTTTCTTTTGTTCATTTTTAAATTTAAAACAAAGTGTTGAGTCTTTGAAATGTGATGGAAACTTAAACAATGGGCAGAATTCTCCCATTTTGAGACTTAAGTCCCGTGGCAGGAAGGGAACGTTGAATGTTACCTGGCACAGAGGCTGCTGAGAAAACAATGCCAAATCTTCTGGCTCCGATTTAATTAATTATGTACTCGGGTGTTTCACAACGTGGGACCAGCCTGGATGATGCATAGTCTACTGTCGTGTCTGGGTGCCATATGGAAAAGGCATCCAACATCACTCACCCGCTATTGAAGAAAGAAGGTGAAAATGAAGATAGATCTCCTGAAAAACTCAGTGACTGGAAGATGGCCCTCCGAACAAAGATGGATCTTCAGGAACATTCTGAGGCTGGAAGATGACCCCCCCCGCCTTCCTCCAGGACACCTAATCTGGAAGATCCACCTACACATACTCCCTTTGTGCTGTGGTGCTCAAAGTCCTGGGTTGCATGGAGCCTGCATCCTGAACTCTGGAGGCAGGCCCAGGCATTGTTCAGGTGAATCCAGACATCTGCATGCCACATTGTTCTCAACATGTTTCACGTTGGCATTTTTCCCTGCTGGGATTATGGAGAATCTGGTGTGGGGGAACGAAACTTTCATTTGGATCACATTAAATGAGGTTCTTGCTAGTTTTCTGACCCACCATGGTAGGCACCAGCAGAAAATCTTGCTGTAAATTCATGCCAGTGTAACATCAATTTTTGGGCCTTCCATATTCTCCCTCCCCCAAACCCGCCATTGATCTTGCCAGTGGGGCTTGGGAGAATAACACACGCAGTGTTGCTGAAGTGAGGAACAGGCTAATATAGTTCAGTTTGGCCCCATATGTGAAAGTAGATCTTGTTTGGGAGCGCTGTAAGGAAAAAGATTTGACAGGGAGAATGGATTCAGTTGTGCTAAGACCTATTATACAGTGTCTATTGTAATAAATATCTTGGTTTAAGTGCAATGGACAAAGAGACCAAGAGTAATGCATCAAGTTTGTGGAAGTTACAAAGCTAGCTGGGAATGTAAATATTGCAGAGGACACAAAGAAGCTGCAAAGAGATGTGAATGGATGGACTAAGTGGGTGGCCAACAAGATGACAAGTGGAGCACAAGGTTATCCAGTTTGTGGTAAGAATGGAAATGTAGAATATATTTTAAAATGTTGCTGTTGTAGGTTGAATTGAGATGGCTGGTACTGTCTTTAACTACAGACAATACAAAACTCACGAGGATTCACTCCGATGAATCGAATGTATACAATCAGAAACAGATCAATTATAGATTTTCTAATTGATCATTACCGCCTCATATTAGTTTAAAATCAATGACATTTAGTAAACATACATCAATAGTAATTCCTGACAAATAACTCAGCCAATCAAATATTACCGTCCCGCATAATGATATCTCATTCGCCCATTTAACCCAGACGCTGATTCCCATCTTGGCTGAACTCACTTCCCTGTTGTTATGTAACTGTGGACGCTCATCTTGGGGGACAAAGTGAATATTTCCACTGGCTTGTTGCCAAACTGGATAGTTACGTGTTCCTGTGTCCAGGTGCATATCTATTCTATGTCGAGACATAAAGTTGCAAAATGTGTTCTCTCACTAGAAAATTTCTCTCAATACCAGGTTAAAGTCCAACAATTTTATTTGGAATCGCAAGCTTTTGGAGCAGTGCTCCTTCCTCAGATGAGTGAGAAACCTGATGTTGTGAATCTTCTCACTGTGCCCATCCCAAGCCAACACCAGCATTTCCACATTATGGAAACTTTCTGAAATGAGTTTTGTGAATTACCAAGGTTCCCAGGCGTTTGGCTTTGAGCTCTTCACCTTTACCATGATACCTTGCAGTCAAGTTGCTTTTGGCTGAAATAGATAACAATTCATTCAATGCTTAAAATAAATTTAAAATATCAGCATATATGTCTTAACAAAGAACAAAGAACAACGCAGCACGGGAAACAGGCCCTTTGGCCCAACGAGCCCGCGCCGCCATTTCAACAAAGCATTTTCCTACACCTACCCTGCCCTGTGTGTATGTGAATGGTACCCCTAATGTAGCCAGATTCAGGGGAGAATAGTGTAGGGTTAAATTGGTACACCAATCAGCCTAAGAGCACATCTTTGGGGTGTGGGAGGAAACCGGAGCACCCGGAGGAAACCCACGCAACCACAGGGAGAATGCGCAAGCTCCCACAGACACAGGCCCAAATCCATGTATCTGCACAGCTAGCAGTGATAGTCACTGAGCTGTTGTGGTGCCCGTCTGCTGGTCCAGGATTAAGCAGACACCACGACACGAAGTACTAGGCCACTCTCAAAACCTCCAAGAGCAGCCCACGCACAACCCACCGTGTGCATGCCCCTCGTTTGACAGCAAGGTGGACCGACACCTGTGGATTAAAAGAGACAAAAACATTAACATGTAATACTACATTTCCAGTGTCGTTCCGAGGCTCTGACCCTTTTTAATACCGTCTACTATAACCCTCCAATCCTGTTTCGCTCATGTGTCTACCTAAGTAAACCTTAAACAAGTCCAACGTGCCTGCCTCCACCACCTTACATGGTAGCACGTTCCATACCCCCACGACCCTCTGCGTGAAAAACCTTCCTCTAGTATCCAAATTATACTTCTCCCCCCTCACCCTTAGATCGTGACCTCTCGTAATACTTGTCCCCAATCTGGGGAAAAGCCTACCACTGTTGACTCTATCTATTCCCTTCATTATTTTATGCACCTCTATCAGATCCCCCCTTAATCTCCGTCTTTCCAAGGAGAAGAGCCCCAGTTTTTCCAACCTTTCCTCATAACTCAGTCCTTCCATGCCAGGCAACATCCTGGTAAACCTCCTCTGCACCCTCTCCAGGGTCTCCACGTCCTTCTGGTAGTAAGGTGACCAGAACTGGACGCAGTACTCCAAATGCGGCCTAACCAACGTTCTGTACAACTGAAGCATTAGACGACAGCTCTTATACTCTATACCCCTTCCTATAAAGGCTAGCATTCCGTAAACTTTCTTCACAACCTTCTCTACCTGTGTTGACACCTTCAGAGACTTGTGCACCTGCACTCCCAGGTCCCTCTGTATTTCTATACTCTTAATCGGTCTACCTTTTATCATGTAACTCCTCCCTGCATTATTCCTTCCAAAATGCATTACCTCGCATTTGTCAGGATTAAATTCCATCTGCCCAATATACCAACCTATCTATATCCTGCTGTGTCACCTGACAGTCTTCCTCAGTATCTGCCAATCCTGCCATCTTGGTGTCATCTGCAAACTTGCTGATCACACCACGTATGCCCTCTTCCAAGTTGTTTATGTATACTACAAAGAGGAGAGGTCCCAGTACTGAGCCCTGCAGTACACCACTGGTGACTGACCTCCAGCCAGAAAAGGACCCTTCCACTACTACTCTCTGTCTCCTATTGCCCAGCCAGTTTTCAATCCATCTAGCTACCTGTCCTTGTATCCCATGTGCCTTAACCTTTTCTACCAGCCAACCGTGAGGGACTTTGTCAAACGCCTTACTGAAATCCATACAGATGATATCAACGGCTCGCCCATCGTCAACCGTTTTTGTCACCTCCTCAAAAAATTCTACCAGAGTCGTAAGGCAAGGCCTCCCCTGAATAAAGCCATGTTGCGTATCCCTAATCAGATCGCAACGCTCCAAATGCTCAAACATCCTATCCCTAAGAAATTTTTCCAGTAATTTTCCTACCACCGATGTCAAACTCACTGGCCTATAATTACCAGGGTTATCTCTACTACCCTTTTTAAACAGCGGTACCACATTAGCTACC
This sequence comes from Carcharhinus amblyrhynchos, assembly GCF_965287045.1. Taxonomy (NCBI): domain Eukaryota; kingdom Metazoa; phylum Chordata; class Chondrichthyes; order Carcharhiniformes; family Carcharhinidae; genus Carcharhinus; species Carcharhinus amblyrhynchos. Next base: position 30,256,767 of record NC_137346.1, read on the forward strand.
CTCCAGTCCTCTGGGACCTCACCTGTGTCCAAAGAAGAGACAAAGATTTGCGTCAGAGGCCCAGCAATTTCATCTCTCACCTCCCTAAGCAGCCTGGGATAAATACCGTCAGGCCCCGGAGCTTTATCCATTTTTATGCTACCTAAAAACCCTAGCGCTTCCTCCCTCGTAATGGATATTTCCTTCCACTGATCTACAGCTCCCTCCAAGACTTTACACGACACCAAACCCCTCTCTTTCGTGAATACCAACGCAAAGTATTCATTCAGGATCTCCCCCATTCCCTCAGACTCGATGCATAGCTCCCCTCCTTTGTCCCTAAGAGAACCAATTTTCCCTCTAACCACTCTCTTCCTCCTAATATAAGAGTAAAATGCCTTTGGATTTTCCTTAATCCTATCAGCCAAAGCCATTTCATGCCCTCTTTTTGCCCTTCTAACTCCCCTTTTAAGCTCCCTCCTACTCTCTCTATATTCCTCCAGCGCTCTCTCCGTTCCCAGTTGTTTCAACCTAACATATGCCTCCCTCTTCTTCCTGACCAAGTCTTCGGTACCCCCTGTAATCCACGGCTCTCTAATCCTGCCTTTCCCATCCTTCCTCTTTGCCGGCACATGCCTTTCCTGCAACATTATCAGTTTGCCCTTGAAAGCCTCCCACTTACCCACCGTGGACTTGCCAGCTAACAACCCCTCTCAGTCAGAGTCCTTCAGCTCCCTCCTAATCCGGCTATAGCTCGCCTTCCCCCAGTTCAGCACCCTACCCTTCAGACGGCACTCATCCCTTTCCATTTTTGTCCTTAAAGTAGACGGACTTGTTGTCACTGTTAGCCACATGTTCGCCTACCTCAACCTCAACCACCTGCCCCGGCTCATTACCCAACACTAAATCCAGTATAGCCCCCTCCCTAGTCGGGCTAGTTACATACTGCTCCAAGGACCCTTCCAACACACATTTTACAAACTCCTCCCCATCTGTACCCCCAGCTCTAGGCACCTTCCAATCCACTCCAGGAAGATTAAAGTCACCCACTACAACCACCTTATTCTTTCTGCACCTATCTAAAATGCCTCTGCAAATACCTCCCTCCACTGACCTTGGGCTGTTGGGTGGCCTATAGTATACCCCTAGCATCGTAATCTCTCCCTTTTTATTCCTCAACTCCACCCACAGCGACTCAATCCCTAACTCCTCCATATTATCCTCCCTCTGCACTGCTGTGATGTGCTCCTTTACTAACAGTGCCACCCCACCAGCTCTCTTCAACCCTCCTCTGTCACACCTAAAACACTGATACCCAGGAACATTCAGTTGCCAGTCCTACCCTTCCTTTAACCACGTCTCCATTACTGCCACCACATCTAACTTCCTCACAAACAGCAAGGCCCTAAGCTCATCCGTTTTACCCGTCACACTCCTCGCATTGAAACAGACGCAGTCCAAAATCATGATTACTTGTTTAATTCTCTTGTTGCATCCGCATATGTGTAAACTATTTGTTTCATTAGCTTATTAACTTTGTTTTTTGACCATCAGGAATGAAGGGATCTAGAGAAACAGGCAGGAAGTGGAAGTTGACCTGAAAGTTAGCCATGATCATATCATATATGGAATGATGGACCAGCTTTGAGGAGTAGTATGGTTTAGTCCTGCTCTTATGTTACTATTTTCTTAGGTTCAATTATCTGCATACACCGGAACCACCAATTGGATCACATTAAAGGAATGCTTAGTAGCTGGAAATGTCATGGCAATGTCTTCCCAATCGTAATCGTCTTGAGTGGAAATCTGCATTTACATGAAAGGCAAGCTTGTTTGCAGAATGCATGGGGCGGTCTCAAGTATTCGTGAGTTAACGTGAGAAATATATTTGCCATTCATAATAACTTGGAAGGCATAGTATTTTCTTGATTTGGAGAAAATGGTTAAATTTAAACTTTGGCAAAATATAAGAATTAATCATAGACCAGATTTTGACTTAGGAGTTCTGGGGCAGAATTCTATCTCACTACAAGTTATTGATTGTAGTGATTGTTGTTAGCCATATTGTTACTTCAGAAGAGTGCTTCCTTCAATCTTTGACACCTTGAATCTTATTTTTCCATTGTGGTCTAGGTGCGAGGTGTACTTTGGTAGGGGTCTTTCCTGATATATTTAACGAGCAATTTGTAGCAAAGTTATCATGGACTGAAATGTACATAAAGTTGTCCAACAGAGTCTCCATTTCCAGTTAGCTGATTAGTGGTAGCAAATCCAATGCCACAATTGGACAGAGCAATCCTTGGCTTGAGTGAGAGAGGGGGACTATCAGCCAGCTTTCTTGATTATATATGGGTGTTGAATGGGGAGGAAGATTGACTCAGTAACAACAAAATAATAATAATAGCCAAAATAATCTTCCAACACTCACAGGTTGGCTTTTGGAAGAGTATTAACCAATGCATTTGGTACCATACCCCACCAAAAGTCAGCATCTTCAGAAGAGGAAGTGAGACAATACCAGAGAAGAAAGAAGGAATAGAATCATCAGAGAAATAACCTGCACATTAACTGAGCCATGCAATTATTGCTGCAGCTGAATCCTTTCAAAAGCCACCCACTACGTTGTGTATATACAAGTAGCACCATTCCCCAAATTATTATGTCCGTGGCATCTCTTGTTGTCATTGTTCAACACTCTCTGGATTAAATCCAGCCCAAGTTAACTTTCAGCCTTAAGCAACAGTCAGCTTGATTTTTCATTCTGTATTTCAGCTTTCGATATGCCTTTTAGTTAACGAGCACTGTCAGAAACAAGCAGTGCCTCAACATTCTAGAAGATTCGGTGCACTGAAACACCAAACCCTATAAAATCTGTTGGAACAAACAAAGCACCGAATCAGGTCCATTCAGTCCAACTGCTCCGTGCTGGTGTTTCTGCTCCACATGAGCCTGCTTGCGAGAATTTCAACTTTGTGCCTCACTCTAATTTTACTGCCACGCTGACGTTCTGCTACTTGTGGCTGGGCAGTTGGCCAGCTGCTGTGATGTGGTGATCTGTTGGATTGCTGAGGTCAGTGGGGGGGGAGTTTACTAAGCCTTTACTCTCAAATCCAACAGATCGTATCATTATTATACACTTATTGCATTTCCCGTCTTCGTTTTATCCTCAGACTATCTGAATTCTGTTTAATCATATCACAGATTCCTTAAGTGTGATTAAACAAATGCATTTTAGAATTCCCACCTAGGACTCCTACTCGCGCTTTTAATGGAAAAAAAGCTCTTTTCCTTTGTAGAATACACGATTGTGATGGATTCCAGTGACTCGCTTATCATTCCAAATCCTTCCACCATGTCACATTTCAAAAGTTTATTGCTCTGTAGTTTAGGCCTGAATTAATATCATCGATTCCAACTTTGTGCAGATTGAACTTGAGGAAGAATTTGAAGGTTATATTCCACAAGTTTAAAATTAAAATTCTTTGAATCCACCTTTCAGTATTGGAGTTGGTTTTTGGGTGAATGATTATTCATTCCATCAAATATGCATGTAGTTTGGTCTAGAAGTATCCCTTTTCCCTTTATTCAACGTAGAAATCAGATGTATTCATTCCCCATTCTCTCCAACCTAGCAAACTACTCAATGCATTAAAATACTAAACCTCATAAACTCCAATAGAACAAACAAAGCACAGAAACAGATCCATTGGGTCTAACTGATCCGTGCTGGTGCTTCTGCTCCACACGAACCTCCTGCCATCCTTCCTCTTTTATTCCTATTAGTACAGCCTTATTCCTTTCTCCCCTGCTCTGTTTAGATCAATTTTCCTGAAACTATCACTACAAAATAATTTCCTCCTGTCCTTCTAGCCAGACTCAAGATTAGACTCTTATCATTCATCTTGATGCTAATCGGCACGTCTTTTGGACTGTGGGAGAAAATCGCAGCACCCAGAGGAAACCCATGCAGATGCAGGGAGAACATGCAGACTCCACATAGATAGTGACCCAAGTCAGGAATCGAACCTATATCGCTAGCGCTATGAGGCAGCAGTGCTAACCACTGTGTCACTGTGCTGCCCCCATGTGTATGGAAATCAGCAGAACATCGCAACCCTGCAAATGGGCAGTGGTCAACAAAATATCTCATGGGTTGCACACAGAACTCTGATGGGTTGATTATGGCCCCTAGGTCACTGGTTCCCCACCACTGACATAGTGACACAAACCTCCCAAACACACTCATATCAGTGCTGTTGAAAAAGCTGGGGTAAAGTGTAAATCAGGCACTTAACAATGATGCTGGATTTCTGCATCCTCTGCAGTTGGCATGTTCCTATTGGCACCAGCTCCCACCACTAGACTCTCAGCCCTTAACAACGGTCAGGTGCGCCTGTTCCCTGGTGTGTACACCTGCAAACATCAGGACATTAATTAAAAGGAATTCCTCTCAAAGGTGTAGTTTTAATTATAATTCAATTCCTAATTTTAATTGGTTATAATTTCCATGGACAAGTAGGTTCTTGTTAATAATGACTGCGATTCTGGTTCGAGTTAACAAAAAGCTCCAGCAGAGTTGGTTGTTTCAGGCTTCAGTTAATCATCTCTAAATGCAGTTTTAATTCTGGAGTGGAAGTGAATTGAGCTCATTTTAAAATTATTTATTCCCTGGAGAAGGCATAATTGGTAGGATATCTTTATTTGCCGGCAAGAGAAAATCGCAAAGTACATATGCTTTTGTAAGAGATAAATGGAAAGCAGAGACATAATGGTCCTCAGCAGGTATGCAGCACTATATCTTTGTGCCTGTGAAAGTTATGGTACCTCTTAAGTGTTGCCAATAGTAACAAGAGATCAATGAATCAATCTAAAGCACACTGTTGGCATTATATTCACGGCTGGTCACATTTTGTTCCAAATGTTTGTCATTGCCTTAAATTTTGACCAAGTCTTCAACAAGGTGGCACAGTGGTTAACACAGCTGCCTCAAAGTGCCAGGGACCCAGGTTTGATTCACTGCTTGGGTTACTATCTGTGTGGTGTCTGCACGTTCTCCTCGTGTCTGCATGGGTTTCCTCTGAGTGCTTCAGTTTCCTCCCACAGACTGAGAGATATACTGGTTAAGTGCAGTGGTCATGCTAAATTCTCCCTCAGTGTACCCAAACAGGCAGCAGAATGTGGAAATTAGGGGATTTTCACAGTAACTTCATTGCAGTGTTAATGTAAGCCTACTTGTGACTAAACTAGTATGTAAATGATTAAAGATTTCTACAACTTATGAAAGATTTGTTGTGTATTAAATGTATCTGATCTTAATCATGGGGTCATGGTTAGTTAACAAACCTGATTTCAATCTTGCAGCTCATTGAGATGAAGGAGGGTAACTCATGCAGCCCACTCAAGTTTCTCATCACTACATGTTGTATATGATACAAGCCTTATTATTTGTATTCCTTTGAATTATTTTAAGGCTATGTCTTTATGTCTCCAGAAACAGTTCTAGTTGTTTTATTATTTCTTCTAATTTCAGCCTAATCTTGGACAACCATCCTACCCACAACCTAATAGAATTATTGGGAAAATAAAATATTAGCTGTTTAAATGGACTCAGTTATTGCATTCAACTCTCAAAATCCCAATATAGCTATGTTTAAGAATGGTCAATGTCGTTAGTTCTGATATGTCCACCTTCAGTGTGAGCTTTGGGTCAGTGGTAGTGTAAGTGTCTGAGTCAGAAGATTGTGGGTTAGTTCTCATGTCACATGAACACATAATCTTGACTGACACTTCAGTGCAGTACAGAGGGAGTGCTGCACTGTCAGATGTGTAAACTTTTGGATGGCTCATCTCTTTCAGGTAAGGAAAAGATTTTGTTCAAAGGCATCATTGTAGCCACATTCAGATCAGGATGGCGAGGCTGCCATGGTAAAAATAGTGGAAAAGGCTGAAAACACCAAGTCCCGCCCTGATTGCATTTCCTATTTTTGCTGGAGGCTTTGGAGTTGAGGCCAGAGTTTGTGCATATGGGTTTTAAGGAGGCAGCTGGCCATTAAAGGTATCAACTGTTTACACTGAAGTAGAATTTTAGTATCCAAAGCGTGAAAACTCATGTGTGCAGATTAGACCAGGTGTTAGCTGGTTTGAACTTGGTGGATTCATTTTGATAGTCAGTGTATCATTGCAGAGTTAAGGTGTCCTTTTGAATATAGTCGCAGGACACATTTGGGCAAGGTAAGGCACCATTTTGGATGTTAAAAGTATACATGATTCTGTGTGAAAAGTGCATAAACCCATTGGACCTGCAAAGCTGTCACAGAACTGTCAATCTGTCAAAGAAATGTCACGCTGTCAAAGAACTCTCAAAGCTATCAAAGAACTGTCAATCTGATAATGAACTGTCAAGCTGATAACGAATTTTCAAATCTGTCAGAGAACTTTCAAAACTCATTGGTACTGTCAAAGCTGTCAATGCCTTTACATTTAGAAAAAAATCTGGAATTCAAAAAAATCCATGTTTTATATGTCAGGTTTTTGATTTGATAGATTTATTATCGTATTAGTGTACGGTGAAAAGTATTGATTCTTGCGCACTATACAGACAAAGCATACCATTTATAGAGAAAGAAAGGAAAGGGTGCAGAATGTAGTGTTACAGTCATAACTAGGGAGTAGAAAAAGATCAACTTAATACGCGATAGGTCCATTCAAAACTCTGATGGCAGCAGGGGAGAAGCTGTTCTTGAGTCGGATGGTACGTGACCTGAGATTTTTGTATCTTTTTCCTGGTGGAAGAAGGTGGAAGAGAGAATGTCTGTAGTATATGGGGTCCTTGATAATGCAGGTTGCTTTTCCAAGGAAAAGTATAGACAGTATGGAAAGTATAGACAGAGTCAGTAGATGGGTGGCTGGTTTGCGTGATGGACTGGACTTCATGAACGAACCTTTGTAGTTTCTTGATATTTTGGGAAGAGCAGGGACCATACCAAGCTGTGATACAACCAGAAAAAATACCTTTGGGAAAAGATGGCTATCTCACTGATCTATGACTCTCATTATTTTATAGATCTCTATAAGATCACCCCTCAGCCTCCTACTGGGACAGAAAAATGTCCCAGTCTATTCAGCCTCTCCTTATAACTCAAACCGTCAAGTCCCGGTAGCATCCTAGTAAATATTTTCTGCGCTCGTTCTAGTTTAGTAATATCCGTTCTATAACAGTATTCCAAGTGTGGCCTTACAATATCTTGTACAACTTCAACAAGATGTGCCAACTCCTGTATTCAATGTTCTGACCAATGAAACCAAGCATGCTGAATGTCTTCTTCACCACTCTGTCCATCTGTGACTCCACTTTCAAGGAGCTATGAACAAGTACCCCTAGATCTCTTTATTCTGCAATTCTCCCCAATACCCTACCATTAACAGAGTAAGTCCTGCCCTGCTTCAATCTACCAAAATGCATCACCTCGCATTTATCTAAATTAAACTCCATCTGCCATTCGTCAGCCCAATGGCCCAATTAATCAAGATCCCATTGCAATCGCAGATAACTTTCTTCACTATCCACTATACCACCAATCTTGGTGTCATCTGCAAATTTACTAACCATGCCTCCTATATTCTCATCCAAATCACTAATATAAATGAGGGACCAAGACAGGTTGTTGGTGAACTGGACACCTAGAAATTTGAAGCTCTCGACCATTTCCACTTCGTCACCGTTGATGTCCTCTACTACGCTTCCTGAAGCCAATTACTATGTCCTTCGTTTCATTGGCATTGAGGGAGAGATTGTCATCACACCAGTCACCAGATTTCCTATCTCTTTCCTATGCTCTGTTTCATCATTGTTTGAGATCTGACCCACTACGGTGGTCCCAATCCTTACTGATTGTGGTCTGTGGGTGAGGAAGTCTGGAATTCAGCCGCAAAGGGAGGAGCAGAGTCCTAGGCCGTGGTATTTGGAGATGGGCTTTGTAGGAATAATGGTTTTGAAGGCTGAGCTGTAGTCAGTAAGTAGGAGTCTGATATAGCTGTCTTTGTTATCCAGATGTTTCAGGGTTGAGTGCAGTGTCTGGGAAATGGTGTCTGCTCTGGACCTGTTGCGGCAGAAAGCAAACTGTAGTGGATCCAGGCATTTAGGAGTCTGGAATTGATTTGTACCATGATGAACCCTTCGAAGCATAATGATGGATATCAGAACCATTGGACAATAGTCATAAAGGCACACTACCTGCCTTTTCTTTGGATCACAGATGATGTTCATCTTCTTGAAGCAAATTAGGAACTTCAGTTGATGTGAAGAGAGGTTAAAGATGTCTGCGAATACCCTCACCAGCTGGTCCACGCAAGATCTAAGTGCCATTCTAGGTACTCATCTAGGCCAGTCACTTTCCACGGTTTGACTTACAAGAAGGCTGATCTGATGTCTGGTGACCTCGGATACAGATTTGGCTGAGGCTTCCTGGGTGGAGGACGTGCTGTTGCTGACCTCTTGCTCAAAACAGGCATAAAATGCATTGAGCTCATCAGTGAGGGTTGCATTGGTGCCTGTGATTCTGTATGCCTTCATCTTGCAGACTTTTCCATTGTCAATGGGAGTCCATGTGGATAGTCTGGGACTCTAGCTTGGTTTGGTACTGTCTTTTGGCATCTTTGATGGCTCACCGTAAGTGATACCTGGATTTGTTTTTACAGATCAGCGTCACCTGAGTTGAAAGCCTCAGACATAGACTGCAGCAAACGGTGGCTATCCCTGTTCATCTATGGTTTCCGGTTGGGAAACACACAGGTTTGCTTCTTTGGCACACAGTCTTCCACACACTTGCTAATGAAGTCAGTTACTGTCGTGGCTTACTCGTTCAGGTTGGTCGCTGAGTTTTTAAATATTGACCAGTCCACTGACTCAAAGCAGTCCCGTAGGAGATCATCCGATTTCTCACACCAACATTGCACGAGTTCCTTTAACAGATTCCCCCATTTCAGTTTTTGCTTGTAAGCCGGGAGCAGGAGCACAGCCTTGTGATCTGACTGTGTCAGTCTGTTAGTCGTCCTAAACCTGAGGATTATCATTAGAGGATTTGTACTGCAATGATTGATTTTACAAACTAACATTATTATGGTTGGATGCCTGTTAAGTGAGCAGTTGGATCGACACCTCCAAGCGGTTATAACGTAGAACTTTATTTCATAAGAGATTAATTAAAGGAATTTCTATGCATCGAATGCTGTTCTTAATCCGTGGATGATTTTGTTTAAAATAGTGATGTCATCAATGGACACATAACATTATTTTATGTCAGTATGGCTCTTTAGATTTGTCCATGGTGGGTAGTAGTTTAGATACCCTGGTCAAAGTAATGTCAAAACATGATGGGTGAGGGTGTGGGTTGGCATGAATTGGTATGTTGGCATGGGGGCTAAGAGGGGGTATGGGGGCTCACAGGGGAGTGGTAGAGAGGCGTGGATTAGTATAGGATGTACGAGGGGCCCTGGGGGTGGATAGAGGGAAGTGGGTTGCCATAATGATCTGAGGGGTTGGGGTCAGTAGACAGGCATTTGTTTGTATAGGGCAAATGAGGGACCACAGTAAGGGTCATGAATTGGTATATGTTGGCCTGGCTGGAGCATAGGGAGCGTGTCAGAGGTGAAGGCTGGAGTGTTGTTTTTAGCTCTAATAATTTTTAAAAATAAATTAAACAAAGTGCTGGAGCATAGAGCCTTATACTGAGCCTACTCCTGCACCCATTATTGCAGCAGGGGGCTTGACTTTTAACAAAGATTGGAACCACAGGTGCTCAGTTTTAAAGGTTGGGTTTGCAGAGCTAGGGATTCACTGAGAATGAAAATCTGGTTCTAAAAGTTTTGATATTAGTAATGGAAATGATTACCTTGGAAACAAATTAACTTTGCAGCGAACAATTTCACTTAGTTTCAACGCTGACACTTTTTTCCCTGTGTCAAAGGTGATTTCAAGATTTTTGTATTTTCTGTAAAGCAGATGACTGGGAGTATTGCAATAACTTAAAAAAAAATACAAATTTAACAGAGACCAACTTGAAGGATCACACACGATTTCTGTATATTCCAACTTCTACTGTGACAAGCACACTCAAAACAATAGCGTAAACATTACTTGGTAGGCAACTGAATTACTTAAACTACTGTAAAAGTATAACCTAAATGAAAAGCAAAATACTATGGATGCTAGTGATCTGAATTAAAAACAGAATCTAAGGAAAATCTCAGTGTGTCTGGCAGCATTTGTGGACAGAGAAACAATGGGTGGGATTCTCTGGTCCTGCTGCAGTCAACAGAATTTAGCTGAGCGCCAAATGCTTCATCTATCACTGGCAGCAGCAGTTGGATGAGAACGGCCAGAGAATTCCAGCCAATATTTCATGTCCAATTTGACTCTTCTTTGGAGTCATTTTTCTACAGAAAACATATTCCTTATTAACTTTTTAACACAACTGAAAACCCCACTTCACATTTATACAGGATACTGTACTCTCAGCAGAAATGTAGGCGAGATTTGATTTGATTGATTTATTATTGTCACGTGTTAACATACAGTGAAAAATATTGTTTCTTGCGCTGTACAGACAAAGCATACTATTCATAGAGAAGGAAATGAGACAGTACAGAATGTAGTGTTACAGTCATAGCTTGGCTGTAGAGAAAGGTCAACTTAATGCGAGTTAGGTCCATTCAAATATCTGACAGCAGCAGGGAAGAAGCTGTTCTTGAGTCGGTTGGCATGTGACCTCAGACTTTTGTATCTTTTTCCTGATGGCAGAAAGTGGAAGAGAGAATGTCCGGGGTGTTTGCTGGCTGCTTTGCCAAGGCAGTGGGCAATGTAGACAGAGAGTATGGATGGGAGGCTGGTTTGCATGATGTATTGGGCTTCATTCACAACTTTTTGTAGTTCCTTGTCGTCTTGGGCAGAGCGGGAGCCATATCAAGCTGTGATATAACCAGAAAGAATGCTTTCTATGGTGCATCTGTAAAAGTTGGTGAGATTCGTAGCTGGCATGCCAAATTTCCTTAGGCATCTGAGAAAGTAGAGGCATTGGTGGGCTTTCTTAGCTATAGTGTTGGCATGGGGGGACCAGGACAGTTGTTGGTGATCTGGGCACCTAATAACTTGAAGCGCTTGACCCTTTCTACTTCGTCCCCATTGACGTAGACAGGGACATGTTCTCTTTTACACTTCCTGAAGTTGATGACAACCTCCTTTTGTTTTGTTGGCATTGAGAGAGAGATTATTGTAGCTGCACCAGTTCACTAGATTCTCTATCTCATTCCTGCACTCTGTCTCGTCATTGTTTGCGATCCAACCCACTACAGTGATGTCGTCAGCAAACCTGAAAATCAAATTGGAGGGGAATTTGGCCACGCAGTCATAGGTGTGTAAGAAATATAGTAGAGGGCTGAGAACACAGCCTTGTGTGGCACTGGTACTGAGGACGATCATGACGGAGGTTTTGTTGCCTATCTTTACTGATTGTGGTCGTCTGTGAGTTAAAAAGTTCAGGATCCACTTGCTGAGGGAGGTGCCGTGGTCCTTGCCATGGAGTTTGGAGATGAATTTCATGGAAATAATAGTGTTGAAAGCTGAGCTGTAGTCAACAAATAGGAATCTGACAAAGGTGTCCTTGTTATCTAGGTGTTCCAGGAATGGAGGCGGCAACTGGAGAGTTGGCGAGAGCCCCTTGCAGCTCGCAAAATACCAACAAATGCACAGAACTGCCTCTGATTTGGAGCCTTAACAATGCAGATAGGCTGCCAGCCCCATGGAACAGACAACTGATCCACTTCCCAGCCTGTCCCTGAAAAAGTTCTTCAGCGGCGAGAATGAATCAGGCAGCTGTCTTGAGGTGGCTCCCTTCTATTTTCCCAACTTCCCAGCTTCAACCCTGCCACCACCTTCCAGGAAATTTTAGCTCTTTGTATTCATCAGCAACTCAAAACCAATTTTCACAATTAGAAAAATGATGTCTGAAAGTGGATTGATTTTGTTCTCTCATAATCAAATTGGATAAGAAAGTAATATCTTTAAAAAGTTTGCAATAGAGCTTATGAAAGGTTTTTATTTAGCGCTGTGCTCAAACACAGGTCCTTGCTAATTATTCACCAAATCAAGGCCAAATGCTATGATTTTTCACGGCAGACAGGGTGAAGATCTACCTCTACCACAACTGGGATCAAACCCTGTGTTGTTGGTCTTAATCTGATCCACGTGCTTGCCTTCTATCCAACTGTACTAACTACTCCCCCACCATACAATAGAATACCCCATTTTTAAAATCCTAAATCAGCTGCTAACCTGTTTGGTAAGATTAGTTGGTAACAATTCAGAAAAGCGATGAATATGTGTTCTTTATATTTGAGAAATATATGGTGATCTTCACTTAAAATGATTAATTTTACACTTTTCCAGATGTTGTTTGAACCAAAACTCTCAATGTAACCATGCACCATATTAGATTAAAGATGTTTATTAAAGTTTGCCAAGTTATTTCTTTCCGAACTTGTCTGCCCATTATGCACACACGCAATGTCAATTTCAGTTCTGGCAAGTTCTCCTAATTAACTATTTCTCGTTCCCTGTGAAAGGAGATCTCCTAATTCACCTTTTCAAGAGGTAGGAGAATGAAATCTTCCTCCAGTCTGGGTAATGCATAGTTTTCTTTGGCAAACAGAGTAGAAGGAGTTCGACAATTTTAAGTGTCCAGGAGGATATAGAATGGTACCTAATAACTATCCTGCAGCCCTTAATTTGACTGCATGTACAGTAGACGATGGTGGGAAAGGCCATTAAAGTGCAACAGGAAGGAAAGATCCCTGCTGCGTTCAGGGGCAGGAAGGAGATCGTAGAATTATTCAAAATATAGCAAAACTTGTTTTGAGGTAGCTCTCCAAACCAAGCATACTTAACATACAGTATTCAATACTGGCGTTTTTTAAAGTTTGGCACAGTTGATAATGTTAATACATATTTTGCAGCATCATACCAAGTCCATTGAATAATGTCATTGGTGTTAATGTGTGTTACAAAATTTTTCTGGTCAGCCTGAACCACTTATTTTATCTAATAACAGGCAAGTCAGTAACAGGACCTTCCTTTACTGATGCAACCTGCTGTAAGGTTGCATCAATATAGGAAGGTGAAAATGCTCAGACTACTGATCCTGACAATTACACTTACTCAATAACCACTGAGACCATCTGCCACTGATCATGCCAAATATCACTGAATCAGTGGAAGAGTCTTTCAGTTGGAGGCCACTGCTGGCTACTTGTGTCACTCATGGTGCATTTTGGGAACTGGGTGTCATTGGAGGGCTAGAAATTATACTGCTAGTAACCAATCCTCTGAAGAGGGGCGTGAGGTGGGGGATGGTGCGGATTACGGATGCGAATCCATGTAGTCATTGGCTCTTGTGTAGTTGGGGCTGAATAATCATTCTGCTGTACCCAATTATTAGTCATACTCAAAATCTGGATCTCCAAGTTGAGCCTCATGGTTGTCAATCATCAGCTTGATAAACTTCCTTTCTTTGGAAGAAGGCCATCAAGCATTCTGCAGATTGATGAGAACTGTTTGTGAAGCTAAGACCTGAAACGCTTGATGGATGTGAAGCTGAGGATTTTGTTTTTAGCGCTGGGGTTCCTTTTAGGAGTGTGGAAAGGAGGCAAGATTAGAAGGGTTTCAGAATAAACATTGCGCTTCAGCTTTCTCCTTTCAAAAAGAAAATGGAAAGTATGAAGATGTTTTTCTTCCTGTCATACAGAATGCAACTCAGATCTGAGTAAGCATTCCAAAATGGAGATGAGAACAGGTGCAGGAAGTTAGCAACTAGATAAGTGAGGTTTTCACATCTTTGCTGCTTTAGGCTGTGAGTGAAAGAATGCTTCAGGGCCACGGAAAAGGCTGTGAAGAGTCACATGTCTTCTCATAAACATTTCCACAAATTAGTGCATGATCTGAAACATTGGGTGGCAAAGATATTGATGTTCTCGTTATACTTTGGATATCCTGGTGAGACCATGAAAATCTGCTCATATTGAGTGACCAACTCTTCAGAGACACTCTATATTAGGGCCAACTTCTTCCACAAAGACTGCGCTATCCTTTTTTTTGCAGTCACAAAAATGTCTTTCTTATTTCAAATATTTCAAGTAACAGATCAGTTGAAGAGTCTGCCAATTTGGGACTTCTGTCTTCCAAAGAATCAGACATTACAACAGCCTTCCAACTTGCTGCAGAAATAAGATTGCCTTTAAGCTGTTGCTGCTGCTTATGTGCTGGAAACAAAATCCATTTCCTTTTATTTCTATTGCAGAAAATGTAAAGAAAATCTAGTGGTGTCGGCAAGGGGTGCATTACCGTCACCCCGTCAGAGAGGTTTCCTCTCTGCCTCTCTCTCAAAGAATCTTAACACCCAGTAGATTTCAGATGGAAATCTACTTCCTTGTTTTTACTGCATTATATTTCCTGCACGTCCACTGTGAAAATACACATGTATAAAGAGCAGTCACTTAAAGACCATTTCACATAGAGAGCTCATTGGCAATTTATACATCAATAGTATAATGCATAAAGTGCATTCTCCCTCTGCAACCAAGTGCAGTTAAGAGGCATTGTAATACAACATTATAAAATTCAGCTATGCATTAGGATGGTTTGCCTCAGTAACCTTGCATAACTCAGCAAAATTCTTCTGGGCTTGCTTCCAGGTTTCAGCCACAGATGGAACATCACTCACTCATCTTATCACCGTCCTGTTCTGCTGTTGTCCCTTATTGTAAGATGGACCACACATCAAAAGAGAGTCACTATTCTCTGTCAGACTTCTATTTTCATTACCCCCAGACTTGACAATTCGAACACACAGCTGGCTGAACTCTGATCTTCTATCCCCTCTAGACTTGAGGTCATTCAAAACTCTGCTGCATGGGTCCTAGCGCACACCAAGTCCAGTTCTACTCTTACCCCGTAGCTCAATTGTTGACCTACCTCCTGGTCAAGAACTGTCTTGATGTTAAATTTCTTATCCTTGCTTGCAAATCCCTCCATGGCCTCACCCCCCTCCCTATGTCAAATCGTCAGGTCCGCAGCCCAGATATTTGTGTCCCTTTAATTTTGGCTTCCTGGCCATTCCTGAGTATAATTCCTCTACCGATGGTGGCCGTGAGTTCTGTTACATAGTTCCTAAGTTACCTCCCAACACTTCTCGCCTCTTTATTTCTCTTCTCTGTTCTGAAACACCTACCTCTTTGACCAAGCATTTGCTATTCCCACCTCACATCTCCTTTGGTACTCTGTCAAATTTTGTTTTAGAACACTCCTTGGAATGTTTTGTATATTAAATGCAATATATAAATACCAGTTGTCGAGCTGAACCTTCAGTGCCATTTCACTAATGGGATACTTCGCACCACTGGTTCTCCTTTGAATGTTTTCATCCCTTCATTGAATGTTAGCTTTAAGAGTGAGTGAGTCATTGGTGTTGGACAATACATTTCCTCATGTGATACTATTGCTGGAACTTCTTATAAGCTGCCCACTGTCAAGACTGAGCATTAATTTCAATGAACTGTACTTGCATTATAGCCCAGGGTCAGTAGGAGACACAGTAGGTTTGTGTAGAATATGTGAAACAGTGGTTCTGGTTTTACTGCACCAGGACAGCATTGCCTGTCCCTGAACTTGAAGGTCTCTCATGAGGAAATCAAATGTAATCTCTGTTTCTTTTCTTTCTTTGAAGGAGATCGAGAAGAACTCAAGCTGTAATATGCCTTTAAGAGTTAGCAGCATGCCATCACTGGAAGGGACATGTGTCATGTAATCCAGTCTTGGTTTCAATTTGGCCTGTGAGCAGAGCACAGCACACATTATAACAACAGGATATAATGCAGGGCAATTTGCATTCATCCAACACTCGTCACTATTCTATCATGAATGCCAGCTCAGATACATCCACCTCAGAGAGTTTTGATAGTAATTTAAAGGGGAAATGTGCAATGAAGGACAGAGAGTATGAGTTAGCAGATTCATCTGGTGGCAGGAGAGGACAAGGAGGAACCTGTTGCGGCTATTGTGGGTGGGTGGGGGGGGAAGTGGGTGGTGCATGATGCAGCTTGCATCTTATCTTGGGGTGATGATCTGAGGGATCAGATGCTCACTAGATAGAAGATTGGTGATTATATTAATATATCCTATCACATTGCAGTCGAAGCTGCTACACTCTTTGCATGGCACTGTTTGATAGTATAAGTATGTCCTTGTGTTGGAAGTGATGGAATGAAGAGGGAACAAATAAAAGAAATAGGATTTTACTACCAGAAATAGTGTTTTAGGAATTTGACTTTCTATTTGCTGCAGAATATTTTTACAAATTAACCTTAGTTAAATCTGCTGACTTTTCAAGCTTCTTCATTATCACGTTAAAAGGGGCAAGCAAATGTTTTTCTGTTAAATGCTCAGGGTACGTTCACATCATAAGTACAGCCTTAGCTTTGACACCTTTGACTTACAGTCCATAAATTCAGCATTGATTGGACTGACGCTAAACTTGGAGTGAGAACACATCCTTGAGCAATTTACACATTGATTGCACAGACTTATGTCAGCTCTAAGGCACAGTAACAGTTATTTTGTTGTTTAAAGGCTGACAGAGAAAACAAATATATATGCTAAAATATACATGCACTTTCAAATATCTCCAAAATTATATCTACAAGAATTAGTGTTGGCCCTCAGTTGTCCAACAGTTGCGCTATTGACTAATTGGCCTTGATTCGATCAGCAATTTTCAATCACGTTGCTTCAGTTATTTCTCATTGTTTCGTTAGACTAGGTCATAATGTCAGGATCTGCCAAGCAATAGAAAAATGCAAGATGTCCCTCAGTGCTGAAGGCTTTCTCTTGAGCAAGAGGTGGTGTTGGGATTTGCAAATCATCTCTGTGACTAACTACATTGCTTTTTGTGGGTTACGTGGAAAGCATTGCAAAAAGGCAAGGAAAAAGGAAAAGACTCAATTTAAAAAAATGTCAGATTCTCATCCTGAGCAGTACTATTCAGGATGTGGAGATGCTGGCATTAGACTGGGGCGGGCACAGTAAGAATCTCATAACACCAGGTCAAAGTCCAAAGGTTTATTTAGAATGATGAGCTTTTGGAGCGCTGCTCCTTCCTCAGGTGAATGAGGAAGGAGTAACACTCCAAAAGTTTGTGATTCCAAATAAACCTGTTAGACTTTAACGGGGTGTTGTGAAATTCAATACTGTTCAATACAGACGTCCAGTAACAAGAAATCACCCAATTCAAAATAAATTCGTCATTAAGTATTGTGTTGTGTTTATAAAACCAAATACTTATGTTAAGAAATATTCTAGATGTTGTAATTATTCAAGTGAACTGACTCATGATATTGCCAGCCTTCAAACTCAGGCTGATGATGCATTGTAACAGACCATAGGTCATATTGTGTAATTGGTGTTGAGAGACTCCAGGTCAGATTAGAGAGGGGATTCAGCTACCTCTGATTTAAAGGAAACAAAATTCGGTGTAGTAGAAATGAAAGACCGAGTAAAATTGTGCATGGAACAAATCTGCTTCTGTCAGATTTGCTGTTATGTGATTGAAGTGTTAAATCGTGGTAAGATTTACACAAAGTAAAATGACTAACCTGCGTTTTTAACAGCAGCCACTTAGGAGCATTAAAATTGGTGTCTTGAGCTAGAATTTTGTGTCAGCCTGTCTTAAAAATGGAGACCCGCAGCTTGGGTGAAATTGGGCCCTGAACTTCAGGCATCTTTGGCGTTTATTCCACCAAGCTGCAGCTGCTAATCAGAGGTCCAGAGGCAGCTCACCAATTTGAAGAAGACCAATTTGCCCTAATTGTCTCACTGGCATTTTAGGCCGTCAGGTAGACAGCTCTTGAATTGGAGAGCAGAAGAACAAGTGCAGGCCAGCTGCAGCCCACGGTGATGATGTGGAGCCGAGGAGAGAATCTGCTCCACATGAAGCTGCGTTTAAGATTAAGCTACTTGTGTTTTTGGTGAGGGCCTCCAGCAAATTTCTACGCAAGGCCTCAAGGCATTAGCCCCTTGATTAATATGAGAAAGGGGCTTAAGAAATGTCTTAGGCAGCTGCAGGAAATGCATGACTATCCCCTAGAGCAATCCCTAGGTATACTTAGAACTTTACAACTGTTCTACATCTAGAAAATGAGCATAGCAAGTTCCAGTTTCTCCCCCATGAAACCTGTAGTACAAGTGAAATTAGGACGTTGTTTCACTTAGCACATTTTTGTTCTTGTTAAACCATGCTGATGTAATGTTTCAGACACGCAACAGTCCAGAATTTGGATGGGTTTAATTTTCCTTTTTGACTTGGATCTGTATTAAACACTCATGCATCACATTCACAATCTTATGCTTGGGGATTTTTTTTAAGTAAAATAAGCTAGGAAGACTGAAATATAGGACGTAAGACTTGTAATTTGTTTGCTTGTAATGCCCCATTTTTTTCATCATGTTCTGTGCTATGTTGACTCCCACTTTAGGCTTGTCAAAATCGCTGGGGCTTATTGAAGGCTTTGGTGGACGAGGGCAGGGAGGATTGCCTGCTACACTCACTACTGAAGAAGAAAGAGAAGCTGCAGGAGCATATGAAAAATATGGGTACAATACGTATCTGAGTAACAAGATTTCACTGGATCGATCGATTCCAGACTATCGACCGAATAGGTAAGTGACAACTTGGCAAACATGTGCAAAGGGGAATATTGTCATCAGGTTGCCACCCATGGCACCCCCCAACCGCCCCCCCCCCCAACCCTTTAGATAATAAATGTAAACTACAGGCTGAAAAGAATGAGCAATTGGAAAAAAAAATTGGAGAAACTAAAATGCAACAAACTCTCCATGGCCTGTGTTATGTATGACGAGGCCAGAAACACCAAGGTGTTTTGTGAAGTTAGCCTAGATCCTAAGTTTTACATTTCATTTTGGCATGGGTGAGCTTAAGGTGTTTCACTCCAGGTATGATTCAAAGTAGCCACTCGGAAGCTTTTATCAAACAAAGTTTATTTAAGAACACAGTTAAAATATACCAAAATGAATTTGCATAACTTTTACCAGTTACAAGATTTAAACATGACACAGTATAATCCTTAACAGCTAGCTATCTATGTTGTTCCAAGTCAAACACCATCCCACAGACATCCACCCTCCTTCAGACTTAGCACAGAAACAAGAATGCTCACGTAATTACTAGATTTGCAGCTTTTTAACATCTGCTGTGAATTGGCCCTTTGATTACTGGATCAGCCATCCTAGTCCCAGTCTTGGAACTTTCAGAAAGCCTCTGGAAGGAGAGGGTCAGAGACACTGCCTTCTTCTACCAGCTTCTAGCAGCAATTGAAAACCGAAGCTAAAAACTTGGAATGCTTTGTAAAAAAAAGCTGTCCCCAGGCATATCACCTGATCTGTCAATCAAGCTCCTCTCTGCAGTCCTATAGTACGCTAAAAACCATAGGACCCTGCATTAGTTCAGATTAAAATCTGCACGATGTCCATTATATTACTTCAGTAACAATTAGAGAACACCTGCTGCAGACAACATGGTGTCGAAAATGTCCTGCAGAGAAACATGACTAAAATACATTGGGCATATGATAATACTGTGCCTTTAAGCAATGTGATGTACACCCAACGGCTCTAAAGGTGATAGCTGCAGAGATAATGGATGCATTATAGTTTTCCATAACTCATTGGATTTGAGATCAGTCCCGGCAGATTGGAAGTTGGCAAATTTTACACTGCTTAGCAGGATAAGAGAGGGAAAGGAAACAAGGAACAACAGGCCAGTTAACCTAGTATCAGTTGTTTGGAAAATGGTGGAATCTATTATTGAGGAATTATTAACAATGCAGTTTGAAAAGCATAATATGATTAGAACAAAATAACAGTTTTACTGAAGGGAAATTCTGCTTAACAAATGTAATGACTTTCTTGGAGGATGTAGCTAGTAAAGTAGATAAAGGGGAACTGGTAGCTGTACAACTAGATTTCTAGAAGGCTTTTGATAAGGTGTCGCACAGAAGGTTAATAGGTAAGATAAATGCTCATGGAGGTAAAATATTAGCATAGAAAGAGGATTGGTTAAGAGAATGGGCATAAATGGAACTTTTTTCAGTTTGGCAGATAGTGAATGGTGGAATACCACAAGGATCAGTGATGTGGCCTCAGCTATTTACAATCTATATTAATAGCTTAGATGAAGAGACGGAGGATAATGTATCTTAGTTTGTTGATGATACAAAGCTAGATTCAAAGATTAGCTGTGGATACAGAGATACTACAAAGAGATATAGACAGATAAAGTAAGTGGGCAATAAGATGGCAGATGGATTATAATGTAAGGAAGTGCAAAGTTATTCATTTTGTTCGAAAGAATAGAAAAGTTGAATATTTTTAAAAGGAGAGAAACTTTTAAATTGATTGATCAGAGAGACTTGGTGTGCTCGTGCAAGGAACACAAGATGTTAACATAGTGACACAACAAGCAGTTAGGAAGGCAAGTGGCATGTTGGCCTTTATTTCAAAGGAATTGGAGTACAGGAATAAAGTGGTCTTGCGATAGTTGTTCAGGGTTTTAGTGAGACCACATCTGGAGTACAATGTGCAGTTTTAGTCTCCACATTGAAGATAACATCTACTTGCATTGCAGGTGGCATAGCAAAAGGTTCATTAAGTTGGTCTTTAGGATAAGGACTTTGCTCTCTGATTAGAGGCTGAGCACATTTGGGGTCTATTTTCTCAGAAGTTTAAAAAAAAGGCAATTTTATTAAAATGTACAACCATAGAATTCCTACAGTGCTGAAGGGAAATTCTGCTGAACAAATTGATTGACTTTCTTGGAGGACATAACCAATAAAGTAGATAGAGCAAAATTGGAAGGTTTGATTGCCACTGCTGGGGCTACACCTGGAAAAAGAGCACAGATCCGTGGGCCTGCATTCTCAGAAGCAGTTAAGTAGGCTAAGGAGGAGTATGGTGAGAGTGGATGGTACCATTGCTAAGGTGCCCTTTCTTTATCAGGAGCACTCAAAAGTATGCTTTCTCTCAGGAGCCAGCTAGGAGGCTGCCATGGTGTACTTGGCGGTCTCCCCGTGCAGTAGAGGGGTCCTGGTGCTATTGGTTAAGTGCCAACTAAGATGGGAAGCAGACTTATGTAACTCAATTGGGCTTAAAGCAGAAGGGCCATCCACTACCTTTCCTACTTCTGGAGAAAATGGCGGAAGCTGATAGGCAGCCTTCCTGCACCATCTTCCCAGCTTTCCCACCTACCTGCCTAAATCCAAAGGGCTGGTAATATCCTTGTTTTCATTTTGATGCATGGATGGATTCATTTGGGGAAAATAAAACAAAATTTCTTTAAAGATATGAAAATTAGCAGAAAGCTTGCTCCTGATTGCCAGAGAATTTTCCCTGTTTGAAGTCTTTGGATAAAGCTAGGATTGATCTCAACTCTAATGCCCTACTCAGTTAAAGAGTGTGTGGGCACTTATTGTCAATACTTACAAATTAATAATTACCAGCTGGGTAGAGTGCTACAACCTGGCCTGTCATGTTGAACCATACTCCAGTTTGTACTTAACAACCTTTGATTTGATTTATTATTGTCACATGTATTATCATACAGTGAAAAGTATTGTTTCTTGCTCACTATACAGACAAAACATACCATTCATTGAGAAGAGAGTGCAGAATGTACTGTTACAGTCATAGTTAGGCTGTAGAGAAAGATCAACTTAATGGTCAGCAGCAGCAGGGAAGAAGCCGTTATTGAGTAGGTTGGTACGTGACCTCAGACTTTTGTATCTTTTTCCTGATGGAAGAAGCTGGAAGAGAGAATGTCCGGGGTCTGTGTCCGAGAGAATATCCGGGTTTTTAATTATGCTGACTGCTTTCCTGAGGCAGGGGGAAGTGTAGACAGCAACCAGCATGAAGCAATTGGGCTCACTATCCACCTTGCTAACAGCTGCCCTCAAAATGTTTGTGGGCTTTGAGAAGAGACTTGTTTCAGTGTGAGTGGGGCAACCCCTATGGATTATCTGTTGTTTCTTGAGTGGGTAAAGAAACAAGTAAGCTTCTGCAAAACCTCAGATTGAAGAACTTTCACTATGACTCTCAAGCTGGGATATCCTTAGCAGGGGGTATCCCATCTTTGGGACCATATGTGGACACCCAAGCTCACATGGGCAGGCAGCAGGACCACATCAGCAATCTTCCCAGAGGTTGCCTCTTAATTAGCCACTGCCGGGTCTGATGCTACTGGTCCAATCAAAGAGCTGGAAGCTATGGAGCTTCAGCAGTGCCACCAGGGGGCTGCTGATGAGACAGGTGGCACCTGAACATGAAGGGAGAAACATCCCCAACAACAGGAATGCACCAGAGAAACATCTCAACAAGACTGCCTGGAATTTTACCAGCCCCACCCACCTCCCAGCCTATTGCCCAAGAGTCAGTAAAATCCCCAGTTCAGAGTCGATTCCCGGAAGTATAAAGCAAGAAATATAAATGTAAATTAGATTTAAATTCAGAGAGCAAAATCAAGATTGGAAAAGACAGATAGGATTAAATGAGAGATATAGAAGAGAGAGGCAAAGTAAAGCAAAATTTTAATTTTTCTTCAAATCCCTGACAAAAATTAACATTTAAAGGAATGAAACTCCATACTTCTAAACAAGGAATCATTTTTTGGAGAGGTTGTTTGGTAGAAATGACCATCTACCATGCTATTAAAATTATTTTACTCTTGAATGCACCAACCCCAACTTTTTCTGGTGTGTTTGGAGGGAAACTAATGAGTAGGCATCTTAATTTCACATCATCACATTCGTTTCACTGCTCAGTCTAACTTGTGGAGGAGCAGTTTATCTCTAACAGCAAATGCCAAAAGTTGCTATCTGATTTTCTTTACATTAGCTTCACCTTTATTCTTAATGTGAAACCTGGGCCAGTGCGTTCTTGACAAAAGTGGAGGGAGTATAATTGACAGAAAAAGGATTTCATGCAAATGCATAAGCAGAATTTCAGTTCACTGTGCGTTAATGTGTATGTTTTGCAGTATGAGGAAATGTTTTCATAATGTTTTTTATTTTACATCCCTTGTGAATACACAAAGTATGCCACTGTTGTTCTTTAAAGCGGTATGGGTAACTTTACAAATATACCCAAGGTGGTCAGATTTTTCCAGATTTCTTCACCCCCATTTGGTTTGAGCTTTTATCCATTTTTGCCTTCCCCAAAAGATATCATGGCTTTTGGATAGAGTGGGAAATGTACATATTATAATGATGTGGATATGCTGGCGTTGGACTGGGGTAGACATAGTAAAAAGTCTGACAACACCAGGTTTAAGTCCAACCGATTTATTTGATAGTAAACTCTCAAGCTTTCGAGGTTAAGCTCTTCTTCAGGTGAATGGATACTTCTGGCCTCAGGAGAGCATATAAAGCACAGACAGTTTAGAGATTACTGATTAGAATGTGTATCTTTACACCTAACCTGCTGTTCAAGTCCTAAAGTGGCCGACAATGTGAGTGGAAGGAGCACTGATCACAGTTTAAAGAGATGTGTATTGTCTCCAGACAGTACAGTAAGTGAGGTTTTGCAAACCCAGGCAAGTCACGGGGGTTACAGATAGTGTGACATGAACCCAAGATCCCTGTTGAGACCGTCCTCGTGTGCGGAACTTGGCTATCAGTCTCTGCTCAGCGACTCTGCGCTGTCGTGTGTCGTGAAGGCCGCCTTGGAGAATGCTTACCCGAAGGTCAGAGGCTGAATGCCCGTGACCACTGAAGTGTTCGCCGACAGGAAGGGAACAGTCTTGCCTGGTGATTGTCGAGCGATGTTCATTCATCCGTTGTCGTAGCGTCTGCATGGTCTCCCCAACTGAATCGCTGAGCAGAGACTGATAGCCAAGTTCCGCACACATGAGGACGGTCTCAACAGGGATCTTGGGTTCATGTCGCACTATCTGTAACCCCCATGACTTGCCTGGGTTTGCAAAACCTCACTTACTGTACTGTCTGGAGACAATGCACATCTCTTTAACCTGTGATCAGTGCTCCTTCCACTCACATTGTCAGCCACTTTAGGACTTGTACAGCAAGTTAGGTGTAAAGATTCGCATTCTAATCAGTAATCTGTAAACTGTCTGTGCTTTATATGCTCTCCTGAGGCCAGAAGTCTCCATTCACCTGAAGAAGACCTTAACCTCGAAAGCTTGAGAGTTTACTATCAAATAAATCGGTTGGACTTAAACCTGGTGTTGTCAGACTTTTTACCATATTATAATGCCCATGGCCTTCAAATAGTAAATCATGATGGATAATCGATTCCAGAGTTTGAGTTGATTGTCATTGTTTGCTGAACTGTGTCAAAAGCATGTGAAACTTTGGGTTCTTGTGATGATGAGTGAATCTCCTCATTGCCTGCTGAAGCGTGCCAAAAATCCTCAAGACTCGGGTAACAAGATGCTCACAGGGGGCTGAAACCTACCTTTACCACCAGGAATAGGCAAATGAATTTCTTTTTATGAATATCAAAGAGAAAGCCACCTGCCTCACTTGTCAACAGTGTAGCCTTGAGTAAAAGAGGCAATTTGGAAAGGCATCACAAGACAATGCATGCAACGTTTCAAAAAAATTTCCCTTTAAACAGTGTTTAGAGTTTAAAGGGAATTTTGAAAGCTCAACAGTCACTCTTTTCAAAATCTACGGTTAAAGGCAAGTCTGGCAAAGAGGTGTCTTTTCGCATTAGCCATCCGCTGGCAAAACATAAGAAACCATTCACCAATGGTGAAGTTATCAAGGAGGCTATGAGATTGCTGCTGACACTTTGTTCAAGGACTTGGCACTTTAACAGTAGGCAGAAAGATGGAATTGTTGTCTGAGGATCTGTCTCAGCACTGCACCAGGACTTTTCAGGCTGTGAATGTTTCTCCTTGCGGTTTGATGAATCAGTGGACATGATGGATAAGGCTGAGCTGAAGGTTTTTGTTTGCATGACATTCAAAGACTCAACGATAAAGGAGGTCTTTCTCACTCTTTTGCCACTCAGAGAGGACAAGAGGTGAGGAAGTCTATAACCAATTCAAAAGATGTGACTGGGAAAAACATTCCGATCAAGAAATTGATTTCAGTCATGCCCTATGGTCAATGTGAGTTGTGTTGCACTTTGCAGAAATGATCCTGAATTCTCTTCCTTTGTCAGTTACCACTGTGTTATCCAACAAGCGAGCAAGATTATTGATTTTTCTCATGTAATGACAGTTGTTGTTCAGATCATCAACTAAATTTGTGTCAGAGTTCTGCAACATCTCTTGTTCACATCATTACTCAATGAGCCTGATGCCACCTATAGTGAGCTAATCCTTCATGCAGATGTGAGGTGATTAAGTGGAGGAAACTTCCTCCAGAGGCTTTCAGATCTGCTCCGCGAAATTGTCACCTTTCTTAAATCAAGAAATGGGGTGCGCAGTCAGCTGTCAGATAATATGTAGTTGCCAGACGTGGCATTTCTTATAGACGTAAGTGCAAAATTGACTGAGCTGAACTGTGAATTGCAGGAGGAGGACAGAAACTTGTCAAACATGAATGCTTGTCACATGCGAATGCATTCAGGTTGAAACTGAGCCTCTCAGTTGAAGAACAAGATTACTGAGCATTTCCTAAATCTTAAGAAAATCCAGCAAAAGGACAAACACAGACAAAGGATTCCATCCAAACAAATCCTGTGACCACCTGAACAAATTGGAAAACAAATTCAGGGACAATTTCAGGAGCTAGTCAAGCTGGAACAAATCATTGTTTATTCCATCCTTTTCTTCAAGTGGACTTTGGGAGCTGACAACAACATTTTAGCAGGTGTTCGAACAAAGCAGTGGACATGACATGGAAATCATCACTTTGCAAAATGACAGAGTTGAAAGTTAGATTAAGGGACAAAGGTTTTTGGGGACTTGTAAACTGAGAGAAAGAAGTACCCTCTTCTGACATCCTGTGCAGTAAAGGTGAAGGCCTATTTTGATTCCACATACCACTTTAAGGTGGCTTTTTCCCAGATGAAAATAGTCAAGTCCGAGTATCGCACTGGTTTGGATGCCCAAACTTACCTGCATTTCCCCCTTTACCACTGCATTCGCCTTTCCAGATTCAGCTCAAAACAGACATGGTCCGCAAAAGTCTGTTTCAAATCCTCCAGCTTCTGAGGAGGTAAGTTCAGAGCTTCCAGTGACTCTCTGACACAGATTGGTGGTGGGTAGGTTGGGGGAAGGGAGGCAGGTCAGATTGTTTTCTGATGGGGTGGGGCGTGAAGGAAGAGGAGGGAGGTCAGATGGATCTCTGGTTGGGAGGAGGAAGGAGGCGGGCCAGATCATTCCCTGGTAGGGAGGACGGCCAGATGGATCTCTGGTTGGAGGGTGGCAGGGGAGGAAAAAGACGGACTGGTGGCAGGGGGCAGAGAAGGAGAGAGCTGGTCAGATGGATGTCTGGGTCGGGGGGAGGAGGTGGGCCAGATCATTCGCTGTTGGGGGTGGGTAAGGGGGGGAGGAGGAGAGAAGTGGGCCAGATGAATCACTGGGGGGGAGGGGAAGAGGATGAGGCGGGCCAGATGGATCACTGTTTTTGAGGGGAGGGGGGGGTGGTGGGCTGGATGGATCACTGGTTGGGGGGGGAGGAGGAAAGCAGGCCTGATGGATCTCGAGCGGTGACTTGAAGGGGTTGGAGGGGGTGGTCTGCTGCTTCTCTGCATGCAGTTGATTGGGGAAGGGAAGGGAGGGCAGGGTGTCGCAGTCAGTCTGGATAGCAGGGGGTGGGTAGATAAGGGGGACAGTTATGTTGTGGGGGTGGGGCAATGTCTGTGGGGGCAATCGCTCCTGGGCCACACAAAGCTATGGCAGGGGAGTGTTTTTCAAATTTCTTTTTACCGCGTGTGTGCAATTGGAGGCACCGATCAGAGCTGCAGGGTTTCGGGTATGATGAGCCTCGTCCACAGGCTTCTGCAGCATGATTCAGAATTGCTGATTTTTTTCAGGCAGGGGAGAACAGGTTTGCAATTCGGGTATGAATCACTCCCAGATTCAACACTTAGAATCAAAATGGTAAAATAGGGCCCTGAGAACCTGCTGTGAGTGTGAACTTGTAAAGTTTACCATTACACTTTGTGTCAATCACATTCAATTTGTTCAAGCACATAAAAAGTTACTTGTGACAGATTGGCCTTCAGATTCTGTTTGGAATTATGGGGATCAAATTACTCATGGATGCACCGACAATATTTACTGCCTGGTGATACAATTCATCGGGACTACACACAGCAGAGACCTCCTTAAGTTTTTCACTATCTCCTTATTTGTACGTAGTTTCATTCTAGTGGCTTCAACAAATCTATCATGTTGGACTTTATTAAATGCCATTTGAAAGTCAATGTGTTAATCATCAAATGCACAGCCCCCAAAACCTCTCCCCGTTACTTCATCAAAGAACTCAGTCATGTTGGTCAAACATGATTTGTCTTTAACAAATCTGCCCTGGCTCCCATTAATTAGCTCAGGCTTTTCCAAATATCTAAGCGTTTCTCCATCACTGAATTTAAGGTTGACTGGCCTGTAGTTGCTAGGTGTACTTATCTCCTTTTTAAACAGGGATGTAACATTTTAGATGCTCCAGTCTTCTGGTATCACTGCTATCTCTAAAGAAGATTGAGGAATTATAGCCAGAGCTTCCGACATTTTTATCCTTACTTCTATCAGCAACCTACATTGTTTCACATTTAAACCAGGTGACTGTCTACTTTTCAGTACCTGTTCTTTATCTATTTTTATCCAATCCAATATCACATCTTCATCTTCATCTTCATTTATTACAAGATTGACAGCATTGTCTTCTCTAATGAAGACAGATTCAAAGTACTTATTTAATATTTCTGTCATGCCTCCTGATTCCACAAATAAACTGGTTTTTTTTGCTCCCTAATCCTCCCCATCTTTCCATGACTATCATATTGATGTTGGTGTTCCCTTTAACGTTAGCTGCTAATGTATTCTCATACTTCCTCTTTGCCTTTTTTATTTCCTTTCTTTAGATCTTCTCTGCACTTTCTATATCAAACCTGATTCTCTGCCAAACTTCATTACCAAACAATTGTCAGAAGCCTCTTTTTTTTCTGTGTAGTTTTAAATTTCATTTACAAACTTATCCATGTACTCTCACTATCTTTTAGGATAAACTGCATTTCCTTCTCATGGGAACGTATCTATTCTGCACCCATTTGGACCTGCCATTGTCCATTTCACCTGTGCCAGATATAGGCAGCACGGTGGCACAATGGTTAGCATTGCTGCCTCAGTGCCAGAGTCCAGGTTTGATTCCTGGCTTGGGTCACTGTTTATGCGGTGTCTGCACATTCTCCCCATGTCTGCGTGTGTTTCCTCCGGGTGCTCCAGTTTCCTCCTACAATCCAAAAGATGTGCTGGTTAGGTGCACCTGAACAGGCGCTAGAGTGTGGCGACTACAGGATTTTTACAGTAACTTCATTACAATGTTAATATAAGCCTATTTGTGACTTTAACAAATAAACTTTAAACTTTTCTGTTCAACTTAGTGATGTTAATGTTTCTCCGATGAAGTATTATCATGCTTGATTGTTTCTTGTCTTTTCTATAACCATTCTAAACCTGATGCTTTTATGATCACACTTCCCTAAGTGCTTCCCCAATAAAACATACTCCACTTGCACAACTCCCTCCCTTCCTGATCTGGAAACACACCGATCAAAACAGTGCTCTTCCACACATTCCAGCAATTCACCTCCTTGCCCTTTACACTGGTACAATCCCAGTTTATACTAGGATAATCAAAGTTCTCCATTATCACTGCTATATAGTTGTTGCATCTTTCCATAAATTGCCTATAGATTTGTTCCACCCCACTTTATCGTGGACTACAATATGCCCCTTTAATGTACAGTGCTCTTAACATAATAAAACAGCCAAAGGAGCTTCATTGAAGCATTAGCATCCAACATTTGAGACTGAACCGGATAAAGAGATGTTAGGATAGGTAACTAAAAAGCCTGGTCAAACAGGAAGATTTTAAGGAATGTCTTATGTGAGGAGAAGGAGTTAGAGAAGGTTAGGGAGGGAATTCCAGAGTTTAAGACCCAAGCAGCTGAATGTGTGTCTACCAGAGGTGGAGCAGTGAAAATTAGGGATGCACAAATGGCCAGAATTGGAGGAGCAGCCAAGCTTTGAAGGGTTGTAGGGAAAGATGAGGTTAGACATGATGTTCCTTCTGAATTTTAAGGAAATAGAGTTGTTAAAATATTCTGAGATGGTTTTAATATTTTTCACTTCATTCTCTTAAAATAGGTTTGATCTCAAGATAAGAAAGAGCTGTAGAAAAAGAGATAATCAGCCATGATTGTCTAAGCAATAAAGGAGAGTATCAATTTGAAAGAAAATGAATACAAATTGGCAAAGATTAGTGGGAAACTAGAGGATTTGTAAACCAACAGAAAGCAGAATCTGGGAGTAAATGGGTGTTTTTCTGGTTGACAATCAGTGATTAGTGGTGTGCCTCATGGATCAGTGTTGGGACCACACTTGTTTACAATTTGCATAGATGCTTTGGAGTTGGGGACCTAGTGTAGTGTGTCAAAATTTGTAGATGACACTAAGATAAGTGGTAAAGCAAAGTGTGCAGGGGACACTGAAAGTTTGCAAAGGGATATAGTCTAAGTGAGTGGGCAAGTATCTGGCAGATGGATTACAATATTGGTAAATGTGAGGTCATCCATTTTGGTAGAACAGCAAAATGGACTATTATTTAAATGGTAAAAAATTGCAGCATTCCACTGTGCAGAGGGTCCTGGATGTCCTTGTGCATAAATCACAAAATGTCGGTTTGCAGGTGCAGCAGATAATTAAGAAGGCAAATGGAATTTGTCCTTCATTGCTAGACGGCTGGAGTTTAAAAACAGGGAGGCTTGTTGCACCTGTATAAGATGAGGTCACACCTGGGGTACCGTGTACAGCTTTGGTCTCCTTACTTGAGAAAGGATATAGTGGTATTGTAGAGGGTACAGAGGAGATTCACGAGGTTGATCCTGGAGTTGAGAAGATTGGCTTATGAAGAGAGACTGAGTAGGCTGGGACTATACTCATTGGAATTCAGAAAAATGAGGGAAGATCTTACAGAAACATATAAAATTATGGAAGGAATGGATGAAATAAAAGCAGGAGGGTTGTTTCCACTGGCAGATGAAACTAGAACTAGGGGGCATGGCCTCAAAATAAGGTGGAGCAGATATAGGACAGGGTTGAGGAAGAACTTCTTCACCCAAAAGGATGTGAATCTGTGGAATTCCCTGTGCAGTGAAGCAGCTGAGGCTAACTTTTTGGATTTTTTTACGGTGAGGGTAGATAAATTTTTTAATAGGAAAGGAATCAAGGGTTATGGTGAGCAGATGGGTAAGTGGAGCTGAGTCCTCGAAAAGATCAGTCATGATCTTATTGAATGGCGGAGCAGGCTCGAGGGGCTAGATGGCCTACTTCTGTTCCTAGTTCTTATGTTCCTATGTTCTTATAAATGGTAAAAACTATTAATTCAATAAAAAAAGTAGCCCTTCCCAATAGGCATTCTTAAAAATAGATGTATTTTATCAACTTTGAGAAATTCTAACTCAAAGTAAGATCACAACATGAAGATCTGGCATGTTCGGTTTCAGACGTGTAAAACTGTGCGTTTTTATTTGTTTTTGGGATGTGGAAAATACTGGTCTATTCTTCGTTAAAAGAGATTGATTGCTGTGATTAATCAAAATTCCACTATTGTCGCACGAGGCAAATACTAGGGTGGTAGAGGGTGATCTGGATGGACATGGCCTTTTTTTTATCTAACAGTTTCTATACTCCTATGTTGTGTTTCACTGGAACCACTTGAAGGTCAGATCAAGTTGGGGTGGAAGTCTCTCTCCTGGTGGGTATTTTTTTTAAATTAATTGGTGGGACATGGGCATTGCTAGCTGGCCAGCATTTATTGCCCATCACAAGTTGCCCAAGGGCAGTTTAAAGTTAACCATGTTGCTGTGGCTCTGGAGTCATATGTAGGCCAGGCTGGGTAAGGACGTCAGATTTCCTTTCCTAAAGGACATTAGTGAACCAGATGGGTTTTTCCGACAATGGTTTCATGGTCATCAGTAGATTCTTAATTCCTGATATTTTTAATTAAATTCAAATTCCACCATCTGCCGTGGTGGGGTTTAAACCCCAGGACCCCAGGTGAGTTTCTGGATTAACAGTCTAGCGATAATGTTACTAGGCCATCACTTCCCCTTCTTATAAGAAGCTGGCAGCTTTCATGGTCATTTCCTGCGGGGCTTAAATTCACAACCATTGGGTTGCAAATCCAGTGCCATAACCACTGGGCTTGTTAATGCCGCCTTTCATTATATTGAACAGGCATGCTTCTTGATCCTGGATACTGATCTTGGTGCTGTTAATTGAGAAATTCAGTACTGTCTGCAGCTGGGGCTGAGAATGTTAGCGTGCACATCAGTTGAAATTTAAGATTATATTGCTCCCTGTTCTCCCTTTTGTAGAATCACAGAAATTACAGCACATGAAAGGGTCATGCAGTCAATTCTGCCTGTGTCACTGCCAGCTCACCAACTGGAGCAATCTAAGCTAATTTCATTCGACTGTCCTTTCCCTTTTATCCTTCCTTATTCTTCATTTCCAATCATTTCTCTGATTCCGTGTTCAATGGTATTATAACCTCTGCTGCGGTAAAATATTCAGTACTGTTCATCTTCTACGTGAAAGAAAATCTTCTAACTGCTCCCTTAATCCATTAGTGCTAATTCTTGTGTGTGGCTCCTTGTTACTAACTCAGAGACAACCATTTACTATTTATTGTCTCAAAATCTTTTGTACCTTGGAATGTTTAATTTACAACACAATTTTCTCATTCAGATGCCCTGTTGAAGTCCCATAAGTGAAGCACGTACCTTTCAATCTAAATCATTTCCAGTCTTGCAGCAATAACAGGACAGCATGGTTGGCTTGGCCGCAATAGCTTGTTTACTACAATTTGCGTAGCATTCCCATAATACCTTCAGTCAATCAGATGTTAACAAATATTGCACGTTAAACTGGATTCCTAAAATCCGAAATACCTGTTCAATTGTATTTGCATTTAAACGATTTACAGGAGCAACATTATTAAGTATATAATCCAAGTAGCAATTTTTTTTAAAAATTCATTCATGGGACAGGGTGTTGCTGGCTGGCCAGCATTCATTGCCCATCCCTAGTTGTCTGAGGGCAGCTGAGAATCAACCACATTGTGTTATATATAGCTACAAACACAGTGGCTGCAAATCAAAAGTAGTTAATTGGGAATGAAATACTCTGGGATAGTTTGAGGATATTAAAGACACTATTTTCTTTTTAAAGAAAATGAACATGCATTTATAACACCAAATTCATTCTTTAATGGAGCCATTATTCATTCAAGTTCTTGTTACTGTCTATTTTGATGATGTAGGCTAATTAAGGTAATATGTAAACCAAATGCTCACTGAGCTCTTTAACCTGAAGTAGCCTTCAGAACTACAATAAAATCTGAAGAAAACTGGAAGATGCATTTGCTCTAAACCCTTGATTCTTTTGAGCAGTGTGCATTCAATCAGTCTTAATCAATGCAACACTGCTATTTTGACATCTGCTAAGAGCACAGATTCTCTTTGTTTTGGTAAGGTCAGAGCACAATATCATAAAGACCCCTTGGAATACTAATGAGAAGGTAAACATACATTGTCTGGGATCCAGCTAGTTTCACTTTCTAGTATTTGCAGCCATGAGATCTGGACAGCTACCAAGCTAGCTAATACACAAACTAAAGTGCACAGTCTAATTCATACTTAGATCAAAATGACTGTACAACAGAGACAGAAATGTCAATATTAGTACCATCTTAAAAGTACTTCTAAATGTATCAGGATAAAATTCCCAGATTTGTATGTAAAAATTATAATACTAACCAGTCCAAGCCAATGTTTATCCTCCAGGTGAGCAAATCATTCTAATTACTTTACCGATGATGATCCCAAAGCTTTTCAACCTCCATTCCTTTGCCTTTTTATCCAATCTAGTGTTATGTGTTGACACAGTTTCTGCCTGAAACATGAAACTTGTGTTGTTATTATAATGATGGAACGACTTGGGCTTATTTACCGAACAAGGCATAAGGCATCATTTGCTCATAAGGGATTTGGTAACCACGTTACTGTTTCATTTATTAAGAACTAGGTACGTGAGAACAGTTATACATCAGTATAAAGATTGAAAGCAGCACAAGCTGTGTGTGTGTGCTCTGTTCAGAGCAAAATTGAAACTAAGACTGGATCATGTGGTGTATTTCCCTTTCAGTGATTTTATGCTGTCATCCCCTAAAGGTGTATTACAACATTTCTTTTTAAAGATACTTCCCCCGCACCCCGACTTCCGAAAAAGTATAACTACAATTCATGTTCATGTCAAGTTGCCATTACATAAGTATATAACACTGATGAAACTATGAGTCTCTATGGTGCAAACATAATCTTTTGGTCCTCTCAGAGCTTGTAATGGTAACCTTGTCTGGAGATTTCTTTAACTGTTCACAGTAATCTGTAGGGCTGTTATTCTTTGAAACCAAAAGAGAAAATGTCGGAAAATCTCAACAGGTGTGGCAGCATCTGTAAAGCGAGGAAAGAGCTGATGTTTCAAGTCCAAATGACTCTATGTCAAAACTTATTTTCCAGCATTTCACTTTTGGTTTCAGATTCTAGCATCCGCAGTAATTTGTTTTTCACATGTCATCCTCTGATGTCGTTCCTGGTTATATTTGGGATCTTGTCCTTGATAATGCATGAGGAGTTGGAACAATGATGCATTTTGGGCTTGTCTAGTTGGTTTTTCTGGAATGCTTCCATGGTAGTGGCTAGGGTAACCAGCTTAGTCTGCAGGCTGTGCATTTGAAAAATCTCACCCTTTCTCTTCATCTGCTGCTTATATGGCCAATGGATTCTCTAGGCTGTTGTCGAAATGACATGAACCCTAGCTGATAAATACAAAAATTTAATTATTGTGAACTGGTCTTCCAATGTAGTCCATGGCCAGGATTCTCCCAAAAAAACTTCTAAGTTTCCAACATGCAGACAAATAGGAGTAATTCTAGCCTTTTTTTTTGAGGTACTTATTAAAGTGAATCAACGAAACTCTGAGCACCGCAGAGTGCCTCTGTGGGGTTCACTCTGGAAAGTAGAGGACGTGGCCTGTTCCTGCGTGAGAGGCAGGCAGCATAGCGCTGAGTGGGCCACTGTGCAAGCAGCAATCTTTCAGAGCAGAGATTGGCCCCCCCCTCCCCCCATTGCCAGCCTCCCGATCGCTGGCTTTCTTGATCGCTAGCCTTCCCTGCAACCCCCTGATCACTGGCTTTCTGACTCCCCCTCACCCCATACCCCAGTCACTGTTTCCCTGACCTCACTGGGCCAGCCTCAATGCGGGGGATAGAGGCCAGCTAGCCAGCCCCGATCTCCCCAACCACCTGACAGTCCTACCCTGCCTGATCCTGATGGCCAACCCCGATCCCCTCCCTGACAGTCCCGATCACGTCACTCCCTCCCTCCCTTATCGATCCTTTTGCAGAGTGGCAGTGGGTCCCCCGCCTCCTTGGCATTGCCTAGTGTCCAGTGGGCAGTGCCAAGATGTCCAGTGGCAGTTTGCCTCTTGGGCACTGCCAGTGGGGCAGTGCCTGGTCGGGTGCTTGTTCCTCATTAGTGGAGTGTAGATTAAACATTGCTGGAGGGAATCACTGGAGAATATTGTTCCAAGCCTGCTTGCCATATAGAAAGATCAAGTTCCATGACATTTCCATATGATCAGCTGAGCTCCAATTTCCGGTACGGAGCTGATGATGCTGAAAAACATCCTTTGGGAGATGTGTAGAGGCCATCGTGCCCAGCGTGAATCCTGCGAAATGACTGCTGCTGATGCCTCCCGGGTCACCGCACTACCCGAGCAGCGAGGCGGGCTGGGAGAATCACCCCACATATCTTTATGGGTCTATTAGCTTTTGTTCAGTTAACCCTGATTTATTTGGCCTTTATTCCCAATTGCTAGATCAATTTTTTTGGCTTGTTTGTCTCAAACACACCTGAATCAAGAAACCATAGGTTTGTTCGCTGCTTGAATTTGAATGGCGGGTCAGTTGCACCCCAAGTCAAACTGGGGAATTTTGTGGACATTCCGACAATATCTCTTTGACCTTCTTCCTTCTATGGAACCTGGGATGTCTATCCCTGAATTCGGTTTTGTGTGCATTTCCCAAGCTCCTCCCAGAAAGATGGTTGTGATGGGAAAGCACCATGAAATAATCGCGTCTTTGCTTTTTATTCACTGTACTGTTCAGTAACTCGCAAAGCCACCTGGTATAATTGCAACCATCTCTAGCCTGATTTTTGTGCTGGTTTTGATTGTTTTTTCTGTTTTGTTTGAACCTCCCTCATTCACTATCAATCCAGCCCTGGTCACTCACCTGTCCTGACTGAGCTAACAAAGTGCTGATTGTCTTGATGCATTGTCCCACTCACCATGATTGCAGTACAGTCTCACCATGAGGGGTCACATCCACTTACCAGTTCTTTTCTTGAGCACCAACTTGGGACTGTGCCTTCAAAACTTTTCTTCCCAGCAATCACACTGCATTTTCCAATGCTGCGGCTTAAAATTTAAAAGTTTATTTATTAGTGTCACAAGTAGGCTTATATTACCATGGCAATGAAGTTACTGTGAAAATCTCCTGGTCGCCACACTCTTGTTCAGGTTACCTGAGGTAGAATTTATCATGGTCAATGCGCCTAACTAGCATGTCTTTTGGACTGTGGGAGGAAACCGGAGCACTGGGAGGAAACCATGCAGAATTTGCACAGTGACCCAAACTGGGAATCGAACCTGGGTCCCTGGCACTGTGAGGCAGCAGTGCTAACCACTGTGCCACCATGCCGCTGTCCTGCTTTACTGTGGTCTGACCAAATGTCAAGGGTCTCCTCATGCCATGTTGTGTTGGTACTTGCCAAGCTGTTTGCCCATTACTGAGCACCATGTCATGTTATAATGATATAATAATTTGTGGTCATTTACTTTACAAGAAACAAGGCATCAATCATTTGTAAGGGATTAGGTAAACACATTCTGAGATAATTTATTGAGATTAGACACGTGAGAAGATTTATGCATAGATATAAAACTTGAAGCAGTGTGTGTGCTCTGCTTAAAGCATAAATAAAACCAAGAGTAGATGATGTGGCACTTTTCCCTTCTAGTGATGTCTGTCTGCTATCTTGTTAGGGACCAGATCAGAAACACCAAGGAATATTGTGAAGTTAGACTGGACCCCAACTATTTTGATTTTGGCCTTCGTATGAGGATAAGATCTTCCACTTCAGGTGCGATTCTCTTGACACACCTGGAAGTTTTAATTGAAACAAACTTTGTTTAACAATACAGTTTAACTCTGGCAAAAGAAAACATAACTTCTGTCAATTGAAATATTTAAACATGACAAGATACAATTTTTAACTGCTAGCCTATCTCCATTAGTTCCAATTTAAGCAATATCCCTCAAATGGATAATCATCTTCAAACTCAGTTAACAAACAACAGGCTTATGTGCTGGTATGCGGGCTGCTAATCACCAAAACTTGAGAACACCTCTGGAGAAAGATACCTATTTCCTAGCAGGTCCCAGACTTCAGTCTCCAAAGAGAGAGAGAGAGAGAAAAGAACTCTTGCTCATTCCCAATGTAAACAGAAACCGCCTGCTTTTTCTCTGTGAGCTTAGCCCCTCTCATTAGCACATGATGCACTTTTGTGAATCAACCTAGTTAAACGTTACTCTGAAACTACAGGGGACAACACAAAAATGTACGAGATTGCATTAACTCAGATTAAAACAAACACCCCAACAACTAGGAGCAATTATTCTTCTGCATTCTCAGCAGATGGATTGTCTGGAGCAGACAAAGCAGCACTATAATCAGAGCTGAAATTTAAAATATTCCCTTTACAAGAAAGATGGTATAAATACATTTCAAAAGGCACAATATCGTTTTAGTCTCTTGAAGGCATATTACAACAGCCTGGAAGTGAGTTCCATATAATCATAACAGTCTGTATGAAGAATCCTTTCCTGTTTTCTTTCCTCTCAAATGTTTATATTAATCTTGTATCTTTGGTGCCTTGTTCTCAACACCTCAGCTACATAAAACCGTCTGTTTCTGTCTTTCCTGCCATTTTCTTATACAATGTTAAAGAGTTCTAACAGATTGCTTTGCAATCTGTAATGAAAAGAAAATGCTGGAAATATCCATCAGATCTGATAACATTTATGGAGAGAGGCAATTCAGGCCAATGACGTCTCATCAGAGGAATTCTGACGAAAGGTCAACAACCTCAAGTATTGACTTTATTTCTCTGTCCAGAAATACTAAGCATTTCCAGCATTTTTTCTTTTTATTCCAGATTTCCAGTATTTTGCTTTTGTGCTTGTATTCTGTTTTGGTTTTACAATAAGAAAGGACTTCATTTTGCTACTTTTTATTTCTGTTTTCTCATTAGAGTATCTATCCTAGTGAATCTCTGCTGAACTTTTTCTAAAGCACTAATTTCTGTCTGACATTGTTGAACCCAATACTGTGCAGAGCCTTAGGCTCACCTGTTTTGGCTTTAATATTGTATACTTTTAATGACAGAATTCCAAGACCTTTTTGTATCGCTTCATCAACATGAGAGGCCTTTTATGTCAAGTATACCTCTGACTCTAAACCCCTCAGTTCTTTCATAGCACCAAGTCCTTTGCCATACTGTTGTCACATTTGGTGCCAAATTGGGTCATTTGCAGTTAGTGCCATTCCAGCTGCCACTTTTCACCCATTCCCATATCTTATCAATATCGCTTTGCAACTTCCTGTGGTCTTCCTTATTTTGTATCATCTACATAATTTAATAGTTTGCCTCCAGACCTATATTCACATTGTTGAACAGGAGTAGTACCAGAACTGAGCCCTGTGGGACATGATCTACTTTGAACCACTGAAAAACTGCCCATAACCCCTATTCTGTTTTACCCATTCTGAACAATTTATACTCCAGTTTGCTATGCTACTCCTAATTTCATACCCTTCAATAGTTTCTGGTAATCTTCTGTGTCATCATCAAGTCCATGTCCACTACCTCTGCTATATTTCTTCCATTTACCATGTCTACTATCTTCTCAAAGAATTCTGCAAATTCTGCATGATTGCCATTTCTGAAATTCATCCTGGCTCCATCTAACCATTTTTCTCTCTATCTTAGTATGTAGTAGATAGAATTACTACCTTGCATCAATCTCATAAAAAGATGTCTTACATGTAAAGTTCTAGACAGAAGTTTGTGAGCTGTTACAGTACGTGGGCCATCATTCTTTAAGTGCTGCCAATGGGAAAACTGGAGAGTTTTCCTCTGCTGCTGGCAATGCTAACCAGGTGAGATTCAACCACTCTTTGGTTGCAAAAAATATCCTCAACATGAAACACGTTGGCAAGATCTCCAAGCACAAAGCCAGGCATCCCCCCACCGCCCCCTCAGACATTGCAATACCTTGCAGACAAGGAGAGCATCCTCAAGGCCCCCACCCCCACCCCCGGCCACTAAATATTCAGATTACTCTCCACACACCATGCAGGATGACCCAACACCCCCCCCCACCTCCCCTTCCCCTGCATGTCCCAGTCCCCAGTCAGCGGTCACCACCTCCTTCAGGCAAAGGGCTTAACCCCCCTCCCCCTGCTGCCAATATGGAAGCAGCAGAGGCCCCGCCCTGTTTAGGTCCCTTCAGCACCCCTCCGCTTTTCCCCCTCAAAGGCCTCCGAGCGCCCCTGGCATGGCCCTAACAGAGAAATAAACAGTGGCCGCTTGTAGCTCCTCCTTGAGAACACCTTAGAGGTCAATCTCTGAGTTGTGCCAGCTTCTTCTATGGCTGAAAACAACCTCCAGTGCAGGCATGCTGTTCTGACATTAGAAATTGAAAAAGACCTGCTTTGCAAAAAAAGAAGGAATCAGACTGTGCTTTTGAGGAAGCTCTACAGATCAAAGTGAAGACCATTTAAAACTAAAACTATAGGTAGAACCAGCAACTGCTGTCACCAGTAGGTGAAGATCAAAAGGAAGGCCCATTTAAAAAAAATCTGACGTTAGAAACCACGGGAGCTCAAAAGAGGAAGCACGTCAGGCATAATGGAACATGAACTAATTGTATCAACAATGAACTATTTGATCTGCCCTGGAGCTGTTAGTCAGAAAAGCTTTTAGCAGCTAATGGAACATCAGTTCCTTATGCAAATGAACCTCAGTAACCCTCTCTTTGATCTGTTCTGGAGCTGTTCAGTCAAAACAGTTCTAAGAGTTTTCAGAGCAGCTGGGGCCTATTCAAGCTGGAAAGAGGAACTGCCCTAGTGAAATTCAAATTTCCTGTCAATCCGAGTGCTTCAGAGCACCTGAGGCTTATGAGAGAGAGCAAGGGACTATAAGAACATAAGAACATAAGAATTAGGAGCAGGAGTAGGCCATCTAGCCCTTCGAGCCTGCCCCGCCATTCAGTAAGATCATGGTTGATCTGTCGTGGCTCAGTTCCACATTCCCGCCCTCTCCCCATAACCCTTAATCCCCTCGCTTATCAAAAACCCAACAACCCGCGTCTTAAAAATATTTAGCGAGGCTGCTTCCACCACCTCAACAGACAGAGAATTCCAGAGATTCACCACCCTTTGAGTGAAGAAGTTCCTCCTCAACTCCGTTCTAAACCACCCCCCCCTTTATCTTGAGGCTGTGCCCCCTAGTCCTACTGTCCTTTCTGAGCAGGAAGGGTCTGTCCACCTCTAGCAGTGAAACAGTCAATAAAAGTGCTTCAAAGATATCTGGTAACACCTGGCACTTCTGAAATCAACCAAAGGCAATCACTATTGTAGAATGGAGTAATGCTGTAATTTTTGTAGGATTCCAGGTGTTCGGTGGCATGGATTTCAAAGTGACCAGGCCACTTCAAAGGCTTTATAGAACACAGGCAATAATAAAGATTTAATCAGAGCATTGCCTGAAATCACCAGCCTAAGAGTGATTTCCATATTTCCCTGGGCAGGAAGGAGAAGTGCAACCATAAGATCCCTATCCCAAAGGAAAGCCCCAAATTTAATTCCCGCCTCGCGCCCCCCACCCCCCCCCCCCAACCTCAGCCCTTCCCAACCCCCAGTTCCCTTGAGGGACCGTCGCTCTGCAGCCAGGCAGTGTCGGGGGGTGTCACTGGGCAGTACTTCCTTCTTGGGCCCCATTTGGTGTCCACGGTACCTGGTTCCTGCTTGACAACTCTAGAAGAGATTGGTACCCGCTGGATTTTCTGCTTGGGGATGGCTGGAGCATCTGGCCTCAAACCCAATAATTGTAGTTTAGAGTATTTAAAGCAGTTGTCACCCGCTATGGGCAAGATCCTGACTGAGGCAGACGCAGTGAGCTGAGCTATTTGCAACCGGTTGGATGCCCAGTGAGAATCTCGATTTGGCCCTCCCATCTGATTCATTGGGCCATTGGGAATTCTGGCTGAGGCTAGTGCCCTGGAGGATCACCCCCATGATTGCATTTTGCTGAGGAAATTAATATAGAAAGAGCTTAGATGCAAGTTTAACCCAGCCATCTTGAAACTGTTTGGGTGTAATGCTAGCTCAACCCTCTGCCCAATTTTATTCTTTATTGGGATAGACTCGTAAATATTATTGGATGGGATGTAAAACTGTCATTCCACCTGTGAATCTCCTGCCAGAGAAGGTAGGTTAAATTATCCCTGAGGTCTTTGAGTCTTGTTTTGAAACATTCACTGGAGCATACCTGCTTTTTTTTAAATGATGTGTTACCTAAAGTAGGGATGTGGATTGTATTGTTTTCACATTAGTGGATATTTGGACATTTTCATCCTTTTGTTAATAATTTCTACATCTTTATATGAGTGAATTTTAGCAATGAAGCTCTTGCAAACTTAAAGGACGTAGCTGGCTTTTTTTTTGCACCAAGCTTTATATAGTTAAATTATATTAAATTGGCAATAATACCTCCCTCTTAAATTCAAACTCTGCAATGTCCAACTCAGGGCTCACCCTTGGACCCCGTCAATATATGGAAAGCACATATTATTGCTGCCAGTTCCAAAGTGTGGATTCTGTACCAGCAGCTAATTGCCAGAAGAAACACCTTCCATGAGCTGCGAAGGTCCGTGATTTCTGGGAAATCCCCACTCACCTGACAAAGGAGCAGCGCTCCGAAAGCTAGTGGCATTTGCTCTCAAGTAAGCCCGTTGGACTTCAACCTGGTGTTGTGAGACTTCTTACTGTGTTTCTGGGAAAGCCAGTTTTTCTGTCACGTTTTGGTGAAACTTATAAAGATTACCTTTGCGTCTCAGCCAATGCAAAGGCCTCTGCGTCAGGAAGAAGAACTGTCATCTCACATTTCGTGAAGAGCATAAAAGCAGTTTGAATGAGAACCCAGACCAAATAACTTCTCGTTACATAATCTTTGGATGTTAAATTTGATTTCTTTTTAGAAATAGACATTAGATAAAGAAACCAGCACATGTTTTCCAACATCTGGCTTTATTAGGAACAGAATGAGAATAGACCATTCAGCCCCTTGCGTCCCTTCTGCCAACCAGCTAGCCAGTGACTGTGCCTCAACTCCTTTGACACTCCGTTAATTATGTATCTCCAAGTACCTTTATCTACTAAGAATCGATTTATCCCAGTTTTGAAAACTTTAGTTGGGCTAGCGCTCATGGGCTTTGGGGGGTGGGGAAAGGGATTCTAAATTTCTGTTACCATTTGTGTAGAAAAGCCCTTCCTATCTAAATGGCCTATCTCCAATTTTAAGATTATGTCCTTGATTCCCTTCCCATCTGAAGAAATAATTTCCTTGTGTCTTCCTTTCTTGTTAGGTTCTTTTACTACTTCACTGCAATCATCTTTCAATTTTCTAAACTTAAGGGAAGACGAGCCAAATTTATGCAGCAATCCCTCATAATTTATCCCTCCTAATGCTAGTTCTTCATTGAATCCAAGCTGCAGTGGAGGCTTCAGTATTTCGCTGCTACGGTCATTCTTCAGGTGTGCACCAAGTTGGTCAATCTTACTTGGCTATTCAACTGTGCCATCATCATTGGTCTCTCACAACCCTATGCACATATATTCCATTTTCAGTGCAGTATTGATTATTGTATAGAAGTCAAGAAAGGGAAGCCTAACTGACACTTGTTAAGGGATACTGAGGGTCATCACAATTTTCTTTGTGTACTGCCAGAGTTCCTGCAGTCAGTTCCTTTCAAGCTTACCTTTGGTCTTCAGGTTTGTTTGATCTGAAGCTTTGATAACTAGTCAGTACTTGTTCATGCATTTACATTGGTTGTGGCCTGCGACTTGCTGTATGATTTCCCTCTGGCACTGTTCCTTTTGTAATGTTTAAACCTTGTCTGCTGTTGTCTTCTTTGCAGCTCACAGCACTTTAATGTTTTTGATGCTTGGCTCCCAGGAGCCTACCCGCTTAGTTGCTTTGAAACTAGCCTTGGATCAGGATAAGCCCTTGATTCCTCTTAAGCTACCTCATTTCACAATTAGTGGCACCTGTTCGCCATCGAGTAGTTGAGGCTTAGGCATTTAAGCGTTCCTGTGGGACTGACCTTATTAAAAAGGGGTTTACATTCAATTCCGTCGAATGCTTTGCAATTTTTGTTTTGTCTTCTGCCCCAAAGAATTCATCCTGGTCAATCATTTAGGTGTGAATGGATGAATTTTGATGTTATTACTTGTGTCACTTCCCTTACATTAATATGATTAGCAAGTAACAGCCGCTAGTAATTAGCAAGTTGCTCACCAGGAACATTAAGGTTTATTTAATTATGTTTGTAATTGAGAGGCAAGATTGTGTAAGGATCTTGGATTGATTTTTTTTTTGTCGATGTAGGAAAGGCTTGCATTTATAAAGTGTCTTCTACAATCTCAAGCTGTCCCAAAGCACTTCCTAACTGATGTGGCTCTATTGAAGTATAGGCGCTGTCGTAAGGTAGCGGCCCATTTGTGCACAGCAAGACCCAAACGAATCAGCGAGATAATAACCAGACAATCTACTTAGTGATGTTAATCAGTCTTTCTCTTTTCATTCATTTCCTGTTCTGTCGTCTTGTTCAGTGTGTACGGTCTTCCTTCATACTGTGTGAATAACAGCTGCCCCCATCAGGAAACAAAACAGTTCATTAAATCAAAATATTCTTTTGGAAAGAAAGTCATCACATGAAAGAACTTAAAGGACAGCTCCAGCCTAATTGAAACCGCGCATGCTGTTAGGTTACCATTGCTGTGTATTTATTTTCACTGTGCCAAATTAGTATTGCAGTTCACAGAAATTGTTTATGAAGCTTGTTAGATTTCTTTTGGATGACGGTGAGGGGAGAAAAAATTAAAGTGAGCGGATTGGGAGTAGCCGTTAGAATGTGAGACATCGTCAACACAAAGGCAACATACTGGAAACTTACTGCAGGTTAGGCAGCATCTTTGGAGAGAACAAGCGGATTTCTTCTGTCAAAGAAAAAGACAGAAGCTTTAGGTTAGCACTGAAACAAAGCATGTCTCAGAGAACTAA
The DNA here is from genome assembly GCF_965287045.1 of Carcharhinus amblyrhynchos. NCBI lineage: Eukaryota > Metazoa > Chordata > Chondrichthyes > Carcharhiniformes > Carcharhinidae > Carcharhinus > Carcharhinus amblyrhynchos. Next base: position 30,300,584 of record NC_137346.1, read on the forward strand.
GTGGGAAATATGAAGAATACAGACAAATTGAAAAACTCATGGGACAAGCACAAAATTACAATAGGGTTTGAATATGTGTTACAGCTGAAGACTGAAGCTACAGACATAAGGGCAGAATTCTCCCAAAAAAAAGATAACGGCAGGATTTTCTGGCCCTTCACACCGGCATGATTCTCTAGTCTCGCTGCAGTGAGCGGATATTTGCCTGAGCGCCAAGTTATCTGTTCTTGTTGGCAGCGGAGCGTGAACAGCTGGTGAATTCTGGCCTAAGTGTTATAACGGCAAGAATAATGGAGCAATCTGCACGGTCTTTCGTGTGTTTCCCATCACAATCCTCCCAAACTCAGTCACTTTTCTGGAATGTTGGGAGTTTTGTGCTAGTACTTGTGGGGGAGATGGGACCTAAACAAACCACTGAGCTTGGCTTCAGTGCACTCGGGTGCCATTTCACAAGGAGGCCCCAATCTCTCAATGGGAGACCTCCTCCCTCACCCACAGACATTGCACCCTCCCCTCGACTCCCCCCATCAGTGGCATGTATCCCCATCCCAATATTGGGACACACCTGATACACTTCCTGACTGACTGACTCTCCAAATGATCTACCCCTGCATGATTCCTTCTCTCCCCACTGCATAGCCAACTCCCCTCCACCCCCACACCCACTGCAGAGGCCCCCTGCATAGAACCCCAAAGAGCCTCCTCTTAAGCTCCATTGTCAGTGTGCCTGGTGGCCATTATGGGGGGGTGTCCAGTGGGCACCATTGGCATGTTTGGTGGGCACTGCCAGCCACCACTAGCTGCTGTCTACCGAAGCCAGACATTGGCAGTGATTCTAAAAGTCACCACAATGTTTAACTCATTTGTCACTTCTCATACGAGTACGCAGTATGTAATGGATGAATCCAGAAAATGAGAAGCTTCTTGAAAGTGGCTTTCCACTTGCTCCACCGGTCTCTGTAAGCTCATCACCAGAATCAGTAATACATCTTCTGCAGCAACAAAAATAACATCTCCCAGTGCCCTTTGTGGAGGAATGGGCATTGAGCAATTAGAGATAGGGATTTAGAAGGAATATGATTTGGAAGGAATTGGTCTTGATACGGTTCTGAAGAGTGAAAGCAGTTGTTTCCAGTTTGGATGCCAGGCAAGAGGAGGTTGCAGTTGCAGCATAAAATGAAGCTTGGGAAATTTGTAAGCAACATTGTGAAATTGCTGACTAAGGGATAGCAAACCAGTTACAGCTTGTTGGATAGGCGGTGATAGTTGGTGAGGGATCCAGTGGGATTCGGGAGGGTCAATATTATAGTTACCCAGGCGTTAGAAGGAGTTTTTAATTTTTAATTTTCATGGGTAGCTATTCGGTGAAAAATTCGGAACCATCCAAAGTCTCTGATTTAAATTAGAGTTTCAGCATTACCCTCATGCAAGATAACAGTCCATTGGAAGTTTAAACTTTCTGGGCAATTCAGTGCTAGCATGAGGGCCTCCAGGGGATTGGTTAGCCCATCGATTGGATACGACCTCCATGGAGATCAGAAATTGTGGGCCTTTGTCTTGAAATTCTGTTCCTGTTACAATCAACAAAGGTGCAGTTAAAAAATATCAGGAAATGTTGTCCTTATTGCTGGTTTTGCATCAATCCTCGTTGTTCTTTAAGGCTCCATTGAGACTTATTTTAATCTGTGGGGGAGCTTCAGTAATTTATGTCTTTGTGGTGTCCTGTGTGCTCTGGACATTTCAATACCCTCTTACCACGGAATTGGAGAAGACCGCAGGGCTGCTGGCACATAGGCACAGGGCATGTCTTTTATTTGTTTGTGGGATTTGGGAATGGCTTGCAAGGCTAACATTTCTTGCCCAGACCTAATTGCCCTTGGGAAGGTGGTCCTGAGCTTTCTTGCACCTTCTGAAACTTTCAATGTTGGCTTCTGATTGGCTTTCTTTTTGTCTCTGTTGCATGTTGCAGATCATCTCCACTTAGCATGTTGCAGGGACAGGTCAAAGCATTGAGCTTCTTGCCTTCCACACTGGTCAGCTTGCCAGGGGGCAGGGCTTATGGGCGCAAGGCCTGAAGGGGCAGCCCAATCATAGGAGGAGGAGAGGGCCACTGCCACTTTCCAGACAATGGCTGGGGAGGTGAGGGGTGCACGATTAGTCTGGACAGCAAGGAGGGGGCGGTATTGAGGGTTACATTTCCAGGCAGGGTGGAGGTCTTTGTTCAGGCTGGCTGCAACAGCAGAGGCCTAATAGCTTTTTCTCTGTCAGATCTGTGCAGTTGCTCTTGTGCACGTGTAGACACAGAGGCCTACACGTGTGCAACAGCTCCCTTTGCTGTTGTGCATGTGCAGACACAGAGGTCTGTGCGTGCGCAATAGCTCCCTCTGCAGGCTGGCTGGCAAATTTAGCCCCATCCACTGCCTGTAGCAGCTAGAAATGGTCTTGCCGATTTTTCCATTCACGATATACACAAGATTGGGTGTAAAACACGCCCGAAAGAACGGATTTGCAACTTTTCCATATTCACGCTAGCTGGACATTAGAATCATTCTTGTAAAGTTTTGTCCAAGGCCTGGACATAAAGGTCCCTGCATTAGCAGCCATCCATTTCCAGCTCTGAAGAAGAGTCAGATGGATTCGAAAGGCTCCAACCAGCAGGTCCAGTTTCGCTGCAGCTCATTGTGAACACAGAATGCGTAATCTTAGGAAATCCCACGAGGTTGCCAAGTTCTCTGTCCATGAGCACCACCCTCACTTCGGTGCTGGAACAGGCAAGTAGCTCTTTCATCTGCACATGGGTAGAATGGATAATATTTGCAAACTGCCTGTCCAGTAGACATTGAATACAGTTAATAGGTGGGAGGATAATTTGAAATCTCAAGGTTCCTGGATTGCATTTCCCTTTTTCAAATGTGTACGGGAATATAAATGTTTATAGAATTACTGATCATCTGTCAAAGTACTCTGTATAAATAACTCCCGGCTTATCTGCTTCCAGAAATTTTGCTGAGTATTCAAACTGTGCCTCGCTGACCAAGATTGTACACTGGATAAATTGCATATGAAAGAGATTCAGTTCTGTTTGGTGGTTCTTTTGGATAATAAAGAAAATGTTTATTTAAAATGAATACATTTTTATGCAGGTAAATTTCCGCTCGAGGTGAAAACCGTGTAATTTATGACTATCTGGAGTCCAGCACTATCTTCTTACAAATCCTTGGAATTCTTCCCAGCCCCTCTTGATAAATTAGTGAATCCAACAATACTAGCACTGCATCTACACGTTCAGATTGGATAATTGAATCCAGAAAACTGCTGCAGGTTATGTGGAAGACAAACTGTGCTCTGAGAGTACCGAATTCCTATCTGACTGATTCTGACATTGGGCCACAATCACAAAGTGGGATACTGATGCTCCTTCAGTATATTCTACCAGGATACAAGCTGTTCCCAAACTACAGAGGTGTACAGGTTGGCTGCTGTACTCCTATTTACCCAGTATGATTGCATATCAATTTATCAGTGCATATCCTGAGGCAGTCCACAGATTATGAATCTCCACTCACTTGTGCTGCAACTTAATTTTTCTGCAAATCAAAAGTACTTCTTATCCAAGAAAAGTTAAACAAAAAACACCTGCAATATAGTCTGGTCTCTATGCAGCACGCAGCAAATAAGACACAGAAAATGTGATCAACTGGTAAAGCTGCTGTTGCTTGGACCAGATTTATACATTTATGAACAATTTTTACGCAGCAAAACTCAGGAAATGACTCTGAGATTAAAATTTGTAGCGTCTCCGAATTTCAGTTTGGGTTTAACTTTTATTCTTCTGCACTTAACTGGTCTTCTGAAAAAAATTACACCCTCTGGGTGGCGTTAGTCCAAATGTTTTTCACTTAAGTTCAGCTAAATGGAGTATAATATTTTGAGTGATGCGGTAGTTAGCGCTGCTGCCTCACAGCACCAGGGACATGGGTTCAATTCTGGCCTTGGGTGTCTGTCTGTGTGGAGTTTGCACGTTCTCCCTGTGTCTGTGTGGGTTTCCTCCCACAGTCCAAAGATGTGCAGGTTAGGGGGATTGCCCCTTCGTGCCCCAACATGTGTTGGTTCGATGGAGTAGCCATGGTACATGTATGGGGTTATGGAGGTAAGGTGGGGGAGAGAGCCTGGGTAAGATACTCTTTCAGGGAGTTAGTGCAGAATCGATAGGTTGAATGGCCTCCTTCGGCACTGCAAGGGTCCTGTTTTACTGGAATTCCATTTTGGAAAATCAGGTTTGATGTGCTGCACTCCAAAATTTTATGGTTTTATGTGGATGAAAAGTTGTGCTTTTATTGATAGGTAGTCATTTCCTCTAGCAAATTCTGTGGGGGCTTCCAGTAATATGAATTAAATGTGGTGGAAAAAGTTGGGTAAACATGTATTTAAAATCACAAATGAGCTCAATAGACCAGTTGAGAAGGGGGAAAATGCGGAAGGGAACACACGTAAAATTGAATTGATTGAACCAAAGAAATTTTAGTGACAGGGAAAGGATCTGGGTTCATTGAATCCCTACAGTGCAGAGGGAGGTCATTCAGCCCATCAAATCTGCATCAGCTCTTACCCAGGTCTTAACTCTGTAACCTCATCTATTTGATGTTGCTAATCCCCCTAACATATATCTTGAGACATTAAGGTGCATTCCAGCATACCAATCCACGTAACCTGCACATCTTTGGACTGTGGGAGGAAACCCATGCAGACACAGGGAGAACGTGCAAACTCTACACAGTTGTCCAAGGCTGGAATTGAACCTGGGTCCTGGACGCTGTGAGCTAACCACTGTGCCACCCTGCCATCTTTATAGAAGGTAATTATATTATTGGGATGAACCTGACCTGCTCAACCTGTCTCAGTTCCAAAAGTGGCCAAACATTGACTGCTTAGATGTGTACCATGGAGTCTTTCAGGTCACCAATAAAATTTAAATGTGTTCATTGATGAATATCTCAGCTTGCTGCTTCTAATAGATTTAGGATATAGTCTTCAATGAGGTAGCAGTGCTCTTAGCAAACTGTAAAGGATAAAACATTTTTATCTTTTGACATTCAGTTTAAAAGATTGAAGCAGAAATGAGGCTACCTTCCTTGGCTTGTCTGGTTACATTGCTACAGTAATGTGTCATGCCAATGAGTTCATCCAATGGCTTACTCTTGATCACCCTACTTAATCGTTTATGATATTGGAAATGTATGCAACTTTCTGTTCAAATCATTTTCACTTCAGTGATCTCTCCCATGAATATTATCCCACAAGTCTAGACCAGTGGAGGTGGAAAAAGTTTTCCAACTTCTTTTCTTACTCCCTGAATTGAATTCATGCTCCCCGATATTTGAACCCTTTCTCAAAGTTAGGAATTTGCTTGGCTAAATGTTTGACATTTTCCTTCATAATCTTTACTTCAATTTGATCACACCAAAGTCTCCTGTTTACTTTGACTTGACTGCTGATGCTATTCTGGTAAATATTTGTGCTTGGTACAAACACCATATGGTTTATTCTCTTCCATGTTTAGGTAGGTGCTTAATTGTCAAAGTTGCTGCTCCATCCTAGTGTAAACTGGGACTTGGCAAACACGGCATACAAATTTCCAACAACAGCCTGAGCTCACTGGCCAAGTGTTGTTCCATTAGCTTTTCACCTCTAATTTTGAACTGATATCGAGCTGATCAGTTGACTGACTGCCTCTCTGGCATCATGTGTTGGATAATTTATTATTTACATTGGAAAAAAATTAAGCAGTCCTTTTTTTGCTGCTGCCATTAATAGCACTGCTGCCTTGACTCTATCAATCCAACCTCCTTAGTTACATTCTCAGGCTCGCTGTGCTGAGGAAGTTGGCATTCCATTCCACCTTGAACTGAGCTCTGTAACATTGGACTATTACACATGTACTTCATATATGTAGAGAATGCAGCAAATTGATTACAAAATCCCATCACTATCTTCAAATCTATCCATGCCTTCCATCTGTCCGAAGGACCTTTTCCAGCCATATATAGATAGCTGCATCCTCCATTCTTCTGGTGTTGCATAATTACTGCTCCACCATCTAAGGCTACACTTCCAGTTTGCCAACCAGTGCCCTGAAAATTATGCTTCAAGCCCTTCAGTCTTACTTTCCTACTGCAAGCATTCAAAACCTTCTAAATGCCTTGCTCTTCAACCATTGCTTCAAACTTCTGGTAGATTTTCTGCTTTTCTCTGTTCTGTGTCTTTCCTTTAATCTAAGTACACAACGACAATGGGTGGATTTCAATCCTGGAGCCATCGTCAGAGGTGGGATTGTGTGATTGGCCGGGTGGCTGTGGAGTGGACATCCATTCCACCTCCCTCCAACTAAGCCTGGCAGAGGAAGGTTTGAGGATCTTCTACCACACCAGAGGCCAACTGAGGCTCTTCTAACCCTTAGGAAGGCAACCACTGGTAAGAATGATAGGGACCCAGAGAGTAAGAGCCTTTTGTGCCCTTTATGTCAATACCCTTCGGTCCTCGCTGTCTGGCCTCAGTTAACCTACCCCATTCATTCGCAACTTCTCAGATATTAAACAGCCCTTGTCCATATGTAGCAAAACCTGGGGGTGGGGAAATTTTCCCGTACCACCCACCAGGTGAATTGTAGCAGGTGGGGGCTACGGACCATGCAAAGGTCTATTGCCCTGGGGTGGGATTTTCTGGTTTTGGGGCAAACATAGCTGGAAAATCCTGCACCTGGACAACATTCTGGCTTGGGCTAACAAGTGGAAGTAACATCTGTGACTCACAAGTGCCAGACAATGACCGTTACCATGTAAGAGAGAATCCAACCAGCTCCCCTTGGCATTCAGTCACATTACTGAATCCCCTACAATCAACATCCTGGGGGTTATTAATGACTAGAAACTGAACTGGTTCACTCATATAAATATTGTGGCTACAAAAGCAGACCAGAGTCTGGGAATTCTGTGGTGAGTATCTCACCTTCTGACTCCCCAAAACCTGCCCATAAGTCAGGAGAATAATGGAACACTCTCCGCTTGCTTGTCTGAGTACAGCTCCAACAACACAGAAGCTCAGAAACATTCAGGACACAGCATCCAACTTGTTTGGCACCCCATCCACTACCCTCAACATTAATTTTCTCCACCATTAACGCACAGTTGCCTGTGATTCCACTTTTGGTCGCTGGTATAGGCTGCACTGCAGTAGTAGAAGTTATTATGTACGCCCCTGTGGACTAAATGGCATGAAGAATCACAAGGTAGGCTTGAATATTTCAACACTGGGTGTTGTTTATTGAAGCTGTGCACTTATTCGCATTCGGGCCTAAGACTGCCCAACAGGTCCCACACTTGGTGGAACAAATACCCAGGGGGTCACCTGACCTGTGCTCTTAAAGGGGCAGGCTGCATCTCTATATACATTACAGAAATGGCCACCACTTCCAGTTGCACTGCTGGTACTAGAGAACTGCAGGCCCTCAGCTGGCAGCTCATGGAAATAGGTTTTCTGCCTGCACCAAGACCTCTGGGAGGAGTTCACTTCATAGGAGCCAGGATCCTAATAGCAGGGCTTCATCCCATTAACGAAAATCCCTGGGGCAGTGTTGCCACCAGTTATCCACCCAGTGTCCACAAACTGTCTGGTTAAATAAAGCATAACTGATCAACAAGTGATGGAATTGGAGGAAGGCACAAGTTGAACAGGAGGAATTGTTAGAATCATTCTTTCCCTGGAGGACACCCTCTTTTGGTCAGCTGTGTTGTACATTCCACGAGAGCAGCAGGAAAATAAGTGTCCCAAGTGGAACTGACTGGTGGCTGGAAAGCCTTGGCTGCCTATCCTGATTGTAAAGCTGGCTAAAAACAGAGTAGGTTTAAACTAAGAGTAGCACAACACTTTGACGAGCTTGGATGCAAGAAGTTGTAATTCACCCAATGAAATAAGTATTTTTCCAAAAAGGGGAAGGGACATCTTGCTGATCAGTCCACTGGGAACAATATTGATACCATGAATAGAAAGAATTCACTGTCTTATTCCTTTGATGGAGGAGTTAGTGATATATAAAATACAACCCTTACCCAAATTTAGAGGTACAGTCTATAAAGCATTATCATGCACACTAGAATTTGCACGTTAAATTTTATGATCATAATGCTGATTTACAGGAAATTTGAATGCTAACAGTGATTTGATGCAACTAATGTGTGCGTAAATATGTTGCGGGAAATGTGGCAATATCCGAACAAGCTCTGAAAAAGTAGTAAACATTTTGCAAGAAAAACAGCAGGCGAGGAAGAGCTTATATCAAGGTCACTTTGACTTTGATCCAACAATTATTTTCTGTGGATGTGATGCTCTCTGTTTTAAGCAGCTCACAGATGATGACGTGCTGCTGCCACTAGTTTCCTTTGAAGGTGACTTCAAGAGCATTAAATGGTGTGTGTCATTTTCTTGTGCACATTAATGGAAAGCTAAGTTGTACATGTTGCATTTTGCTAATGCCTCGCACACTGAGCTATTCAAAGCATTTTGAACAATTCTTTGTGATTCCTGCACATTTCAGTTAATGAGCAAAAAACTATTTTTTCCAAAATGTTTATTCACGGCTTTACTCATTGTGGAAGGCAGATTGTCACTTCCTTGCTTTTATTAATATCTATTTTGTTAAATTCCTTTTATTTAAAATGTTCTTCTTTAGTCATTAGCAAGGTGTTGCTTTACCATTGTTGTAGAGAGCTCTGAGGGCAGTGATTCCTGCCAACATCAATTTGCTTTCAAAGAATGGTTACAAAAATCTAAAGACCATCATCCTGCCAGGCATGCTTGCTGTGTTCTTTGCACTGACCCTGCTGGAGTTTTGGGCCAGCGGGCACCTAAACCCCTAAAGTTGCAAAATTGTCACCTTCTCATGCAACTGCAGGGATTGGTTGTGGGGAAGGAGGGGCAGAAGAGGTGGGGTGGAAACAACAGGTTGGTGTTGGTGATGGGGATCCCTGAACAGAACAATACTGTTAGCCTCTGTGTGACCCTGTTTTATTCTGGCAGATGGCACACTGGGATCTTTTCCCCATTGCCACTTTCTCACATTTCCATTTCTACTTGGTTTTCCCCCACTTCCTGTACTCGTCGCTTGTGCTCACATCCACTTGAGTGTGCCTGGGTGTGTCTTTCTTTCTGGCCATTGGTTTCATTTTCAGCATCCCTCTGCTTAAACTAGCCTGTTGCTGAAGTTAAACTATGATTATCTAAAAGCTGGGAACAAATGTTGAGTAATTACTGTTCTAGCCTAAGGAAGGACTAGCTTTTGGATTGTACAGATTACACGAGCAAATATAACATTGCATGCTAGAAGATTTTCCATAGCTGCACAAGATTAGACTCTGATAAGCTACAGATGTTTCTTATCTGTGTGTAGTTGGCTATCTGGAGCAGGGGTCTCCAAACTATGGCCCATGGGCTGCAGCGGGCCGCATGTGGATCGGAGTTTGGCGATCGCTGATCTCGAGAAGAAAATGGCAGCTGAAAACATACTTTGATTCAGTTGCTGCAATTCAGACATTTTTAATCAATAGATTTTCCTCAGTATCTTCTGTTAGAGTTCCAATTAGTTCCTCACCTCTCCACCCAGTTCATAAACCAATCAGCAGAGTGGGATCCCTGATGTGTGATGGATAGGGAGAGTGCATAGATACACTGGTATAGTTATTGGTATATCAGAAATGATCATATATCTCCCTACTTCAGAATAATCTTAATGCTACATTTGTTACTTACAAATAAGAAACAGTATAAGAGAAAATGTTAAAAATAAATTTGCACATGGGTTTTAAAAGCTTCTGACTTGACATTGGATCCATTCCCTGTTTGAGCTACTTCACAACGCATCATGGTAATGTTCATGACATCTTGAATGCGCAGGGTTGGTTTCCAGCATCTTTTCTACAATTAATTTGGAATTATTTTGACATTTTGAGGATTGTTTAGTCCCAAAGCTGAAGGAGCTCCTCATTATATCCAAACCAATTCTTGGAGCTGTTGACAGAATCAAAATTATGAGATTGATTTTGAAAGGCCCCTCTTCACCAGCAGAGCCTTACATAGAACATGATAGCAGTGCACTACGCAGTATTCTAACATGATTGGTTGTCTATGAGGTCCTGATGATGACATGGAGTATTCCATTATTTAACCCTGTGTGTAATATTGTCACAGGAACATGACACAACTTCGCAGTTTTAACTCTTCAACATTAGTTCATGGACAAGTTTACGTTATGATTTCTTTTGTGCCCGGGTGTGACTATTATGGTATTGCTTTTGCTATATCAACAACAATCAACAACAATAGGGCAGCATGGTGACATAGTGGTTATCACTGCTGCGTCACAGCTCCATGGACCCAGGTTTGATTCTCGGCTTGAGTCGCTACCTGGGCAGAGTTTGCACGTTCTCCCTGTGTCTGGGTGGGCTTCCTCCGGGTGCTGTGGTTTCCTCTCATAGTCCGAAAGAGTTCCGGGTTTGGAGCTTGCGCACCAGCTCGAGATGCTGAGGTGTATCTGCCAGGTTGACATTTACATGCATTGCATGTATTTAGATGTGGTCTCCCCACAGCTTCATTAGTGCAGTCAGAGGGGGAATGGGTGACCACCAGTCAGAAGAAGGAGACAGACAGGTAGTTAGTAAGGACTCAGAGGGCATTTCACTCAAGAACTGTTATTCTTTTTTGAAAAATGATGAGAGTGACAGTTCTTCTAGGGAGTCAGCTAGAGCCAAGTTCACGGCATTGTGAGTGGTTCAGTTGCACAAGTGGGAAAAGTTAGGTGAAAGAGCAATAGTAATAGGAGACTCAATAGTGAGGGATGCAGTCAGGCATTTCTGTAGCCAGAAACGTGACTTCATGGTGGTGTGTTGCCTGCTTGGTGTCAAAGTCAAGGATTTCACTGAATGGCTGCAGGGTATTCTGAAGAAGGAGGCCAAACAGACAGAGATAGTGATTCATGTTGGTGCCAAAGACATGAGTGGAAAGAAGGACGAGGTCTTGTAACAGGAATTGAAGGAGTTAGGTAGCTGAGTGAAAACCAGGACCTTAAAAGTTGTAACCTCTGGATTGTTCCCAGTGCCAGGTGCTAGTGTGTATGGATCAGGAGGAAAGAGCAGGTCAGTACATGGCTGAAGAGATGGTGTAGGAAGGAGGACTGGTATCCTGGATCACTGGGTCTATTTTTGTGGAAGATGGGACCTGCACAAGAAACAGGTTGTGCCTGAACCGGAATGGGACTAACATCCTTGCGCTGCGTTTGCTGCTGCTGTTGGTGCAGTTGTTGGGGGTGGGGCTATGTTTAAACTAATTTGGAAGGGGGATGCAATATGGCATGGAGGCAGAGTAGGGGGTGGTGCACAGCCAAATACAGAAGAAAAACTAGTTAGTCTGGAAGGCAGAGTGATTATTGACAAGATAAGACAAAAGAGCAAGGCTGAATGGTATTTATTTTAATGCAAGGAGATTTGCGAGTAAGGCAGAGGAGTTGGGGATGTTGATTGTCACATGGAACATGATACTATTGCTATCACAGATATGATTGTGGGAGGGACAGGACTGGCAGCTCTCCTTGATCAATACTGCCACCCTTCCCCTTTATATTTACTATTTGACTCCTCAAATATTTACTTAATACCTGATCCTGCCCTCTAGTAAGCCAGGTTTCAGCTATAGTCACGATACCATGGCCAGAATTTTGCGCGTAAAATCCAGGCACATGCCTGACCCAGAAGTGTGTAAAATCAGGTGAGAATTCATCGGGCGCATGTCCCAGCCTGATCCCACCCTCGCTGATATAACAATCAGCAGGCAGGCACGCAAGTCAAAAGTGCACTCACCGACAAGAAGCCAATTTAAAAATTAACCAATGTGTCTGGGGACTGAGGTCTTTGTACAATTGCGCTTTCCAGACACTCGACGTAGTTTTTCCAGCGATTATTTATTTTTCACAGGTCCACAGCTGCCTCAGACAGCTGAAGCCCCAATGGAAGTTCCAGCCCGCACATTGCCTTTCCTTGGTACCCTCCCTCCCCAGCCACACTCGGAATTTCATAGAGCTCATTTTCCCCTGGGTGGATATTAACTGGCCAGCCAGTGTTGTATGGTGCTTACAACACGATCTCAGGCAGAAATGGGTTTCACATCCACTCCCGCATGCGCCAACTTCAGTCGTGTCCCTAACGTAAAGTTCAGGCCCATATTTCCATATGTCAGTCTATGCCTGTCACTCACCAATCTTATTACCCACATTCTTGGCACTCATGTATTGGCACTGAAACACTAATTTGGATTCTATTACTTTATCCCTTCCGCTGACACCACCTATTAGCTTCCTGTTCCTTACTCTAGTGTTATTGTTTCTCTTAATGGTCAGTGCAACCTGGTGTACCTGTCTGATATTATCCTCTGGTTCCCATACACGAATGCCAAATTACTTTAAACTCTCCCCAATCGAACTAGCAAAATGCCCCACAAGCTTTACTTAGGTGCAACGTGTCTGGCCTATACAGGTCTCATTTCCCCAAGCCAGTCCCAACATTCCAAGCCTTCCATCCTGGGCCACCTTTCTCGGTATGCATTCATTAAATATGTTAAGGCTGATAGATTTTTAATCAGTAAGGGAATCAAGGGTAATAAGGTGAGAAAGTAGAGTTATCATAGAATCCCTACAGTGCAGAAGAAAGGCCATTTGGCCCATCAAGTCAGCACTGACTCTCCGACAGAACATCTTATCCACCCCCTGCCCTATATTCTAACCCCACATATTTATACCGCTAATCCACCTGGTTGACACATTTTGGGACACTAAGGGGCAATTTAGTGTGGTTAATCCACCTAACTGCACGATATTGGATTGTGGGAGGAAACCGGAACAACCAGAGGAAACCCACGCAGACACATGGAGAGAGTGTAAACTCCACAAAGACAGTCTCCAAAGGCCGGATTGAACCCAGATCCCTAGCGCTGTAAGGCAGCAGCGCTAACCACTGTGCCACCCAGTTGAGTCAAGGATGATCATATCAGATCAGCTATGATAGCATTGAATGATGAAGGAGACTGAATGAGCCGAATGACCCACTTCTGCTCCGATATCTTATGGTCTTTATCCTCCTATTTTTATACTCACTTGCCCATGGTGCTTGGAGTCATCTGGAAATTACTACTTTGGCGGTTCTGCTTGCTAATTTTCTACCTAGCTCCCTAAATTCTTATTGCAAAGCCATATTCTTCTTTCTGCCTATGTAATTTATACCATTTCAGAAGACCCTAACCTTCAAATTACTTATTAGCATTGCTCTTCTTGTCTTCCTCATAGTCTCCTGTAGAGGTGTGCCGATTGTGGCCCTGGGCGCATTCCTCAGGTGAACCATTGTTCTCATCAGTTTTAGAACTGGATATTGGTTGGAGAGTGGAATGCACTCAGTGGACCCCTGTACTACCTCCCTGTTCCTTTTTGACTATCGAGTGGTCACCCATTCCCTCGCTTCCTGCATACTCGTAAACTGCAGGATGACCACATCTATAATAGTGCTATCCGTGAATCTCTCAATCTCATGGATGAACCGCAGTGACACCAGCTATTGTTTAAGTTCTGAAATGCAAAGCTCAGGTTGCTGCAACTGACGACACACAACCCTGCCATTTCTCTGTTTATTAACTGATAACCTTGTTACTGTTAATAAACATTAACCAATACTAATGAAGCTTTATCAATATTAATACATCTTACTAGTATTGGCAAACCCTATTTACAATGATAGCCCTACTAATGCTTAATACACCTTTAAAATAGAGGAGAAGACTCATCGATTACTCCTTGTTGCTTGTTATTAACATTTTTTAAACTCTCAGTTGTTTAGACTTATTTCCTAAGCAGTAATACTCACCAGCCAATCAACCTATGACTTTCCTGTGATATTACTGTTCACTTTAATTTTCAAACTCTGCATTCCTGGACCTTTCTGCTTCTCTCCCTGAAGGTACGTTCTTGAGGCCTTGTTTCTGAGGCTTTATTTGTCCACTGCTGGCTTCCCACAGGTCCGCCCCTTTCTCCAAAGGTACGTAATAACAGCATTCTGGGAAAACTGCCAAGTTGCTATCTTGTAGCCTTGATTAAACCATTTCTTCCTCTGAGTAACAAGACATTTTTAAGAGTGACCCCTTTAAGAACCACTAACTCCATATAACCCACCTCCTGACACTCTTACATTCCCTTCAGGCACATTGCATGGGAGCACAATAAAAACAAACTACTGCATATGCTGGAATCTGAAACCAGAAGAGAAAATGCTGGAAAATCTCAGCAGGTCTGGCAGCATCTGTAAGGAGAGAAAAGAGCTGGCGTTTCAAGTCCACATGATGCTTTGACAAAGGATCATCTGGATTCGAAATGTCAGCTCTTTTCTCTCCTTACTAATGATGCCAGACCTGCTGAGATTTTCCAGCATCTTCTCTTCTGGGAGCACGATAAGTGAGTTGACTTGACAGTATAGTGAAAGCTCATCTAGCAGTTCATCAGGCTCTCAGATACCAAGACAATGTCAAAGAGCAATCATAGTATCACCACTGCACTGAGGCAGCACTTTCTGTGTATATTTTGATTTGCTTCTGAGCTAGTAATAATGAATGATTGTAAGCTAGTTGCAAAAATACTCAGCTTTAAAATTTTAATCTGGAGGCATGAATATATATAAAGTAAATGTCTGAATTTTAAAAAATAATATTTTTATTTATCCTTTTACTAATTATAAATAAAGTACCTCTAGGTGTTGAAAAGAGGCTCATGAACTTGAATACCAGAACTTTCTATGTGCTTTCCCTTCAGTTAGTGATAGTACCTGAGAATGGAGTTGGAGGATCAGTCAATAAATGTCTTCTAATTGACAGCCTGCTGCATTTCTTAATGAAAGGACCCCTTGCATCTCATTTCATATTAAACCTTTCAAATAATACCAAACAGTCTGATTCATCGTCAACTTGGGAAGGTTGGAGTTGTAGCACATAGGACAATACTTTGTTATAATCGCCGTGAAAAATTGGAAACACTATTTGTCTAAAAATCTGCAAGCTTTGGTGGATCCTGCGTATCCCTGCAATATGTTCCAGTAAACGTAAGCAATGATTGCTGGATTTTGTATGTAACTAGATTTGAGTGGTGGGGTATTTGTATCCTAGGATGTCCTGGTAGCTCATTTTTGGGATATGAAATGAGTGATTCTCTTGCCATTGAGTCAGTTTGAGAATAGTTGCAAGAACAAACTGAAATGCTTTGACATTCTTTAGGGAGAGAAAAAATGGGTTTGACATTTGCAAGGAATTGTTTATATTTTAAAAAAACTCCCATAATGGCAAGAAATTCAAGAAGAACATTTCAAAGGTTTTTTTCTTTGACAAAGGGTTGGCTTAAAAATGCAATTCAATTTGGTAGCAGAATTACTAATGCGAATACTTGCATATATTTTCTGGATTTACTACATTTTTTTTGTTGCTTTCAATACATTTATTTAATGGAATAAACTTAAAATGTGTGATGTTGCAAGGGCTAGGATTGAGATTGTTAACTATGAAGTGACTTAGTTCAAAGGCAATCAGGGATGGGCAATAAATGCTGGCCCAGTCAGCAATGCCCACATCCCATAAATAAATAAAAAGGCTAATGTTAAGGTACCAGATCCGAAATCCTAAGGTACATTATGAAGCCAGCTTCAATCCCAACAATTTTTATATTTTGGCACCAGCGTGAGGATAACTTTCAATCCAAATGTGATTCTACTGACAAACTGGAAAGTTTTTATCAAACAAACTTTATTTAACAACACGGTAACTGTAGTAAATGAATTAGCTAAACCTTTAACAATTGAACAAAACTTAAACATGGCAAGGTACAAGTCTTAACTGCTAACCTGTCATTATGAGTTCCAATTCAAACAATATTCCTCTTAAACCCCTTCTTTAAAATTAGTTAGGAAAAAACAGGCATACTTGCTGTGACTTTGGAGATCTCAGAGAGGCCTTTTCAGAGAGAGAAAGAGAGCAAGCCAGTGATTTCTTCTGGCACCCCAGGCAGCAAGTCCCCTCACTCCCCCACCACTACAGCAGACCCTCCCCCACACAACAATTCCCGGGCCAGCTCTTACCTCACACCCCTCCCCTGGAGGCAGGCTCCTCCTCTGACAGAGCCCCACTCCAGCAGAGCACAATGCCCCCCCCCCCTCCAGCCATCCTGATCGCTGGCCTCCCTCCAGTTCAGACCGATCCCCATGCAGAATGGCAGGGGGGACCCCCCTACCCCCACTGATTGCCCCCTAGGCCCTGCCCCTTTGGCACTGCCTGATGCCCACTAGGCAATGCCAAGGTGCCTCACTGGGCATGGGCATTTTGCCCCTTGGGGAATGTCGGGAGCACAGACTAGCGCTGCCAGAGTGCCCATGCCCAGGGTGCACCACCCCCCCCATCCCCCACCCCCACCGCCCAGCCCCTTGGGGGGCCCCGATTGCCCTGCCTTCACTCTGGCAGAATCTCCCACTAGTTCCCCGAAAGTGGGGAGCCACTCTAAATCCCACCGGCATGAAATACTGCTGGCGGGGTGGGAGATGCTACTGGGCCTGGCAACTACCATTAAATCTATTTAAAATAGATTAAAAATACATTTAAAACAGATTAAAATCACATACCTCTCTTCCTGCTGGTTTCCAGCATGGTCCCGGCCGCACCTGTTCTCTGGCTCTGGGAGACGCGCATGCATTGGGAACGCATGTGCAATGCCACAAAATGGCTGACCGCATCTCTCGATATGAACCGCCAGAAAAGTTGTGGGTCGCGATAGGAGAATCACCCCCAGTATTTCTTTCTTACAAGCTTATCTCCTCTCATTAAACACATGATTCTGTCCCGTCTATAAACGTAATTAAACTCTACTCTGAAACCCCGGGGAGGGGTGGGGGAACCTACACAAACACAAATGCATTAGCTCTGCATCAGTGTCTAAAATGAGTTCTCATTTTGTGCTCCCGACTACAAGTTCAAAGGTTTTCCGAGATAAACCATTCACCCTACAAAACGGTAGGGTGAATTCTGAACATACTCTTTACAAGAAACATGATATAAATATATTTCTTGAGGCACAGTATCATCACTGTAGGATTGAGGGTCTTGAAGATGCAGAATGAGTGTGTTAAGAAATGGAAAATCTAGCACGTTAAAGAATAGTAAGTGGTTTTGAAAATTACATGTGATTTTCTGCTACTTTGAAATAGCTACCAGTGCCAAATTCAGGATGACCTGGGAGCTCATTCATGTTATGTGAACATGTTGACTAAAAGTCAATCAGGCAGGGTCAGTGCAAGGACTGGAAATTAAGGACACATCACCTGATGATGACCCATAGGAGTTTTGCTCACAAAGTTTAGAATATCATGTTTAAATAATATTTGTTACAGTGCTGGCTGTTTCAAACCGAGTCATCACTTGGATGAAAGTTGACAAAATATTGCAGTGAAATTCTTATCTGGAATTTATTCTGAAAACCAAGTCCAAAATGAAAAGGAATTACTTTCATTCATATATAAAAACGTTAAATACAACAATACCCCGCTCACTTGCAGAATTCCATCTTCCGTCTCTGGGATGGAGCAACCATGTGAAGCCATTTGACCTAATGCTCAATTGATAATGCAGAAACTCCCATATTCAAACTGGTGTGAAACACTGGCGTTGACTGAATATGTTTTCAGCCGATTGCCCACGTTTGAAGCTTTACCATGTGCCCAGAGACAATGGACCACTGCTATACCAAAAAACACTCCACAAGTTGGCAGGCACTGCCTGTGATTCACTATTATCAACCTGAATTTGGCAATTATGACTTAAATTTACTGATGTTGACTTTAGTTAGCATGGACCCACACTCCCCGGACATACTCTCTTCTACCTTCTTCCATCAGGAAAAAGATGCAAAAGTCTGAGATCACGTACCAACTGACTTAAGAATAGCTTCTTCCCTGCTGCCATCAAACTTTTGCATGGACCCACCTTGTATTAAGTAGATCTTTCTCTGCACTCCAGCTACATCTATAACACCACAGTGTGCACCCTCGCCTTTCCTTCTCTCCTAAGTACTCTACGAACAGTATGTTTTGTCTATATATCGTGCAAGAAACAAGACTTTTCGCTGTATCCCAAAACATGTGGCAATAATAAATGAAATGAAATCAAATCAAATCAAAACCAAATCAACAGTCTTGCTACCATTCTATTGGTAGTGTCCTCCTTTAAGATGCTCTAGTAGGGCTTTGTCCAATGTTATTAGTAAGCAGTGTATGCAGAACAAGATGTTTAGTATAAAGGAACATTTACAATTTTTCATACAATATTATTATAACTCTTCCCTCCTCATAGAGTGGATAGTTCACCCAATAAAAATTAGAATGCAGTTATATGTTCCTCCACTTGAAATCTACATAAATCATTCAAACTCATGTTGTGACAGTTTAAAAAGATTAATAAGGCAGAAATGTTAAAAACATTGGCAGTATATTGATAGTCTGTAACAATATAGTTAAAGTTTGGCCATACTGTATCGGGGAGTTTTCCGACTGAATGAGTATGATAACTTTTGACATCCGTACAGGCGACTGATTATAGAGCTAGGCCAAAGTTTTCCGTTCCTGGTCACCTCAGACGGATTTGGCAATGGGAGTAGCCAAATCGTGTTTCAGATTGATGTAAATGCATAACGTGATTGTGGGTGACAGGATGCATTTTCCAACATTGGGAACATCGTTTGCATTTGTTAACATATCATTATCAGTCCCCTGTGCCTGAATCATCCCTCCCCCATCAGAAAATTCATCCATGGCATGATGGCAGAACAATGTGAAACCCGACTGGTCTCCCAAGGTGAACAGTCCTGCCAGGGGAGCTCTGAAGATCCATTGTTTGAGAGGCAGGTCTGGAGGATGGCAGTGGTTGCAGGGTGAACTCCTTTTGTGCTGGGATAGCCTTTAAAAATGGGACCTCAATCCTCAAGTTACTAAGTTGCTGGTGGGTTAGGCAAATCAGAGGCCGCCCTGCCAGTGACACTTATGGGATTTGCTCCTTTTTTTTGGAGAAATGGCGGAGAAAGCTGCCATTGCTTTTCATGGCTTCAAAGCTGCTTTTCCCACCTGTTATTGGCCTTTGCTGATTTCTACAAAAATCTCACACTTAGTTATACGCTGGTCCCAATTTTCCTCTTGATTGAAGTGAATATAAGGAAACTTTGTGTAGGAAGCATAATTAGCAAGCAATTTGACATAGCCTACTTTGCATAATGTCCCAATGTTAAAAAAACCTCTAAGCACTTCTGGAATGACAAGAAGTAGTCTATGTTGACAACTCAGCTTAATAGATCCATGCAGGCACCACGACAATCTCCACTGCAGTTTAAGAATTAATATGGCTTGTAAATTTGTCTCAGTTTCAGTTAAAACTTTCAATAAACTATATTCTTGGTCTGATGTATCATTGTCATTGAACAATGAAAGCTATGGTAAAAGATATTTTTTCCATAGCGACAGATTTCTTGTTTGTCTCCTTTTGAAACCTGTAGATATAGCTGTGTCCAATGTCATTGACAGTGCTATCAGGCAGCACCTACTCAGCAATAACCTGCTCAACGACATCCAGTTTGGGTTTCACCAGGGACACTCAGCTCCTGACCCCATTACAGCCTCGATTCAAACATGGACAAAAGAATTTAATTGCAGAGTTGAGGTGAGAGTGATAGTCTTTGACATCGTGGGTGTATTCGACTGAGTGTGGCATCAAGGAGCCCACACAAAACTGGAATCAATGGGTATCGGGGCAAACTCTACTCTGGTTGGAGTCATACCTGGTACATAGGAAGATAGTTGTGGTTGTGAAGGGTCAGTCATCTCAGCTCCAGGACATCTCTGCAGGAGTCCCTCAGCCTAGTACCCTAAGCCAGCCATCTTCAGCTGTTTCATCAATGACTTTCCTTTTTCATAAGGTCTGAAGTGGGGATGTTCGCTGATGATGGCACAATGTTTAACACCATTCCTGACTCCTCGGATGTTGAAGCAATCCATGTTCAAATGCAACAAGATCTGGACAATATTCAGGCTTGGGCTGATAAGTGGCAAATAATATTTGCGCCACACAAATACAAGATTGACTATCACCAATAAGGGACACTTTAACCACTGACCCTTGACATTCAATTGTATTACCATCACTGAATCCCCACTGTCAATATCCTTTGGGTTACCATTGACCAGAAACTCACGACATAAACACGGTGGCTACAAGAGCAGGTCAGAAACTAGGAATACTGCGGCAAATAACTCACCTCCTGACTCCCCAAAGCCTATCCACCCTCTACAAGACACAAGTCAAGAGCGTGATGGAATATTCCCCACTTGGCTGGATGGGTGTACCTTCAACAACACTCAAGAAGCTTGACACTATCCAGGACAAAGCAGCCACTTGATTGGCACCACATCGACAAACACCTCCTCCCTCCACCACTGATATACAGTAACAGCACTATCTACAAGATGCAGCAATTCACCAAAAGGTCCTTAGACAACACCCATAACCACTTCCATCTAGAAGGATAAGGGAATGGATAGATGGAACACCACCACCTTCAAACTACTCAGCATCTTGACTTTGAATGTTGCCTTTCCTTCGCAGTCACTGGGTCAAAATCCTGGAATTCCCTCCCTCATGACATCGTGGGTCAACCCACAGCACATGGACTGTAGCGATTCAAGAAGGCAGCTCACCACACCTTCTTAAGGGCAACTATGGATGAGTAATAAATGCTGACCAGCCAGCGACATCCATGTCCCACAAATGAATAAGAAAAATATAGAAAAAAAGTTGTAAAAAAGATATTCTTTCTAGAAAAGCAAGGTGAAGTAGTTGCAAGTGTTAGCAAAATTTTTTTGAGATAAAATTTATGTTTATTTCTTTTTCCCATGTAATTTGAAGTTGGGTGCAAGATTGAAGTGCCCCAGAGAATGCTCATTGTAAATGAAATGGGTTCGTGTGTGTGTGTGTGTGTGTGTGTGTGTGTGTGTGTGTGTGTGTGTGTGTGTGTGTGTGCGCGCAAACGTGTGTTTGTGTTTTTGAGGGGGAATGAAAAGGAATCAAAATTTTCCAGGCAGATCACAATTCCGACACCATCCTCAATTCCAGGTTGGGGACTTGGAAACGGCTCTGCAGGAACTTTGGTCACGATCTTCCAAGAGATAGTCAATAAGAAATTCAGACCCATCCAATTAAGGGCAGCGGATGGAGCAAGGAAGCAGGAGGCTCAATGGAAAGACCTGTAGCAATGTTTGGCTGGCAGACTTAGAGGTAAATGTTCCTGGAGAGGAGGGCAACCTGGAAGGCTCCTCACAATAGAGGCACTCACTTGGGCCTCCTTCAGTTGAAATAAGAAATATCTCAGGGTGGAGGATAACACATCTTGGGCCTCTGTGCATCTGCCTTGTGCTCCCCAGCCTCCCCCTACCCCTCCAAACCCTTCTCCATGGGGTTGGGAAAAATCATTTCATAGAGGCTAATTGCAGCCTTCTAAATGATATGCTCCACTGTTTAGGTGTTTGGCAATCACGAGGAATTAAAAATGGTGTCAAATCACAAACTCTGCACCAGTAGCTTGCAGATTTAAATTAAAGCCCAACTTTTGTAGGTCATTTTTGTTTCAATTTATATCTCATGCGGATTCTTCTCAGCAAAATATTCTTTTTGTGCAGTTGTCTACGTCCTGTGGCTGTGCTGCCGTGAAAAGTACGTCTGATTTTGCACCCCACTGTAATGCAGAAATTTTCGATTAAGTTAAAAAAAATCACCCAAGTTATCATAAAAATGTACAATGTGCACTGTGTACTTATGTCTACAGCCATTCATTGTGAACCTTGCACTTCTGACAGATGAGCAATAATAATGCTTCATAAATGACACCATCCTGTGAAGCTGCCCATCACTTGGAATCATGTTCAGAATAAAATGAAATGCCTTGCTTTATTAAAACCATAAAATTCTTTTGGGATATAGTCATGCATTCAGTAAATGTCTTGAACCTTTAAGGCATCCCACCAGCTGATATTTTGCTGAGCTTAGCTACCTTCCCTCTCCTTTCCTCAGCCTTTTCCCCACTGCCAACTCCATAACAATATGGAAATGATATGAATGGTTGTTTTTCTGTTAGCTTTATCTCGATCCAAAGATCAAATCAATATGAGTCATCCCTCAGAGTGAGTGGCAATGAATTTTCAAAATCTTTTCATGTTGAATCTTTTACTTACCTGTAATGTAATTCACATGAATGCAAACCGGCTGACGGAATAATGACACCCTTCACAGCTTGCAACATAGAAATGTTACAATCTAGATAATAATGCTGCAAAGTAAAAATCATCAGGAAGGTTGTAGCTTGCGAAATGCAAATTCGTTTGCTTGTTGTGTAACATTATATTTATAGAGTCGAGATCTGTATGACTTTGCGGGTGATGCTACTAAAAGATCAAGGAGCCTAACTTACATTTTCTGTTCCTCAGATGCAAAGAGTTGAGCTACCCCAAGAACCTGCCACAGATTTCCCTCATTTTCATCTTTGTGAATGAAGCTCTGTCTGTCATCCTCCGCTCTGTGCACAGTGCAGTGAATCACACGCCAGCCCATCTTCTGAAAGAGATTATCCTTGTGGATGACAACAGTGACGACGGTACAGTAAGCTTCAAAGCATGCGGTCGAAAAACTGCATGTGTTCCAGGCCTGCCTGATATTGTGCCCATCTGTGTGTTCTGGAGGTGTGTGAAAGAAGCATTAGAGCAACTGTTTGGGAGCCCCATGGCCTTCTCCTCTCAAGGGATCAGGGAATTAAAGTTTTGGAAAGCCCTGTCCAATCCCTTGTGTCCTATGCTGTGACCAACTTATTCTGCAGCAAAGTGATTTAATAAGGATGTGGCTAGCAGTGGAGGAATGTGTGTTGAATGTAAAGACAGAGATGAAATGAGCTGTTTGACTGGAGGAATGTATTTATGGCACTTTGCATCTGGATTCTGTGTGCTCGGATGAATATATAGCATTCATTCCCTCACCATTCTGTAGGGTAAAATTAGTGTGCATATTCCCTTATTAGGGTGAAGTCCGTAGTGGGTGGAAAAGGAAGGAAGAAAAAGCAATATGAGTGCTTAACCTCACTTGGTAAGATTGTCGATTCTTTTCCTGTACTGGTCTGCTTACCTGACAGTGAGAACATTGGATGAGAGTGGCAGTACCATCTCACTTCAAAGAGCATGGCTGACTGCTTTGCTAGACTTGCAGGATGCCTCATCTTTTAGATCGTGTCCAAAAGAGCAATGTGGTCCTTCTCTGAGAAGTTAATTCTTCTTACCCTCCCATCTGCTTCACAGGTTTCACTTGCTTTGCCATCCTATTGCCAAGGTAGAATAAAGATGTCAGTTATCAATGCGGCAGGGCAATTTGAAAGAGAAAAGCCTCCCTGAGTCTGCAGAATGCTTCTGCACAGTTGCACCATTATTGCAGCCAAGTTTCTTGGAAGTTCAACTACTGATACTATGTTATGAATTGAGATATCCATGGTGAACGGTGCAAATTTCCAGTGCGATAATGGTGCAGTCTAACAGTTACAGTCTATCTGGCATTGAGTAAATTCCAGCATTTAAAACAATCCTGTACTAATTGCTCTCCACTGATTTTGGCTGCTTTCTGCTTTTACCATGTTACAGAAGAACTAAAGGCTCCCTTGGAAGAATATGTCCACAAGCGCTACCCTGGTCTGGTAAAGGTGGTGAGGAATGAAAAGCGTGAAGGCCTGATACGAGCCCGAGTCCAGGGATGGAAAGCTGCAACAGCATTAATCACAGGCTTCTTTGATGCCCATGTGGAGTTTAGCGCAGGGTGGTAAGTAGATGTCCAAACAACAGTGAGCACTACAGACTTTTCATGAAATAACATCACTCTTCAGTTACATGGAATTCAGATATTCCTTTTAAAATGAACACCTTCCCAACCTTCATAAGGGCGCATGGCCGAATTAGAAAGATAAATAAAAGCCTGAGGGTTTTCCATGGCTTTACTTGTTAGTATCAGCTCTTCCTTGCAATGAGGGAGCTATTTGTTACAATAACAAACTATTGTTAATGGTTGTGAGTCATATTTGGACCGTGAAGATCTAGAAATTACTGATTCAGAACAACCCAATATGAGCTGGAGTCTAGGGACATTATACCACATAGAAAGTGTATGGCTTCAATAGTGGACCACAAACCCAGGTAATGATAGATACTTTCTAAGAACCTTACTCTATCCCACCTAGACTATAATGTCCATGTCTTATTGGGTCACAGAGTAAAACATCCCGACATTGAAGAGAGCCCCAAAAAAAACAACACAAAGCTGAATAAATAGGATTGGTGCATAGCTGAGGCTGGAAAAGTCTAAGGCAAGGAATGTTTGGGAAATAAGAGACAATTTATAGGTGCCATCACCAAGATATTCAAATCCTCAAAAGCCATTGGCAAACTGCATTCCAGAAAAATGCTCAAAATTAACACTAACCCTAAGGAAGGGATAGGAATCCAAACTTAAGTAAGGACAAGTGAATATATAATTAATATTTAACTTCTCACTGCTGTATTATATATGAGAAAGTAGTGAAAGTAGTAGAGAACATTTTGAACTTTAAAAAGCTGATGGATAAATTTTGGCAAACTGTTGAGAGGAACAGAGTGGAACGTGAAGATTGACCATTGGGTTCAGTTTGATGGATGGAAATGGCTGTTTCTGACCTAGTGTGTTAAAGTTTAAAGTTTATTTATTAGTGTCACAAGTATGCTTACAATAACACTGCAATGACGTTACTGTGAAAATCCCCCAGTCGCTACAATCCGATGCCTTTTTGTATAGGGAGGGAGAATTTAGCATGGCCAATGCACCTAACCAGCCCATCTTTCAGACTGTGGGAGAAACCCGGAACACGCGGGCTATGAAAGTGCCCCATTGGAAGATGAGGTACTGTTCCTCCACTTTGTGTTGGGGTTCACTAGACCCTTCAGGGCAATTGCCTTAACCGTCTGTAGCTCTTCATAGAATCCCTACAGTGCAGAAGGAGCCATTCAGCCCATCGAGCCTGCACCGACCACAATCTCATTCAGCCCCTGTCCCCATAACTCTACCTATTAACCCTACTGAGCTCCTGACACTATCAACCTAACCATGCATATTTTCAGACTGTGGAAGGAAACCGGAGTACCCGGAGGAAACCCACACAAATATGAGGAGAATGTGCAAACTCCACACAAACAGTGACCTAAACTGGGAATCAAACCTGAGTCCCTGGCACTATGGAGCAGCAGTGCTAACCACTGTGTCACCGTGTGTGTGTGTGTGTGTGTGTGTGTGTGTGTGTGTGTGTGTGTGTGTGTGTGTGTGTGTGTGTGTGTGTGTGTGTGTGTGTGTGTATGAGCGCATGAATGCACGTGTCGGAGAAATTTTCCAGGTTTCCCGAAATTGACAAAAAGAGCACTTTCCCCCATATTTGTGGGGGGGAGACAGGGCAGGCCAGATGTATCATTCATGGTAGGGAGGAGGGCTGATCATTGTCTGGTGGGGTGGAGGAGAGGGCTGATCGTTGTCTGGTGGTGGGGAAGGGAGGAGATGGGTCAGGTGCCCCTCTGGAGGGGAGGGGGAGTGAGGCCAGACCATCCTCTGGAAAGGGGGGGGGGAAGTGAGGCCAGATTGTTGTCGGGGGAGTGAGCCAGATGTCTGGGGGCTGGGAGGTGGGTAAGATGCATCTCGGGGGGAGGGCAGATGGATCTCTGTTGGGAAGGCAGATGGATCGCTGGTGGGGGGAGCAGGGGGGTCCACTGCCACTCTGTGGGCGATTGGTGGGGGGAGGAGTAGGGCAGGGGTGACAGTTGGTCTGGGTAGTTGGTGGGGACGGGTGGACTTGTCAGGGAGAGAGAGCAACAAGGGAGCAACCACGAAAGAGGAATGTGTGTAGGAACTTGCACTTGGACTGAAAGGATCAAATGGTGCAGATTTGAAATGTTGTTGGAAGATTTGCCTAGCTTGCACTTGAGGGCAGATCTCCAGAGAAAACCCTCACCATGAAGTACAGTTCTGGGCTAGGAAAAAAAAAGAATGGAAGTAGATCCTTGAGAGCTAAAAATCACCCCTCTCCCTGCCCCCCCCACCCACCCCCAACTACCCAGACTGACTGCCACTTCTGTCCCCTCCCCCCTCCACCGATCACCCACAGAGTGGCAGCGAACCCCCCTGCCGTCCCCACTAGAGATCTATCTGCCTCCTCCCCAACAGAGATCCACCTGCCCCCTCCCGGCTCAGAAGCGATCTGACACAAGCACGCCTTTTCCAATTGTTTTCTAACTGCGCATGCGCAGTTCAGAGCTCCGATCGTTCCGGTAGTGCTAAGCCCTGTCCACAGCGCGAATCAGACCAGAGCTGGCAAAAAAGTGTATGAGCGCGCTGCAAAGAGGATTCCTGGCTTGGATCTGTATTACGCCCGGATCCGGCCCTTAGACTCCAAATGGTAAAATTGGGCCCTGAGAGTGCATAGTAGTGCCAATGGTGCATCTTCTGATTTTTCTTGATTTTCCACTTCGTTTCAAATGGGGTTGCCTTTAGATATTCCTAATAATAAAATAAAGACTTGCATCCATATATCACTTTTCCAAGCCATCCAATGTTTCAAAGTACTTTACAGCCAATTTGAAGTACCTTTTTAAGTGCAGTCACTGTTGTAAAGTAGGAAAGTGGGAGAAATTTAATTTTTTCATGAACGTATTTCATTGCACTCAACTGAAAGAGCATAATATAAATGGGGATAGTAAGTGTGAAAATCGCTAAGTTTCTCAGTATGTTGCACAACTGCTCCAAACTCAGTAACCCTGGAATTCCACAAGGGGTTTTATTATGGCCTTGACTCCCATGACTCCAGACAGTATTCAGTGGAAGTTGCTAAGCCACTAGCCAGTAATGATCATGTAAACTCCTGCAAATAGCAAAGTGATAATGCCCAGATAATCTATTGTTACAATGTTGATCGAAAGGTAAATATTGTCCAGGAGACCAAGGAAAACCCTTGGCTTTTCGTCAGAATACTGCCACTTGAGAGAGCAGATGGGGCCTTGGTTTAACATCTCATCCAAAAAAATGGCACCTCAGAATGCACAGCCCTCCCTCAGTACTGCGCTGGAGAGTCAACTTTGACTTTTGTACTCAAGTCCTGGAGTGGGTCTTGCCCAGAATCTTGGAACCCAGAGGCAAGAATGCTACCAGCTGAGACATGGTGAACACTCCAGGTGATCAGTTTCAATATTTACCAGTTATTGGGAGCAAAGTTAAATGTCTATAGTTATCTAAATTTGTTATTTTGCTTTTATAAAAAAGTTTTTTTCCGGTCTGGTGGAAATGTATTTGCCAATTCCTTGTGACATCAACCAACACTTAATAAATTTTCACCCTTATCTCATTTTGCATCTTTTGATATTGACTGTTCCGAGTTAGACAGCCCTTTGAGACTGCCTAAGACGTTGTGAGCGAATGGTATCAGTGTAACCTGCGTTTGTTAGCTTCCTATTGGTGTATTCACTAAACGAAGATTTCCCAGAATAATTACTTTATGTCCGAAATAACCAATTGATTCATCAGAACCTAGAAATACCATACTGACCAGTTAACAAGGGTGAACTGACTCCTCTCTGTTCCACTCCTGAGCTGCTTATAACAGAGTTTGATGTTCAAAAAGGCAATGTTGCTCATCAAATATATATTTAACTGTATATGTAGTTTGGTACAAGAAATACGCCAACCAGGTTCTTTAAGTTAGCAAGTCAAGAGTTATTTTTATTGCTGAAATATAATTGGGTAGAGATGGAGAAATTATTAAAAGTTTTGAAATGTACAAATATGTCCAGCTACCCACGAATGCAAAAACAGCACACACAATGCAGCACACCACATCAAACCCCCACGTCCGTGACACCACCACTCCCCATTCCAAGCATGCTAAAAAAAACTCTGCAGAGTAAAAACTTGACCAAGTAATAAGTCAGAAAATAAATATTAACGGATTGTCTAGGGGCACATTTACAGCTGAAGGGTCCCTTTCCACAGTGAAGCTGTTAGTCTGCAATCGTGGTTGATTGATTAGGAACTTTCTTTTAAGAATTCTCAGCTTGTAGCAGTGAGACCTTCTGATGAGTTTCTCAAAACAGCTTTGATGAGAGAAGTTTCAGAACAAAGAGAGGTGGAGCAAGGCTATTGCTCCTGTAACAGGATTAAATCCAACACCATTTTTACATTGAGGAGCTGGATCAGATGATCATTCTTCCTGAGTGCTCCGTCGACTCAGGGCGGGGTTCTCCGGCCATGCTTGCCTCAAGACCGGAAAATCCCACCCAAGGTCAATGGACTTTTTCCCCATGGTCTTGTTTTGCCCATTACAATTCCCATGGGGAGGCAGGATGGGAAAATTCCGCCCCCAGTGTCCCCATAAAAAATAGCTTGTGTTCTTCACAAATGCAACATAGTAACTGCTGACAGCTGATGTCCATTGCTCTGCAAAAGTGTCTGTTTCAAAATCATTCAACACGTGCGCATGTCCAGCTAAGGAATTTATAACGTAAAATATAAACATTCATTTGTTAGTACAGATCTTGGGTATTGCTGAAAAAAAACATGTTTTTGAATTTTTTCATCTGGCATTCATCATAACAGATTCCCATGAATTGTAATAGGAACAGCAATTTACACTGCATGAGGGTGGTTGATGAGTGGACTCTGATTGGTAGAGGCATTGCCATGGAGAATGCAGCAGGGAACAGTTAACTGCCAAGCTTTTGATCTGCCTGGTTTGAATTTATACAGAACATGTCAGTACAAGATGAAAAGCTTCATCAGTATGTCTCTTTATTTCAACAATACTCAAGTGAAGTATTAAATGTCCACCTGATGAAATTTTAAATACATATTTTATATAATATGTTAGAGTCATATATTGAAGCATAAGAGCAGCAGAAAATGTGGCAAGCTCAGTATGAATGCACCAAGCAAAAATTAGACTAGATCTGGGGCAAGATTCTCCAGCCTCCGAGGTGTGTTTCCCACCGGTGGGAGGTGGCGCGTTGTTTGCTAGCAGGGGATTCCGGCCCCTGACTTTGATGGTGTGAAGTGGATGAGAACGGTTCATGTTTACATCTCTCCTACTTTTTGTTCCTACCAATTCTATGAACAGTGATTTTTTTTTCCCTTTATTCATGTCCACTGCACTGCATTGTTGCAGTGAATCAAAAGAATTTCTACCTGCAAGTGTTCAGTGATAAATGTTTAGCACAATCTGGCAGTTAGAGCAAAAAAAGTCGATTAATATCAATCAGAACCCATTTACATCAAGTGTCTTGTCATGCTTGTGCGCGATATTTGAAAGATTGGCTGTACTTAATTTCACAACCCCATGTTTGGTTCATAACTCTGTGAGTTTCCCATCTTCATAATTTACTTTAAAAATGAGCTTCCATCATCTTTTCAGATGTAGCTTTTTAGATCCTGACAACTTTTAGTGAAAAAGAACTCTACTTATCTTCACTCTAGATCTTCTACTGTTTATTTTAAATCCATGACTTATGTGTGACATGAGTCTCTGTATGTGGAACAAATAACATTGCCTTGCTGAACCACATAGCTATTTACTATCTGACTAGCAGCCTCTCAGACAAGGAGCTCTACAGAAGAGCCCCTCTCCTCCCCCAACTACACAGCATCTGCTGGAAATTCTGTACTATCACCTACAAGACTGATCCATCTTTGCATGCCTGTCTCATCATGTAAATCCAACACCACCAGAATAGTGAATTATCCAGCATCTGTTTTCAACCCAGTGATCTCTGTGAAGGAATACCTCATTTGACTTTGATTCTGGACTCCAAAACCCCCATGAGACAACATTTATTTTCTCTTTAATGTTCCTTTGCTGTATTTTTTTAATTTTCTCCGCTCACATCTGTACTACCTGAATGTGAGGGTGGGCATTGCAAAACATTTTTTTTTTGTGATTTGAGCATGTAAAAATAGATTTGCTGTGAGGATATTATTAAAAAAATGTTTTCCACCAAAACTGAGGGGTTGGGAAATACGACATTGCTTCTATAGAGGGAAATAAGTCAAAACACCTTGCTGTTCACAAATGGGTTTTGGGAGGAGAAATTAGTGGTGCTTACATTAACTTCCCTTGTCCAGGATACATATTAAACAAATGACCATTGCTGAACTTAGTTATCTGTCCAAAAGGAATACATGCTTGGTTACTGAAATAAGCATAGGTAGAATTGGAGAGGCATTAATCACAATCTTTCAATCTTCATTGGATATCGGATCAGTGCTATAGAGCTGGAGGGTTGCTAATGTCAGACTACTATTCAAGGAAGAGGAGAGGGATAAACAAAGAAATCAGTCACACAAACATTGATGGGTATGTTCTTGAAAACTGTAATCAGAGATAAAATAAGCTTTCATTTGGAAAGGAATGGGTTAATCCAGAAGAGACAATGGCAAATCATGTGTCGATTCTTTGGTAAAGTCACGGGGCAGGTTGATTAGGGTCGAGCAGCAGATGTATATGTGGACTTTCAGAAGGCCTTCACCAAAGTGATGAAGGAACAGCACTGCTTCTTCCCTCTCCCCAACACACTATCCCTCCCTCTCCCTGACACAGTATCCCTCCCTCTCCCCCCACACACTATTGATTCTTCTTCCTCCTTGCACTATCCATCCCCCTCCCCTCACACACTACTGCTTTCTCTCTCTCCACACGCTATCGCTCCCTCTCCCCCACACGCTATCGCTCCCTCTCCCCCACACGCTATCGCTCCCTCTCCCCCACACGCTATCGCTCCCTCTCCCCCACACGCTATCGCTCCCTCTCCCCCACACGCCATCGCTCCCTCTCCCCCACACGCCATCGCTCCCTCTCCCCCACACGCCATCGCTCCCTCTCCCCCACACGCCATCGCTCCCTCTCCCCCACACGCCATCGCTCCCTCTCCCCCACACGCCATCGCTCCCTCTCCCCCACACGCCATCGCTCCCTCTCCCCCACACGCCATCGCTCCCTCTCCCCCACACGCTATCGCTCCCTCTCCCCCACACGCTATCGCTCCCTCTCCCCCACACGCTATCGCTCCCTCTCCCCCACACGCCATCGCTCCCTCTCCCCCACACGCCATCGCTCCCTCTCCCCCACACGCCATCGCTCCCTCTCCCCCACACGCTATCGCTCCCTCTCCCCCACACGCTATCGCTTCCTCATTCCAAATAAACCTGTTGGACTTTAACCTGATGTTGTGAGACTTCTTGAAGTGAAACAGAGATCGATTAAGATGAAGGAAGCTGATGGAATTAAGTGGCATTATTGATATGAAACAGGCTAAGTGACAGGAAACAGAAGGATTGATGTGTTTTCGATCCGGAGGTGATCTGCAGTATTGTTCACCTAGCGTCAGTTTTGAGTCCATTACTCTTTTAAATTTTTATAAACCACCTGGTCTCAGGTATAGGGAGCAGCAATATAAAGTTTGTGGATGGACACAAAATAGTTGATTGTGATCAGGATAGTTATAGACAGCAGGATGACATAGACAGGATGGTGAAAGAGACAGAAGAATGACAGATGGAGTTCAGTAGATGAGTGTGAAGTGATTGCCTCTGGGATCACTGAAATGGAAAGACTGCATACTATAAATGGGATGATTTTAAAAAGTGTAGATTAGCAGAGAAATGTTGCCATCCATATACACAAATTCTTAAAGGCAGTGAGACCAATTGACAAAATAGTTAAGAGGCACATTTGTGAATTGGGTGAAATAAACACAAAGAGAAATTGTTAGAATTCCTATAGTGCAGAAAGTAGCCATTTGGCCCATCGAGTCTGCACTGACCATAATACTACCCATGCCCTATCCCCGACATATTCAACCTGCTAGTCCTCCGAAACGAAGGGGCAATTTATCATGGCCAATCAACCTAGCTTGCACATCTTTGGAGTGTGGGAGAAAACTGGAGCACCCGGAGGAAACCCATGCAGACACGGGGAGAATGTGCAAACTCCTCACAGACAGTGACCCGAGGCCAGAATTGAACTCGGATACCTGGTGCTGTGAGGCAGCTGTGCTAACTACTGTTCCACCTGTGTCGCTGTGCCATTAAATCTTTATGAAATGTTGGTATGTTCTCACCTGGAGTATTGTGGACCATTCTGCACATCATTTTTCAGAAAAAATATAAAGTGCTTATAAAGGATACAGAGGAAGGTCATCAGAATGTCATCAGAATGTTATCAGTGATGAGGGACTTCAGTTATGAAGAGAGGTTGGAAGAATATTGGATGATTCTCCCTGGGTCAGAAAAGGTGACCTAATGAAAGGTTATCAAAATAATGAGAAGTTTTGATCGAACACCGCTCACTTTCTCTCTCTCTCCCCCACACCTATCCCTTCCTCTTCCCCACATACTATCCCTCCCCCCCACATACTATTGCTCTCTCTCTCTCCTTGCACTATCTATCCCTCTCTCCTCACACACTATCGCTCTTTCTCTCTCCCCACAAGCTATACATCCCTCTCCCCCACATACTATCGCACCCTCTTCCCCTACACACTATCTGTCCCTCTTCCCCACAGACTATTGCTCCCTCCCCCACACACACTGTCGCTCCCTCTCCCCCCTTACACTATCCATCCCTCTCTCCCCACATACTGTCGCAGCACTAGGGCAGCACAGTGGTTAGCACTGCTGCTTCGCAGCTCCAGGGACCTGGGTTCGAATCTCAGTTTGGGTCACTGTCTGTGTGGAGTTTGCACATTCCCCCTGTGTCTGCGTGGGTTTCCTCCGGGTGCTCCGGTTTCCTCCGACAGTCCAAAGATGTGTGGGCTAGGTCGATTGGCCATCCTAAATTACCCCTTAGTGTCCTGGGAGGCATAGGTGAGCGGGATTAGTTGGTAAATATGTCAAGATATGGGGATAACGCCTGGGTGGGATTGTGGTTGGTGCAAACTCAATGGGCTGAATGGCTTCTTTCTGCACTGTAGGATTCTATCACTCTATGACCATGGCTTCCTCTCCCCAACACACTATCGCTCCCTCTCCCCACAAACAATACTACTCCCACTCCCCTCACACGCTATCCCTCCCTCTCCTCCCAGACACTATTGCTTCCTCTTCCCCATACACTATTGCTCCCTCCTCCACACACTATAATTCCCTCTCCCTCCTCACACTATCCATACCTCTGTCCCCACATGCTATCCATCCCTCTACCCCCACTCACTATCCCTCCCTCAACCCCCACACACTATCCCTCCCTCTCCCTCCTCCCACAGTCCAAAGATGTATGGGATAGGTTGATTGGTTATTCTAAATTGCACCTTAGTGTCCCGGGATCAGTAGGTAAATATGTAGGGATATGGGGATATACCTGGTTGGGATTGTGGTTGATGCAGACTCAATGGGCTGAATGGCCTTTTTCTGCACTGTAGGATTCTATCACTCTATGACTATGGCTTCCTCTCCCCCACACACTATTGCTCCCCCTCCCCCTCACATGCTATATATCCCTCCCCCCACACACTTTGTATATGGGATTTAATGGGATTGAGGGTTATAGATAGGCCTGGTAGGTAGGGATATGATTGGCGCAACTTGTGGGCCGAAGGGCCTGTTTGTGCTGTAGTGTTCTATGTTCTACTATTGCTCCCTCTCCCCTCGCACACTATCGTTCCCACTCCCCCCACACACTATCGCTCCCTCTCCCCCTCACATTATCACTCCCTTTCTCCCACACACTATCGTTCCCTCCCCTCCACACACAATATCACTCCCTCTCCCCCTCAGACCATCACTCTCTCTCCCCCACACATAATCGCACCCTCTCCCTCCACCCAATATTGCTCCCTCTCTCCCCACACATAATCACACCCTCTCCGTCCACATAATCGCACCCTCTCCCTCCACACAATATTGCTCCCTCTTCCCCACACGGTCTCGTTCCCTCCCCCACCCCACAAACTATCGCTCCCCCTCTCCCACACACCATCCCTCCCTTTCTCCCATGCACTGTCACTCCCTCTCCCCCTCAGATATCCTTTGCTCTCCCCCATATACTATCACTCCCATTCCCCCTCACACTATCCCTCCCTCTCCTCCACACATTATTGCTGTCTCCTCCCAACACACAATCGCTCTCTCTCTCCCTCACGCTGTTGCTCCCTCTTCCCGTCAGATTATCCCTTCCTTTCCTCCCCTCACTGTTGTTCCCTCTCTCTGTGACTATCCCTCTCTCCCCCCTCAGACTATTGCTCCCTGTCCCCCACACACTATTGCTCCCTTTCCCCCTCAGACTAACCCTCTCTTTGCCCCACACATTATCCCCCCCTCCCTCTCAGACTATTGCTCCCTCCCTCTCAGACTATCACTGCCTCTCCCCCACACACTATCCCTCTTTTTCCCTCACACACTATCCCTCCCTCTCTTCCACACGCTATCCCTCCCTCTCTTCCACACGCTATCCCTCCCTCTCTTCCACACGCTATCCCTCCCTCTCTTCCACACGCTATCCCTCCCTCTCTTCCACACGCTATCCCTCCCTCTCTTCCACACGCTATCCCTCCCTCTCTTCCACACGCTATCCCTCCCTCTCTTCCACACGCTATCCCTCCCTCTCTTCCACACGCTATCCCTCCCTCTCTTCCACACGCTATCCCTCCCTCTCTTCCACACGCTATCCCTCCCTCTCTTCCACACGCTATCCCTCCCTCTCTTCCACACGCTATCCCTCCCTCTCTTCCACACGCTATCCCTCCCTCTCTTCCACACGCTATCCCTCCCTCTCTTCCACACGCTATCCCTCCCTCTCCCTCTACACATTATCACACCCTCCCTCCCCCTTTCACACTATCCTTCCTTCTCCCTCTCACATTATCTCTTCCGCTCACACTATCCCTCTCTCTCCCCTCACACACAGTCTGTGATCACTCACAGGCCTTGTTCTCTGGCCCTTGGCTCGCCTGGTCCTATTCCTTGGCACCCCAACCCTAAGCTCCCTTATCTTTGGCTTCCTGATCTCACTGCTGCTTATCTATAACAGTAACTGGGATATTAAGAACCATCCCTAGTCTTGTTTCGGCTATGTTTTTGTTAATGCAACCACGTCATAATCCCTTGTGGCAGTTTGGCCCGCAGCTCATCAATCTTATTAGTTACACTATGAACATTGATGTGGATACAGTTTAATATCTCCTTTGTCACTTTTGCTATTTTCCTCAGTCTGGCTTCTGCAAACTTTGAGATGTTTCTAATTTTATCTCTTTGTCCTCTGATCATATTCCTGCTTGTTTCTACCATTTTTGAGCAGCCTCCCCCCCACCCCTCGCTAGATTAATTTAAACCATCCCCAGCAATAACCTAGTTATGGCCTTCAATTTCAAATTTCCCCAGGTGGGAAAATTTTTCCATGTCTGTCAACCCTTTTATTAACTTAAAGGATGTCGTTCAGGTTACTCTACTTTCTCCTTTCTTAAGAAAAAAACTCCAAGCTGCCCATCCTTCCCTGATAAATGGATTCTGTCAGATTCTGCCTGTGAATCTTTTGTCTGATGCCTCAATACTCTTTTCATAATATAGAGACCATACTCCCTACATTACCCTGAGTGAGGTCGAAACAAAGTTCAGTGTCATTCTGAGATAATCTTCCTGCTTTTCAATCCTATTCTTCTGGAAGTGAACTACAATGGTTGTTTTGCCCCTTGTTGTGGCCTGATTCATCTGTGTCATTACTTTTGAGCAAGTGTCCCCCACATCCTTAGAAGTCATCAGAGGATGACCTTCCCTGGGTCTGTTTCAAGAAATTAAGGGTTGATGTCCAAAAGCTGACATTTCACAAGTGGCTGTGTAGTCATTAAATCCTAGCAATTATGTGTCAACTTGGCAGTATTTGCCCTTGTGATACAGAACTGACTGCATCAGGAATTTGGCCGCAAGAACATGTTCAACGTTCAAGATTTTCCATTCATTACAACTTTCAAATTACCCTGTATAATTTGGTTGTAATTGTAGAACTAGTCTTCAAATAGCAGGAGAAACTTAGAGTAATATTAGTTTCATGGTCAGATTTTCATTTTTAATACCTGGTTGTAAAAGATAGATGGATAGAAACACTAATTGCCTCTATGGACTATAGCTGTACACAATATTCTGAAAAGCTTATGCCAGTTTTGTGATGAGCATGGCTATTCCATGAAGAATGCTTGGAACATGAGGAAGCAAATCTGCCCCTAGTAGTATATGTTAGACAAAGCCTACCTATAGCGGTTGGATAAAAGGGATATTTATTGGCATTTTCTCTCTTGACGTAACTCCTGTGGTTTTTATAATAGTTACTGTAGCATAGTGGTGAAATTACTAGCTGCGTAAACCAGCAACTTTCAATCCCACTATGGCAGTTTGTGAATTTGAACATAGTAACTAAGTAAATCCACTATAGAAATCTAATATCAGACATAGTACCGTAAGCCATCAGCAGCAGATTTGCAGTGCACCACCATATCTAACCTAATGGCCTGAAAATGAAATGCCAACTTTGTGAAGCTACAAACCAAGACTATGTGCAAGCTTAAGACATGAAGCAGTACGCTGTAAGTCAGGACTAAGCAATTCCACAATCAATTTATCAGATCAAGGCTCTTCAGCCCAATCGCATGCAGTCATGAAAAATGGTGGCTAATTAAATAACTCATGGGAGAAGAAGTTATTAACATATCCATCTCAAAAACACTGGAACCCATTGCAGATGCAAAAGACAAGTTGAAGCATTTGCAGCCATCTTGCAGAGGTATTGATATGACCCATTTCAGTGCCTCCTGACGTTTCTAACATCACAGATGACAATCATCAGCCAACTGGATCCCCTCACTGTGATATCAAGGAGCAGTTGAGTACAGCAAAAGCAATAACCCTCATAATGTATCATATTACATTGTTGATGACTTACATACCAGAACCCTGTTGCACCTCTAACTAAGCTGTTCTGGTCCAGCTATATAAAATACTGACACATTGCATCTATCTGACTAAGTGGAAAATTATCCAGTTATGCCCTGTTCAAGAGAGCAGGACAAATGCAGTCTGACCAATTATCCCCATCAGCATACTCTCAATCATCAACAAAGTTATAGAACAGGTCACTATCGGTGTTATCCAGTGAACTTACTCAACAATAACCCACTCATTTTGGGTTCCACTTTGATCATTTACCTCTGGAGCTAATTTTAAACATAACCCAAACAAAGACAAAAAGGCTGGAATTCTCCGGCAGGAACTGAGTCCACTGATGGCGCACCCTGCCATGGGTTTCCTGGCGGTGTGGGGTGTAGTTAATTGGAAATTCCATTGACAGCAGTGGGACCAGAAGCTCCTGCCACCTGAGAACTGCACACCACCTCCAACCTTGAGAAAAACATGGCGGGGTGACCAGAGAATCCCCTCAAGATCCAAAATTCAGACATTGAGATAAATTTGACTAAGTATGACACTAAGAAATCCAATAAAATTGAAGCCAGTGGGAATAAAAGGGTAAACTTTCCACTGCTTGGAGTCATACCTAGCACAAACGAAGGTTGGAGAGTGATCTCATCAGAGAGGACATCACTGCAGGAGTTCCTCAGTGCAGTATCCTCGCTCCAACCACTTTTGGCTGCTTCAGCAATGTTCTTTACTCTGCCGAGAGGTCAGAATTGCAGATGTTGTCTGATGCTTACACCATGTTTAATTCCATTGGCAATTGCTTCTTAATGAAGTATGAAGCGGAGGTGCTGGCATTGGACTGAAGTGGTGTGTGTCAATATACACCAAAACCTGGATAAAATCCAGGTTTGGGCTGATAAGTGGCAAGCATTATTCACTCGACAAATGTACCAGTAACACTTGAGAAGCTCGACACTAACCAGCACAAAGCAATCCTCTTGACTGTCAATGCATCCAACAACTTAAACTTTCACTCACCCCAATAGTGGTGTAATGTGGCTGTAGTGCTACTTATATGGTGCATTGCAGCAACTTTCAAATCTTCTTTGGCAGAAGCTTCCAAACCCTGAATCTGAAACCCATCATTTGCCTAGACAATGAGAGTAGTATGTGCTTGAGAATACCACCAGCTGCAAATTCCCCTTCAGGTGACACTCATCCTGACTTGGAAATATATCATTACTGAGTCAAAATCCTGGAACACCTTCCATAACAGCACCACGGGAGCAATAGAGCAGTTCAAAAAGGTAGCTTACCATCATCTTCTCAGGCACAATATTCTCTTCCACTTCCTTCTGTTGAGAAAAAGATACAAAAGCTTGAGGTCATGGACCAACAGATTCAAGGACAGCTTCTTCCCTGCTGCTGTCAAAATTTTGAATGGACCAACCTTGCATTAAACTGATCTTTCTCTACACCCTAGCTATGTCTGTAACAGTACACCCTGCACCCTCTCCTTTCCTTCGCTGTGAACAGTATGCTTTATCAATATAGTGCACAAGAAACAATGCTTTTCATGTTAATGAATACATGTGACAAAAATAAAGCAAATCAAAATCAATAAGTGCGACCATATCAGCAACACCCACATCCCTAAGAAGATTTCAGTGCATTTTTAAAAATGAGGCTTGTTTCCAGCACAATGTGGGCAGTGAACAGAATGACTGCATCTTGACCACACATCACTAATGATTCAGCTGATGGAAAATGTCTTTATGGAGTCCAAAGCTCTTTTAGCTTTGAAGCATTCCATTGTGTTTTTAAATCCATGTGCCACAAGAAATTCAAATGTTATGTGGTTCAGAGCAGAAAGATGGAAAGATAATGCTGATAGTTTTGTCCAAACATGCTATAAAAAAAATTAGATTTCAGCATATTTTAATCTCTGTTCCATTATTTATTGGTTCTAATTACTGGAAGAGTAATGAATACACAAGAGAAATGAACATTTTTGAGAGCATCAGTGAAAGTTGCAGTCTGAGCCTCTTAGAGATAAAACTAATTGCATTTATCCTTTAATATTGCAAAGCATTTCAATCCACTTTACGGTTGGGATGGGACGGAAGTCATCCTTTGGGCTTTGCACTAAGTAGTGGTGTACTTGTGAATCGCAAGCGACACTACTTGTTCAAGTAGTTAATCTGTAACCATCTGCACAAGATTATCCCCAGTAGCAGTTGTGATGCCTTTATTTTAATGTAATCCATTGTGCATCATTACTAGGCCATGAAGAGAAGTACAAGATTGGCTTTAGAATGGCAACTTTAGACAACGGCCCAAACTTACAGCATTTCTGTTCAGTCTGTGTACCAGCTGAGCATGGGAACTATGAGAGCTATAATTGAATTAACCACAGGCATAGCTTAGATGCTTTGATAAACCTAAGGGCACCCTACAATATAAGCCAGCCATTGTTTAATGCATGTTGAACAATATGATAGATAGGTTCTTGATTGGTACAGGGATCAAAGATTATGGGGAAAAAGCGGGAAAATGGAGTTGAGAAACTTATCAGCCTTGATTGAATAGCAGAGCAGACTAGATGAGCTGAATGGCCTAACTCTGCTCCTATATCTTATGGTCTTAACATTGTCACACAATAAACAACTAACATGGGCCAGCCAGTAAATGTGTGAACAACTCTCAAAAAGCAATGTATGGGATCGGGAAGAGTTTGAAAATGTCGCTGGTGTACCACTTTGTCAACTGCTAGAACCATTCTACAGTTTCTTAGAATTAGTCCAGTTGTTCAATGCATGAAAAGTCTTCTGACATCTTCACATGTCCAAAGCAAATGTTGTATATCCTGTCACGTGCTGAACACCACAATGAAAACATTGTCTGACTACGTTCCTACCTATGTGCTAAACGATGTAATACTCTAAATGTGATCACTATATTTTTAAAAATTCATTTACCGGATGTGGGTGTCACTGGCTAGGCTAGCATTTATTTGCCCATCCCTGGTTGCCCTTGAGAAAGTGGTAATGAGCTGCCTTCTTAATCACTGCAGTCCCTGAGATGTAGATACATGCATAGTGCTGTTAGGGAGGGAGTTCCAGGAATTTGACACTGTGACAGTGAAGGAATAGTGATGTGTTTCCAAGTCAGGATGATGAGTGACTTGGGAAGAGAACTTCCAGGTGATGTGTTCCTAGGTATCTGCTGCCCTTGTCCTTCTAGTGGGTGTGAGTTTGGAAAGTGCTGCCTAAGGAACCTTGATGAGTTCCTAGTGCAAGTGGTGCATCTTGCAGATGGTACACACTGTTTGTTGGTGATGGAGGGATTGAATGTTCGTGTAAGGGATAGCAACCAAGCCGGCTGCTTTGTTCTGGATAGTGTCAAGCTTCTTCAGTATTGTTAGAGTTGCACCCATTCAAGCAAGTGGAGAATATTCCACCACATCCTGGTTTATGCCTAGCAGATGGTGGACAGGTCTTGGGAATCAGGAAGTGAATTCCTCACCACAGGATTCCTTGTTTCTGACCTGCTCAGGTAACCAAAGTATTTAAATGGCTATCAAGTTCAGTTTTTGGTCAATGGCAACCCCAAGGATGTTGTTAGTGGGGGATCCAGTGACAATGATACCACTGACTGTCAAGGAAGTGGTGATTAGATTCGTAGGTTATTTCTTGTTGGAGATAGTGATTGCCTGGCACTTCTGAGGCATCAATGTTACTTGCCACTTGTCAGTTCATGCCTGGATCTTGTCCAGGGTCTTGCTGCATTTGGACATGGATTGCTTCAGAATAAAAAGAACAAAGAACAAGTGTAAAGAAAATTACAGCACAGGAACAGGCCCTTTGGTCGTTCAACCATGCTGCCCGACTGAACTAAAACCCCCTAAACTTCCGGGGATCGTATCCCTCTATTCCCATCCTATTCATGTTTTTGTCAAGACGTCCCGTAAATGTCACTCTCATATCTGCTTCCACTACCCCCCCTTCCAGGCACCCACCACCCTCTGTGTAAAAAAACTTGCCTCGTACATCTCCTTTAAACCTTGCCCCTCACACCTTAAACCAGTGCCCCCTAGTAATTGACTCTTCCACCCTGGGGAAAAAAGCTTCTGACTATCCACTCTGTACATGGCCGTCATAATCTTGTTGACTTCTATCAGGTCACCTATCAACCTCTTTCATTCCAGTGAGAACAAACCAAGTTTCTCCAACCTCTCCAAACAGCTAATGCCCTCCATGCCAGGCAACAACCTAGCAAACCTTTTCTGTACCCTATCCAAAGACTCTACATCCTTCTGGTAGTGAGGCAATCAGAATTGAACACTATATTCCAAGTGCAGCCTAACTAAAGCTGTAACATGACTTGCCAATTTTAAAACTCAAGACACAGGCCGCAAGCATGCCGCATGCCTTCTTGACTACCTTCTCCGTTTGCGTTGCCACTTTCAGTAACCTGTGTACCTGTACACCCAGATCCCTCTGCCTATCAATACTGTAAAGGGTTCTGCCATTTATTGTATATTTCCTATCTGTATTAGATCTTCCAAAATGCATAACCTCACATTTGTCTGAATTAAACTTCATCTGCCATCTCTCCGCCCAAGTCTCCAACCGATCTATCTGTATCCTCTGATGGTCCTCATCGCTATCCGCAAATCCATTAACCTTTGTGTCATCAGCAAACTTACTAATCAAACCAGTTACACTTTCCTCCAAATCATTTATATATATTACAAACAACAAAGGTCCCAGCACTGATCCCTGAGGAACACCACTTGTCACAGTCCTCCATTCAGAAACACACCCTTCCACTGTTAACCTCTGTCTTCTCTGATGAAGCCAGTTCTGTATCCACCTTGCCAGCTCGCCTCTGATCCCAAGCGACTTCACTTTTTGCACCAGCCTGCCATGAGGGACCTTGTCAAAGGCCTTACTGAAGTCCATGAAGACAACATTCACTGCCCTAACCTCATCAATGATCTCCATCACTTCCTCGAAAGACTCAATCAAGTCAGTGAGGCACGACCTCCCCTTCACAAAACCATGTTGCCTCTCGCTAATATGTCCACTTATTTCCAATTGAGAATAAATCCTTTGTCAAAGAATCCTCTCCAACAATTCCCCTACCACTGATGTCAGGCTTACTGGCCTGCAATTACCTGGATTATTCTTGCTACCCTTCTTAAATAAAGGAACAACATAGGCTATTCTCCAATCCTCTGGGATCTTGCCTGTAGCCAGTGAAGATGCAAAGATTTCTCTCAAAGACCCAGCAATTTCCTCCCTTGCTTCTTTCAGTATTCTGGGGTATATCCCATCAGACCCTGGGGACTTGTCTACCTTAATGCTTCCCAAGAACCCCAATACCTCCTTTTTAATCTCAACATCACCCAAACTATCTACACTATCTTTTTCAGATTCATTATCCATCAAGTCCATCTCTTTGGTCAATCTGATGCAAAATACTCATTTAATATCTTGCTCATTTCCTCTGACTCCACACATGGATTCCCTCTCTTGTCCTTGAGTGGGCCAACCCTCTCCCTGGCTACCCCCCTTTATATATGTATAAAAAGCTTTGGGATTTTTCTTAATCCGGCCAGCCAATGATTTTTCATGACTGCTTTACCCTGCTTGCTTAAGTTTCTTTCTACTTTCCTTGTATTCTACACTTGCTTCATGTGTTCCCAGACTCCTAGCTTAGACAAATGCTTCCTTTTTCTCTTTGACTAGGTTCATAATATCTCTGTTTATCAAAGATTCCCAAAACTTGCCATACTTATCTTTCATCCTTACAGGAATATGCTGGTTCTGAACCCCTATTAGCTTACATTTGGAAACCTCCCACATGCCAGATGTGGATTTGTCCTCAAACATCTGCCCCCAATCTACATTCTTCAATTCCTGCCTAATATTGTTGTAATTAACCTTCCCCCGATTTAGCACCTTCACTTGAGGATGACACTTATCTTTATCTGTCAGTAACTTAAGGCTTACTGAATTGTGGTCACTGTTCCCGAACTGCTCCCCTACTGAAATGTCAACCACCTGGCCAGACTCATTCCACAATAACAGGTCCAGTGTGGCCCTTTCCCGAGTTGGACTATTTATGTCCTGCTTCAAGAAGCCCTTCTGGTTGTTCCTTACAAACTGTGCCCCATCCATGCCTCGAGCACTAAGTGAGTCCCAGTCAATATAGGGGAAGTTAAAATCTCCCACCACAACAACCCTGTTATTTTTACACCTTGTTAAAGTCCCCCTACAGATCTGTTCCTCTATCTCTCGCTGGCTCTTGGGCAGCCTAGAGTAAACCCCCAACATTGTGACTACATCCTTTCTATTCCTGAGCTCTACCCTTGTTGCTGTATGAGCCCTCCGAGGTGTCCTTCTGCAGTACAGCTGTGATTTTCTCCTTAAC
This sequence comes from Carcharhinus amblyrhynchos, assembly GCF_965287045.1. Taxonomy (NCBI): domain Eukaryota; kingdom Metazoa; phylum Chordata; class Chondrichthyes; order Carcharhiniformes; family Carcharhinidae; genus Carcharhinus; species Carcharhinus amblyrhynchos. Next base: position 30,344,156 of record NC_137346.1, read on the forward strand.
CAGTAGTGCAACTCCCCCACCCCTTTTACATCCCCCTCTATCCCGCCTGAATTATCTGTATCCTGGAATGTTAAGCTGTCCTTCCCTTAACCAAAACTCTGTAATAGCAACAACATCATAGTTCCAAGTACTAAGTTCATCTGTCTTACCTGTTGCACTTCTTGCATTGAAATAAATGCACTTCAGTCCACCAGACCCTCTGATCAAGAACCACACCCTGCCTGCACTTTTTCTGAGTCTTACTGGCTCTACTCTCTAGTTCCCCTCCTGTTAATTCAGTTTTGTTTTAGTTCCCATCCCCTACCAAACTAGTTTAAATCCTCCCATGTGACATGAGCAAACCTTCTGTCCAGAATATTCATGTCCTTTTAGTTTAGGTGTAACCCGTCCTCCTTGTACAGGTCCCACCTGCTCCGGAAGAGATCCCAATGGTCCAGATATCTGAAACCCTCCCTCCTATACCAGCTGTTTAGCCACGTGTTGAGCTGTACTATCTTCCTATTTCTAGCCTCACTGGCACGTGGCACAGGGAGTAATCCTGAAATGATAACCCTCGAGGTCTTGCTTTTTAACTTTCTACCTAACTCCCTAAACTGCTGCTGCAGGACCTCATCAAGTGTTGCTTGATATTGCTGTTAATGATACCTTGCATCACTTTATCTATGGTCAAGAGTAGATTGATGGGGTTGGATTTGTCCTGCTTCTTGTGTGCAGGACATACCTGAACAATTTTCCACATTGCTGGGTAGACGCCAGTGTTGTAACTGTACCGGAATGACTTAACTAGGGGCATGGCTAGTTCTGGAGCACAAGTCTGAGTATTACTGCTAGAATATTGTCAGAACCTATTCAGTGCCTTTAGGCATTGCTTAATATCATGTGGAGTAAATCCAGTTGATTGAAAACTGACATCTATGATGCTGGTGACCTCTAAAGATGGATCATCCACTCGGCACTTCTGGCTGAAGATTGTTGCTTCAGCCTTATCTTTTGCACTGATGTGCTGGGTTGCTCCATCACTGAGAATGGGGACGTTTATGGAACCTTCTTCTCTAGTGAGTTTAATTGCCCACTACCATTCACAATTAGGTGTAGCAGGACTGCGGAGCTTAGGTCAGATCTGTTGGTTTGTGGGATGGCTTTATTCTCTCTATCCTCCCCAATGATGTTGTGGGCATCTACATTGCTTGGTCTGCAGCAGTTTGCAAAAGTTGTTCTTTCACTTTCTCAAGTGTAATTAGAGATTCTCGATGAATGCTGGCCATGCCAGCAATGCCCACATCCTAAAATAGGTTCCTGCTTTCTTCTGTTGCCATCTTCCGCTCTGCTTTTGAACCAGCAGCTGTTCGCACACTCCCTTTTCCTGTGTAACACTCCATTCATTTTGTTTGTTCTCACTTCCAGAACTTCCCAGGGTGAGTGTAAGAGTTGGTGCTTTGCTAGAGATATAGTGGGAAATAGTGCAATCAGATATTACTTTGTCCTCCACTGCACCCCCCCCCCCCCCCATATCCATCTTGCATCAGTGCTTTATGGCACACAAGGAGAAAGGATAAGGAATATGAACTACAGTGCACCATGATAGCTACTCTTCAGATGTAACTGTAAACTTTCTGTTCTAATAAAGAAATTGGAAGTTTTAGAAAGAGAAGTTGAGTGCTGTATAATGAGGCCAGGCTTGCTGCCCCTTCATTGGTTGTTGAGTGGTGGCTCCACTGTTAGTACACCTTCCCAAGGGAGAATGGTGGCTGTGTTTTCCTCCTGCTGGGAGGCCCTCCGTTTTACCATGTACAATCTCCACCTGCAGACAAGTGGTGGTGGCTAAATTGGAATGACCAAGAGGATAAAAAGGGTGACTCAGTAATCAGTCCTCTATCAAGGTGGTAAAATGACCAGTAAGTCCAGTAGAGGTCAGGGCCTCTCAGGAGGAAAAGCAACTCGGGATGGAACAGGAGACCAAGTTAATGAAGCCTGCTGAATGGAAGGTCAGCCAAGAGAGGATTGGAATAGTGGGAACAAAAGTATTGGTGAGGGTTCCATGAATAGATGAGCTGAAGCGATGATGGGGATGGACAATATTAAGGAGTTTGAGGTAGACAGTAAATAGTAAACAGTTGAAATAGCTTTCCTCTATTGACCATATCTGTTCTCCTTAATACCTTGAAAACATCAAACAAATCATTCCCTAGCCTCATAAATTCCAGAAAATACAATTCTATCTTGTGTAATCTCTTCTTGTAATTTAATTCTTGAAATCCACCTATCATCCTGGTAAACCTGCTGCATGTCCTCCCATATATTTCTAATATGTAGTGCATGGTACTGGGGTATTATCCATGCAAGTCTTTCTTGATGTGGAATCTGACTTTGTGATGGTGTTGCTGAGTGACAACATGCAGGTGAGGAAAAGGAGGGGACCAAGGATAGATCTTTGTGAGAATCCAAGGGTAAGCAGACTGGATTGGGAAGTATTGTATCTCATGACGTCCCTCACATTGATAAACTAATCAAAATGGCAAAAAAAAGTTTGCAGAAACATTGAAGATCATGGGCGGAATTTACTCTAAGGGCCCTATTTTACCATTTTGATTCTACGTGCTGAGCGGACTTCAAACTGAGAGCGTTTCAGATCTGGCTTTCAGACCTGTTCTGAGCCGCCCCCATATGCAATTTGCCTGAAAAAATATCAGTGGGTCTGAATTCCGCTGCACAAGCCTCTGGGCGGGGCTTACCGCATCCAAAACCTGCAGCTCCCATCGGTCCCTCCAACTGCGCACGCACAGAAAGAGAATGATAGAATGCTGCTCCCCTGCGGCATCCCTGCTGTACCAGATAATACCTCCCTCCTACAGCCCCCACAGACATTGCCTCACCCCCCACAACATCATTGACCCTCTTACCCCCCCCGCCACCCAGACCAATCGCCAGCCCCTTCCTCCTTTCTCCCCACTGATCACAGGCAGAGTGGCAGTAGACCCCGCTCACCACCCCCCCCGCCCCCCTCCACTGTCTCAGGCAGACTGGCTACGGACCCCACTTGCCCCCCTCTGATCTCAGGGTGGCCGCAGACCCCGCTCCTCCCCCCCACTGATCTCAGGCAGATGAGCAACAGATGTCGCTCCTCCTCCCCCCACTGATCTCAGGCAGGGTCGCAGCGGACTTCCCCCTTTTCCCCCTCTACTGATCACAGGCAGAGTGGCAGCGGACCCCCATTCTACACCACCACCCTGCACGCCCCCCCCCCCCCCCCCCCCGCCCCCCAAGACTGATCTGTCGCAGAATGCAGCAGACCTCCCCTCACCCCCCCGACTCATCTCGAGCAGAGTTGCAGCAGACCCCTCTTTCCCTCCGGCTGATCACAGGCAGAGTGGCAGCAGACACCACTTCCCCACCTTCTCCCCCCTCCCCCCCCACAACCAACCAACCAACCAACCAACAGAAGGCCGTCGGATGCTCGGCACTTACCTTCTCACTAACCCTCACTGACTGAGTGCCCAAATCGGGTTTATATGTACGTTTTGCGTCAATTCCGAATGGGTGAACATGATGATAAAGGGGAAACTGCCAGTAAAATTGGGCGAGTAGCCCATTAAGTTAATTTAAATGCATGCAAATACATTTAAATTGCTGTCACGCCTGTTTTGGGTACAGTCCCGATCGTGGCCACTTTCAGGCCTTGGTAAAAGGGGAACCAGCACGGAGGTGGGCGTGAATCGTGCTACTCTCCTCGTGCCCGACTTTACCAAGTTTTCGTGCCCTAAAACGGGCGCAATGTGACAATAAAATCAGGCCCCAAGTGTCATGTGTTCAGCCCATCGATGAGAGAACATGTTGGAAAACCAGTGTCACCTGTGGCTATTAAAATGCAATCAGGCGACTAAGTGGACAGCAGCGGGTCTCTCATTGGATTAAGTCACCTGTAGGGTTGAAATCCTGCCCCCAAGAGCTGTCAAAGATTGGCAGCTGTAATTTACAGGCAGTGCCACTGAGAGCATTGGCTGCAGCTGCTATTACAGTGAAGCCTTCACCAGGACCACCATAATGTGGCTGGGTTGAAAGTAGTGGTGAGGGGTTTTCCAATGAGGTGGGGAAGGGTGGTTAGATGTAAAAGAAGGTTGGGAAGTTGCAGGGTGGTGGGGGGGAAGGGCATGCTGCTCTCAGCTTGCATTTCCTTCCCGAATTGAGCACTAATTGTCTTTTGAAAGAGGGGCTTCCCTGTGAGGCCATTTGCAAACCTGAGAGGGTTTGCTGTGTGCTCTTCAAGCGGCACAGGAGACTGCACTGGGCGAATTGCTGAGCCACCACTAAATCTCATTGGGCTTGGGGATAATGGCTTTTAAGTGGCTCAATATCTTGCCTGATGAGCCTGTGGGCAGGTTTCCCCATCTTGACCTAGACCTGTCGGCGACTAAATGGTGTCAGTTTTCCTCGCATCTCCACATCAGTTTTCTTGCCAGTGAGAATGGGCTTTATGGCCTCCCCCACAATGATGCATGCCTGCCAAACACCTCACCTGCTCTGACAGGCTCCATTAAATCCCAGCCCATATGTGTGGGAAGGATGCAGAGGGATCTTTTATTCCTCTGTAAATGCAATCTGCCTTTTCATTAAGGGGTCTATGTTGTTAATTAGCCTGGCTTGTCCTAAATTGCAGTGTTCATAACTAGACTTGAAATAGCCAGTTGCCTGTGTGGAGTAACAACTTTAATTTCCCAGCCATCCTTAATGAAACACCTTGAATCTGTGTTTAAATTTTCAGTCATGTACAAGGTAATTAAAGTGTGAGGAGAACAATCGTTTCTGGCAACTCCTCAACATCAAGATAAAAAGAAACTTTGCTATTTCTTTATCCGAGCAAAAATTACTTGTCAGTTAGATCTTCACCACAATAAGCCACTGGCCTACATATTTCAGCAAATTATATAAAATGTATGGTGGCGCTTGTACTTTAATTTCAAAAAAAACATTTCAGAGATTGTAGGTTAATGGCTTCTGCTGAGCAATCAGGGAGAATGGTTTTCAGAGCTCTCATCGAAATTGATCAATTTTCCTTCTCAGTTGACAAAGTAATGCGCCACCCATGGCATGATAATTGAAGCTTTCCAAGGTATCACATTGGCAAATGTGTGAGGACCTTTCTCCCCCCAGCATCTGTTTCTTCCTGCTTCACAGATGTATATTACATCTGTTTTCCCAGTTTGACTTAAAATGGATCAGTGTTGATTCAGTGTGCTTTGAGCTTTTTCACTAAGATCTGTTGCCTATGATGGCTTGCTGACATTATGTTAATCCTATATCTGACCACAAAGCTAATTAAAGTGAACCGATACTCACTGATAGCCCCCATGAATCTCTCCAGTCTGGAAAATTGCTATGGACGTTTTCTGTTGATTGCTTCACTTGAACCTCAGGGTAGTTTTTGCTACTTTTGCAGTCGGTTGTCTCCACAACACATAAAACATCACGTTTCCCATCTGATAAATGTTCTGATAAAAACTTTCAATCTTATCTGACAAAAATCAGCAACAAAGTGAGCTTTTGGATTACAAATGATATTTATCCCCAAAAGCATATTAAAACTAAATTAAGCAATTGCTCTCAAATCCTTGGACTTAATCCCGCTGTCTCACCCAAAAGCATCCTTGGCAGTGGCCTCCAGTGGCTGCTTAAATTTGCAGGATCAGCCCTTCAGGAGTTCAGGTGGCTTCCATTGGACCGCTTATGGCCATCGAGGCTTCTCAGTTTCAATCCACTCACCATTCTGGTCTCCAGGGTTGTGCTAGGTCTTGACTGAGCCAGGCTGATGAGAACTTGGGCCTGTTGGGATTTTCCAGCTCTGGCTATACCACCTGGACACCAAGTGATGGCCCTACCCTTACAAAGCATGTCAGAAACTCCAAGAGTTGGGAAAGATTTCTGCAACTGTGCCTCTCACCAACATCAGCAAGGTTCTGCAGCTGTCCTGCTGAATGTAGAGCTGAAGAACAGCAGAATCTTGGTGGATTTTTGTGTTGGGCTTTAGCCTGTAACTTCTACCAGAGTCACTTTATTAACTTTGAACTATTGGGTGTAGTAAATGCCACTAAGAATACCTAGAATGCTTTCAAACTAATAAATGTATGTGGATCCTGGAATGCTCCACTAATCATCTTTAAAGCTCGCTCTCTCATTTTAATCCAAAGGTACCAGAGTATCTTTGGTAGACAGAACAAAGTGGCTCAAGATTCCTTGGTCAAGTTGCTACAACCATAGAAAAGGTGCAGCACAGAAGAAGGCCATTTGGCCTGTCTTGTCCATGCCAATCCAAGGATATGCAGGTGCTCTTTCTAATGCCACCTTCCTGCACCCGACCCATGTCTCTGTAGATTGCAGCACTTAAGATGCAGGCCTAGGTACTTTTTAAAAGAGTTTAGGGTCTCTGCCTCCACCATCAACTTGGGCAGTGAATTCCAGACACCCATCAACACCCTTTGTATAAAAAAGTTCTTCCCCATGTCCCCATCTACTCTTTCTACGTTATGGAAGATAGACTGAATATGCTGACTGCTCCAATCTCCTGGAGTAGTAGGATTTCAGGTTAGGTGCTAGTTACGAAGTCTTTCCACATAAAACCATGTCCATCATTTATGACAGTACCAGATTGCTCCAAGTCTTGTCTGGAAGTGACCTGCGTACTGTATACTTATTCAACATGGAAAACATTTCCCTTTGAGCAGTCCGACTCACTGCTAGGTAGTGATAAACTTAAAAGTTTATCTGTTGGTGGAGGCAGTGAAAGAGTATGGGTGCAAGTAGCCAAGGAAGGAGTCATTTTCCAGCAGGGCCATGTGCCACAGTGTTCATACAGGAGCTTCCCTTCCATCTGAGCTTGAAAGGAGGCCACGAGGGTTCACCAGGCAGTGGGAGGCTCACCTGCTGCTGGTAAAACATCAGTACTACTGAGAAGAGACCAATCATTGTCCACTCAAGTAACTCAATTGACCTTTAGGCAGGAGGCTGGTAAAATGGTATTGTGATGGAAAGACAACTGTCATGCCACACCCACCATGCCTTCCCTTACAATTTTCCAGGCTCTCTGCATATCTCCTAGCTCCATTTATATATGGTGTATTCTTTGTGCTATCTACCTCACATTCTTTCATCAGGGTCACACATCAAAAATGCTAGTTTATAAAATTCTGTCCATCACTGACAAGTGTCTACTGCCTTTATGTTTAACTTTATATTAAGTCTATCATTTAACTGTAACATGACAACATAATATCATGTTGAACTAGCTGAAGAAAAGTTATTTGCAGACCCACAGTTAGATTAGCTCATTGACGTAGACAGTGTTCACTCCATAACTCAACAACTTTCAGTGTTTATTGTATTCAGTGCTGACAGATCTGTAGTAAAGCGTATAGTGAGTTGCAGATTTTTGAATGCTAGCAGTGATAAGTCTTGGCTTCTATCTGTCCTCGTTCCAAGGGTTGGCTACAACATGAACAATCACCACTGCCCTCACTGTCTGACCCAACAATAAGAGAAATTGTATTATCAACAATATTAATTTTTTATCATTGGTCGATAGACCCTGGGAATTAAGTTTGTCAGAATTGACATCAGAGGCCCAGGGTCTGAATAGTATTTTATAAGTGGACCCAGCACCTGGGATGAGGATGAATCCCAGGAATGCTAAAGAAGAAGGTTCTGGGAGCATTAAGGCAAGTCCTGGGATCAAGGATTATCAGGAGAGTGTCCCTTGATCTTGAGAGCACTAGGAAATCTGGTATAGAGATTTCAGATTCCTTTACATCTGGTATACAGATTATATTAGGTACAAAGGAATCATTGTTTATGTGAGTGGGCAGTGTGGTTCTGGGCTTCATTTGGAATGAAGATGGAATTTTTGAACATTGGGAGGGAGAGAGCTTATTCAAGGTCTCTGGGATCTGGCAGGACTGGGAAACAGGCGAATGAGACCCTAACAACACCTGGTTATGTTAGAACTGTGATAACCACCAGGGGGAATCACTGATCTCCCTGTGGGGCTTATTGAGTCCGAGTTCCCCTGGTAACAGGCAGTGGCCTGGCCAGCTGGAACTCATTACCTGAATCATTTTCAGGCAGGCCCAGAAGTGGGCCTACTGAACTGTTGTCCCAGGCAGAGACTAATGTGTGTACACCACAGTAGTGGTTTTTCTTTGCATTCTGTAATAATGTTACTTTCCAGTCGGCCGTCTTGAGTCATTACAGGAACCGTCAGGTTGCAACCACTTGTTTCATCAGCCTCCTGTTCCAACACCTTCCCTCCTTCCCTCTTCCCACTACTCCATACTCCTCGTCACTGCTTCTTCACACCCTCCTGCCAAGGGCAGATCTCCTTGATGCAGCTGGTAGGTCAACCGGCCACTGTGACTTGCATTAAATGGTTGTATGGGGGGGGGCCACAGGGGCCTGATATGGCCACATGCAACCTTCCGGAGGGGCTATTGCTTCACTGTGGTCCTTCACAGTACTGCGCCTCCTTTAATTTCAGCTGGAGAGCCTGCATTAAACGTCTCCATCTTGTAGTAGCCCCAAGCTCTCCCTCTTCTCCAACAGCACCCATGTCTCCTCGTGAGGTTGTTGCCTAGATATCAGTACAGGCTGTCTTATTGAGCCTTCCATCTTCCTGTTCTGCCCACTGCCCTTAATTTGTTGGGGCCCCCAGCGGTATCTTCTTAATTGGCTGCTTCTGGGAGGATTGCACCCAATGTCCTGCCACAACCAATCCAAGTTCCTGACCTGGAATAGCATCCCATGTCAAGATGATGAAAAACCTGTCACAATTCAGTCTGCAGTTGCCTAATGAGCACTCCCAGACTGTGCCAAGAATGCACACACAGAAATGCTATTTAATCATTCTGATAATGTGTTTATCAACATAAATATCTTTAAATAGCATAAATTTTCATAAAGGAAAGCCATCTCATAAAAGATATATTATTTATTAGGTATGTTATTTATGCAGTTTCCAAGCTTTTGTAGATAAATATCTCGAGGCAAAACAAATAGTTTGGAAGACATTTTTTAACGAAATATGCTGCGTGAAAAACCTTTGCGTGCCTCTAATGCGTCTTTTGATGATGACCTTAAATCTGCACCCTGTGTTCTTGATCCTTTCATTATGGGAACAGTTTCTTCCTATCTCTCTCCACATGATTTTGACTTTCTCTATCAAACTCCTTCTCAACCTTCTCTTCTCCAATGACAACAGCCTAAACTTCTCCAATCTTTCTATGTAACTGCAGTTCCTCATCCCTGGAACCATTCTTGTGAATCTTTCTTGAATTCTCTCTGGTACCCTCATAACCTTCCTGAAGTGAGATGCCCAGAGTTGGATGCAATACCTAGTTGAGGCCAGATCTTTGCTTTATATGAGTTTGAATTCCTCACCTTTGTACCCTATGGGGCGAATTTTCCTGTTCTGCCTGCCACAGGAATCGGAGTGGGTGAGAGGCAGACTATGGAAAGCTCAGTTGACCTCAAGCGGGATTTTATGGTTTTGGGGTCAATGTGGCTGAAAAATCCTGCTCAATCGAAGTCCTCCAGAGGGTTGGGTGCTGGGGGGGGGGCGCGGGTTACTAATGTGCCAGCCAGGGTCCTCTGGCACTGCCCAAGGGGCAAAGTGCCAATGCATGAGCGCACATTGGCACTGCCCACTATGCATGGAGCAATGCCAAAGTGGCGGGGTTGAATGTGGGGCAGGGCCTCTATAGGTGGTGATTGGTGGGATGGGGGCCTTACAGCAGTCTGCAGTTGGGATTGGTGGGGGAGGATGGGAGGCCAGCGATCGGGGCTGGCCATCTGGGTGGGAGGCAGTTTGTTGGGGGGGGGAGGGGATGGGTGTCGGGACTGTGGTGGGGGTGGTGGGTCGGGCTCGGCATTGTGGAGAAGGGGTTGGCAGTGTGGGGGAGGTGGTTCAGGGCTGCCATGGGGGGAGGGATTGAGGGCGGGGGGTTTGTTGCTGAGGCTGGGTTCAGACATGCCTGGAAACCAGCGATCAGGTCATTGGGTGGGGGTGGGCAGGATGGTATTGCACAGCCTGCAATGTGGGGTCGTGGAGCTGGCCAGTGGGAGGCAGGCAGTGCGGGGCCACTGCACATGCGTCGATCTCGGCACTGACAGATCACGCAGTGGCCCTCCCATGCGCCGCACCCCCTGATTTTCAACGGGATTCACGCTAGGGCTCTCAACAGTGCACAGAGTCTGAGAGATTCATTTTTAAATTCCCGCACATAAAACCAGCATGATTTACTCCAGTCTTTACGCAAATTCGACTGACACTGACAGATTGGCGCATGTGCAGTGGCCTGCTCAGCATGCTAATGACAACCTCTTGGGCATGATTAAGCTCCACCACCCCCCCTTTACCAGTGTAAATCCCCCGGTGGACTCTGTGAAGCACGGAATGCTGCAAGTTCAAATTCTTGTAGAAGAAGGTAGGTGCGCCCAAATAACAAATGGGAAAATCTCACTTTTTCCCACCTGTTTGGGCACTTAGTTATTTCCTGAGAAAATCGCTCCCAATATCTCTGCAGAGTCCAAATGACATCTGTTCACAGATTTGGATGGCTATGGTGAAACCTACTACCGTGAAACTATCAGCATACAACGTTTGACTAATTCCATGTGCATGATCCATAGCTGTGGTGTGCAAGTACAGTTAGTCCTCCTGGATGACCCAGATGTTCTACATCGTGGAGATTAAAGGCCCACCAGTTGACCAACAGGTTGACTAGTACGCCAGGATCTCACACTAGTACCAATCCATGGAATCAGTCAGCGCTCATAAGGCAGATCAACCTTAGAAACTACTCCTACGACCTCAGTTCACAACCTAACATTGAAATAACCAGAATATTTTGACCAAATCGGCAATTTCAAGGGAGCTGCAACATGACATTTCGCGTGAATGTAATTCCGTCCATTGAACCAGCACGTAAACGCAGCATCCACTTAAACAGTCAAATTGACGAGTGAACTAGGCAACATGGAGATAAACAGCACCATTATTGAGTACAAGAGTGTACAGATTAGTGCAACCCAATTATATGTGTCATAAAAAATGATGGAACATTGCGTGCATGCCTCAATCCACAAATGTAGCTTTGAAACATTATTCTTACAAAATACCCACATTGGAAGAGTTAAATCCAAGATTTCCAGGAGCAAAATTCTTCTGAAAGCTTGCTGCAAAGCATGATTACTGATCAGTACATCTTGCAGAGAGGCCCCAAGAGCTTATTACATTCGTACCTCATTCAGACAATATTATTTTTCAGCAGCTTCCTTTTATGCTATTTGTTAGTCAGGATGTCTTTCAAGTTCACATTAGATCATATTACATGCACTGCACCAGGGTGCATCTGTTTCACCAATTACACAGTCGTTGCTGGAAGAACAAAAACAAGAACATGATTATAATCTGCACTTACCGATGCAAGCAGCATGTAAGGAGCACTTGGTGCTCAAGTGTCTGAAATGCGTCATCAACATGCAGCAGATAAATTTCTTCAGTCTGTTCTTATACTGCTGATATATATCCCGATCCAAGTAAATTAAAGGATATTAAGGCCAGACAATCTCCTCAAGATAAGGACGATTTGTGAAGATTGTTTGTTTAATTTCTTATCTTCATAACATTCCCATTTTTGCTCTAAGACGTTAATGGAATTGTTGCGAAAAGATGTGCATTTCCTGTGACATGAAGACCATCAGTGCTTCATTGAAGCACTGAAGAGGTAATTATCAAAAGCATCAACATTACAATTTTACAATCTAAGGAGACAGCTACCCTGCAGAAAGATGTCTTATGGAAAGCTTTTGAGCATGCATGTTACCAAAATGCAAATGCTTTAAAATATCCGTTGATAATATAATCCAACTACTCCAACATCAATCAAGAAACATTAGCTTTTGCACTTGGAATCATGTGTTTTCATACCAATCTATTCAGAATCATAGAATCCCTACAGTGCAGAGGAGGTCATTCGGGCCATCAAGTCCGCACCGGCTCTCTGAAGAGCATCTGACCCAGATCCTCTCCCCCACCCTATCTGCATAACCCCACGCTTTTACCATAGCAGATTTATCTAACCTGCACATCTTGGGACACTAAGGGGCAATTTAGCATGGCTAATCCACCTAACCTGCACATCTTTGGACTGTGGGAGGAGACAGGAGCACCCGAAGGAAACCCATGCACATAGAGGGAAAATGTGCAAACTCCAGATGGACATTCATCCAAGGCTGGAATTGAACCCGGATCACTGGTGCTGTGAGGCAACAGTGCTAACCGCTGTGCTATTGTGCCCCCACAAATGATTTGTGGTAAGACTGACCACAAGCCAATTGAGATGATTTGGCAAAAGAACATCTTTTGACTGTAATGTCTTGATAAAGCTTCAATGTAATGGCTGTGAGATTAGGTACAAGACAGATAACTTGATGCTCATTCCAGATAAACCCAGCAGATTGCTGAAAACAAACGATATATCCTTAGATCTACAAGACGAGTGAATTAACATTAAATTGAAAGATGTGCTCCAAATTGACCTGGTACACTTTGTGCAATGCAGCTACAGGAAGAAATATCAAACAATTGACATTAGAGAAACTGTGAAAAACCATTCTTGTAGAAAGGCCTGATTTAATTCAGCGTGTCCATTTTGAGATGAGACCATTTTGACCTTACCAGGATGAGTTTGGCATCTTATAGGGAATATTTTTTGAACATAGGCTGGCTATCATATTAGAATTTTTGTAGCCTGATATTCTTCCAACAACTTCATAAGTTGAGCATATATTGGACAAGTAGATCCATGACAGAGACAATCCGTTAGCCAGATATGAACAATGTCATTGAAGTTGTTAACAAGAAGACATGCAAAGCATATCAAGAGCATTTGCTTAGTCAACACTAACAATCGTTGATTCCAAATGAAGACCCTATTACTGATGGTCCAAAATCTCATCCATTCAATTTCATTTCCATGGCACTGTCTTCATCGTCATCAACAACCACTTTACCGAGTCTCCATTATTTGACAGTTGCATAATACATCAAGCACAGCTATTGAGTGCACTCCAAGTACTATTTTCAGTTTATTTGATGTGCCTAGAGAGATCATGATAAATATGTGATGAAGGACGTAACCTGTTCAGAACCAAGATACTATGAGGTTATTATACACAAATGTGCAAGTGAGGCATAACCAGGGACAAATCAGATCCACTCCAGCTCCTCAACTAGCCTATAGTCCTATTGCATCTAGGACAAGATCCAAATGCAAACAGGAAGAATACTCAAGAATGACAATCCCACAGATAACTTTGAGCAATTAAAGAAACCTCAAGACGAGATTACCATCAAAAGATCTGGGTGTAACAGTAGACTCTGCTTTAGAGATTCATAGATTGATCAGTTCTGTACGTTTATGTAAAGGTAATTAAACACAAACATGTACCGTAAGTAGTCATATGTCTCTGAAAATGGGAAAAGTATTTGTAAGATGAAAAGAGGATGCTTTAATGTCTTTATGGTGTAGCAGTATGACATAATCAGAAGGCAAATGTGTCCTGTGGTGAAGTCTTAGCCTCACTTTTGCTTTGAGCAGAGCACATACGCACATGTCTTCAAGCTTTATACTTAAATATAACTCTTCTCCTGGTCTTAATAAATGAAGGTAATGTGTTTACCCAGTCCCGTATGAGTAATTGGGGCTTTGTGTCTTGCTTAGTAAAAAAGACAACATACTATATCATTATAATAACATGACACGTTTGATGTTCTGAAACAGCATTTGCATCATTTGTGCAGATTGAGGTAGTAAGTGGACTATGTGGTCGATATGGCGTGTAAAATGTCATCCCCTAGTCTGTAGCACTGTTAAACCATAGCAGATGACAATGTGCATTCTTGTTTGCATATGTTTTAAAGTAATCATCCACTACTGTCATTACTAATACAGAAATTCCCAAGGATGGGTAATCACAGAGTCTTTGGAGAGTTAATACTAGCTACCCTCTCCATTTCTGAAATTAGTTTGATTGAAATTTTATTTAAAAGTCCCAGTCCTTGTGATGGGAGAGCTTTGTTCAACTTGACAATGCCAAGATCCTGTACATAGACCAGCTATGTTGACTGGAAGCTAAACAACTCCCCACAGGGAAGTGAAAACAAGGAGACCTATTCCCCGGCTGTTGATACAATTTGCTGGAGGACAACATAGCATTGCAAAAGTGATAGTGTGATCCTGGAGTACAGCAGTGAGAGCACCCTGTGGAGAGACTGTATCACAAGATTTGAGCTTGACATGTGTTGGATTTCCTGAGCTCCGTGAAAGCAAATCTTTCCTAACATTTTGAGACAGTGGATGTTCTTGCTTTCACTCCTGAAACATTAAGGTCTTGAAAATTCCCTGCAGCTAAACTGCACTATTGAACTAGGATTAGTGGTTGCTAATTCTTGGCAGTGTTGGACGTGCCAGTACTTCTGAGGGCAACTTGTAAATAACCATTGGCAGTTCTCTTGGACGAGGCAGGAATATTGTGCTTCAATTATTTGTCAATCAAAATACGGCCTTTAACATTCCATGTTTTCAGTAACATTCTGTCACAAGACTCTGCTCCATTATTTTTGAAAATATAATAGTTCAATTTTCAACTGGCTGGAAATTTTGCAATTTACATTGAGACAGGACAAACTGCTTAAAATTGCAAGGCCACGTTCCAATGTGAAGGTGAGAAACAAACAAATCATCCTCAGGAGAATGTGAAGAGAAAGACATTTCTTATAATACAGACATCCATGAAAACTCATAACTCTTTGAAGAAGAGACATTAAAGAACCAAAGTTCTGGACACCAAAACAGTGACTACCACAGACAGACACTCAAATCTCTTGGAAATAACCAATATTTCAGGGCAAGGTTGCCCAGCCACTTGAGAGAGATTGTAAGTGACACAGCTAGTGTCAAGAAAGCAGAGGAAACAGCCTGAAGGCCGCACTCTTTCCCTCTCTCACTGTTGGGCTGAGTGTATCGCTTGGTTCATGAAGCCAACTCTACAGAAAACTGCGAGTGAATGGAATCTGACTGCATCCAAGAAATCAGGTAACCTAAATCAGTTACAGCATTTGAAAGCAACACCTTGGGGATGATCAAAGGCTACTTACCAGTATATTCTTTTAGCTTTTTTTAATTGAACTCCTAACTCTGCTTATTTCTGGTGTGTGTGTGTGTGTCTGTCACTTCCTTTGACTCAAGGAAACCTCATTCAGTTGTCTCCTTAGTGCTCATAGAGTAACAAGTTTAATGCATTCTGATCTAAAGAGCATATCCTAGTGGAAAAGAAACTTAAAACTAAGCGAGGCTAATGTGTCCTGAGAGGTGACCCAATTCACCCCTTCTTACCTCATCATAATAATACTGCGAGCTGGAGACAGCACTATTCTTGAATCTGTGTATTGTTTCTGGAGTGCACCGTAATGTCTTGAAGGGAACGTTATTCTCAAATGCCATCTTCTACAGACTCCACCTTCTCCTGTTCCTCTGCCATCATATGGTCCAACTAAAATATGCTCACTGGGAATCTCAGTAATGCTCCGGAGAAACTTTATCACAGAAGGGAAGTGGGTAAGTAATAATGATGATCTCATAGCCCTATGAGCATCCAAAACCAAGTCCAATTTTATCTCATCAATCCTCGTAAACAACTAATTTGCAGCCACCTTTAAACCTTTTCTCAGATTCAAAGTTTCTTTTTACACCAACCTCAGCTAACCTTGAGCTGCTTATATTTCACATTCTAAGTTTTAGTCCTAGAGCATTCTGACTTTGTCCTGCAACTTTGGACACCAGTATCCTTGACTTCCATTTAAATAAGCAGGAGTCAAATATGTCTTCTCTTGTGGTTCTGTGTCTTGGAACCACACAATGCTAACGTCATTCCTTCAATTCCGTTGGATCAAAATCTTGGAACTCCCCCCCTAAAAACACTGTGGGTGTACCTAGACCAAATGGACTCCAGTGGCTCAAGAAGGTAGCTCACCAGCACCCTCTCAAGAGCAGTTAGGGAAAGTCTAGCCTGCAATGCCCAAATGCCATGAAGGAATGAAAAACGTTTGGTCATTGAGTTTCAGGCAAGCTATACTTGAATCTTGATATTTTCAACCTTACGTTTCGATCAGTCAGTGGAGGTATCGTCTTCATAAGTTGTTCTTAGTAATGGACTTTGGCATTCTTATGCTTGGTTATGGGGATTGTAATTCACTGGTGGTTTTTACTAATGTGGTGCATATTTGGTGCCAGTTATGGCATTGTGGCTTCTCTTTACATCTTGAGTTAAATAATTCTAATCTAGCAACTGAAATCACAAAAATGTAGGAACAGCGGAATCTAAACAGGGCATTGGATTTTCATGGATAAATCAAACTCTGACTCTTTCCACATGGGAATACAAAACAATTGTAAAAAAGGATGATAACTATCTAAAGGAGCAAAACAAACTGATGCGTGTAATGAAAGACATCATTTCGCTTTCTTGGGTTTTCTTCTCATTTGAAATGATGTCGTTCTCTAAGCTGTGTGGAATTCTGAACGCAACAACTGATTCAACAAAACAGTACAATTTTCTGGCAAGCATCATCACTCAGTGCAACCTCCAACATGCTCTTTTCTATGTTGATTTCTTAATATTTGAATTTTTCCTCCTCGGTTGTAGATTATTCTTCAGGTAATGGAACTTTCATTGGCTGGAAAATTGACCACTCTCCCCCCAACTGGAACAATGAGAGCTTGCGTTCAGTTAGCGCATTTATTTTCTCAGAAGAAAGTACAACATCTCTACTTTCTCAGGAGACTAAGGAAATATATGGTATGTCTGCTACAACTCTCACTGACTTCCACAGATGCACCGTAGAAGCCATTCTTTCTGTTTGTTTCACAGTTTGGTATGGCTCTTGCTGTGCCCAAGACTGCAAGAAATTACAAAATGTTGTGGATGTAGCCCAGTTCACCACTCAAACCAGCTTCCCAGCCATTGACACTGTCTACACTTTCCTCTGTCTTGGAAAAGCAGCCAGTATACTGAAGAACCCCATGCACCCTGGACACAGTCTCTTCCACCTTCTTCCATCAGGAAAAAGACACAGAAGTCTGAGATCACCTACCAACCAACTCAAAAACAGCTTCTTCTCTGTTGCCATTAGACTTTTAAATGGACCTACCTTGCATTAATTTGATCTTTCTCTACACCCTAGCTTTGACTGTAACACTACTTCTGCATTATCTCCTTTCCTTCCCTATATATGGTATGCTTTGCCTGTATAGCGCACAAGAAACAATACTATTCACTGCATAATAATACATGTGACAATAAGAAAACCAAATCAAATCATTTAACATCATAAAATCTCTCAAGATGTTTCACAGGCACAGTTATCAAACTAAATCGACACTGGGCCACATATTGAACTATTAGATCAGATGACTTAAATCTTGCTCGAAGAAATAAGCTTTGATGGAGTGTCAAAATTGGAGAAGGAGGAGGAAGGGTGATTTAGAGGAGTCATTTCAGAGTTTTAGGGCCTTGGCAGCTGAGGCACGGTCAGTGGTGGAGCAATTAAAATCAACGTTGTATAAAATTAAAAACAGCCAAAGTTAAGGAGACCTAATGAAGGTTGTCAAAGTTATGAACTATTCTGAGGTGATAAAGACCCTAAGGTTGTTTCTGCTCGTTGGTGAATCAGTAATAACAAGATTTAGATTGATGAACCAGAGAGAAATTAGAAGCATTTTTTTACATAATTGGGCTATTAGAACACAGAATGCTGTACTAAAACACTTATTAAAGCAGAGAGTAAAACATTATTCAAAATCAAAGTATAATAGGATACAGAGAAAGAGTGAAGAAATAGATGGCTTAATTTGCAGAGCTAGGGCTGACACAAGATTAGTGAGTCATAGATGCCCTTCCCTGTTATACAGGTTATGTATGGTTCTATGATTTTATGTTAATGGTTCCTCTCATTTTCTGCTGCAGAGTGTTTTTTTTCTGATTCGTTCCAACAAAGCACTTCTCATGTCGTCTCCATAACTTGTTTCCCTAGGGTTCAAGGGGCGAACAGTCAAAGAAATCACATGTGGCGACTGGATGAGCTACGAGAAACGATTCAATAAATTTAATGGTACACATTATGATGCTTGAGGTCCAGAAATGGAAGCTCATTGCAATGTACAAAGTATTCACTGGCATGGATAATGTAGACCGCAATATTATTTGGAATTGATGAGAATAGCAGATGCAGAGAGTGTAAATTAGTGAGCAATCATTTAAGAATGGATATAGCGGAGTTTAAGTCTGATTTTTCTCTCCTATGCTTCCTGTGGGTATTGTCATAAAAATACATCAGGATTGCACATCCTTCCATTTATTTATTACTATTTTAATGAATGGAAGATTATGGACAATGCGTTTCATGTGCTTCCTTATCCTCACTGGGAGTGTAGAATTGGCATGTAAGGACTCAGAAATGCTTGGAACAATCTGCCTCGTCAAGATTGGCATCAGACTTTATTTATAACGCAGTTGGCTGCTGTGGTGGAAAAGCTAGAGTATGTGATGCTTGAGTTTCATCTGCATTTCCTCACACCACAACAATGAGTCTACCTCAGAAGTACTTTATTGCCATAAAGGGCTTTGGGACATGCTATGGCTGTGAAACACGCCATATAAATAAATAGCATTTTAAAAATCAAAGTATAGACATTTGACAGTATTCATCCCTTCTGCCTGTTGGGTGCTGCTATGTTAGCGGTTTTCAGTATTAAGTGTCACTCAATGCTAGCCACTCAAACAGCATCACAGTTTATAGGGATAGATCTTCAATTTGCCAATTGGGCTTTGCCTGTTATAGAAACAGCTGACTTTTATTTTCCTCTAAATCAATGGAAACAGAAGCCAGGTAATTTCTATAATGGGCAGCCAACATGCAACACCAGTTTTATGCTGAGGTGGCAATTTGCAGAGCTAACCAATTAAAAGCTTAAAAACAAAACCTGGTCTTGAAGCAGTTGCAGGATCTGACCACTAAGTGTTGCTCTACAGCAGGCTAAGTATGTCTTGGTCAACAGGTATGGTAGGTAAGTTGTAAAGTTTAAAAAGAAAAAAGCTAACTTGGCAACACCTCCTGATTCCTTCGCATGTCATCACAACTCCCCCTCCCGCCTCCCTTTCCATCTATGCAATGACCCCTGTCCATTCTCCTGATAAAAGTAAATTACCGTGGATGCTGGAATTTGAAATAAAAACAGAAAATGCTGGAAAATCTCAGCAGATCTCACAGCGTCTGATTTTGCTTTGATTTATTATTGTCACATGTCATGTACAGTGAAAAGTATTGTTTTTTGTGCGCTATACAGACAAAGCATACCATACATAGGGAAGGAAAGGAGACAATGCAGAATGTAGTGTTGCAGTCATAGCTAGGGTGTAGAGAAAGATCAACTTAATGAGAGGTAGGTCCATTCAAAAGTCTGATGGCAACAGAGAAGAAGTTTTTTTTTGAGTCGGTTGGTACATGTCCTCAGACTTTTGTATGTTTTTTTCCCAAAAGAAGAAGGTGAAAGAGAGTATGTCTGGGTGCGTGGGATCGTTGATTATGCTGGCTGCTTTGCCAAGGCAGTGGAAAGTGTAGACAGAGTCGATGAATGGGAGGCTGATTTAAGTGATGGACTGGGCTTCATTCACAACCCTCTGTAGTTTCTTACAGTCCTGGACAGAGCAGGAACCATACCAAGCTGTGATACAACCAGAAAGAATGCTTTCTACCGTGCATCTGTAGCAGTTGGTGAGTTGTCGTGGGGATGCCAAATCTCCTCAGTCTCCTGAGAAAGTAGAGGTGTTGGTGGGCTTTCTGAGGAGGGAGAACAGAGCTAATCTTCTGAGTCTGGTTGACCCTTCGTCAGAGCTCCTGATGATTCTTTCTCCCATTTGCCTCTATTCGTCCAATGCTTCCAAAACACCTGCCTGCATCTGATCTTCTTGCTATATCAGCTGGTTTCTC
Organism: Carcharhinus amblyrhynchos; assembly: GCF_965287045.1. Lineage (NCBI taxonomy): Eukaryota > Metazoa > Chordata > Chondrichthyes > Carcharhiniformes > Carcharhinidae > Carcharhinus > Carcharhinus amblyrhynchos. The sequence continues at coordinate 30,364,248 of NC_137346.1, forward strand.
TATTCAACTAATCAATCCTCATCCCCCAACACTATCAATTTATCAAAATTACTGGCAAATAAATCAACCTGTTTTAATCCTCCCACTCTCCTCATTGACCCAAATAAACATTCCAATTAAACTGTCCCATTTCCACTTAGTATTGAAAAGGAACCCTGCGAAACTGAATCCGACCATCACTGATTATCTAAACATCTCATCCTTTCTCCATGCCCTCCCTGTTCCTCAATCCATCTTCCTCCTTTCCCTACCTCATCCTCCTCCACTTTCTATCTTCCGCACCATTGTCTCTCTCTTTCATTCTATTAAACTGCCCCCTGCCACATCTCCCCAATCTTCTTACTCTTCATCTATTCTCTTTCTACTTCTTCCTCAGCAACTCCTCTTCCTGTCCCTCCACCCACCTCTCCAGTCCACCTTGTCCCATTTTTGGCTTTATCCTTTCCCTGTTTCCACTGCTCTCTCTCTCTTCCTTGCTCTAACCTCCCCTGCCCCACTTCTCCCTCTCCTCTGTGCCTGCTCCTTTCCCCTCCCTAGCTAGATCCAGTCATCCTCACTGCCCTCTAACCCCTCCTGGCCTGAATACTGCCTTGACTCCCTGTGTAGATTGCTGCAGCAGATTGACCAGTTAATTTAATGCACTACCAGTAAATTAAACGGAACATACAGCAAATGGCAATGGGGTTGTTTATAATCAATTACTTTTCCATTTTCATGTGGTAATAATATCACAGAAAATCTTTTCATACTGCAGTCATTTTCATTTGTGCTGCCGTTGCATTGTATGCACTCATGCACTGCTGATCAATGGGTAATTTCAAGATGTTTTAAAACAAGATTATTCATCAAACATCCTGGATCAGAAATATCATTAACTGATCTATTTTTTGTTCATTTTCAGCTTGTCTGTCATACTGGATGAGCTGGTAATAGTAACTGATTTGCGGTCCACAGTTACAGACCAATAATTTTGAGCCACAATGGATGTGACTGTGCAATAATTTAAAAGATTCCAACCAAATCTGTAATAGAATTGTATTGATGGATTTTTCACGTGTGATAGTTAAGGGATAAGCAGGTGAGAAGTTGCCTTAATATCTCAGAAACTGCTGGGCATCTTTAGACAGACCGAAATTTTACGCAAAGATTCTACCAAGGGTTGGCTGTCATATTACTGTGCAACTAAAAAAACATTTCAGTGAAATAAGACATGATTCAATCACTGAGTTCACTTTGCTTGATGTGGAGACGTTGGCATTGGACTGGGGTAAACACAGTAAGAAGTCTCACAACACCAGGTTAAAATCTAACAGGTTTATTTGATAGTAAACGTCACTACCTTTCAGGGTTTGCCCCTTCGTCAGGTGATGAAGGAGCAAACCCCGAAAGCTAGTGGCGCATACTACCAAATAAACCTGTTGGATTTTAACCTGGTGTTGTGAGACTTCTTACTGTGTTCACTTTTCTTGCCAGAGTTTGACCCTTTTGGTAACTTGACCAAGTGGAGTAAACAGCCAGAGTTCTCCCTTTGCATCAAGTGAGTGACATGAAATCAGGGCAGCACGATGGCACTGCTACTCTCAGTGCCAGGGACTCAGGTTCGATTCCCAGCTTGGGACACTGTCTGTGTGGAGTTTACACATTCTCCCCATGTCTGCATGGGTTTACTTCGGGTGCTCTGGATTCCTCCCATGCTCTAAAGATGTGCAGGTTAGATTGATTGGCCATGCTAAAAAAAATTGTCCCTTAGTGTTAGGAGGTAAGTAGGGTTAAGGGGATAGGGGCTTGGTGGGATTTTGGATGGTGTAGACTCGATGGGCCAAATGGCCTCCTTTTGCACTGTCAGGATTCTATGGATTCTAGGGACTGTATCCTATTTTAATTGTCTGTATTGCAGAATGAGTTTATTATATACTTAAATGGTTACATGATTACTTTAAGAACTGATCGCATTATTTGATGGTGATGTCATTAGGGTGTTTCACGGGCTGATGTTTAGTTTCATTTTCTACTTTATACAGTCAAACACTCTTAGAATAAACCTGTTGTATTTAAATCTGCGTATGCAAACTATATCCTTTCTCTTTGTGCTTAAAACCCATAACCCTGAACATGTTTAGGACATTAAAGAGTTAATTCCAGAGAATTGTAATGCCCTAACTATGTTAGGGGTTGTGGGTCTTAACAAAAAGAAAAGAACATGGTTTGCACACACAGATTCAAATGAACAACAACAGATTTCATTGAAAAAAGTGTTCTCTTTACTGCACAGAGTACAAACTGAAAGTAAAACAGCATCCGAATGACATCACCATCAAATCAAGTGATCAGTTCTTAAAGCAACCTGCAACCCTTTGAAATATATAACAAGCATGGAGAACTTTTGAAAAAATTCTCACCACCTTTGCATGTACGCATTCCAATAGAGTGAAATCAGATTCAGTCTTTTTGATGATGAGAGAGGTATCAAGTCACACTGAAGGTGCATTAGGAGGCATTACTTTGACACGCAACATTTTCAGAGTATAGGTTTGAAAATGTATGTGCCTCAGGTAAATTTTATCCCTGTAACACCAGTCAGTCACATTAATACTGCGCAAAATAATACTCTGCTGAAAATTCACATTCTCATCAGAACTAGAGAATTCTATGCTGTTTGGATTACTATCTAGAAATCAATTTAAATCTGCATTTACTCTATTTTCACATTTTTACCCTCGTAAGGTCACTGGAACATTTCAAAAGTGCTACATTTATCAGGAAGCGTGAAAAGTACAACACTAAAGGCACATCTTTCTTTATTTAAAATGGTCATTTGGCAGTGTGCTGGTTCGGGTGCTGCCTTTGTCAAAGATTAGACCATTGGAAAACAGCAAATATGGCATCACATCACTTCTAAGTGGATTATGGTTCTGCCCCAGCATCCCACTGTGGAGAAATTTTCATGCTTGATTCAACTCATGATGAAGATTTGCAATTCCCTCGCTACCCGTTCAACATGGTGCTGCTAATGGACTTTGTCTCTTAAGTAGCTTTTTCCATTACGCCTGCATTTTATATTCATTAGAATACTTGCTCTTGATTGAGTCCTTCTTCTTATACTTTCCAAGGTAGAGGTTGCAGCCATGAGAAAAGGACCCTCTCCCATGCATTCTTGCCCATGCTGACAGCTTGGGCAATCCCACTAGTTCCTCAGACACATGTCAGCTGACTTTAAGCTGGTTAGTTGATTATTTAGATTGGTCTGTCTTTCTAACAGTGCAATAATCATATGAAAACCTGAAAGACTGTTTCCTGTTTGCCGTTTCCCTCCACTCCAAGATGGAATTGCTGTAACAGCTTTTCCCTTGTGAATGTGGGAAGCGTCTGTTAAAAGTACCTGCTGCACTTAGAGAGGCAGCTTTGTCCTTCAGGTGAAAAACTATTGTAACTTGATTTGCAATGTTTTTGAGTTTCAGTAAGTCACAAATACGAATAGCAGTCAGTTTTCAGGTCTAACCTCATTTGCATAATTATTCACAATTCCAGGTCCAAACTTGGATTGATCTACGCTAAGTTCAATGGCAGAGGAGGAAAGTTGTACACAGCCCCAATGTAAGTGGGTGGAGACAATTATAAAGGAACATTGTAGGGAAACAAAACTTTGGAAATCTTCTGGAAAGCATTGAAAGCCATCAGCAACTCCTGCAAAAGCTGAAAGGACCATGGAATTAAGAAACAATGAGTCAGGATGAAGGAAGGAGTTCCTTATTTACATTCTGTAAATAAATGATATTGGAGCCTAATACTTGGCTTCATCTTTGATGGCTGCTGGAATTGAGGTGGTGGCTGCATGAGACATTTGTGAGGAGGATGTTCCTCTGTCATTTCGTAGCACTCATACCATCCTCATGCCATCCAATAGACTCCCCTTCCAGCCATCTAGCACTCCTTCCGTACTGCATTGGAGTGTTGGCCGAGATTTCTCTGCTGTAGGGCATGCGACCGCAATCTTCCAACTCAAGAAGTGGGAACGCTACCAACTGAGCCACAGATAGCACTGCATTGGTAGAATACCTGAACGATAGTAGAACCCCAGCAGTAGTTGAGTTTGTAAAAAGTCAAAAGCCTAGTTTTTCCCAAGTAGAATATAATTAATGACCTTATACGAAGTTATCCTTTTGTCACCCACTTAACTGTCCTTTTTTAAATGTTCAAGACAGATTCCTGCATAGATCCAGATAGATCTATTGCTCTGAAATGATGGTCTAAATGTAACTTCAAAATTATGACTGGACCTTAATTCATTTAAAATTATTGTCTTTCAAAGGAGCTGACGATAGAACATATCCATGGAATAATGATTGTATTTAAAGTTAGTGGCTTGGTTCTTATCTCTGACATTCATATTTTAGAGAAATTAACAAAACTCTAATACGGTAACAAGTGATCTAAAATCTTCTGCTGTGGTTGAATTTGGTTTTTACCCCCTTCTGTAAGAACTAAAGATTGAAAAAAACCTGTACCAAACCAGATCTTCGATAAAGTGCTGCATTTGTATGACAGTCAATTTGAAACTATAATTGCATTTTGAGAAAATGTTGTGCAATTTTAAACTGAATTGGAACACCTTTAGAAGAATGTTGTCAGAAGTGAGATAATATTTTGGACATATTCCAGGCGTTGCTTTTTGTTCAAGATTGAGCGTACAAATACAACATTAACTTTATCCAGAACATTTTCATCTCTTCACATTTCTCCAAATCAGTGCAGTGGTTGTGTTTGGTGGCATTAGTCAGGGAGACTTCTAGCTTAAAAGCAAAATGCTGCAGATGCTGGAAACAAAAATGGAAAATGTTGTAAAATCTCGGACCGTTTGACAGCATCTGTAAGGAGAGAATAGAGCCAAAGTTCATCAGAGCTAAGAGCAAAGAAAATCAGCAGAGATTTCTACAATGAGGGTTGGTGGGGGTGGGGAGGGTGTGGGTTGGAATGGGATAAAAGGAATGTAAATGAGGATACAAAAGGCCAAGAGGGTGCTACAAGTGTCCATTAAGTCATCACAATGCGAGAATGTCAGAACAGAGGGTAAAGGTTGCCTTAGGCATGTGGCAGTTGCACTAAAGGAGTTGGGGGTGGGGTTTGGAAAGAAGGAGACCTGGAATGGAGAAGTGAAAACATAGAAGTGAAAAAGAAGGATGACAAAATGGATGAATGAGATGAAATGAAATGGAATAACATAAATGGAAATGGAGTGAAGGTGGAGGGGAGAGTTCATCCCTGAAGTTGTTGAACTCAGTGTTCAGTTCAGAAAGGTGTAAAGTGCCCATTCGGAAGATGAGGTGCTGTTCTTTCAGTTTGCAATGGGGTTTGCTAGAATGTTGCATATTCTGATCCCAGTGTTACTGTCAAAGCCTTGATTAATTTTTAGATTGAACATAGAGCCAATTTTTTCTGGAAGATCAGCAGCAGCAATGGAAGAAGAAGCTAAGTAGAAACACAAGAACTTTTCAGAAACAAGCAACTCCTGGGGATGCATCTGGAGGGAAGTAATGATCACATTTACATTTATCTCCTTGATGATCCTCCTTTTTAACCAGTAAAAGAGGATTGTTTTTGTTTCACTGGCTTAAATAATCCTCAGTGGTGAAAAATAAAGGTCAGGCTGTCAAGCCCTGTGATATCATGAACAACATCCCAGAACTGTTTAGAAAATCTGTGTAACAGCCATCAAAATACTCAGACAGGGTGATGTCCTGAACGTATAATTACTTAAACCTTACTGTGAGAAAAAGCACTATTACTCCCCACACTGAGTCCTAAAAGTAGGTCCACTGCGTGAACGAGCTGATATCAACAATGTAGATGTTTCAGTGTTAAAATTTTAAGGATCCCTTGCATCCTCATTAAGGTGAGAGGAGGCAAGCTTAAGAGAGATGCATGGGGAAGTTTTTCACACAGCGAGTGGTGGGTGCCTGGAACACACTGTCAGAGGAAGTGTTGGAAGCAGGTATGTTAGCAGCATTGAAGAAGCATCTGGATAGATTCATAAATAGGGAGGGAATAGAATGATATGGACTGAGTCAGGGCAGTGGTTTTTTTAGTTTAGCTAGGGCATCATAATCAGCATGGACTTGGCGAGCCAGTGGGCCTGTTCCTGTGCTGTATTGTTCTTTGCTTGTTTTACCTCATCTATTGACATTAAACTCAACCCAAAGTCTCAAGGTGCTATGATGAGATTTGAATTTATGTCACTGGATTATATTTAGGACTTGGGGCACAAGTGATATGCTGCATTTTCCTTTCACATGTTATGATCTTAATTACCAGTTGGTGAAGGAAGCAAGCAGCGTCAGTCTTTACTTGGATAAAGGCAAAATACTGCGGATGCTGGAATCTGAAACAGAAACGGAAAAGGATGGAAAATCTCAGCAGGTTGACAGCATCTGTGGAGAGACAATAGAATCCAACGTTTCAAGTCTAGATGACCCTTGGGGCTAAATTGCAGACTATTAAGCAAGAAGCTCTTAAGGAGCTGTTTGCTGCCTTTAAAATAGTCCTGTAATGAAAAGGGGAATGGATGAAATTAGATAAGATTTGTAGAACTTCAGTGGTTCTGTTGCAGGAATACTGATTGAAAAGGGTAGCTCATTTTAGAGGTGGGGTGTATAACTCTTTAATAAAGAACAGCCGAAGAAATGCATCACTGGAGGTGGCATATTGAACAAGTGAATGCTGTCTTATCTGTGACTAAAACCAGGAAGTATTAGCAGGAGAGATTTGTGCGACTGCAAGTTTGCCAAGCCAAATGTAGCTCCGTGGTGAAATGTTGGCTTGAAACTATGTTAAATGCAGTTCACATTCTCACTGAAGAGGAATGCAGTGTGTTCTATTAGTTATTCATCTCTCTAAATGCATAGACACGCTCATGTTGATCCTGTGCACAGTGTATTTTCCATATCAAAGTGTTGATGGTGTGCTTATTAGAAATGACAGGCACCGAATATGCGTTGAGCGCAGGAATCTGAATGCGTTATGTTTATTTCCAGAAAGTAGCTGATGGCCGAGATACCTGTGTGGCACAATTATTTTTCTGCCATTCCTCTATACAGTTTAAGCCATCTTCCAATTTGCAGGCAGGAAAAGGATGCCTACAACATTTGGTCGGCATGGTGGCACCATGGTTAGCACTGCTGCCTCAGTGTAGGAACGTGGGTACAATTCCAGCGTCAGGTCACTGTCTGTGTGGAATTTGTACATTCTTCCCTTGTCTACGTGGGTTTCCTCCGGGTGCTTCGGTTTCCTCCCACAGTCCAAAGATGTGCAGTTTAGGTTGATTGGCCGTGTTAAATTAACACTAGTGTTAGGGGGATTAGCCAGATAAATATGAGGGTTATGGGAATAGGGTCTGGGTGGGATTGCATTCAGTGCAGGCTCGATGGGCCAAATGGCCTCCTTCTGCACGATAAAGATTCTATGATTATACATGTGAATAAGAAGTGGGAGGTAACCAATATTTCACCTTGAGCCCATTGAGAAAAGGGCCATGGAAGTTCAGGGCACGAAGCCAGTAGAGAGAGGATTAGATTAATAGCCTCTCAAAAATCATGACTAGCTGCTTTCCAGCTCTTATTTTTTTGCTGCAAAGAAGATTAATTAATAAAATTAGGGAGTGAAATATCAAAGGAAATGAGGCAACATGGCTGGGAAGTTACTTAATAGACAGAAACAGGACAAAAATATGTTAGGGCTATTTTTGGACAAGAGAAAATAAACATTGGTTCTCCTGGAGTCTCAGTATTAATACCATGACTTAACGTAAATATAAGTGATCTATACTTGGGGATAGGGGAGGAATCACAAAATTTGCATATAATGTAGAAAGTGGGGGCATGGTTTACAATGAAAACTCATCTCTTTTCCTGGATGGGTCTGCCTGGGATACACCCAATAGTGGAACTTTGACCTTATTTAAACATGCTGGTGCACTGTGGACATCTGTTGCTTATTCTCAGTGATCTTGCTGACCAGAAGATTGGGTAGCTGATAACACATTCAATAAGGAAGGAATGTAAGCAGATTTTGGTGGTAGGGTGTGATAGAGACGGTTGATGGGCCTGCTGGATGAGGCTTTGATTAAAGTGGTGCTGATGTGGCAAGTAGTGATTTGCAATGGATCATGTACTCCAGTGCCTTTTCAGATGTCGTCCTGTATATGCTGACATCCTGCCTGTGGCAAGATGGCAAGCAGCACACTTCCAACTTGGAAAAGTGTGCGTTTAACGTCTGCCATAATGGAGGCTTGGGAACCTGTTTGGTGCTTGAAAATGATGAGTGGCTCATTGAATTTCGCAGCCAGTAACTTGAAAACCTTATACACCAGAGAGTTCACACAGACAGGAGAGCCTTTAAATGCTCTGACTACAGAGGCAGATTTACACTTCCATTTCTGCACACACCCCCTTGATGTCACAACCTCCCGACTCTGCCCACCCTTGTCCCACAGAACACAAAGGTGGAAGGCACAAAAAATACATAAACTGATTAGACCAGAATGAGCCAGTCAGCACAGGAGCAAATAATCCAATCAACAAGAAACATACACTGCCATTCAGTATATTTGACAGACTCTTACTGAGTTTCAGATGTTAACTTCCTTACTCCTTCTCACAGAATCAAAGCAGCTACTGCCGTACATTCACTTGAATGGAGTGCCCAGTGAGTCCAAGTCCACTATCAATGGCTCTGTCCACAGGATTCCATTCTTTGTCCTCAAAGAGACTTTCTGAAGGCCACTCTTAAGAGCAATGGTGGTTAGTACTATCAGCATGTGACCAGTTGCAGCCATCATATCAGATCAACAATAGTCCATTTTGAAAAACCTGATCTCAGTCCTGACTGGGTCACGTCGCCTCTTGCTTGCTCACTCGCTGCTCAGCAGCTGCTGGCTGGCTGGTTCACCTCGGCTTGTGGCTTTCGCCTGGTATCTCGTGCCTCACCTCCCTGTTGCTGGCTGGCCTGCCCTCAGCCCTGGCTGCGGAAACCAGTTGCGCTGTCTTTTTCTGCAAAAATAAAACACAGGGGTGGAATTTTCCTGTCCCGCCCGCCATTGGAATCATAATGGGCAGGACAGGAAGGTCCGTTGATGCTGGGCGGGACTTTTTGGCCTTGGGGCAAATGTGGAGAGAAAATCTGCCCAGGATCTTCTGCCTCACCTCTCCCCTTGTTAGCCTAGTTGACTCTCATTCCTTATGTGCCCGCACCTCAGCATTCAAGCCAGTCTCTTTTCCTGCCCTAAGGAGACTTGACTAATCAGAGTCTGATGTCACTCTCTGTGGAGCCTATCAACAAATGCAAAGTTATCAGACTCTGCTTGATGCCCACTGACACTGGCTGGCATGGAGCCACTCCCATTGGTTGGAGCCCTGTGCCTAGATACTAGGCAAGATTCTCTGACCCTTCACGCAAGCAGGATTCTTTTTTATGATTTGGCTTCAATGGGAAATCCCATTGATTGTGGTGGGACCAGAAAATCCTGCCATCCACGAAAGGCATGCCGCCTCCCACCTCTGAGAAATGGGTGGCTGGGAGGCCGGAGAATCTCACCCGGTGTGTTTCTTAATAAATCTGCCTCTGTCTGACTGAACATTACGTTTGGTTATCTACAGATATAATTAAACCCAAGCTTGTTCATGCTGAAGAGAGACCTTTCAGTCACTCACACTGCAAAAGGAGGCTTTTTATGAGAAAGATGCAATTGAAAGGAACAGGCATCCTGTGAAACACTTCATATGGGCATTCTGTCAATGGGACATAATTCAGTTCTTCCTCTTTGTCACCTCTCCTTGTTTGCATAAGCATTAAGCTGCAGCCTGTGATGAGACCGATATGTCGGCTGTTTCATAAGATTCCTTAAAAAGCTATGTTTTGACAGCAAAAGCATCAAGCAGGAATAAATCTTTGGCTCACTCTTTATCCCTCTTTTCATAGCTTTCAAACAACTCTGAGTGTGTCGGAAGTGTTCCCCTGGCTGGCTTGGTAAAAACTGGGAATAAACCTGGAACCTGTTAGCAACTTTTAACTGTCAGCATCACAGCCTTTCTTTTGAATTAGAAAATTCCAAGCTCAATTGTCAATACTACATTCCAAAACACTCTTTTCCCCACATGCTTTCTCTTCATTAAGCCTCTCCTTTATTTTGAGATCTAACTGGACATAGATTGTTTCGCAGCTGCCCCCAATTCCCTGATGAGTCAAGCAGAGGTACACATTGAAGACAGGGAAAATGTGGACAGTGTCGATGTTTCCTATTCTTGCTGTACCAAGTTCATCATTCTTCAGCCAGCGAGTGGTGAATCTGTTGACCTCTTTGCTGCAGAAAGCTGTAGAGGCCAGGTCACTGAGTGGCTTCAAGACAGAAATAAATAGGTTTTGATTACTAAGGGGAGCAAGAGTTATGGTAGGAGAATGGGGATGAGAAAAATATCAGTCATGATTGAATGGCAGAGCAAACTCAATGGGCCAAATGGCCCAATTCTACTCCTATGTCTCATGGTCTTGTAGGGGAACAAAAACAGTAAGTGCTGGAAAATCTCAGCAGGTCTGACAGCATCTGTGGAGAGAGAAGAGAGCCAATGTTTCGAGTCAGGATGACCATTCATCAGGGCATAAAAGGGGAGCACTTATTGAAAACTAACCAGATTTGTTCCAACTGGCTGTCAGATTGGCAAAATCAGGAAACTTTATAATAAAATCCTTGCTGAACTGCAAAATATGAGCTATTGCATTATTAGTGGTAGAGGGTGAGTGCAGAAAGATATATGACTCAAATTACATCATATTAATGTTTTCGTACTAAACCCGCGGCTGTCAGACAGGTTCAAATCATAATGCCAATTAGCCCAAAAATTGAATGCTAAATTCAGAATTTCAAACAGCCAGTTCTTATTTGTCTAGCACCCATTTCCCACCTGTTTTCACCCTTTGGAGAAGGTAATCCCCTGTATATCCTTCAAATGAATTAGCTGTTGTTCTAAGTACCAGTTCATAGACTGCAGTATATACTTGAGAGTCTGCTATTAATTGAGGGGGAAAATGGAAACATTGGTTTACAGCAGTTTAAGGTTATGGCACTCCATTGTGTATTATCTCATTGCTATCGCATTACACTCATTGCAGTCAATTTTGCTTATTCTGATTGGTGTTATATAATTTGATATTATAACTGTAACTTGTGGTTAGAAATCCATGATCGGAATTGCTATACCAAACAATGCAAAGGTATCTGGTCAAAAACATCTGTAAACTTAGACTTCACCCTGAATTTAATTTTACAAGAAAAAAAATTGCTATTCACTGAATGTTTATGTGTTGACTGTCATGCAATTTCAAATAAACTTGACCCCATAAATCAATCCCACTCCAGATCAAAAAGAGTTAACTGGGAGCCAGATGACTTGTACGTTACTTGCAAAAATACAAATGAATGACAAAACATGGCTACTATTCTAAAAGTAGCTGAGCAAGCAAGAGAGTTAAGGATGGATTTGATGATAGGCTCCTGCAGCCGGAATAACTGGTCAACGTTCAGAATAGTGTCGATCTCAGAACTGTGTATGAGTGGACTGGATAATTTTGACACTGGTGATAGTGTGAAACGGCCTTTGTTAAGGCATCCACCTACTGTACGTTTTGGCCTTCCCAACTATCCAATCTCCTAGTTGTAATGTTCTCCCCCATGGTTTTGTACCCGTTAACAGAAAGGATGGTAAACCAGTGGCTGTGTATTTACAATTTCTAAACAGGCCAGTAGCAAACAGGGAAAACTAGGTAACTGAACCAGAAACAATGGTCTAATAACTTCCTGTCTCCCCAATGTAGGATTTGGGGGCCACCCCAAAGATGTGCTGGGAATCCCATTTGGAAGTTCTGAGGTAAGAATTTTCCTAGTAATTGTCCAGAAGGGCTTTCTTCTCCTGGACAATTGCACTGTGCTCAGATTAAGTCACCAACTTTGTGTGGTTCTGCAGTTCTGCAAAATAAAAGCAGTTATAACTGAATTATTATCTATCTTAAAGATCTAGACCAAGTCCTGAATGGGACACACCCAACTCCTGGGAGACTGTGCCACACCCCAAACTGGCCCATACTTCACTGATGTCCAAAACCCCCATCCCCAATGTCCGACCATCACCCACCCCCAAAATGTCATTGCATGATGAAGATTATGTAGTGTTCCTTCGTAGGAAGAATCCACTTGGGGCTCTTGGAGGAGCTACAGGGAGAAGGTGATTAAGGAGGATTCTTTCACTGACTTGTCCTGTGGTTGACAGCAGGGAAGTTCCTCTGTAGTTTCTGTGGTTGGACTTGTTACCATTTTTTTTGAAGATGTTCACGGTTGTGGCATCTCTGAGCTCCCTGGCATGTTCTCCTCTTCCCAGATAAGGGAAATGAAGTCACATATTTGCGCCAGTCATATTTCTCCGCCATCTTTTAATATTCCAGTGGGGATTCCATCTGTTTCATCTGGCTTCTTGTTCGTTAGCTGTCAGATAGCCTTTTCTAGCTCGTGCTGGGTTAAGATTATGCTGAGATAGTGGTCGGTATCATGCTACGGGGTCCAGTGCCAAAGATTCTAGGATTTTCGCTGTCTTTTTGCAGTCTGTTTTTCTCAATACCAAGTACCTGGAGCACATCATGCCTGCAAAATAAAAGATGGCAGGGTTGCACAGTGTGATTTGTATAAATCGAAGACAATTTGACCTCCCTTAACAAAGTAATACAAAGTGCAAAATACATTGTAGCACAGCTGGGCTAATGATATTTATTGATTTTTGACCGTTTCAAATTTGATCTTGAAGAGTTATTCAGTGTGTAATAAGATTATGCAAAATAGCTCTTTCAACATGTTGAAAATAGCTCAGAAAAATGGAGATGTATTTTTCTGATTAAATGAAGCTCATTTTGTGGTATAGTTTAAATGCTTTACTAAGGACCATTTGGAAACTATTAGCTGGGTGCTTTGCTAGAGTAAAACTAACATACTTCAATTATTTCACTTGTAGAGTAAGATATAACTGCATTCTACAATGAGGAGCAAAAATATCATGCAACACTTGTGCTTAAGGTCAACAACTGAATCATTGGCTATGATCTTACACAAATGGTAATGTAGACTTGCTCAGTGTAGGATTTGTATTTGGGTAATTTTCCACATTGCCGGGAAGATGCCAGTGATGTAGCTGTACTGAATCGGCTTGGCTAGGGGCCCGGCAGGCTCTGGAGGACAAGTCTTTGGTACTGTTGCTGGAATATTGTCAGCACCCATAGCCTTTGCTGTATCCAGTACCTTCAGCAATTTCTCAATATCATATGGAGTGAATCAAACTGGTTGAACACTGGCATCTATCTCCAGAGGAGACTGAGATGGATCACTTACTCAGCACTTCTGACTGAAGATTGTTACGAATACTGCAACCTTATCTTTTGCACTGATGTGCTGGCCTCCTCTATCACTGAGGATGAGGACGTTTGTGGAACCTCCTCCTTCAGTGAGTTGCTTGATTATCCATTGCCATTCACGACTGGATGTGACATGATTGCAGAGCTTCTTCTGCTTTGTTGGTTATGGGATCACTTAGTTCTGTTTTTTGGAGTCTGCTTTCAAGGTTGGCATGCAAGTAGTCCTTCTTTGTAACTTCACCAGATCGACACTTTATTTTCAGGCCTGCTGCTGGCATGCCTTCCTGAACACTTCATTGAATCAGGGTTGAACACCTGGCTCCATGGTAATGGTAGAGTGGAGGATGTGCCAAAGCATGAGGTTGCAGATAATGGTTGTATGCAATTGTGCTGCCACTGATGGCCCACAGTGTCCCAGGGATATCCAGTTTTGAGTTGCTAGATCTGTTCAAAGTCAATGCCATTTAACATCATGTTAGTACCACACAACATGATGGAGGGTATGATTGCTTCCTTTGTCACTCCCAGCCCCTGCACTCCTACACCATACCTGAGCACCCAGTTGCTCCGACAAGAATTTACTACTCCCTGACACCTGGTCAGCTGTACAGGGATACTTAAACAAGGGCCTCCTGAATGGCTTTGGATGATCACCTAATTGCTCCACTGACTTTGTGTTTATTTAAGGTGGAAGTTGAACATTTTCCCCTAAATTTGTGTTCCTATAATTTTGGGAGGAAGGTCTTCTCTGAAAGCCAAAATTAAGGTGATGCAAGTTAAATATAAGCAGTGTTTTTTTTTCCCCCTTTACTGCAGTGGTACTCAAACAGTTGTTGTAACTAGGTGAGGAGTGAACTTGCACATCTCTCTATTCACCTTCCTCAATCAGTCACATCAAAGGCTTAAGCTCTGTTTTCATAAGGATGTGCCCTTTCTGATTCCAAATAAATGTAACTTTTTATACAGTGGGCAGTAAGGAGCCTCCCAATTTCTTGATTTAAAGAAAAAGCAAATTTTTTAACCACAAAAATATAGAAAAAAACAATAAAAACACAACAGCAAGCATTAGAACCTCTTGCGATCATCTGGGTGCACACATACACATGCATTCAAACATTGCGGCTGATTTGAATTAGGTGGTTTTATGGATACGGTCAGGTGTAGAAGGTGGTGCAGTTATTATGAGATTTCAGTTCAGTGGTAGATTTCCAGTAACTTTGGCTTTTGTAACTGGGAATATACTTGTTCCAAAAGGGAGGTAGACAGCCCACCTTTTCAGCTGATTTCTTGATTTGAAAACTTTTTTGACTCTCCCTGCGTCACTTGCAATCTCTCTGCAGTGTCCGCAGCCTGGTCTGTTATACTTCACCCATTGTGTACTTTCAAGGGGTTTTGGGTGCACCTGTCTGTGGCAGCCATTGTTTCAACATCCAGCATTTTAACACACATTCGCATGTCCTTAGGCAGTGATAAGTTTCAATGGCCCTTTGAATTATAGGTAGTGTTCCTCTCTTCACAGTCCCCTGGGGTGTCTTGTTTGCTTTTTTCGCTGCCACCTTAGAAGATAGATTTGTATTTTAAGTAGTTTGTTCTGTCTCATTTCAAATTGCAAAATTTTCTGTCAGTTGAAAATAGAGAAGTCTTTTTCAAAAATAAAAAAGCTTTGCCTCGTGACAATGAATTAATAATTTAAATTGTATAATCTTTTTATGTAGGGAGTATGCTTTCAGCCATCATGGGATAATAAAATAATTGGAACAATTGTGTTTCCACCAGAGCATCTCAACTAATAACTTGTAGATGTAGATGTACTTCAGTATCATTCTGGCTATGGCTGCAGTTCTGGAATACTAACATTTTCTAAAAGTTAACAATGTTTTAATATATTTCCATTTCTTTCCAGGGTTGAGCCAGTCCTGACCAGAATTAAAGATGACAGAAAGCGAATTATACTTCCTTCGATTGACAATATCAAGCACAAAACCTTTGAGGTCCAGCGTTATGAGAACTGTGCCCATGGTTACACCTGGGAGCTCTGGTGCATGTACATTAGTCCTCCCAAAGAATGGTGGGATACAGCAGATCCCACGTTGCCAATCAGGTCAGTTGTCCTTTTTTGTTGTGTTTAGAACAATGCTGTTTCAGACCCTTGGTAAGCAAATAAAAAATGGTGGAGAAATGCCAGGCATAAATTGCATTGGCAGTACATGTTTATCTTCACTGCCTGAGATAATCTGCTAACTCAAACCATTGACCATTAATGGAACCCGTCTGATTATCATCCATTGGAAGGACAGATGATGCACTCTGTCACACTTTCAGCTACATGGTAAAGATCAAAGTCTAGTCCATCAAGCTCTACTCTAGCTCCTTTGCCTACCTTTTTAGAAGAAAGTTGTACAAAAGGAAGTAGTAGTGAAATAATGGTGACACTTCAAACATAATATCATATTCATGTCAATGCTTAGAGAATTCAACGCCAAAATAGTGGACATTTTAACAACAATCTTTCAAATGGTCTTGCACATAAACGGTGTCTTGGAGGACTGGAGGGTTGCCAAAGTAACACCTCTTTTCAAAAAGGAAGATTAAAACCAAAAAATATAGATCAATTGGACTAGCAAGAGTAATAAATCAGCTTCTGGAAGCCATAGCCATGGCATAAAACTAAGCTAGAAAGGCACCGGCTAATTCAGAACTATCATCATGTTTTTGTAAAAGGAAAATTATTCTGACAAATTTAAAGCAGCTCTTTGAGGAAATGACTGAGATGTACAAGAGGGTATTATTGAAATAAATCTGTGGATATTACGTTTAAGCTTTTTCAAAAGAAATGTGATAAGGCCAGACATTGAAGGCATGTCGATAAAATAAAAGCAGTATTAAAGGGAATGTAGTTGCTTGAATAAAATATTGGCTGAAGAGCAATAAAGAGAAGAATGGTTAACAAAAGTTTTCTGGACTGATTGGAGTGGATTATAATGTTTGCCATTGGGTGCAATACTAGCGGTAGTGCATTGGACACCAGTTGTGTACCTCTCCTTCTTGAGCTTTATTGAAGGGGACATTGTTGTAAAATGTTTTACGAATTATCATAGAATCATAGAATTCCTAAAGTGCAGGAGGCCATTTGACCCATCAAGCTTGCAAGAACAACAATCCCACCCAGACCCTGTCCCTGTAACCCCAGATATTTACTTTGCTAATCTTCTGACACAAAGAGACAATTTTGCATGGCTAATCAACCTAATCTATCTTTGGACTGTGGGACGAAAACTAGTAGAAACCCACGCAGACAAGGGGAGAATGTGCAAACTCCACAAAGATAGAATTATAAAGCATGTTGGCTAAAGATTTATACCCCAAAGGTTAACCGATCTATCCCTTTTCAATCTATTAAGCTCTGTAAAAGAAAGCGGAGTGAAGAATTGGGAGGGTTGCACCTAATGGAGAGAGTTATAACTTACTCTAGTCAGTCAAGAAAACTTCTGTTAACCACTCTTCACTCTGTTGTTCGAATATAAACCCATACATCTTTGTTTTATTGGGCTTCACAAATTTGCTTTGGCAGATAGGCATTTGCAATGTTTAAATGAACCCTGTGGAGGAAACACTTTAGGCATATAAGACACAGTAAACAAATGAACTGAAGAATACTCCAGAGAGAACATCTTAAAATAATTGACCTGTTTAAATGATTGGAAAGTCAGAGATGATAATTTGACAAAGGCTTGGCTCTCACAAGGCCAGAGGATCGGGAAGTCAGCGAGTCATTTGTCAATGGAACCTGGACGTGATAATACATGATTTGTGAACTTAATTGAACTCCTGAGATTTCAAATCTGTCAACATCTTTTATAAAGCTTATGCTTCATAGGGTTGGAAAGTGGCTGGGTCTGTTTGTTTTTGGACTCATATTCCAATCTGTTGACGGAGGTTGCAAAAATGAGGTCAGTAAGGATACAAATTAACAAAATGGAAGCCCCCTATGTGACAGCATGGTTGATATGAAATTTCAATATTTTGAAGACGTATTTCAACAGAAGCCCTTTCAAAGTTTCATCCATGCAGTTGAGAAACTTCAGTTGTTTCTTTGGACATGTAATGAGAGATGAAGTTACCCGTGTTTAGATTGGAACTTGATTGTCTTCACTCAATTTTTGTACCAGTTTTGGTGCCTTTTGCTGCACTAGACTGTTGCCCAAATGTTGAAGATCAAAATCCATTCATAGCACCTTTTATATTCTGCGTTTCCCAGAACATTTCATGTCCTATGGATCAGTTTTGTAATTTATAGAAACTCAGCAGATAATATGTGTAAGAGGCTCCACAGGATTGACATGAAGAGCTCCTTTCTTCTGGCTGAGGAACCGGGAACATGGAGCACAGTCTCATGATGAAGAGAATGATCATTAGAAACTGCGACAAGGAGAAATGTTTTCAGTCCAAGGGTTGTGAATCTTTGGAATTTTCCACCCTAGTGGGTTGTGGATGCTCCATCGTTGGATGTATTTAAGGAGGATGAGAGGTAATAAGCCGTGGATAGCAAAGGAGGTGAAGGAAAGTGTTAAATTAAAAGCGGAGGCGTTTAGAGTAGCTAAGAGTAGTGGGCGAGAAGAAGATTGGGAGACGTTTAAATGTCAACAAAGATTGGCAGAGAAGTTGGTAAAGAAGGGTAGGGGAAACTATGAAGCTGGGCTAGCGCCTAATATAAAAAAGGATAGCAAGAGTTTTTATAAATATATAAAAAGGAAGAGGCTGGCTAGGGTGAACGTTGGACCCTTAGAGGATGAGAGGGGGGACTTAGTGGTAGGGGATGGGGAAATGGCTGGGGTCTTGAATAACTTTTTTGTTTCGGTCTTCACGGAGGAAGACATGAATAATTTGCCGGGTGTTAGCGATGGAAAGGTGGTAGGACTGGAGGGTCTCAATGACATTATTGTTACTAGAGAGGCGGTGCTCGACAGACTGGAGGGACTGATTGTGGACAAGTCCCCAGGGCCGGATGGAATGCATCCGAGGGTTCTGAAAGAAATGGCGGAGGTGAATAGTGGATACCTTGGTGGTTATTTTCCAGACGTCGCTGGATTCCGGGGAAGTGCCGGAAGATTGGAAAGCGGCTAATGTTACGCCGTTGTTTAAGAAGGGTGCCAGGCAAAAGGCAGGGAATTATAGGCCGGTTAGTTTAACGTCTGTTGTAGGTAAAATGTTAGAATCCATCATCAAGGAGGAAATAGCGGGGCATCTTGAGGGGAATTGCTTGATAGAGCAGACGCAGCACGGTTTCGTTAAGGGGAAGTCATGTCTGACAAATTTACTGGAGTTCTATGAGGATGTGTCTAGGGCGGTGGATAGAGGAGAGCCGGTGGATGTGGTCTTTCTTGATTTTCAGAAGGCGTTTGACAAGGTACCTCACAAGAGGTTATTGCAGAAGGTAAGGGGGCATGGAGTTGGGGGTAGGGTGTTAGCGTGGATAGAGGATTGGTTGTCAAATAGGAGGCAGAGAGTGGGGTTAATGGGTGCTATTCGGATTGGCGGATGATGACTAGTGGAGTGCCCCAGGGGTCGGTGCTGGGGCCTCAGCTATTTACCGTTTATATAGATGATCTGGAGGAGGGAACCGAGTATATGGTGTCGAAATTTGCTGATGACACCAAGATTGGCGGAACGGCAAATTGCACGGAGTGTGTGGAGAGTCTGCAGAAGGATCTAGATAGGCTGGGCGAATGGGCCAGGAAATGGCAAATGGAATTTAATGTTGGCAAGTGCGAGGTGGTCCACTTTGGTAGGAATAATGGTAGGAAGGACTATTACTTACGTGGCGAAAAACTGCAGCAGGCGACGGTGCGGAGGGACCTCGGGGTCCTTGTGCATGAGCCGCAAAAACCCAGCCTGCAGGTGCAGCAGGTGGTCAGGAAGGCAAATGGGATGCTGGCCTTCATAGCGAGGGGGATTGAATATAAAAGTAGGGAGGCCTTGCTGCGGCTGTATAGGGCATTGGTGAGGCCGCAGCTGGAGTACTGTGTGCAGTTTTGGTCGCCGTACTTACGCAAGGATATTTTGGCCTTGGAGGGAGTGCAGAGGAGGTTTACTAGGCTGATTCCGGAGTTGAGGGGGTTGAGCTATGAGGAGAGGCTGAATAAACTAGGCTTGTACTCGTTAGAGTTTAGAAGGATGAGGGGAGATCTCAATGAGACGTATAAGATGATGAATGGGATGGATAGGATAGAGGTGGAGAGACTCTTCCCGCTCAGAAAGGACAGTAGGACTAGGGGGCACAGCCTCAAGATAAAAGGGGGGCGGTTTAGAACGGAGTTGAGGAGGAACTTCTTCACTCAAAGGGTGGTGAATCTCTGGAATTCTCTACCCGTTGAGGTGGTGGAGGCTGCCTCGCTAAATATTTTTAAGACGCGGGTTGATGGGTTTTTGATAAGCGAGGGGATTAAGGGTTATGGGGAGAGGGCGGGAAATGTGGAACTGAGCCACGACAGATCAGCCATGATCTTATTGAATGGCGGGGCAGGCTCGAAGGGCTAGATGGCCTACTCCTCCTATTTCTTATGTTCTTATGTGGATAGACAGATCTTTGGCCTCTCAGGGGAACGTGGGAAATGAGGACTGGCGGGAGAGTAGAGTCGAAGCCTAAGATCAGCAGTGATCATGTTGAATGTCAGAGCAAGTTTGATGGGCTGGATAGTTTGCTCCTAGTAATATTTCTTAAGTTCTTCTGTTCTTATGCACCACTTGGATCGTGGACAGAAAGAGACAATTCACACTGTAACTCCTCTTCTCTTCCTGTTTTTCTACTGCTGGTTGCATTTCTTCATCATCCTCCACTTCCTTCTTGTTGTCTTCCTTTTCGTCATGTCCCTTAGCTTCTCACCAACCAGATGATAAAAAGGGATTTGTCCTCAGAGTGGCCAGGTTGTGTGGCATGCAGCATTCCAATGTAAATCTAGAAACTCACTTAGCTGCGGGGCTGTTCCAGAGAGGTTCAAGCAGCAGAAGCTTTGCTAGCAAATATTGATGGTGTGCTCTACAATATTCTCTGTAGCAACACTGCTGCCAGCTCCGGATCAGAGTTGTGAACCTTGCCATGAGTGGATAACCTTAACAGACCAGTAGGCAGCCTTTAACTTGCTCTAGTGGGTAAAATACAGGTGGCATTGAGGTTTGCAATACAATGAAGGAATTGTAACTGCTGACAGGATATTGGACTTCCAGATTTACATTAGTTAACTATTGTTCCAGTAGCCTTGCAGTTTATTTCTCTGAAAGCTTAAACCCTGTCTTCCCTCTCTCACACTCACTGCACTCTTTCTCTTTCCACTGCTACCTTTTTCAGTCTTTGGATCAATATTGCCAGGCAACAGTAAAGCTTTTTTTTACTTATTTCTTTTTTCCCAAACCACTCAACCTCCAGCTCTGTTTTTACCCATCTATTTCACTGCTCCTGTGTCTATTTCCATGTCTAAGTTTAATCTTGATTGGAGTCACTTTGAGTGTGGTGATGACATTTAGCTGCATCACTGCCTCATCCTCAGAATCGTTTATTTGTTAAGCCCTGTGCTGAGATGGCTTCACCCTTTGAACTGGGCAGTATGTGTTTTGTCTATTTCGGTAGCTTTGCCTGGGGCGAACCCTATGGCTACAAGTACAGCACAGATGTGCTTACTCCTCACTGTATTGTGGAGAGACTTCCCATCAAGTTCTGGCCTTTCACTCCCTCTGACTCCAATCGCTCTCTTTTGGAGACATGAGCAGTACCCATTGGAGACTTGGTTCTATGGTACAGGGGTTGCACAAAGTTGAGGATGGTACCTTGAAGCTCCTGAGCCCCTTGTTCTGTGTTTTTGAGGAAAGGGCAAGTTCTATGGTTTTCTTTGATTTGATTATTGTCACATGTATTAGAATACAATGAAGAATATTATGTGCATTATACTGACAAAGCATGCCATACATAGGGAAGGAAAGGAGAGTGCAGAATGTAATGTCTCTTGAGGTTCAGAGTTGTTTCAACTACTAGCTTCCTTTTAGTATAATATTATTAATTCCACATACTGAATGATCTCTTTGTATTTCTGGAAATGCTGGCCCACACTTATAGTGTTCCGCCAATTTCTGCAGTCTTGTCAAAAAATCAGTGTCTGGCTCCCCAGGGAGTCTAGTTGCCATGTTTAACACTTGCATTGCAACATAACAGATGGTTTAGGGTTGTAGTGATCTGATACCATATCTACCAATTCATAAGAAGATTTTGAATCTGGGACTGTTGTTCAGGTTAAGCTTTTTACAATGTAGAAAGTTGGAGCTCCATAAGCAGTCAGGAAGATGACTGTTTGTCGGTCGCCCATTTCAATCCCGTTTGCCTGGAAGAAATATTTTATTGTTTTGGTGTACAAGGCCAATCCTCCACATCTGCATCATAAGCTTTCAGTTTCCCAAATAGCAGTATTTTCACTATCTCCCCATCACTGTCTTACTGGGTTCGTTGAAAGTTAAGACTGTCTGAAAGTTTGCTTGTTCCTTATCATCAATGTAATGACTCAAGAAGGAACATAGTTTATTACAGGATGTAAAGCAAAACCACTACTGTAGTGCACACACACTATTCCTGCCTGGAATTACAGTTCAGCAGGCCCAGACCACTGCCTGTTACTAAGAGAACTCGTACTCAACAAGCCCCACAGGGAGATCTATCAGTAATTCCCCTTGGACCTTGTGGGGGTTATCACAATTACTTACTGATTTTTTGTTTTTGCATTACATTCCATTGTATGTTATATAGCTTCTTTATAATGTGAAAATGCTTGAATGCAAGTCTCCTGATAACCTTGTAATAGCGTGGGTAAAGTGTAACCGGTGAAGATGAGAGGTACTACTGTAAGCATGCCAGCATTTCAGCTTGGAGATAATTGCAGTTTTATCCAAATCATCACAAAGGTTTTGCTTTGTGAATGCAATGGATTGTATGTGGACAGAAAAAAAAATCACATCACCCTCACTGCTGTAGCTTTTGGTCCTTGAATACAATCTTACTGTTTCCTGTGATGTAGAGCTTTCACTGCTGGTTGACGTGCAGGGAAACATTGAACTTCTTGTACATGAAACCTACACCAAATTATTATGTAGAGGCTAGGATCTTACCAGCCCTGTGGAGGTGCGCTGGTAATCCATAAGATGTAGGAGCAGAAGTAGGCTATTTGGCCCATTGAGTCCGCTCCACCACTCAGTGAGATCATGACTAATCCAATATGCAAATCCTCAACTCCACTTTCCCACCTTTTCTTACTGATCAAGAATCTACAGGTGGGAGGGGGCCATGATGTCTTCTCAGGACCAAAGGATATTCTCAGTAACAAGAGCTTGAGCAGAGTGGTTGTCCTCAAACTGGAGCTGGGTGGCCAATTAAACGAAAGTAACATAGTTTATTACAGAATGCAAAATGTAACCACTACTGTCCTGCTTGGGATTACAGTTCAGCGGGCCCAGTCCAGGGCCTGCTTTAAACTCACATCTGCAACTAGCATCTTACTGTCGTCATTGGCTTCAGGTATAGTGCCGGAAGACTGGAGGATAGCAAATGTTGTCCCCTTGTTCAAGAAGGGGAGTAGAGACCACCCTGGGAATTATAGACCAGTGAGCCTTACTTCTGTTGTGGGCAAAGTTTTGGAAAGAATTATAAGGGATAGGATTTATAATCATCTAGAGGGAAATAAATTGATTAGGGATAGTCAACATAGTTTTGTGAAGGGTGGGTCGTGCCTCACAAACCTTATCGAGTTTTTTGAAAAGGTGACCAAAGAGGTGGATAAGGGTAAGGCAGTTGACGTGGTATATATGGATTTTAGCAAAGCATTTGATAAGGTTCCCCCTGGTAGGCTATTGCAGAAAATGCAGATGCATGGGATTGAGGATGATTTAGCAGTTTGGATCAGGAATTGGCTAGCTGATAGAAGTCAGAGGGTGATGGTTGAAGGGAAATATTCAACCTGGAGTTCAGTTACAAGTGGTGTACCTCAAGGATCTGTTTTGGGGCCACTGCTGTTTGTCATTTTTATAAATGACCTAGATGAGGGTGTAGAAGGATGGATTAGTAAATTTGCTGACGACACCAAAGTCGGAGGAGTTGTAAACAGTGAGGATGGATGTTACAGTTTGCAGAGGGACATAGATAAGCTGCAGAGCTGGGCCGAGATGTGGCAGATGGAGTTTAATACGGAAAAGTATGAGGTGATTCAGTTTGGTAAGAATAATAGGAGTACAGAATATAGGGCTAATGGAAGGACTCTTAGTAGTGTTGACGAGCAAAGAGCTCTCGGGGTACATGTGCAGAGCTCCCTGAAAGTTGGCATCCAGGTTGATAAGGTTGTTAAGAAGGTGTACGGTGTGTTAGCTTTTATTGGTAGAGGGATTGAATTTCGGAGCCGTGAGGTCATGTTACAACTGTACAAAACTCTGGTGCGGCCGCACTTGGAGTATTGCGTACAGTTCTGGTTGCCGCATTATAAGAAAGATGTGGAGGCATTGGAAAGGGTGCAGAGGAGGATTACCAGGATGTTGCCTGGTATGGTGGGAAAGTCTTATGTGGAAAGGCTGAGGGACTTGAGGTTATTTTCATTGGAGAGAAGAAGGTTACGAGGTGACCCGATTGAGGCATACAAGATGATCAAAGGATTGGATAGGGTGGACAGTGAGAGCCTTTTACCTCGGATGGTGATGGCTAACACAAGGGGACATAGCTTTAAATTAAGCGGTGGTAATTATAGGACAGATGTCAGAGGTAGGTTCTTTACTCAGAGGGTAGTAAGGCCGCGGAGTGCCCTGCCTGCAGCAGTTGTGGACTCGCCAACTTTAAGGGCGTTCAAATGGTCAGTGGATAGGCATATGGATAACATGGGAATAGTTTAGGTTAGAGGGTCATTAGATTGGTTCCACTGGTCGGCGCAACATCGAGGGCCAAAGGGCCTGTACTGCGCTGTAATGTTCTATGTTCTATGTACTGGGGTCAGGCCATGTGGGGAGACTGCCAACTAAACCATGCCTCCCTTCTAGCAGGTTTCCAGGGGCTGGCTCCTACTTAATGGCTGATCCAATGACCATGGATGAACCCCTTGGAAGCTGTGGATGTCCTTTCAACTGCAGCACTGACGTTGGTGTGTGAACCACCACCTCTGCCTCCAAAATTCACCAGGTCTGCCTCTTGAGCCCTGGAACAGTAAATAACATAAATTGCCTTGCCTTTGAGGGTGCTTCAGCATGAAGGCACCCATTTCTTGCTCCCACATTCTCAGTGGCTGCTTCTATTGATTTCGCCTGTGAGCCACCAGCCCTCTGATTGGGCAGAAATTCGGAGAGACAGTCCATCATCAACTGGACACCACCTCTCATAGAAGTTTCGTAATTGGCTGTTGCCAATAAAACACTGCCTCAGGACCTGACATCTGTTCGAGCAGATTCGGAATCAGGAATACCTACATTCTGTTAAACTCCATCCAGGGCTGGGTTAATATTCGGGCACAGCATTTCACATTGCTACAACTCTCATCACCCTTTGTTCAAACAGTGACCTCAATAACAGTATTTCACTTGGTAATATATATTGCAGTTACACAGGACGGCAGAACCAGCAGACTGGGTGAGCAGTGCAAAGTTGTTGTGTGTTTAGAATCATAGAATCTCTACAGTGCAGGAGGAGGGCATTTGGCCCATCAAGCCTGCACTGCTACAATCCCACCAGGCCCTATCCCCCTAGCCCTATGTGTTTACCCTGCTAGTCTCCCTGACTCTAAAGGGCAATTTATCACGACCAATTCATTTATCCCACACGTCTTTGGATTGTGGAAAGAAACTGGAGCACCCGGAGGAGACCCACGCAGAAATGGGGAGAATGTGCAAACTGCACACAGATGGCATTTGAAAGCCAGTTAAATCCAGAGTGTGATGGTGCAATGGCATTCATATCCAATTCAGTCCTTTTTTTTTGTTTTGTTTAACCTGCAGATGCTCATTTGAATGATACTTTTTTCTGCTATTTTGTGGAAACACCAACTCATTTACTTCACATTGATTAATGCTCCTATTAAAAAGGCATCAAGTAATGTCATATGAATTTATAATATGTGTTCAAATTATGTACAACATTAAAGCTTGTGCCACTTTACTTCACAGCTACAGAGGAACTCAAAAAAGCTCCTGCCATAGAGTGTAAGAACATTTATATTGATCATCTGTTCATGTTATCAAATGGGCCGCAAGTAATTTTCATCAAAGGAAAGGGACACAATGCATGTGCGTGTTTCCCATAATCATATTGTAATATGGGAGAATCCACTAGCAATTTAAGTGTAGGCGGACAGAACAGTTTGATTTACATCCTATAGTGCAGCAGTGAAAAATGGATGACCAGGAAGGGAAATATTTTAAGATCATGAGACTAATAAGAATGTGGCTGCTAAGGATATATAAGTAGTGCAGTCAACAAGAAGAGAAGTCTCTCAAAAGGTTTGATGTACAATTGCAATGGTATTTGCTGAATTACTGAGACTTGTATTGCAGTGCTGTTATTTGTATTTTGCTGAGGGTTTCATGAATCCTTGTTATATTAGTGGGGTTGTAGTTGTGACTGTTGCCTGGCCTTAACTTTGCTTTCGTCACTTGGTTTTGTATAGACTGATGGTTGTGCTACAATTTCCTCTACTCTGAATGTTTGAATATAGATTTTGATGGATGTTGCTTTCAAACTACTGTAGGCACAGACCTGTCTTCAGGAATTGGCCGTAAATTTTAGCTTTCTGTGTTCATGTAAAATGGATCGTAGTGATTCACTCCTTCTCCAATTCCCTTTAAAATCACTTCTTTGCCATTTAAATATAAACCCTAATTTTAACCAGTACAGCAGATATTTTCCTTGAAGCAATCACCTCTTTCTTGAAAAGTATACATATTTAAAAACAATGTATAAAAACAGGAATACACTCCATAAATGTGCTACGGTCAATGATGAAAGGGTTGGCATTACATTAAATTTTCTGTTACCATCATCATCTGATAATTAAGAAGAAGAATGGGTCACTGTGGTGTACATATGATGGTTAGCTGCCAAATGACCCAAGGCTAAGTAAAGGGTTATGTGGGTCGCATAGTTGATTGGATCATTGCAGAATATTTCCCATATGTCGTAGGATCACCTAAAATTCTACTTCAGCTCAAGATGTAACGTGAAATTAGCCTTCAGTCTGTCTTTGTCTCTGATTGCCTTGGATGTCTTTCTCTCAGCTACACGCATTCAATGAGCAGAATATCAAACAGTGCGGAGGGAAGCAGTCAGGCGATCAGCATTTCTGTGGCATGTTGCTAGGCTCTAATCTCACTGGCTGTCAAGGGGATAGTGCTGTATTTAATGATGTTATTGAACATGCTTTATGACTATCACGTTAAAAATGTTAGCTGAGCAAAGTTGTCATGTCAGATCAGTATGAAGATGCATTGCAACAGAATATTGAACATTAATTGGAGTTGTAGTGAAGCATATTGTTGATACTAAGCACATGCATTATGTTCTAAAGGTTTCTCTTGAACTTGTTTCTCATCCTCTGAATGTCCACCATGAACTACTGCTCCAAAAGGACAGAGGCATTTGCTCAGGCCTCCTACCCAGTGGAAACAGGACAATAATATACTACTGCTATCCCTTTTCCCAATGCAGCTATCATTGTGGCCTCCAGTGGAAGTATTTCCCCAGGCCAATTGCTCAGAGGCCAGAGCACTACTGTCAGTCAGCTGGTTAGGCCAGGTAAAATGATAATCAGAATCCTGTGAAGCAGATGGGAACCTGGGGTGCAGATGCTGAGTGCACACAACCCCACCAGCATCTGGTGGGTGATGGAGCAGTTGTTCAGGATCCTTAAGGGGAGGTGGTGACCCAGTGATAGTATTGTACGACTATTAATCCAGAAACTCAGCTAATGTTCTGGAGACTCAGGTTCGAGTCCCGCTACAGCAAGATTTGGATTCAGTAAAAATATCTGGGATTAAGAATCTGCTGATGACCATGAAACCATTGTCAATTATTGTAAAAAACCTATCTGGTTCACTGATGTCCTTTTGGGAAGGTAATCTGCTGATCTTACCTGGCCTGACTCCAGAGCCACAGTAATGTAGTTGACTCCTAAATAACCTCTGAAATGGCCTGGCAAGCAACTTAGTTCAAGGACGACTAGGGATGGGCAATAAATGCTGGCCAGCCAGTGATGCACATGTCCCACAAATGAATAAAAAAACAGGTGAATTCCTCCGTTTTGGTGTGAGTGCATGGGAGGAGTAGCTGTACTCTTCCAGAGTGTGGAAACCCAACTAGGCCAGCTACAACTCTGGCTCTCTCTCCCTTTTTCTGTAGCTCAGGGCACCCTATTTTGAGTTCATGACTGCAGTCCACTGAATTCAAGACTGGGCCCCCTTGTGAAGAGATTACCTCTAATCAGACCAGGCCATTCTGATTTGGGGGAGAATTCAGCCAATAACATCTACCCATAGCTAAGACCATAAACAGTAAAGGAACACATCTGCTGCTATTTCACAGTCTTCTTGGAAAAACACCATACTCCTCGCTTCCTCAACAAGCTTGTGATCCAACAAGTGGGGGATATTCTTGGACACAAGTTAGAATTTTGCTATTACAAATTTTACATTGTTACATATTTTCTCAAAATTATTCTTGCAAGAACAAAGTCCCAAGTGGGTTGCCTTGAAATACTGAAAAGTAAACCAAAGGCAATTATCATCAGATGTAATTTGCTGCCAAAAGATTGAATGCAATCCCAATGAAGATGAATAAAGAGTGAAGAATGTCGACGGCATTGCAGATGTCAACCAGATGACAAGCTGAATTAACGGTCTCATTTGCTCGAGCTTTTTATATTGATTTTGGTCCAAGCCTGTGTGCCGCATGTATTAACTCTCTGAGCACTAAATTGCCATTCAAATTTTATGCCCCAGCCACAGAATTTCCTCTTTCAAGAATTTGGGTGCAGCATTATTTGTAATAATTAACTAACTTGCAAAGGCAATGATCTATGATATATGTGAGCAGCAGTTTTAACCTCAGGCGCTTGATAGGAAACTGGTGGGATTAGGTCGACCGTCAATTGTACACCCTGTCTGATTTTGCTCTTCATTGATTGCAATATTTTAATAATGCAATTATCTTGAAGTTTGTACTATGGTGGCTTAGGCTGCTGTTTGACATCTGGAAGAGTTGAAGTTTCCTTCAACTCAATGTCACTATAACTAATATACTTTCTCAGTTCTGCCCAGCACCAGCCTGAGTTTGAATCTGCCTTCATTTAGCTCTACCATCATTTGCTCAGGCCTTATTGAATACTATGCTGCTCAGTTTTTCCTACCCTCCTCATCCAGCCCATTATCCAGTCAGGAAAGTAATGGGCAACCCAAGACATTGGAATATTTTCTGCTGATTATGTAATTTAAATCTGTGGGAAATGTAAGTTAGTTAAGGCAGAGACAATGTGGCTGTATTAATGGAACTTTGATCTGAGGAACCAACTAGAGAACAAGCCATCCTAGACTCTATTGAGAAGGGAATAATTGGCAATCTGGGCTGGGGGTAATGTACTGAAATGGATAGAAAACTGGTTGGCAGACAGAAAACAAGGAGTAGGAATAAATGGGTCATTTTGCAAGGGTCAGAGAGTGACCAGTGGATTTCAAACCTGAAGGGCCAAGGGGATGTTGGAAGCATAAGTTTTCATCTAGTTGGCATGGAGGGTATGAGGGGTCATGGGAAAGTGGGAGTAGAGGAACAGTGCGTTGAGGATTAGAGGACCAAGCCCCAGAGGACTGAGGTGGGATTTGAAATCAGACTTCCTCAGCAATTGCCTGCCTTGTGGCTGTCTTTACTCCCATCTGTGCTTGATGACCCAACCTCACCCCACACTCACACATCCTCCTTTCCCCCCAGAGTGTTTGGAGGCATATTTTACTGAGGCAGATCTGGTGAGTTGGGAAGTTCCCAAAAGGAACTGCCCACCACAGTAGCCAAAATCCAGTCCTGGTTTTTGGTTTAGTATAATTTATTCTGTTCGACAGATTAGTGGCACAGTTCTTGATGGATTTGCTTCCACAAAGCAAACAAATTTTTCCTAAATTCAGCATCATTTCGCAAACAAACATCCCTGTTTTGAGGCTATAAAGAAAGTGAGTTGCAATTGCCATGTTAATGCAGTCTGCTCTGGGGGACAAACTATCATTGAGTATGTTTTGTGTAGAGTATTTACAATAAAAATGATACATTACCAGTTACAAAATAATGCTTCTTACAAAATCTAGATTGTGTACTGAATTTTCTCAGCTCCTATTGCCTTTCTCAAGTTGGTTTCTGATCGGAGGTATGTGGGAGATGTGCCGTGGGATGATACATGGGGGATATTTGTTAGGGAGATGTTGGATTGCCTGTCTGACTGTACTTCTCTGTGTCACAAAATAACTATGTATTTCTGGTTGGTTTTTCCACGTTTGGCTTCTCCAGACATACAGAACACACAGTCCATCCAGAGACGTCCATCAAAGTCCTGTAGCACTGGGGGAGGAGGCTGGACATGATCTTTTTTCCAGCAGTAGCTTCCACGTACCAAGTTGAAATGTGCAGTGTGAATGTTAGTGAATGGATAAAATGGTAGGGTTGGTAAGATAAGTGGATGATTGGGTAGGGTGGCTGAGGTTAGTGGCTTAAGTGGTAGGTGGGTGAGGCAGTAGGTGGATAGGGTGGTGCATGGGTAGGGTGGCATTTGGGTAGGTGGGCCAGGGTGGTCAGGTCAGGTCAGGAGAGGTAGTCAGGTTGGAGTAGTCAAGTCTGGTCGAAGAGGTAGCCAGGTTGGGAAGGGTAGTGGGTGCTTGGGGTTATCTTGGTCAGAAGGGATGGTTAGATCAGGTCAGGTGTTGGTCAGTGGATAGTTTGGAATTCAGGGGATGGTCAGTTGGGGTCTGAAAAGGTAGTCAGTTAGATTGGATCAGCAGATAATCATGAAGTAATTGGAGATCAAGGACTAATCAGAAGGGATTGATGGGTGAATGTGATATTTGGAATGTCAGTTCTGTGGTTACCAGGAGTTAGACTAGGAATTTTCTGCCTAACGTTTCCTGGGTCACTATCCAAAGTACTCATGGAGAATCCTGAGAACAGAGGAATTATTCATTTGCAAGTTTAATGTTCCTCGATAATTCCCTCAGTGGGTTGTAACCTGGTCACTGACATTCTGGAGACCAGAAGATTTGGGCCTTTATGATCTTCTTGGAGAGGCAAAAAAAGATTAAAATCCAAGTCGATGAGAGGGGGAAGAATATCTGGAAACACACGTCAGTGATCAAAGCTAGTCCAGAAAATCAGCTTGACCCTGAAGAACATTATCTACCTTCTGTAAAAGGTGATCTCCAACCCAGCCAGAAGGAAGCCCAAGCTGTCAATGGCAGGAATCAGCAAATCAACACTCACCATACAAGCCAACAGCCTGTTCCATTGGTCCACTATTAGAAATTATATATGGAATAATAGTCTTACTTCATCCCAAGAAAATGAACAAATCGTTATTAGAAGACTGTTTGCATTTCCATGATCTTAATTAGATACTCAGGCACACCAACTGAGTATAAAAATAAATACCACCACCTATTATTCTAGAGTTCAGTATTAGAGTTATTTACAGCACAGGACGAGGCCACTTGGCCCATGTCAACTCTCCATGAAACAATCCACTTAGTTCCATTCACGTACTCAATCTTGTGAGTTTATTTCCTTCAAGCGCCCAATTTCCCAGCATAGGGACAGCTAGACATTTTTTTTTTACGGTATCTTTGCACGCACACATTTTTTCCCTTTGGGGAATAGTGGGGCTAAGGATTCTCGAGCTGATTATCAGCCCGCTGAACTGTGTTATGAAGGCTCTTTGCATGGCCAACAAGATCTGACGATGCTCTCAGTCTACTACAAGCCCTCCTGGTGTCGAGCCAATGATTCCATTGCTTGGAGCATTCAGACTGAGTGTTGCTGCACAGAAAATAAATGCAGTTCTGAAGGAAACTTTTGACAAAAAATATTTGAAGGGCGCTGGGTCCCTTATTCCTTCTTGTAGTTTGATTGTACACCAAAGTTCAAAGGGTGCTGGAGTTGAATGTATGGATTCTGATACTAAGCTCAATAACTCTTTGCACCTTCTAAGCATGCTCAGTCTATAGCTGTAAGATAAAACTGCCCACGAATAATTTATTTGTAAAGTTTATGAGAAAATGTGATGATAATACTAAACATTTTAAAGAGCTGAAAACAGAATGAAAAGGATTGCTGACAAAATTTGAAGACCAGAACTTCACCGTTCCCATGGCAGCAGAAAACAGGTGGTTATGTCCTGCTGGAAAATGGTGTTGGCTGCAGTGGACCCGCTCCCCAATGTCCTTCTTCAGACAATCAATTTTATAAGGTGCAGGCGATAGGGCAGATCAGTAGCAAACACCTCAGCGATGGCTAGGTAATTAAGACCTTTCAACTGCTAATTGTCAAGTATTTTCTCCATTTTATGAGCGGCACACAGGCTGTGCTGGGGCTGAGAGACTCGCTTGAGACCTGAGTGATAGTTGAGTGGTAGAGAGGACAGGCAGCCATAGTTTAAAGCTGCCCGCTGAGCGATACCGTTATGTTTGGGGCCAAAGTGAGGGATGCCAGTCTTCCAGATCCACAGGAACCGCTGGAGGCCAGGCAAGTTTTTGGGAGGCTCATCATGGTGGAGGCTTCAGTTGCCTATTGGGTTCATGCTTTTCACCTTTATTTTTATTAAGATTTTTAACTTGTCCTCTCTTTCAGTTGAGGACACATCAAATCTCATAATGCGCTTTATTATCCTCAACTGGGTATTAAAAATATAAATGTCTGCATCTGACATTACGATGCACTTGGGAATTGCTCTCTGAATGCTTAGCAGCTTCATTTAAAATTCTCTGATATTCTTTTAAAAAGGGTAACCCACTTACATTAACATCTCGATTGAAAGATTAGGCATGAGGGTATAATGCAGATGTATGAATTGCTGGTACAATCATACTGGGCAACATAATTTTCAGCAATTGAGTGCTACCTTTCAGTTTTCTGTGCCAAGTAGCTGACTTTATGATAATGGAGAATAATGAAATTACTAATACAGCTATTAGCCCACAGGATTAAGTATATAGATTCCAACTTCAATATTATCAGATTCTGAGAATTAGTGGTTTGACTGTTTGATGAGGAGTGTGAAAGATGCTCGGAGTTATTTTCACTCTGGCAGAATGGTCCAGCAGTTGTGCATTTGTTGTTCGCTATGTATTTAATTTTGTTTTCCTGCAAAACGCTATCAGAGGGACATTGATCAGTAATTTAAAAAGATGTGGAGCAGTTGCCCATCACCGCTGCCGGGAGGACGATTCCTGTGACCGCTCTTGACAGTTCAGGACTTAAAGGAAACAGTTTTTACATTAATCTCCCAGTTCATGTCGTGTAAGCTGTAAACATGCTTGTGAAATGCAATTTACGGAATCGTTCCTAAAGTACAGCAGAAATCAGACTGAACATTCTGAGACTCATTTTGCTGAACCAAATGAGATTGCACCTCAAGCAAGTGTGACCCTCATTTATATTGAGTAATTATTTTGTCTCTGGTTCGCATAAATTATAGCAATCTTAGACACTAAGAATAGTGGTGCTGCTGACACTCGGTGTTATTAAGGTTTAATTCCATCATTATCACTGCAGTGGAAGTGATGATGGAGGCAAATGAGCATCTCCTCCAACATATCACCCCCACCACATCACCCCATCACACCTCCTCCACCACATCACCCCATCACACCACCTCCACCACATCACCCCATCACACCACCTCCACCACATCACCCCATCACACCACCTCCACCACATCACCCCATCACACCACCTCCACCACATCACCCCATCACACCTCCTCCACCACATCACCCCATCACACCTCCTCCACCACATCACCCCATCACACCTCCTCCAGCACATCACCCCATCACACCTCCTCCACCACATCACCCCATCACACCTCCTCCACCACATCACCCCATCACACCTCCTCCACCACATCACCCCATCACACCTCCTCCACCACATCACCCCATCACACCTCCTCCACCACATCACCCCATCACACCACCTCCACCACATCACCCCATCACACCACCTCCACCACATCACCCCATCACACCACCTCCACCACATCACCCCATCACACCACCTCCACCACATCACCCCATCACACCTCCTCCACCACATCACCCCATCACACCTCCTCCACCACATCACCCCATCACACCTCCTCCAGCACATCACCCCATCACACCTCCTCCACCACATCACCCCATCACACCTCCTCCACCACATCACCCCATCACACCTCCTCCAGCACATCACCCCATCACACCTCCTCCAGCACATCACCCCATCACACCTCCTCCACCACATCACCCCATCACACCTCCTCCACCACATCACCCCATCACACCTCCTCCACCACATCACCCCATCACACCTCCTCCACCACATCACCCCATCACACCTCCTCCACCACATCACCCCATCACACCTCCTCCACCACATCACCCCATCACACCTCCTCCACCACATCACCCCATCACACCTCCTCCACCACATCACCACATCACCCCATCACACCTCCTCCAGCACATCACCCCATCACACCTCCTCCACCACATCACCCCATCACACCTCCTCCACCACATCACCCCATCACACCTCCTCCACCACATCACCCCATCACACCTCCTCCACCACATCACCCCATCACACCTCCTCCACCACATCACCCCACCACACCTCCTCCACCACACCTCCTCCACCACACCTCCTCCACCACACCTCCTCCACCACACCTCCTCCACCACACCTCCTCCACCACACCTCCTCCACCACACCTCCTCCACCACACCTCCTCCACCACACCTCCTCCACCACACCTCCTCCACCACACCTCCTCCACCACACCTCCTCCACCACACCTCCTCCACCACACCTCCTCCACCACACCTCCTCCACCACACCTCCTCCACCACACCTCCTCCACCACACCTCCTCCACCACACCTCCTCCACCACATTGCCCGCACCACACCTCGTCCACCACATCGCCCGCACCACACCTCGTCCACCACATTGCCCGCACCACATCACCTGCAGCACATCACCCACACCGCATCCCCCCCACCACGGGTAAGAGGGAAGCATTTTACTTTAGTTGGGGACAGGGGAATGAGGGGCAAAACAAAATCGGATCAGATACTCACTATAACCTCTGACTGATTTTTTTTTCATTCCTTGGGCTTCAACAACTAGTTAAACTGGTCAGACTGTGTAATGGTGGCACCTGTCCTACACTCTGCTAAAGTTGAACTCTGTGTCCTGAGATTGTATGAGGCAGTGGTACAACTGTGGCTGGTCTGCAACTGGTAACCAAACAAATTCCAGGATGAACCAGGATGGCGACCATCAGGCAAATTTCTTTCGCCCAATTTATTGAGTTGTCCCACAATTTTAAAAGGATAGGTTAACAGTCCAGCGATATATTTGAAAGGCCAGACCAAAACTCTAATTCTAGGACAGAGTAGGTGCCAATGAATCAGGATGTGGCCACTTCCAGTTCTTTTGCCTCTTAAAGTTTGTCACGACATATATAGCTCCCAAATGGTAGTAAATCTCGTCTGCTTCTGAGTATGGGAAAAGAAGAGACAGTGATCTATATTGAGATGTGGAAAGGATGGGGGCATTTCTCCCAGCGTGGCTCACTAATATTTTAATGCAAAGAGCCAGGTGAATCATATGTGTGCCATTTGCGGGATTCCCACATGCGTTCCCATTGTACACACATCTCCAAGCGCTGGATATCCAGGACTGATGTCTGTGGGCCCGTTAGCATCTCCCACCCCATCTGTACAACTTCACTTCAGTGGGGTTCAGACTTGCACTCCACTTGCGAGGAAGTAGTGGGAATCCCTGCTGGAGTGAAGGGGAAGCATTGCCCCACCCCCCACCCCAGGGGTGGAGTAGCAAGGGGATGGTGTGCCCCCTTGGCATGGGCACCCTGGCAGTGCCAACCTGTGCACCTTAGCACTGCCCAAGAGGCAAAGAGCCCACATCCACCAGACCTGGGGCAGTGCCAAGAGGGGGGGGATTGGGCGGCATGGCCAGTAGGGGGCGGGACCTAGCAGGCAAGCCGTAGGGGTAGGAATTCCTGCTGCCACTCTGCATGGGGATTGGTTGGGGCTGGCTGGAGTGGAGGTGGGGGGCCTCTACTGGTGGGGGGGGTCTGCCTCCAGTAGGTGGGAGTCTGCCGGTGGGATCTGCGAGCGGGAGGGGAATTTGTCACTGCTTGGGGAGGGAGGGCTGGAGATCGGGGTACTCCAGATGGGGGGAGTTCAGGGCTGGCCCAGGAATAGTCATGTGGGCCGCGATCAGGCCATGGAGGGTGCTGGGGGGTGGGGTCTCCTTTGTGGGGGTCCCAGGCTTGCCAGCTTAATCTTTGGCCAGCAAACTGCAGGCTAACAATTTAGGGTCACTGTGCATGCCCGGAACTGTCAGACTCCGATGTGAATAGGCCCTGCCCCCAAGGTTTTAATGATATTCACGATTGTGACCTCTGCATTGCACAAAGTGTGGGAGTTTTGAGTTGAACTCCCACTGAAAAAGCACAAGAACATAAGAAATAGGAGCAGGAGTCGGCCATCTAGCCCCTCGAGCCTGCCCCGCCATTCAATAAGATCATGGCTGATCTGTCGTGGTTGAGTTCCACATTCCTGCCCTCTCCCCATAACCCTTAATCCCCTTGCCTATCAAAAACCTATCAACCC
Source organism: Carcharhinus amblyrhynchos (assembly GCF_965287045.1). Taxonomy (NCBI): domain Eukaryota; kingdom Metazoa; phylum Chordata; class Chondrichthyes; order Carcharhiniformes; family Carcharhinidae; genus Carcharhinus; species Carcharhinus amblyrhynchos. The sequence continues at coordinate 30,400,613 of NC_137346.1, forward strand.
GCGTCTTAAAAATATCGAGCGAGGCAGCCTCCACCACTTCAACGGGCAGAGAATTCCAGAGATTCACCACCCTTTGAGTGAAGAAGTTCCTCCTCAACTCTGTTCTAAACTGCCCCCCCTTTATCCTGAGGCTGTGCCCTCTAGTCCTACTGTCCTTTCTGAGCGGGAAGAGTCTCTCCACCTCTATCCTATCCATCCCATTCATCATCTTATACGTCTCAATGAGATCTTCCCTCATTCTTCTAAACTCTAACGAGTACAAGCCTAGTTTATTCAGCCTCTCCTCATAGTTCAACCCCCTCAACTCCGGAATCAGCCGAGTAAACCTCCTTTGCACTCCCTCCAAGGCCAAAATATCCTTGCGTAAGTGCGGCGACCAAAACTGCACACAGTACTCCAGCTGCGGCCTCACCAATGCCCTATACAGCTGCAGCAAAACCTCCCTACTTTTATATTCAATCCCCCTCGCTATGAAGGCCAGCATCCCAGTTGCCTTCCTGATCACCTGCTGCACCTGCAGGCTGGGTTTTTGCGACTCATGCACAAGGACCCCGAGGTCCCTCTGCACCGTCGCATGCTGCAGATTTTCGCCACGTAAGTAATAGTCCTTCCTACCATTATTCCTACCAAAGTGGACAACCTCACATTTGCCAACATTAAATTCCATTTGCCATTTCCTGGCCCATTCGCCCAGCCTATCTAGATCCTTCTGCAGACTCTCCACACCCTCCGCACAATTTGCCGTTCTACCAATCTTGGTATCATCAGCAAATTTCGACACCATACACTCGGTTCCCTCCTCCAGATCATCTATAGAAATGGTAAATAGCTGAGGCCCCAGCACCGGCCCCTGGGGCACTCCACTAGTCACCAACCGCCAATCTGAATAGCACCCATTGACCCCCACTCTCTGCCTCCTATTTGACAGCCAATCCCCTATCCACGCTAACACCCTACCCCCAACTCCATGCCCCCTGACCTTCTGCAATAACCTCTTGTGAGGCACCTTGTCAAACGCCTTCTGAAAATCAAGAAAGACCACATCCACATGATTTACATCAATTTTCCTGCGAATTCAGCACTTAGAACTTTTTTTTGGGAGAATTGGCCTTGAGGGAGAATCTAGAACTAGGAGTCACTATTTAATAATAAAGGGTCTCCCAATTAAGGCAGAGTTGAGGACTTTTTCTCTTGCATTCAGAGTTATGAATCCCTGGAACCCTCATAAAGCAGTGAAATCAGTCTTTGAATATTTTAAAGGCAGAGGGAGATAGGGTTTTTAATAAGCGAGAGGGTGAAATGATATCAAGGCTGTGAAGCAAAGGCCTACAGTCAGATCGGCCATGATCTTGTTGAATAGCGGAGGCGGCTGGAGGGCCTGAGTGGCCTACTCCTGTTCCTAGTGTGTATCGTTTTCTGTCTGCATGTTCATATGAGAAGCAAATTAGTGAACAAGGGCACTTGTCAGATCTGCTCTAACTGCAAATACTTTAGTAATAGGATACTTGCAGCAGTATCTAATTGAATGATTAAATTTACTGCAGGTAAGTGGGACAAGCTGCAATTTGGCAGGAGAAATGAGGAGGAGAGATATGTCTTAAATGTTAGAATTTTACCTGGAGTGTGGGGACGGAGAAGTCTGATCACATATGCACACTAGTTGTTAAAGGTGGCAGGGCAAGTTGATAAGGGTTATGAAAAAAAGGTTACATCATTGGCAGGAGGGCTGATAATCAAGATGACTTAAGGTAATTGGAAAGAAAAGCCCAAAGGTCATTGAGGAGAATTTGTTTGACGCTGCTGGTCTTTATGACTTGGCACATGCTATCAGCAAGGATGATGGAAACAGATTTAATGATAACTTTCACAAAGGAATTGAATGTATACAGGAATAGGGAAATATTTATGGAGTTATGGAGAAAGAACAAGGGGGTGCGACCAATTGGATGGCTCTTTCAAAGAGCCAACACAAAGAGGATGGAACAAATGGTCTCCTATTGTGCTGTGTGATTCAATTCAATGATTGTGTTCTATGAAGTTGCAGTGCTTGTTTTGTCCTTCAATGATATATACCAGCCCTACCCCTTGGGTGGGATTTTCTGGCTGTGCTCAGCCCAAGTCCAGAAAATCCCGCTCAAGGTCAACGGACCTTTGCATGGTCTGTGTCCTGCCTGCTTTTATTCCCATGGCAGGTTGGACAGGAAAACTCCGTCCCTTGTCTTACTGCTTTATCAAGCATGTTGTGTTGGAGAGTGTCACTCTCAGTGCGTCAGTTTCATTTGCCGAGTCCCAATTATACTCTGAAAGCTTAATGTGCAGAGATCAGCTGTCATTTGTCATTTGCTAAATTAGAAATCCTCTGGCTGTCAAGAAATCTAATCCAATTTTAAAATCTATAACTCAGGAGGAAGTATTGTTTTTTTTAAATCAAATTAAGGTTGTCACATTTCTATTATATGTTGCATAGATTGGAAAAGACCAGATTGGAAGCTTTACTGCAGTGGTGAATAAAGTTGCAAGGATGTAGTTGAAAACCGGAAGAAGTCCACACCAGCACTTTGTTGGATCTAAAACTTGAAACAGAGTAATATATGATTTTGCAAACATTTTTGACATCCTTGTTATTCATTTCTACCCACAGCATATCCAGATATTCTTGACTGCGCCAACAAAATTGATTTTGTCCATTCCTGATTTCTGGGAGATAGGACTCAGTAGGACAATGCATGGTGTTTTTTTAATGAATATCCTCAATGTTTTTATTTGTGTTCGAGCTTTTGACTGGCTAGTCAAATGGCCTAGAGTTTTCTCGTAGCTGTTACCCCTCTGCCAATGCAATTTGGCAAGGTGTGTGACAGAATCCCTGCTGAGAAACAGAAATGACAAGGTTTCCACCAGGCTGTGATGGAGTTATGGCTGCAGAGTTGAAACAACTCTGGTGGTATTCCAGGGTGGTTCCACACTCTGGACCACCCCATCCACAGGCCTCCACAAGTACACGTGTGGTGGAAACAGTTGGAGGGATATCTCATGGTCAAGGCAAAGATGCAGGCGGCATTTCAGTCCTCCCACTGCAACCGGCCACTGAACCATTCCTGACATCTAGAAGGAGCACGCAGTTAGGTATTACAGAATACAACTGTGCTGTCACCAAGAGAAGCAGTGAGTTAGAAATACTCGCTGCACACATTGATCATTCTGTCTTGGGAATACAACTTAGTTGCACATCATTTCAGCTGTGTCTGGAGAGCTTGCTTCAAATGATGTAGGATCAAAGACAGCGACAGTTAATTTTGAATCAAATGGTTAATGTTTGTGAACGCACTACAGATCACATGAGTGTATATTAAGTGAAGACTATTAATGCATTATGTGAATGTGCTATTTCATTGAAGGCTTGATTGTGGCTTCACTGGTTTCATTCTGAGAAAGAAAACCCCAGGTTCAAGTTCCAGGATTTAATGGCCATGGAAGTTGTGTTTTTCCACATCATGAACTGTCTATCATGTTAATCAATTTGCAAACCCTTCAAATGTTCCGTGTTATTCTCCAAGGAAAAGAGTACAGAGACCTGAAAGCAAACAACCAGCTACAAAGAGCCTGTTGGTGGATGACTCTGGCTGCCAGCCAAGTTGTTTTAGCATTGACAGCTTTTGTCCAATCATTAGGACAGGCAGAAAAGTGGAGACAAGGCCACAATCAGACCTTATAGAATGGTGGAGCAGGTTCGAATGGCCCACTCCTGATTGTATGATCTTTGCAGTAGGGTGTGGGTGAACCAAGTCTGGATGTGAAAGGTGTTGAAATGGTCATAATCTTGGAGGCTTCCTCGAAACTTACAAAATGCTGCTTAAGTCACACACTTCCCTGACTTAGAACTTCAGCCTGAATCTTACAGCCATTCACACCAGTGAGATTTTGTAGTCCCACTGCGGGGTGAATGGAGATTTAACTGGGTGCCAATTTCTCCATCCTCAGTGAGGCAGGAGCGGGAGGTGAATGGCCAATAAGATCACACTCTTTATTTCCACTGCTTCACTGTCATTGGTACAAAATCCTGGAATTCCCTCCCCAGCACTGTGGGTGTACCTACACGACAAACAATTGCAGAGGTTCAAGGAGAATTAGGAATGGACAACAAATGCTGGCCTTACCAGAGATGTTTAGATCTCATTAATGAATAAAAAATGGATCCGAAATACTGCTTCAGGATATCTACATTGTAGCCTATAGTCAGTGCAGGTGATTGCAAAGACCACATTGTTTACTCAGTTTCCCTTTGTGTTTCTCCCAATTGTATCATGAATCAAGGCTGGAGAATCATTTCTTCATTCTGCTTTCTACAGAAAGGATTTTACTAAAACATCATTTCCAAGTCAAGCATTATCTTGATTACTTCTTTCTTACTGATCAATATCCTGGAGTTCTCCACCTTGCACCGTCACCACAAGGATGGCATTTGTTTGAGGTGAAGATTCATCACTTTCTTACAGCAACTGTGAATGAGCAATAAATGTATCCTTGAAAGTGTCACTATCCTGAGAACTAACAGTAAAAGAATCTTCTCCCACCCAGTGTGGTTCTCGTGGTTAGCATGTAGTACATATACAGCAGCACAAACTTTGGAAATAGTGAGGCTGAGAGTCTCATCAAAAACAGCTGGTCATTTTACTCAACAATGACTTTGCATCTGTTTACCACTGCCAAAGTCATTGTGACGGAGGAGCTACTTGATGAGCTTCTTCTTTTGTTCTCTGCCCAGAGGCAGGTTTAACTTACAGCGCTATGAGTTCCACCATGGATGGGAGAAGGAGGCAGACCTGAATCCACTGATCCAGGAATTGAACCCTGTGCTGTTTGAACCAATCTGATCCATACCAAACTTCCAGCCAACTGAACCAAATGGTCCTCGCAAGGAGTCTGAGTTACGTAGAACATAGAACACTACAGCACAAACAGGCCCTTGGCCCACAAGTTGCACCGATCACATCTACACCTACCAAGCCATAGAACTATCTGTAACTTCCAATGCCATTAGATCCCATATACTCATCCAGAAGTCTTTTAAAAGACCCCAGTGAGTTTGCCTGTACCAGTTGTGAGTTGTGGTGGGAATATGCCATTTTACTTCTGGAATTACAGGTTTATTTCCAGATCTTGGTTAACAAGATCTTGGGCTTTATTAATTGGGACTTTCTGGGCCTTCCTGCTGCAAGATCTTCTGGCCCTGTTGGGGCGGGCTCCACAGTGGTAGGATGGGTAAGTCATGCAAAATGCTGTAGGTATCAGTGGGACCAGAAAATCCTGCCAGGAGCCACTGGTGATCTGCCTCCACCAAGACAACACATCACGGAGGGTGGGAAAATCCTGCTTATCGAGTACAAAAACAGGGAACCTTCATAAAACACTAATTCAATCTCAGTTACATACTGTGTCAAATTCTGAACACCACATTTTAAGAAGGATGTAAGATTGGTGGAATGAGTTCAAAAAAGATTGCTGAAAGTGGTTATCTGGATAGATTGACAAAGTGGCATTGCACACCAGATTTGATATAAATATTCAAAATCATGAGAGGTTTGAATGTAGATAGGGAGAAGTTGTTGCCATTGGCAAATGGGTCAAAAGCCAGAGGGCACCAATTTAAGGAGATTGACAAAAGAACCAGAGGCAACATGAGGAAACCTCTTTTTACACAGCGAGTTGTTAGGATCTGGAATGCACTGCCTGAGAATGTGGTGGTGGCAGGCTCAATTGTAACTTTCAAAAGGGAACTGGATAACTAGCTGAAGAGAAAATATTGCAGGGTTATTGGGTAAGTACTGGTGGGTGTTTAGATTAGCTGAGAATCATAGAATCCTTACAGTACAGGAGGCCATTCAGCCCAATAGCCCTGTATCAATTCTCCAAAAGAGCATCTTGCCCTGGCCCTTGCTGGCCTGTTCTTGTAACCCTGTACATTTAGCATGGCTAATCCATCTAACCCACACACCTTTGGATGTGGGAAGAAACTGGAGCACCCAGAGGAAACCCACACAGTGGGGGGGCGGGGGGGGGTGTCGAAAGTGGAGACGTGCAGACTCTGCACGGATAGGCATCAAAGCTGGAATTGAATCTGGGTCTGTAGCGCTGTGAAGCAGCCGTACTAACCACTGATTTCCTTGATAAGCTGAATGACCTCTTTCTGTGTTGTCATCGTTCCACCATGGTGTATGTTGCCTAACTTCCACAATCCTGCTATTCTTATTTCTAATATCCAATCAAATCCTCATTCAGTGCACCATTTTTCACACATTCTTTTACCATTAAAAATTCTCTCATGATATATGTCACACACTTCAAATTTATGGTAATATTTTTGCCTTTACTTTGCATTTCTCCTTAGATTTTGCACGCTCTTTTGGATCTCCTGCCTGTTCTTTGACTGGAAGACACACACTTTAAGCTGTTGGTGAATTATTGTCAGAGTTGATAACAGTGTTAGGCAATTGTCCAGCCATAGCAAAAATGCGCTCCCATCTCTCTCAACTGTGTTCGTGGGGCAACTGTAGAGCCTATTTAATAAAACTAAGGGGTCAAATTTCATTGTTGGATCATTTTATTCTTTTGAAATTTATAGAGGTCAAGTGGTTCATTAGCTGTTTCAGAAATGTGAGAAGAATTCCTAGGTGTATTATGTAATTACAATAATCAGCAGATTATTTAAATTTACTCTACCTGTTTTACATGCTTATCCTTTACATTATGACCTTAAGTCTCACCACCTGTGCATCAGTGTTGAAAGGCCACCCAACCTTGAAGACATTCAACTTAAAAATGAATTTATAGTTTTATGTCTGGCACACCAAGTTCGTCCAAATTGCAAGAGATCTTTCTAATGAGGCGGGGGGTGGGGGAGGTGTAGTTTTGACATAGTCTGCCCAGTGGGAAGATGATCGGATGGGATTAACTGACTGTTTTACGCCCTGCCTGATTTTTCTCCCCATTGGGATGCTTTTCCTGCTCAGTTTACTTTGATGTTTTGAACGTTGATGTGTGAGGGAAAAAGTTTGCACCATAGAAATAGTGATTTAGAAAATGGCAAAGAGAACTGGAAAGGATTTAAGGAAGATGTAGATGTTGTGAAATGAGCAGACGGGTGCAAGTACAATTTAATGTTGATAAGTGAGAACCAACCTGTTTTGGGAGTAAAAAGCAAGCGATGGGAATATGCAGTCAGTGAAAAGAAAAGAAGGATATGAATGAGTGCCAAGCCTAGAGGTTCAAACGTAAAATTAACTGAACATACAGATGCACATAAACAAAGTCATAAAAAGGCCTGTAGCACTTTCTTATGAAGGGACATTGGGCAAAAGTCTAAAGAAGCAAGGTGCAGAGGATTTGGGCTGAGGAGAAAGTTTCTGAAAGATTTCTTTACAGCGAGGGTTGCTTCGCCACAGGGAATGGTTGAGGCAGGGACCATTGCACCTTTTCATTGGATCTTTGAAGAAGAGTAGAGTTTGGAATTTCTCAAGTTAAGGACAAGCATGGGTGAAATCTGCCAAATTGACTTCATCTGCACTGTAAACTTGCATGGTTTACTGTGTGGTAATTCGCTGAGTGTTTTAAGACTAACCTTAAAATCCAAGGATCTATGCTGTTGCATATGCTGTATGCTGTTGATGAGAGAGGAATTGGCGAATGTAGATTGGGGGAGCAGATTGGGAGGTAGGTCTGCTGAGGAACAGTGGAGGATCTTTAAGGAGATCTTTCTTGGTGCTCAGCAGAAATTTATTCCAATGGTAAAAAAGGATCGTCGGGGGAGAGATAATCAGCCGTGGATAATGAAGGAGATAAAGGAGAGTATTAAATTAAAAGCTGATGCGTTTAGAGTGGCTAAGAGTAGTGGGCGAGAAGAGGATTGGGAGAGGTTTAAATATCAACAAAGAATGGCGAAGAAGTTGATAAAGAAAGGAAGGATAGACTATGAATCTAGGCTAGCGCTAAATATAAAAAAGGATAGTAAGAGTTTCTTTAAATATATAAAAAGGAGAAGGCTGGCTAGGGTGAATTTTGGACCCTTAGAGGATGAGAGGGGGGATTTAGTGGTGGGGGATGAGGAAATGGCTGAGGCCTTGAATAAGTTTTTTGCTTCGGTCTTCACGGAGGAGGACGTGAATAGTTTGCTGGGTGTTAACGATGGAAAGATGGTAGGAGTGGAGGGCTTGAATGAGATCATTGTTACTAGAGAGGCAGTGCTCGACAGACTAGAGGGACTGATGGTGGACAAGTCCCCAGGACCGGATGGAATGCATCCAAGGGTTCTGAAGGAAATGGCGGAGGTGATAGTGGATGCCTTGGTGATTATTTTCCAAACCTCGCTGGATTCCAGGAAAGTGCCGGAAGATTGGAAAACGGCTAATGTTACGCCGCAGTTTAAAAAGGGTAGCATGCAAAAGGCAGGGAATTATAGGCTGGTTAGTTTAACGTCTGTTGTAGGAAAAATGCTTGAATCCGTCATCAAGGAGAAAATAGCGAGGCATCTCGAGAAGAATTGTTTGATGGAGTAGACGCAGCACGGTTTCATTAAGGGGAAGTCGTGTCTGACGAATTTATTGGAATTCTATGAGGATGTGTCCAGTGCGGTGGATAGAGGGGAACCAGTGGATGTGGTGTTTCTCGATTTTCAGAAGGCGTTTGATAAGGTGCCGCACAAAAGGTTGTTACAGAAGGTTAGGGGGCACGGAGTTGGGGGTAGGGTGTTAGCGTGGATAGGGGATTGGCTGTCACATAGGAGGCAGAGAGTGGGTGTCAATGGGTGCTGTTCAGATTGGTGGTTGGTGACTAGTGGAGTGCCCCAGGGATTGGTGCTGGGGCTTCAGCTATTTACCATTTATATAGATGATCTGGAGGAGGGAACCGAGTGTAAGGTGTCGAAATTTGCTGATGACACAAAGATAAGTGGAATGGCAAGTTGTGCGGAGGGTGTGGAAAGTCTGCAGAGGGATCTAGATAGGCTGGGCGAGTGGGCGAGGACCTGGCAGATGGAATACAATGTTGGCAACTGTGAGGTTATCCACTTTGGTAGGAATAATGGTAGGAAGGACTACTACTTACAGGGTGAAAAGCTGCAGCATGCTACGGTGCAGAGGGACCTGGGGGTCCTTGCGCATGAGTCGCAAAAACCCAGCCTACAGGTGCAGCAGGTGGTCCGGAAGGCAAATGGGATACTGGCCTTCATAGCGAGGGGGATTGAATATAAAAGTAGAGAGGTCTTGCCGCAACTGTACAGGGCACTGGTGAGGCCGCAGCTGGAGTACTGTGTGCAGTTTTGGTCGCTGCACCTGCGCAAATATATTTTGGCCTTGGAGGGAGTGCAAAGGAGGTTCACTAGGCTGATACCGGAGTTGAGGGGGTTGAGCTATGAGGAGAGGCTGAATAGACTGGGCTTGTACTCGTTAGAGTTTAGAAGGATGAGGGGAGATCTCATTGAGATGTATAAGATGATGAAAGGGATGGATAGGGTAGAGGTGGAGAGGTTCTTCCCGCTCAGAAAGGACAGTAGGACTAGGGGGCACATCCTCAAGATAAGGGGGGAGCAGTTTAGAACAGAGTTGAGGAGGAATTTCTCCACTCAAAGGGTGGTGAATCTCTGGAATTCTCTGCCCGGTGAAGTGGTGGAGGCTACCTCGCTAAATATATTTAAGACGCGGGTAGATAGGTTTTTGGTAGGCAAGGGGATTAAGGGTTATGGGGAAAAAGGGGGAAAGTGGAACTGAGCCACTTCAGATCAGCCATGATCTTATTGAATGGCGGGGCAGGCTTGAAGGGCTAGATGGCCTACTCCTGCTCCTATTTCTTATGTTCTTATGTTCAATTGCAACCAGAGCTACTTTTGAGACATCAGATATTCCTGGATATTTTACTTCCTTTCCTGAGGCTGTTGGCCAATATTTTGCCAGGTTTTGAGGTTGGCATGTGTCAATTTGTGCACCTTTAATTGTCAGATGATTCTAACATGATGCTCAGCCATGTGAGAGTTAAAGTGGATTTCAATATCGACATAAAAAAGACATTTCTTTCGTTTTAAGTCAAGGCATGTCAGTAAATATGATGCACATTTCAGTAATTCCTTCTTATTCATCAAACAGGGATATGGGGAAAGAGTCAGGTAGTAGGAAGTAACTGAATTGCTCTTTGCCAGTATCAGTATCTTCACAATGGGCCGAATGGCATCTTTCTGTGATGTGTCATTCTAGTTTTCTATGAATGGTAACACTATTCTGAAAAGACAACAAGCAGTTAACGTAAAACAAGCAACTTAATAAAACCTCAAAGGTGTCAAAGTCAGTAATGTCAGTGAAAGTCGTTGAATAATGAAAGTTGGTGAATCCAATTATTATTGGTCTAAATTGATTATTTATACATTAGGGAAAAGATTCCGTCTGTTCGGAAGTCAATTTGCTGTGGTATAGATCTAAATCCCTGGAGATGCTTTAGATGATTTCATTTCCCTCTGCTGGAGAATATTTCAGTTGCTTTTATTAGCCTAGAATTATAAATCTTTTTATAAATGTTTTTCTGTAGCTTCTAATAATTTTACATTAAAAACAAAGTGTGCCTCTATTGTCATGAAACCTTGAATTACATAGGCTGAATACAGTGCTGTTCCATATCCAGCCAGGCAGAGAAGGTAAAGATTCTGTTCTCTATCTACTCTCCCTTTTAAAGCACCTTCTTCCTCACTTCTTCATATCCCAAGAGCTGACAAGTGCTCGAAGTGAATCACAGGGCAGAATTTTACGAGAATGATTCTAAGTGTCCAGCTGGCGTGAAAATGGAAGAAATCCAGATCCGTATTTTGGGCAGGTTTTTATGCCCAATCTCATGGACTTAGACATTGAAAATAATAGCTAGACCATTTCTAGCTGCTGCAGGTAATGGGCTGGGCTTAATCTGGCAGCCAACCAACAGAGGAAAGTATTGTGCATGTGCAGACCTCTGTGTCTACATATGCTCAATAGCAACTGCAGAGGGAGTTATGACGCATGTGCAGACTTCTGATTCTGCACATGTGCAATTCCAACAGCAGAGGTCTGAAAGGCAGAGAAAGAGAGAGAGAGCTGCCATGTCCGAGCCCCACTCCGCACGGATGTGTAGCTCCCGCCCACGTCCCCTCAAGTCCAGACTGATCGCTCCCCTCTCCCCCCAATCCGATTGCAATACAGAGTAGCGGGGTAGTTTTCTCCCAATCTGGCTGCCCTTTCAGGCCCAACCGCCATCTCCCCCCCCCCGACCCCGCCAGAGTCCCTGCCCCCATTTGGTGTGTCCCCCATAGCTCCCACTCCCGATAGGTCCCACCATGGCATTGGCCAGTTGGCATTACTGAGGTGCCAGGCTAGCACTGCCAAAGGACACTGCCCCTTGCCCTTGGCCTGCCTGGGTCACCTCAATGGCCTCCAGTTCTACCGGCGACTGTTCCCCATTTGTGGGAAGGTGGTATTTTTCTGCTGGAGAGAACCTCTCCTGGCACGGGCATAAAGAGAAACGAGCTTGAACGATTGTGTCCCGATGTCGCCAGTACCATGGAATTGAACATTAGGCTGAATTACCATAATTTATTCAGCCTCTCGCCCCTTTCCGTCGAGAGGCTTCAGGGCTGGAACTCTGGCTCTTGTAAAATTGTGAGGGCGACAAATTGGGCGTGATCCTGATTTCTCAGCTTTCACTGATTTTTACTGGCTTGGTGTGCCCATCGATGGTCAGGGCCAGATGGTAAAATCAGAGCCATGGATTCTGGATGATGCAATCCAACAGAATGTAATGCCCCTCAAATTTAATGCTGATTGCAAATGATCTCTTCCTATTTAATTTCTATTCACCTTTTGTTCAATTCTTAACATCTTTAGGTTTGTAGTACCAGCTCATGCACCATTCTATGTTCACACGCCACTGTTACTGGGACGTCAGGCTAGTTGGTTCGATAGATCAGCTTGAGCTGATGGTGTGTAACTGAGAAAACATGACGCAGGACGGAAGGCCCATAATTCAAAGGAGACAAGGTAAAAGAAGGAAGCACTTATCTCTCCCTTAAATAGCTCAAAATCTTTCCGCACAATAAACTCAGTTAAAATGAAGAGGTTAATGTTGCGTCAGAAAATATATACGATAGCACAGTGGTTAGCACTGCTGCATCACAGCGCCAGGGACCTGTGTTTGATTCCTGCCTTGGGTCACTGTCTGTGCGGAGTCTGCACATTCTCCCCTTGTCTGTGTCAGTTTCTTCCGGGTGCTCTGGTTTCTCCCACAGTCCAAAAATATGTGGGTTCGGTGCATTAGCCATGCTAAATTCTCCCTCAGTGTACCCGAATCAGCGCTGGAGTGTGGTGGCTGGTAGATTTTTCACCATAACTTCATTGCAGGGTTAACGTAAGCCTACTCGTGACACTGATAAATAAAATAAATAACAAGATTCCACAAGCAGCGATGAAATTAATTAAGAAATCAAGAAGTAGTGGTTAGATGACAGAGGACTTGTGTTTTAGGAACATAATGAATGGAACATAGGAGTAACCTATTGATCCCATCTTGCCTGTGTTTCTGGGGGGCTTAGTTTCCACAGTCTAATTTATCTGATTTCTCCTGATGCAGTTCTTTAAGTAATCTCTGAAAGCCTTTTAGAATTACTGTAATCAATTTACTATCAATTGCCACTTTGTTACATGGCTTTCCATTTTGAAAATTGATGGTGGGGGAAGGCAGAGGACAAATAGAGTTTTGCGATTCTCTGGATGGATTCAAATGGAATTAAGTTACAATTTTAATATGATGAACATTCAAGCAGGAGGCCAAACAAATTCACTTCAGGCAAGTTTGTAAGTCTGCACTTGGTATTCTTTCCAGTTCATTATCAGTCACTCCATTAGTGGAGCCAACATCTTCTACAAACTCTTACATGAGAGATAAGCGGAAAGCTGTCTCCGAGTGAAAGTATGTTTGTTTGGGCGGGGGCGGGGGGAGGTGGGGGGAGTGGAGACGGCGGGGGAAGCGGGGTGGGGCAGGGAGGTGGTGTGGGTGGGCAAGAAACTGGGGGCTGTGGTGCCTCGCCCAGTGGATGAGTACACCAGATGTCCCAAGATCACATCCAAGAGTGTACTTTACCTCTCCTAGCAATCAAACGAATCCGGCAAATTCAGACTGTCTCTGACACGGTCTAATCTGCACACATTGAGTTTCACTCTCCTAGCTTACCAAAATTCTTCTTTATGGGAGATGGCTAATGATTAAAATGGCCAGCTACCTCCCTAAAGTGCGCATGTGTGAACCCCAGTCTTGAGTCCCCTCCCACCCCTGTGAAAGAAGCTGTGTTCAATGTTGGATCTTTGCATTTTTGTCCATTTCCAAGCCTTCCGACATGATGGGAAGCTTCTCCATCCTGACAAAAATCAGGGCCAAACCTTATCGCAGAAAGAAAGAAAAACTTTCATTTATATATTGTCTTTCACAACCACTGGACATTTCTTTATGGCCAATGAAACATTTCTGAAGTGTAGAATACTGCGATAATCGAGGGAGTAGAGTTTGGAGTGGAGACTTCAAACAACAGTTTCAGTCCATGCAGTATTTATTTGGGGGAGATTTGTGCTCATCCAGTACTGGATGTCAGATTATCAGTTGGATAATTTAGCCATGATGTGGAGATGGCAGCGTTGGACTGGGGTGAGCACATAAGAAGTCTCACAACAACAGGTTAAAATCCAACAGATTTATTTGGGATCATGGCTGCATTAAGATTTGCTTATCCAGGGAAAGGGTAATGGTAGGGGCAGGATGTGGAAGTGTCTGGTTCCAGAGTACTGTTAAGTTTGGCATCTCTTCCCATTTAATTGATACTGACGTCACTAAGCTATGCAATTCTTTGATCTGATTCATAATTGAACAGCTGTGAAGGTCATACTTGAGGAACAAGGAGACCAGGGATTTAAATATAACACTTAAGCTTCTTAATCTGAAATCTTAAGTATGTTTTCAGACAATTTTAAAATTCCACACGCAAGATGGAGGTCCCATGGTCGGTGAGATGTCTGAAATAGGGTTTCATTGACATACTAATTTAAGATAGCTGTGAGAAGATGAGCACGTGCTCTTGATCAGATCTGGTCGGTTAGAAGGTTGTTTTACACCAGGTGTGAATGGAACAATTGTGAATCCTGGATGAAACCCAGAGCAGGACGGTATGTTAAAGGGTGGCACAGTGGTCCAGTAGTTAGCACTGCTGACTCACAGAGCCAGGGTCCTAGGTTCGAGTCCCAGCTTGGATCACTATCTGTGTGGAGTTTGCACATTCTCCCTGTGTCATTCTCACAGTGCTAGGGACCTGGGTTCGATTCCAGCCTCGGGTGACTGTGTGAAGTTTGCTCATTCTCCCCATGAGTTTCCTCCAGGTGCTCTGATTCCCTTCCATAGTCCAGATATATGCAGGTCAGGTGGATTAGCCAAGCTAAATTGCCCCATGGTGTTAGGGGCTAGCTAGGGTAAATACATAGGGTGCTGGGGACGGGCCTGGGTGAAATTGTGATCGGTGCAGACTAGATGGGCTGAATGGCCTCTTTCTGCACTGTAGGATTCTATGATTCTAGGAATGCATATTTGCAATCCTTATCAAATATCCCACATGGCAATTCATTTGCCTTTGCATCAATACCTAGTAAAATCTGTGATGTTGTTCAGCCGCCTTTGAAAGCCGAAGCCTGCTCTTCGAAGGGATTATGATCATGATGAACAGTGTGTTTTGTTTGTGTCTGCAGATCGATTCATCTTACTTGTCGCATGGTGGTGAATTAAATGAGCCTTTCCAATTTTGTGTAATAAAACTGTATTCTGCATTCACAGAGGAGCAAGTTTCATCTCAAACCCTGTAAAAAAAAACTCCACAGATCTTGTTTGATTCAAGACTTGGCAAGCAATTTCCAGAATTGTTGTTTGTTAAAATATTGTCTGATGCATTGCCAGTTTCTTTTGCTTGTGTTGAATAATATGGTTATTGATGCACCGTTTGGTATGGCTGATGTTATCCAACCTTTGAAATTATTTAAGAATTGGCATCAACCTTCATAAAATTTGGCAACAAGGTGCTGACTAAACTCCACATGACTTCTCATATGATTTGAACAGCAGTCAATATCAGGAGCATGGGCTCACTCATGGAGCTTACCTTCTGAGGTGAGAGTGGGGAGAAAGGATTAGACTCGAGCCTGGGAGATAACACTGGTACATTAAAGATCAGCACTCACAAATGGAACACATTTGTTTTTATCCCCTATTTAGTTTTATTTTAGATTATCTGGTCAATTATTATTGTTGTGGAACGTTGTGTGCTATTTTGCTGCCGTGTTCCCTACATTATGACATGAGTGTGGCTCAGTGGTTACATCCACTGCCTCACAGCACCAGGCACCCGGGTTCAATTCTGGCCTCGACTGACTGTCTGTGTGGAGTTTGTTCTTTCTCCCCATGTCTGAGTGGTTTTCCTCCAGATGCTCCGGTTTCCTCCCACAGTCCAAAGATATGCGGGTCAGGATGATTGGCCATATTAAAATGCCTATTGGTGTCAGGGGGATTAGCAGGGTAAATGCTTGGGGTTAAGGGGATAGGACCTGAGTGAGATAGTTGTTGATGCAGACTCAGTGGGCCAAATGGCCTCCTTCTGCACTGTAGGGATTGTATGATTCTATGACTGCACTTCAAAAGTATTTAATTGGATCTAAAACATTTTGTGGGATCATGAGGTTGCGAATGGTGCTATATAAATACAAGTATTTCTTTTCATTTAGAAGAATGCAGCTTTTTTTTTAATAGACAGTATAAACAAAATAGCACAAATTTCTTGATTTATAAAACGTAAGTTGTGTTGAATGCTGGATTGAAGATTTCTTAAGCCCTAAACATACAAATAAATCATATGTACAATGCAAGGCTGATGTTGACAGATGCAGAATGACATAGAGACTGCCTTTGGCATAAACAAATGCTTCTGACTGAGCAAAGTTTTGGAGGGAAATTCTCAGTTTGGCCTAAGGCCCTGTTCTATTTATTCTTCCATGAAGTCTGAAACACTTAACAAATATTCAGAAGCAGAATCCCCCAGGCCAACCACGACTTGCGTGGTTCATCTAGACTGCTGCCTAAAACTAAATGTTAGATAAGGAATTCATCTGACAAGTCAGACGTCTCTGACTCAGTAAAAGCCATGACTAAGGCATGTTGTTTTGAGGGAATACGGTGATAGATCTACAGCCAGAATTTTACTGGCATTCCCAACCCAATTCCAGGGCGGGCGATTCTCGGAGAACGGCATTCTCCATTGGCCTCCGGTGGGATTGTACAAACCTTGGCCAGACATGCTGGTAAAATTCCGCCCTTCATGCTGCGTATTTAATTGCATGCTCTTTATCTGAGGATTGAAGTGTGTGAGCACAGAGAGATGTTTCTAATGATGTTTGGGGTCATTAGAACTCTTAGCTTTTCATAATTGACCGCATTGTCACAGTAAGCTACCGCAACATGTATGATCTACAGAGCAGAGCTGCTGATTGTCAATCAGCTCAATGAACACCAAGCACATGCAAATCAGCCGTAAGGGTCCAGTGCTACACAGAACTGTATCCTCCCTATACTTTTATGTTTATCGATGCAGTCTGTCTACACTGTGCTCCTGCCAATGCAAGATGGCCTCCGATCCCTGATATGTACATGAGCAGAATTCTACATTTTCAGATGCTGAAGACCTAGTGCCAGTTGTAACCTCTTCACCCAATTTCTCAGCCCTACAGGGGTACAGGCAGGGCGTAGATCAGCATGGGGAAGCTTCTGATGCACCCAGTGATAGCTGCAGTTCTGTTTGCAGCCCTGGGTCTTGTTTGTCCCGCACAGCACATTTACACAGCAACAGAGCAGGCAGGTGATGGAAGACAGGCTTAATTGCATGGCATCACTTCCACACCAGTTTAAGCTTATGTATTAGCGTCACAAATAAGCTTACATTAGCCACTGCAATGAAGTTACTATGAAAATCCCTGAGTGGCCACACTCCAGCACCTGTTTGAGTACACTGAGGGAGAATTTAACATGACCATGCACCTAACCAGCATGTCTTTCGGACTGTGGAAGGAAACTGGAGCACTTGGAGAAGGTGCAAACTCCGCACAGAATGGTGAACTAAAACTGCATTCAAACCCGTATCCCTGGTGCTGTGAGGCAGCAATGCTAACCACTGTACCACCATGTCATGCCACCCATTACCGCTATGACAAGTTGGTTTATTGGAAGAAAGTTGCCTTCCCAAAAGAACAAGAGAAAGAAAAACATTAAAAATGTTAAGAAAATCAAATAAAACTTTGGGACCCCTGAAGATATCTGCTGCCGGTCCTGTAATAGAGCCAGTGTTCATTGAGCATGTGTGCTGCTGCACATTGCTGCGCCATAAAGATGGCAAACAACTGTACATGTATGCTATTGGCAGCAAACACAGCCATCTTTCTACAACACTATTCTAGTCCCATGACTCTGGCTTTCTGTGTGTTCCCATCTCTCTTGTCCATTAGCAATAGCAGAGCAATCAGTTAGTCCCCATTCTCTGGAACTCCTTTGCTGATACCTTTGTTTCTCAGTTCTTGCACAATCTTTCAAAGCCTTCTAACATCTCAGACCCATTGATGAAACCTCGAACCAGCCCCCGAATAGGTTTGTTTTCTCCTCAACAGATTTGCTACATGAATATAAGTCATTGTTCCGTATGCTCAAATTATACGTTAGACATTCGTAATCAATGCAATTAACCGTAAGTAGCAGACAGCCACTTTGTGTAGTTGACCAATATGTGGTGTACAAGACTGTAATGTGGGGTTACAGCTGGGATTTTCCAGAGGATGACTGCGCCATCTCAGATTGTGAGAAAGATGTGTGAGGACCGCTCTCACATGGATTACAAACTTGATCACTCCTATTGTATTGAACTGTACATAGATTTGGACATAAAACCCAAAATCTGGGTGACTTCATATTATATCTTGTCAGTGACTGTGAAACAATTTCCACTCCATTGCACCATTAAAGTTGCTGTTTAAATCTGGAGTCAGGCCCTGGGCTGACTGGTGAGAAAATGGTGTGAGAACCTGAGGTGGTAACTTGCATGTCGGTTATGTTGTACGTGGAGTAGGGATTTAGAAACTGCTTAGAGACTCATTCTAGACTGTCTTGGGTTAAATAGTCAGAATATTTTGCCATTGCTATCTAAAGATCTAAATTATAAACAAAGGATGGACAGAGGACATGCACTGAACTCTCTTCAATATGGAAAAGTTGCGTCCACTTGAACTACACTCAGACACTGTGGGCACATGACTCCAACTCCATAAATTCTTTTTTTTGGCACACTTTACATTAGATTAACTGGTGTAGCATGCATCATGACCCCCACCTCCCTTTCCTCTGGCTATCCTTCATTACTCATTTAACCTCGACCTTTTTTATCACCCATCCAAATATCACTCCAAATTTCTCACTGAGATATTTCCACTGTTTTCTTCCCTCTGCCTTATGTTCAGTGGGTAGATGCTGAAATCACTGATGATAAGTCACTGAAGATTATCTACAGAAGCAAAATACTTTAGATTTGGAAATCAGAAATGAAAACAGATAAAGCTGGACTTAGTTACCTGGTCAGTCAGCATCTATGGAAAGAGAAGGAGATAATCTTATGGCTGTTCCCAGAAGGCTTTAAACTGCCAAATCATGTTTATCCATGCAGTTCTATCTTGAGAATCGCCTGCAATGACTCCTCCTCTTATTCCTGCACCAACAGCTCTTGTGCCCCTCCTTACTCCCCTGATTTATCCTTGGCAGTATCACCTTAGATCATGGTCCCAGTTTCCACATGTACACTGACAATACTTCATCCCTCCATTGTCTCTGGGTTTTCAAAAACTCAGTAGGTCCAGAAGCATCTGTGGAGAGATACAAGAGTTAAAGGTGAGAATTTTCTGGCCGTTCATGCTGGTGGGACCCTCCGGAACCACCAGCGGTACAGTCCCTGCCGTTGGTTTCCAGGTGGTATGGGGTGGCTTCAGTGGAAACTCTGACTGTGGTGGGACCAGAAAACACTGCTGCAAATGAATGGTGTGCCTCCTCCCGCCACCAACAAAAACACTGAGAGGAAGCTTCAAGAACTTCACCCTACATGTTTTCAAAACCGTCCATTGGCAGCATCCTCCTTACTTCTGTAATTGCCTCCTACTGTACAACCGCCTCTAGACTTCTGCCCTCTTGAGAATTCCGAATTTCAATCACTGCATCACTGGTGGCTTGGGCCCTAAACTCTAGAATTCTCCCCTAAAATCTAGCTGCCTCTTTACTACTCCTGCCTCCTTTGGGAAATTTCTATATATCCCACCTCTTTACTCAAGCTTTAGTCATTTGTCCTGATACGTCCTATGTGGTTAAGTGTCAAATGTTATTGTATTGCACCTCTGTAAAGCATCATGGAACATCTTATTGTGTTAAAGGTACCGTCTAAATGTAAATTGCTCTTGTCCAATTTAGCCTCCTTTATATTTTTGAGTTTACACATTTCCATTCCACAGGGGAGGCGATGGCCTAGTGGTATTATTGCTAGATTATTAATCCAGAAACCCAGCTAATGTTCTGGGGAGTCAGGTTCAAATCCTGCCATCCAGGTTGTGGAATTTGAATTCAATAAAATGTAGTCGAGTCTCAACTGCCCTCGGGCAACTAGGAATGGGCAATAAATGCTGGCCAGCCAGTGACACCCATGTCTCATGAATGAAAACAAACTCCAATAATTTGCCAATATAGAAACTTGCATAAAATTTTTTTTTCCTTTACATTCCTGGTTTTGGATTATTGAAACAGTTTTATTGCACCCTATTATTAAGCCTTTGCTTGCCATGTTTTGTTTGACCTGAGATTAAATTGTGGTTGTTGAGTGATTACCCTTTATGATCTGATCTGAAATAATGTTCAGTACAAAGCTAAGTGAAATGTAGGAGATTGATTTTCTGCTAATTCATCTTAACCCGTTTTGTGACACAGACTTACAAAGTGTACTGTGTATGTAACGTAGAGTTAGTCTGGCGTATCTTTGTCTGTTGCTGTGGTCATTGTGGTCAAATTGGCCATAATCCAAAGGCCATTGTCAAGATTCTGACAGCAGAGAAAAATGAGGATAGGCTATGAGTTTGGATAATCAAAGCTGTTTGACCTTATTTACTATCAGTTTGTATAACGAAGAATCGATAATCTTCGGGAAGGAATCTAGAACACAGGAGAATATGGTGAAATCACAATGAGTCAAGTTCAGATGGCACAAAATTCCAGTTATTTTGAAGTCATCAACCACTCCACCAGCAGTATTCCCATAGCCCTGGGATAACCTCAATTGTTGTAGTTCAGCACAGCAGTTTACCTCTGTAATAACATACATCAAGTAATGTGATTGCTGGTCTTCAGGATGTCATCAATGATCACCCCCAAATACATTTCTCTTTTTGTTTTTTTGCCAGCAGAGGTCCTGATAAAGTTTATTTTGGGTTGCGTGCTGCACAGGGTGGACAGATTAAAAGACCTCCCGATGGCTTTGCTCTTCAGCCTGGCCAAGTCTAGTGGCCAGAACTTAAATTCCCTTTGGTTTCCTGCCTCCCCTAATCACACTGTGATCTTTCACTGCAGTAGGCAAGGACTTGAATGGCATGCCTGCCCTTTCTCAGATTGAGGCTCTAACTGGCCACTTCAAGGCCGTTTCCAGCCTCAATTCTTGAACTTGCATGGAGAAGGCTGAAAATCAAAAGAGTTACATCTTGGATGGGGTGTGATGGGGTGGGGTCACTTCAGAAACTTCCTTCTGAAGTCAGGCATGCCTCCCATCCACTTCTTAAGGTCCGGTCGTGTCTGGACCTCCTCCCCCCAACCATGTCCTCTTGCTTGTTACCTCAATTACCACCTCCAACTCCCTCAGGTCTTCCTTACCCTCTCCGCCTCGGACCCCTTGAAATTGCCTCTGCCTCCAGTGCCCCACAGCCACGTAGTTCCCCTTCGAGCATCAAATGGCTGTGGGGCACTTAGATTTGACAGGAATGAATTCCCTGCTGACTCCTTGAATGGTGGCAAGCGAGATCTCAGCAGCCAAAAAATTCAAGCCAGTGTTCCTTGGACCAGGATGCATAGAATCACCGGCACCCTCAAAGAGAGTGTGCTGAGGTTTCCTTCCAGATGATACTTGAGCCTTTTGTGTCTATTGGTTTGCAGGCTGCCTTCTGCCCCATAAGTACCACAAGGATCTTTTATTTCATTAACCTTCACCTTACTTTTTCATTTCATTCAGTATTCTTTCATTCAACTTGATTGAGTAAACTGTCCCACCTTGTAATTTCACAGTGCTTACTTTTTAAAGGGAGGCACTTGCTGTATCTTGCCACTATCAGGCCTCTCTTGAATCCGTAATTCCAATCAGAGAATTTAAAATAGGATCTTTTCATGTTTTTTTTCAGGAGCCAGGTCAGCAGACCAGAGATTGTCCTGGTAAGCTTGCTTCTTAGCTTGGCTGAAATTGTTACCCAAAGAAATGATGAGGGGGTTCTATAGAGTAGATTTTGTGAAGTTATAATCCATTGGGAAGGAATCTAGAACAAGGGAGAACACAGTGAAATTATAATGAGTCAAATTCAGATGACACAAAATTCCAGTGATTTTGAAGTCATCAACCCCAGCAGAATGGAAAATCCCTCAGAATGATATGTGATCAGCTGAAATTCCACACTGTTAATTCCAGATTGGCCAAACCTATCACATCAGCTCATCAAACAATCATAGCAGAGTTGGCTTTCATAAGAGTGCGGAATGATGAAGCACTGGGAAAATCATCATTTGACAGTAAAAAGATGCGTTGGTTGGCCATGCTAAATTGCCTCTTAGTGTCAGGGAGATTGGCAGGATAAAAAAGTGGGGTTATGGGGATAAGGCCTGAGAGGGATTGTTGTTGGTACAGACTCGATGAGCCTAAAGACCTCCTTCTGCATTGTAGGGATTCTATTCCCATGATTCTATGAGATTGATATTTCCTTGTTCAAAGCCTGCAACTATGGCTAACCCTGTGAGAAAGTTAAAATCAGACCTGGGCCATTTAAGAGTGAAATTCGGAAGCATTTCTTCACACAAATGATATTTCCTCAAAAGATTATGGGTGCTGGGTCACTTGAGACTTTTATCCCTGAATTGAATGGATATTTGTGCAAAAGCCTCTCTTTAACATGAAGCCCTTTAATGAGTTCTGATGAGGCTGCACTAGGTTAGAGCTTAAGTCCAACATTTGAATACTTCTAAGTTAAAATAAGATCCTGTATTATACAAATACTGTCTTAGGTTTTTGAACTTGCACTGTCTGGAATATATCTATATATATTCATCCTGGTTGTTTTCATTGATCATAAACTGAACTGGACCATATCACCACTGTGCCTTCAAGAACAGGTCAGAAGCTCGGAACCCTGTGGAGAGTAACTCAACTCCTGATGCCCCAAAACCTGATCACCATTGACAAGGCACAAATCAGGAGTGTGATGGAATATAGTTCACTTGCCTGGATGAATGCAGCTCCAACAACACTCAAGAGGCTCAACACCATTCAGGACAAAGTTGCCCACTTGATTTACACCCCATTTACAAACATTCACTCTTTCCAGCACTATCGCACTGTGACCATAGTGTTTACAGGATGCATTGCAGGAACATACCAAGGCTCTTTAGACATCAGCTTCCAAAACAGTGACTTCATCCCTCTCAAAGGACAAGGGCCACGGTTACATGGGAACATCACCACCTGCAAAATTTCTTCCAACAGCGCACCGTCCCAACTTGGAGCTATATCACCATTCCTCTTCTGTTCACTGAGTCAAAGTTCTGGAAGTCCCTTTCTAACAGCAGTGTGGGTATACCTACACCACAGGGGCTGCAGCAGCTCAAGAAGGCAGCTCAACACCACCTTCTCAAGAGCAATTAGGGTTGGGCAATAAAGGGTGGCCTAGCCAGAGATCCCATACTCTGTGAATTAATTTTAGTTTATAAAGTTTATTTATTAATCACAAGTAAGGCTTATATTAACACTGCAGTGAAGTTACTGTGAAATTCCCCTAGTTGCCACAGTCTGGCGCCTGTTTGGGTCAATGCACCCAACCAGCACATCTTTCAGACTGTGGGAGGAAACTGGAGCACTCAGAGGAAACCCATTCAGACGCAGGAAGAATGTGCAAACTTCACACTGATAGTGACCCAAGCCAGGAATCAAACCTGTGTTCCTGCTGCTGTGAAGGAGTAGTGCTAACCACTGTGCCACCATGCCACCCCTGCATTAATTTTTAAAAAGAGCTAAAGAAGTAAATTACTGCAGATGCTGGAATCTGAAATGAAAACAGAAAATGCTGAAAAATCTCGGCAGGTTTTGGCAGCATCTGTGGAGAGAGCACAGAGCCAATGTTTCTCAAACATTAGCTCTGTTCTCTCTCCACGGATGCTGCCAAACCTGCTGAGATTTTCCACCATTTTTTGTTTTTTTTAAAAAAAGAACTATTTGGTAGATATTTGCATGAATTATCTAACAGTGTAAGGAACTTTGAAGAGTCAGAAAACTAAACAGGAATGATTGTGTTCAGTCCACTATTGCCGATCTGGCTACCTAACTGCTTTAAGACAGGTGTAATGGTGACAGTGGCAGTGGCATTGTGGTATTGTCACTGAACTGGTAATCCAGAAACCCAGGTAATACTCTAGGAACCTGACTTCAAAACCTGCCATGGCAGATGGTGAAATATGAATTGAATAAAAAAATCTGGAATTAGAAATCTAACGATGACATGAAACGATTGCTGTAAAAACCCATCTGATCCACTGACGTCCTTTAGGGAAGGAAATCTGTTATCCTGGCCTGGTCTGGCCTACATATAACTCCAGATCCACAGCATTGCAGTTGACTCTTAAATGCCCTCAGAAAAGGGTAATAAACGCTGGCCCAGCCAGCGACTGCTACATCACATGAATGAATAAAAACAATGTTCTTGCTATTTCAACAGCAATTTGCTGATCTAACTTAAGGACTCATTTCTGAAAGTGACTCTAGTTTGTCATTATTTTTCTAATTTGCACAGATATGGTAATATTCCACAATGCTATTGATTGCTGTAGGATATCTCGTACTAACAGATGCATCAAATGGTTGAAATTGAGTGCAGCTATTAGTGTAATACCTTCTCACAAAGTGGTTTCTGCATCTTCCATCTCGTTAATCGCAAGTCTGCAGATAAACAGCTTCCTGTCTTCCCAGGTGCCATTCAGGATTTGCTCAGTATGTTTGAATAAATTTGGTAAATACCTGAGGGGCTTTCACTGGCACAGGTCCTATTCGCACATCCAGGCGTCTGCTCAGTTGAATCACATCATACTTCAACTACGCTTGAAAAGGGATGCAATGAAGAATAAATGCAACAGTCAGATCATTGCTTACTTTAAAAATTTCACAGATCAGTTACTTCAGACCAAGCTGTTTGTTGCATCGTAGCTGAGCACAGATTTACATAATGCAGGCCCACATTTTTGCGTGTTGCGGCGAAAAATTTCTGAAATGGCTGAGAATCTTAAATCTCATCCCTGAACGTGGCAAGTTCCATTTTCCTGGGTGCGGTTCTACAGTCGGAAGGAGGTCCCCACATTCATGCTTTATGGATGCAGCTGGGCATTTCAATCACTAATTGCCTCCAGTGAAACAGAATATTGGTTGGCCAGGCTTATGAAACATGGAATGTGCAGATTAGACCAGGTAAGAGGAGGTCTAGACTTGGTGGATTTGTATGGGTAGCCATGGTGCCCCTTTGGGAGGTATGGCACCTTTTTGGCTCTGGTTTTGAGACATCTTTGCTACCCCTTGGAAGAGGTAAGGCACCATTTCGGAGAAGTAGGGCATCCTTTGTGGTTGATAAAAGTAAATATGGTTGTGCATAATAAACATATAAAGTCATTAGAACAGACAAGGAGCTGTCAAGCTTTGAAGGAACTGGCAAAGAACTGTCAAGTTGCCAATGTGCTGCCAAGCTGTCAAGGATCTGTCAAAGCTGTCAATGAGCTGTTAATGGATACTAGGTGAGTTGGCATGGAGGGGATAAAGGCAAAGAGTAATGAGTGGGGACATAAGTTGGCACTCAGATGGCATTTGGGCTATAATGGGCCAAGGCTATATGAGGCTATGAGGGATCGCTAGGATATGGATTAGCATAGGGATGTGAAGCCCATAGAGGTTGGGTGATAAAGTATGGATTAGCATAGGATGTATGAGGAGCTAAGGTGATGAGTGCAATGCATGAGGTTGCATATGTTAGCATGGATGGGGCATGAGGAGTGTGTGGAAAGGAAGAACGGGATTGAGGACTGATTGCCGGAGAGTGTTTATTGTTTTATTAATTTTTTAAAAAATTAACTCAGTGTAGTGCCAGAGCCCAGAGACAGGACATCCCGCACAGTGCACTGCCTTGCCCACCAGTCTGTGCCCTTGGGACAGTGGGTCCCATGTTCAGTCCAGCCCATCCCATCCCAGAATGAAAATCTGACCTCAGGGAGGCTATTTAACTAAGTTGAAGTTCAGAGAACTGGGAATTCTCCCATCTCAGTACACCTGACCTGAGAGCAGAAATCTTTATCTTATTTGGTCTTTCTAACTTTTAGCTCTGGTCTTTGCTGAGTTCTAATGTACAATCTGTCCATAATGGTATCTAATTTTTATTTGATTTTAACCTGAACCCTACCTCTACAGTGGATAGTGATCAGGAATGAAAGGTCCTTGGCTGTTCCCGTACCTGCCCCCACATTCTCCACCCCACATTTCCCCTCCCACCCCACCAATTTCCTTCGCCCTGGACACCAAAGCCTGCTATTGCCTTTATTACCTTTGCTTTAAGTGCAGCTAGCTCAGCAAAGACCAGAGCTGAAACTTGGGATCTTCCATGGACTAAATGGCTCAGTGTCAAAGCAGGTACAACATTTACCCTCTTAGCCCCTAAGGCAGATTCAATCCCATTTCTTATTTAAAAGATAATCAGGGATCAGAATGAATTGTCAACTTGTAGAAGATGGAGGAGTTTTGCAGATCATAGTCTGAGGAACATCCTACCTAAACAACTATTTATTATTTTACAGTGCCTCTCATGTAGTTGCCAAGCATACTTTGTGGTTGGGAGTCCGATTTAGGCAGTAGAAGGGAAATTGGAGGAGGCAGCCAAGGTGCATTGGAGGTGATATGTTTCAAGGAGCCTTACCAATGTAGGTGCAGTAAGATGGAAATGTTTAGAAAAATAATTCCAAAAGTGTAATGGCAAAATGGGCTCTCATCCAAGAATGTATAATAAAGCATGACTGACAGCTCAAGCATCCATTAGTTTGTTGAAACAGCTGCACCCCAGGGAAAATATTGCTTGATTAACAACTCTTGCTCTCTGATTCTGTCAATTGTACAATGTTTATTTGGACAAGATAAAGAGATTTCAAATATTGCAATATGTGACCCTAAATGGAATAAAGGTGGGCACATAGCATTTGAGCAGGTTGCTTCAGTTGAAGAACTAACACTAGTGTAAATGCTGTTACTTTACCAGTTGCCTAGTCTAAACAATAATGGGTGTGGCTGTGCCAACAGTTAATCTGAATCTTATTAATCAACACACATGGGCTGTGTTGGATCTGTGGTAATAGTTCACTGCCCTGCCGACAATGCATGCACTGAGGTGATTAATACTCAGCCTGTGCTAACCAGAAATTAAGTCCCTCTTAAAATGCGGAATTGTCCTGCACTAATGTTTGATATTTAGTACAAAACCAGTACACTGGGAACTTCAATTGCGAATCATAAAACCTATAAATAGGATCTTAATCCCAATGCTGTCAGCGCTGGTAATATATGGGTGCTGCTGTAATCGTGCCCTTCACTGGTGTCTGCACATAAGCATGCATAAATTAGATTTAATGGAATAAAGGTCAGCAATGAGCATCAGACAGGATGTGCGCTGTTAGAATTTGTTATGCTGACAGTGAACATCCTGTTAGATGTTTAGATTTGTTCACCATTTGCCTCTTGCACCATGGTTATTTCAGAAACCTCCCCAGGAATCTTGTCAGATATGAAATATCTTTTCCTGCCATTCGTTTGTTTTCCCTGGGCAATGCCACGGGATAAGACACCGTGGGCTCGGGGGAAATCCTAGTTTTTCATACAAAGGATGCACGTGGTGTGTGAGCCCAGACAGTGGAATCGTAACTTTCCTGAGGAGGTTCTGGAAGTGAGGTGGGGTATGGGGGAGAGGTGTGTGTTTAGTACCAACATCTCCACACTGCCCACCTGGGTTTTCTCACTTCCACGACAGGAACCAACTCGGCATTTTTCCAGTTTTGACCCAAGAAATTCGGCAGGATTGTACAGATGGCCTAAAATGTCGGTGGGTAGTAGCATCCATCACCTTAAGCATTCACCCCCTCCACCACCAATGCTTGGTAGCAGCAGTGTGTACCATTTACAAGATGCACTGCAGCAATGCATCAAGGCCCCTCAGACAATACCTTCCAAATCAGTGATCTCTACCCTCTAGAACAACACCACCACCTGCAAATTCTCCTCTAGCCGCACGCCATCCTGAGTTGGAAATTATTGCTGTTCCTTTGCTGTTGCTGGATTAACTTTCTGGCACTCATTCCCCAACGGCACTGAGAATGTACCTACACCACATGGAACCTGTGCTGCAACAGTGCAAGAAGGCGGCTCATCACCACATTCTCAAGGACAAATAGGAATGGGCAATAAATGTTGGCCTAGCTATTGATGCCTCCTTTTCATGAATGAATAAGTAAAAAGAAAACCCTTTTTCACTTCTGAATACTGCACTGCAGTTATTTAATGCTTTGAGGAGCATTAATTGGCTAGAAGCCGGCCTTCTACCTCTACCTGTAGAGGAATCTCTGCCTCAGAGACTTGCTGGTTGCTCTTTAGTTCGAGCAGTGCCACCAGGAGCAATGGCCACTGCTGGAACTACATCCAGTCTCATCAAAGAAGAGCTAGAGTTCACATCAGATGTAGAGTATTGGGGTCTCTTGCCAGTTCCTGGGAAGGAGGCTCCAGAATGTTGGGGTGATGGGGAACTGGGCTGGGCAAGGGGGCTGTGGTTGTTGGGTGAGGGTAGGTTGCAGAGGCTGGGAGAAGGTGGACTCTGCAGGGGCAGAGTCCGTGATTAGGAACGGGGACATGTGAGGGAGGCACCCCCTTCTTCCTACCCCAGGACCTGGGCAGACCACCTGCCTAGCCTCCCCCAAGTCCTTGAGTTCTCCCTGCCAGCCTGAAAATTGTGGTTAGATGGGAAACAGCCCTGAGTACCTTCAACTGGGCTGAATGTATACCATCCTATGCCTTATCCACCCCCTCCCTTCACCCTGTAAAGATCCACCCACTCCCCTTACTCTGGCGAGATCAAGAAGGGTGGGAAGATGGTGGCAAGGATAACTGCAGAACTTTATACCCTCCCACTTGCAATTCTGCAAGCCAGTGAGCATAAGATTCAATGCAGTGAATATCAGTGAGCTCTTTGATAGTGAAGAGCACCACACTTGTGATTCTGATGTTCATACCCATTGTTATGATCTGAGTTGTTGTTGCTACTGGATAGGAAGGTCTCAGAATGGGACCGCAGCTCAAAAGTAGCATTTACTTTTCTTCTAGAAAATGTGGATGAACAGAGTTACTGGACTGCCAATAAGCTTTTAAGAACAGAAAAGAAACTTTTATTAAACATGAAAAGTCTGACTATAATACAGTGCTACTTCACTCTTAGTTATTTTAGTATCAAATGTACACCGCTTTTAAGGATAACACAGGTTATAAAATCTATCTTACACTATAATGTTCTCAGTAAATATGTAGTAGCTGTAAACCAACAGGCTAAGTGTGGTCTAACACACCCCACTCTGAAATCCAATTGCGCTTATGTGGATTTCTCCTCAACTCCACCCAGATGATTGTCACATGAGTGTTTTCAAACTCCACTCTCAAAAAGACCTCCTGAGAATCTTCTTCTAAACAACACTTTCCCTCAGCAGTTTGTAGCAAGAATCCACTTCCAGGATTTCCAACTCTCCTTTCAGTATTCCTCTACATCGAAATCCTCATGCATTTCAAGCTTCCATGCAATCTCTCAGGCATCCACCCGTGCCAGTAGAATTCTATTGCTTTACAAGCTGTAGTAAAATGTCCTCAAACTTTTGATTTACCTCTGGTTGTTCACTTTAAATCTGGTTCTTGGAGCTGTTTCTTTAACTCAGAGTCCTTTCTCTGCCTTTTACTTGAATTTGAATGAACAGGACATTCCAGTTCCTTTTGTCCCTTTGACTTTAATCTTAAGGGGACTTCTCTTTCCATCCCTTGATTTCTAGAACTAGCTGTTTTTCGGTTTCTGCGGTTTGCTTTCTCCCCATTTAGTCCATTGTTTTGCCTCTGCTTCTGGCAGAGCTGTGAGAGCTGTCTCATCTCTAGTTGCTAAGCTTCAACTGCCTTGGACCCAGTTAAGAAACAAACTCAAACAGTCTTCCTAACTTGAAGGTGGCCCCAGGTTGCTAAGTAACAGCTTACACCTTCTTCACACTTGTTGCCTTGGTATATACTTCTTACCCTCAATTGCGGGATTGTCTTGTAAGACATATTGCCGTACATCTTCCACAGGCAAGCCAGGCTGCCACGTCAAGGAGAAGGCCATGCAGCTCGTGGGATTTCGTGCGCAGCTGGATATGGTGAGGTTGGTAGCACCTTATTGGCAGTAACTTGCAGACTGAGAATCTGCACTGCCCCATCATGTCACCCCTGGGAAAAACTTATGAGGTGAATTTAATTGCCATTTCTGGTGCATTAGTGACATTGAAATAGCGCTGGACTTTCGTTTTAGATTGTTTAGCTTTTTTGGAGCTATGTGCTGTGAACTACTGAAAATGTAAGCATTTAGGCAAGTTATGAAATGAGGTCTGAGAGAGGTTGTGTGATGTCGCATTGAAAATAATTGACCATCAGTTGATGGGAGATTTGGTGAGACACATATCGGGAACTGGTTTGAAGCCAAGACGTGTGCTTTATTCAATCAGTGTTTAAAATACACCAGTGGCCATTAGAAATGCATGAGCAGCAAAGCTTCGATTCCTAAATTAAAGCTGACTTTCTTTCCAAGGACATTTAAAGCTGAGCGTTTTTATGATTTGGCTGGACATTTCTTGAGATCGAGTTTCAAAGCTTAAAATCCGGAGCCCTGCATTGATCTGTCGTGGAACATTTTTTTTTGTTCAGTAAATGAAAAATGAGAGTAATCTGTGTTGCCGTGGTTTCATAGCTGAAGGTGCAGGGAGCAGAATGGGCAGGACATCCAAAATAACATTATCTCTGTGTACAGGAACATTTTATTTAGGATTTCTGATTCTAATGCAATGCCCGTCCTCATCAGTCAGCCCAGGGACTCAAATCTGTGGATCATGAAGCAAAGCACTGTTAATTTTTTTTGCATAAACCCAGACTATTCCATTCTATGTTTCATCTTCAAAATGTCACTTCAAAATTTCATTTTAAACTGGTTTGCACAACAGTGATCTCATATAATATATAAATTCAGTCACATTGTTCCTTTAAAAAAATAACAAGCATAAGTATACCCTCTTTATTCTTTGCCAGATCTATCTGGCCTATTGCTATTAAAGGTCATTCAATTTCAATTTTTGTTTCAAGTCCTACAGTCAGCATTTGACTCTTAAAGGCTCTTATGCGGTAAATTAGATTAGGGCGCTCGGAAGTGGTAGATTGCTGAATGCTGTGCTGAGTATGTTGCAGGATTTTTTTGATATCACTGGCCTGTGTGAAATTGGTGATACTCCAGATCACTAAAATAATTCAGGTATTTGTATCAGAGCTCTGAGACGTCAAGGGGACCTCAATGACAACATCCGACTCAACTATGTAGAGTTAGCTCTCTGCATTTATTTTTACCCAGCATCAGATCCCAGTCTTATCTGAAGAGAAGCCCAAAGACAGATGTTATTTATTTGCGGAAGATGTTGGATATACTTAGTGGAGCAGGTAGCAACGGGGGCAGAGAGAATCCAAGCTCATAGGCTGTACTGTAACCTAAACAATAAGGGAGTTGGGTAGGCTGGGAATGCTAAAAGTCTGCAAAATCTGTAGACTTTGCCTCTCGTTCACCCATACCCAGCTTTAACTGAAGCCAGAAATTAGGCAAATGGCCAGCTGGCCTGAGGGAAATGGGTTGGAACTTTGAATCCAATAGTGAGTATCTTTGCCATGCTAGTTTTCAACTTTAGCTGCTGCTGACTAGGTTTGAGAGTAATGGGAAACCCAGTAGCTTCATCCAGGCAAGGAATTGCTGGATCCAGGAAGTATTCCCCACATCTCAAGTACTTCCAATCACACCTGTATCCTGGATCTAGGTGCCTACCTGAGAAGCAAGCCTCTATGATTGGGCAAAGCCCCTATCCCTATCACCTTATACCCTATCCCACAACCCAAGCCCTCCAATTCCAAACGAGACCCTGGATCTCCAATTCCCAGCAGACCCCCAACAATCCTTTACCCAGACTTGCAATTACCCCTCGCCCCACTATTTAGTCTCCAAACTCCTTTATATACACCATTTCCTCCATCCACCCTACCACTGAGACATGCCATTATCAAAGCCCCCGCCAAGGCTCCTGCATCCTTAGGCTTGTGATTGTCTTTCATGATGTGGAGATGCTGGCATTGGAGTGGGATAAACACAGTAAGAAGTCTCACAACACCAGGTTAAAGTCCAACAGGTTTATTTGGTAGCAAAAGCCACTAGCTTTCGGGGCACTGTTCCTTCGTCAGATAAGTGGGAATTCTGTTCACACACAGGGCATATAAAGACACAAACTCAATTTACAAAATAATGGTTGGAATGCGAGTCTTTACAAGTAATCAAGTCTTAAAGGTACAGACAATGTGAGTGGAGAGACAGTTAAGCACAGGTTAAAGAGATGTGTATTGTCTCCAGCCAGGACAGTTGTTGAGATTTTGCAAGCCTAGGCAAGTCATGGGGATTACAGATAGTGTGACATGAACCCAAGATCCCGGTAGAGGCCGTCCTCATGTATGAACTTGGCTATCAGTCTCTGCTTAGCGACTCTGTGTTGTCGTGTGTCGTGAAGGCCGCCTTGGAGAACGCTTACCTGAAGATCAGAAACCGAATGCCTGTGACCGCTGAAGTGTCCCCCAACAGGAAGAGAACACTCTTGCCTGGTGATTATCGAGTGGTGTTCATTCATCCGTTGTCGTAGCGTCTGCATAGTCTCCCTAGTGTATCATGAATCGGGACATCCTTTCCTGCAGCGTATCAGGTAGACAACATTGGCCAAGTTGTAAGAACCATTATTTTGTAAATTGAATTTGTGTCTTTATATGCCCTGTTTGTGAACAGAACTCCCACTCACTTGACGAAGGAGCAACACTCCGAAAACTAGTGGCTTTTGCTACCAAATAAACCTGTTGGACTTGAGACTTCTTACAGTGTCTCTCACCACAGGTCACTGAGTTCCCTGCCCCACCCTCCTCCTTCCACAGTATCAGCAGCCCAGTTGGTTGACCCACTGGTTAAGGCCCCCGTTCAACCTGTTTCTCATCCTGGCCCATGCCGATTGCCCTCCCCAATTGATCCCCTGCTAGATTGGCCCACACTCCACCTATGGAGGACCCCCACCCCCCTCACACACCTATTGCAGTGATGTCACTGACACACGGAATTCCTGAATTTTGTGTTCCCCATGGCTTTTGGACCAACCCAGTCCCTAGAATCAGGTAAATAGAGTTTTCCCTTCACCTTTCAGGTAGAAACATTTCTTACAGATATAGTATATGAAAATAGCTGCTGTTCAATAGGGCTTTACATTTGAAAATGAGTGTTGTATATGTTTATTGAATGATTATTGAACTGCTGGCCATTGTAATTTTTCAGCTGTTTCTTTTAAATAAGGGACTTTACTGCTTTTCAACACTGATGAGCATTTCCTATAAGTGAAAACCAATCCCCTATTAAAAATCTAAGGATGCAATCTTACCAACCGCTCACACCACGCTCCCACTCCAGCAAGGTTGGAGAAATTGGCACCCAGCCAAACCACTCATTCAGTGTGGTGGGATGGGAAAATCCCGTCAGTGTGAATGACAGAACATTCCGGACTTGGTCTTTATGCTTTTGAGTGTGCTCTGGTAGCCTTTCAGCTCGCTTTATATTGATGCATCTGTCTCGTACGGCAAAGTTTAGTTAAACTCACTGGACGAGCTATGACAAGAAAAATCCTTTATGTATTGGATGCTGGTTGTGCTGCTCCCTCCGGTCCTGCCGATGTCATGTTCAGAGGGCAGTGACAGGAAAACAGGTATAGACCTAGAGGTGACACTTCCTCCTAACATAATGATGGTGGCATTCTGCGCAGTAGCCAAAATGTCATGCCCAATTTGGAAAGTTGAACAGATTGTTTATAATACTTTTGTGGGATGTCTGGCTAGGTTAGCATTTTTTGCCCATTGCAAGTTGCCCTTAAGATGGATGGTGAGGCACCTTCTTGAATAGCTGTTGCCCATGTGATTATAGGTATATCCACACCACCGTTAGAGAGGGAACTGCACAATTTTGACCCTGTGGCAGTGAAGAGACAACAACACAATGCCAAGTCAAGTAGGCGTGTGGCATGGACGAGGAACTTGCAGGATGTGATGTTCCCATGCATCTGCTGCCTTTGTCCTTCTAGTTGGTAGAGGTTGTGGGTTTGGATGGCACTGCCAAATGAGTTTTGGCAACTTGCTGCAGTGCATTTTATATATGGTACATACTGCTGCCACTGTGTAGTTGAAACATAAATATGGTAGAGTGCATTCATATTCTGTAGCCCAACTCTGGGTTCCGTCAAGAAGCAACTTAATTGCTGAACCTTGGTTTCCTGCTGATGGAAACATTATCTAAATTGAGACTTCCTAAATTTACACAAGTGTTAATTCAGCTGCCCTACTTTTGTTTGGAACTGTGTTGTATTTTGTTGCATCAATTTAAGTGTATACTTAATTTGCATTCAACCCAACACCATTGAACTTCAGTGAGTAAAGATTTATGATACAAATTTATTCAGACTGGCAGCATTTTATTTTTTAAAGCCCAAAAGTGGAAATAATTTTCTAAATACAATTTTAAATTTAGTGGGCAGGTTGGGGAATGCATCTGTATACATCTTAGAATTTCATCAAGTTAAGTGCTGATAATTACTTTTCAATCTATACTCTTAATATGCCCACAGGATCTGTTGACTATCATGAACAAAACTCACTTATGTGCTTTGCCTTTCACTTGGCTTAAGATATTTTCATTCAATAATATAAAATCTTATTGTCCTGATAAGCAATTGGAGCAAATAATTTGCAATCACTCAGTTCACATTCAATCCAAAACTGGAGCCCAGAACCCTGGAATTGTGGATCATGAACAAGGTGAAAGCAGGAATTCGTTGGGGAAGATTGCCCCAATTCAATAACGCCATATATAGGGATAGGGAAGTCTGTCTCCTTATTTTTAAGTATTATCTCTTCCATATACTTAATATTTCTACCGCTTTTACACAGCAGCTTAATTATATCTCCCAGTTACCCCAAGTAAGATATTGCTAGCAGGGCACCTCCTCTCCCATTACCTTGTACAAGCGTTTTCCAGTCAGGTTGCTATGGAGGAAGATAGAAGAATCGTTAACCTCCAATTCTATTTTATAGGATCATAGATATTTTGTTCCTGAGCGATAGAAATCTGCATAAGATAACTTATGTAAAACTATGATAATGGGTTATGTTGAGAGTTGTCTGCCATTCACTTGAGCGTGGAAGGGGCTATGGGATATGCCTTTCAGTTCTCTTTCTTCCACCATCTAGGACGTCGGATCCTTGTCAGAATCGCTATATCCTAATTAATTACCAAGAACCCAATTGAACTCGTTCCACACCCTGATGGACCACATTAAACCTCTTATGGGCCACCTTGTGACATAGCTTTGCATTGAAGATTCTTGTATAAATGCAAATTGCATGGCTCCCTTTTCATCTTCAATTTCATTTTATGGGATGATATGCAGCGTGAAAGTTGAATGAAATCTCGATGACTACAGAATTTCCAGTTTTCATGAAACTATAATGTTATTTTGTTCCAATTGGCACAACTTATTTAATTTCTTGAACCAGAATCATAGAATCACAGAATCCCTATAATGCAGAAGACCATTTCACCATCGACTCTGCACCAACTACAATTCCTCCCAGGCCCTATCCCCACAACCTCATGCATTTACCCTAGCTAATTCCCCCTGACACTAAGGGGAAATTTAGCATGGCCAATCCACCTAACCCGCACACCTTTGGACAGTGGGGGGAAACCGGAGCACCCGGAGGAAAACCATGCAGACACAGGGAGAATGTGTAAACACCACACAGAAAGTACATTGAATATGTTACGACTGTCAGTCACATGAAAAATGTGATGAAAGGCATGCCCCTCAGTGCCTACATGCTCAAGTGAATGGCTGACAACTAGAGTCATAGAATTACAGAATGAACGGCACAGAGTCAGGCCCTTTAGCCCCAGCTGGTCCATGCTGACCAAAAAGTCCATCCCACTTGCTTGCATTTGCCCCATATCCCTCTAATGCTTTCCTATCCATGTATCTGTCCAAATGCCTTATAAATGTTACTAATGTCCCAAACTCTTAAGATAACCCAGTGTTTTCTTTCACGGAATTTTATAGCTCAGTAATAAAACACCATTGATCCTATAAAACAGATTTGGGGATTAACAGTTCTTCTATCCTCTTCTTTAGCAACCCTGCAGAAAAAGAGATCCCCCTGTGGAAAATATAATTCTGTTGGCTAATCTGAAAGTGTGCAGTGCACACGGTTCCCAGAATGCATTTAAATTCATAATGTAAAAATATCCATATGCTTCTTTCAAACAGGCTGTTGGATCTACTTTCCAATTAAATTGCACATTTATCAGAAATTGTTTAATATTTAGTTTCAGTTCTTTGCTGCTATGCTGCTGTTCTTTTTCAGAACAACCCAAGAAGCTGTGGCACGTGGAGAAACCTTTAGTATGAGCTATGCTGGATGCAATTTTGGTGATGGTGTTAGTCTGCTTGTTGGTAATGTCCTCTGGTAGTATAGACAGGAGTGAGGGGTGGGGGGAGGATTTTATGACCCAATCATGGTGGGGATGGGCCTTAAAATGCAGGGAGCCGTTCAAACACCCAGCAGCTTCAGTGAGATTGGAAAATCCTGCTGGCCAGAAAGGCCAGAAAATTCCACCCCAGCTTTTAAACTAACATTTCCAGGATAAACATGCAGCTAAATTCCATGAATCTGGAAGTTTGCAGCGTGTACGGTTCCTGGAATGTATTCGAGATCATAATGCAAAAAGATCCATAAGCTTCTCTCAAACAGGCTGTAGAATCTATTTTCTAATTAAATTGCACATTTGTTAGAAATTGTTTAATATTTAGTTCCAGTTCTTTGGTGCTATGGGTGGCATTCTGCTTGTGGAGGGTAACGGGAGAGGAAATATCTGCTAATAATTCCTCAGTTGTGGTAACTGGGAGAGAAATTAAGCTGCCATGTAAAGGCGGTAAAAATAGTAGATATGTGGAAGTGTCTGCCCTGAGCTCAGGGTTGGAGATATTCATTCAGGGTCCCAGGCAGCAGGGAGTCAGCCTATTGGAAGTTTACGCTTCCCGAGCAATTTCCGCATATGTCTGTTGTCCAAACTTCCACATGGTCTGACATTCATCATCAATGTACATCCCATCTCCGCTAACCTGGAGACCAGTAGTTGTGGGCCACTTGAGATAATTACCAGATTATTGCTTTTTCAGCCAGTTTTTTGAAAGGAGTAGGGCCTAAGGGTCAGGTTCTGGAGAGGGAAGGGGAAGAAAGCAGGAGGTACATGCTTAACAATCAGCAGCTTGTAAATCAGAAGGGACTGCAGAATGAGGGACAATGGGATGTACTGAGATATGAGCTTTCCCTCATCTTCTGTTGGCGCAACACTGCCATTGGTCTTGTTGCAGTTGAGGCCTCACCAGTGATGCAGAGGTAATGCCACACAGTCTGTCCCAAACTAGTTAAGAGCTGTCTCATCCATTATAACTTAGTCCAGCAGGCACGAGGGAAATATGTCAATGTGTGTTTGGTTGATGTGGCTGCCATGGTTAATAGTTAACAGTGTGTGAAAGCTGTGATTGTGGGTTGAAAACTTGCTATAGTGGAAGTATGAGA
Organism: Carcharhinus amblyrhynchos; assembly: GCF_965287045.1. NCBI lineage: Eukaryota > Metazoa > Chordata > Chondrichthyes > Carcharhiniformes > Carcharhinidae > Carcharhinus > Carcharhinus amblyrhynchos. Next base: position 30,438,048 of record NC_137346.1, read on the forward strand.
GAGTGAGGTAAAGCTATGAATGTGAATTATAGGTTGTGATTGGTGCCAGTTTTTGGAAGGTGAGCGGGTGGGATGTGATGTACTGAGCAGTTGGTAGGCTATGGCAATTAGAACATAAGAGCTAGGAGCAGGAGTAGGCAATCCAGCCCCTCGAGCCTGCTCCGTCATTCAATAAAATCATGGCTGATCTTCTCTCCATCTCAACTCCACTTTCCTGCTTGTTCTCCATAACCCTTCAACCCATTACTAATTAAAAATCTGCCTATCTCCTCAAATTCACTCAATGCCCCAGCGTCCACCACATTCTAGGGTAGTGAATTCCACAGATTCATGACCCTTTGAGAGAAGTAGTTTCTCATCTCTATTTTAAATCTGCCACCCCTTATCCTAAAACTATGAGCTCTTCTTCTAGATTGGCCCAATCACTGCATAATGCAATCACTGATGCAGTGATTGCACTGAATATAGACATTTGAAAACACTGAAGGAAGTGAAGGCACAGAAATAATCATTGGTCTGTTTTTGATTGGACTTGATGTGATTTATTATTGTTACATGTATTAGTACACATGAAAAATGTTGTTTCTTGCATGCAATACAGACAAAGCATACGACATATAGATAAGGAAAGGAGAGTGTAAAATGTAGTTTACAGTCATAGCTAGGGTGTAGAGAAAGATCAACTTAATATGAGGTAGGTCCATTCAAAAGTCTGGTGGCAGTAGGGAAGAAGCTGTTCTTGAGTCAGTTGGTACGTGACCTCAGACTTTTGTATCTTTTTCCTGACAGAAGAAGATGGAAGAGAGTATGTCCGGGATGCATGGGGTCCTTGATTATGCTAGCTGTTTTTCCAAAGCAATGGGAAGTGTAGACAGAATCAATAGGTGGGAGAAAAGCAAGAGAGAAAATGCTGGAAAATCTCAGCAGGTCTGGCAGCATCTGTAAGGACAGAAATGGATGGGAGGCTGGTTTGAGTGATAGACTGGGCTTTGTTCTCTAGCCATTGTAGTATTTTGCATGCTAGGACAGAGCAGGAGCCATACCGGGCTGTGATATAATGAGAAAGAATGCTTTCTATGGTGCACCTGTTAAAGTTGTTGAGAGTCGTAATGGACAATTTTCCTTAACTTCCTGAGAAAGTAGAGACGTTGGTGGGCTTTCTTAACTAGAGTCAGCATGGAGAGACCAGGACAGGTTGCTGGTGATCTGGACACCTAGAAATCTGAAGCTCCCAACCATTCCCACTTCATCCCAGTTGATGTAGAGAGTGGCATGTCCTCTCCGCTTCCTGAAGTCAATGACTACCTCCTTCATTTTACTGACGTCGAGGGAGAGATTATTATCACAGCACCAGTTCACCAAATTTTGTGTCTCTTCCCTGTACTCCGTCTGAATATTGTTTGAGATCCAACCCATTACAATGGTGTCATCAACAAACCTGAAAATCAGTTGGAGGGGAATTTGGCCATACAGTCATAGGTGTATGAAGAGTATAGTAAGGAGGTGAGGACACAGTCTTGTGGGGCAACAGTGTTGAGGATGATCGTGGAGGAGGTGTCATTGCCTATCCTTACTGTTTGCGGTCTGTGGGTTACAAAGTCTAGGATCCAGTCGCAGAGGAAGGAACTGAGCCCCAGGCCATGGAGTTTGGAGATGAGTTTTGTAGGAAGAAGGCTAAGCAGTAATCAATAAATAGGAGTCTGACTTTGTTATCCAAGTGTGCCAGGGCTGATTGTAGGGCAAGAGAGATGGCATCTGCTGTGGACCTACTGTGGCGATAGGGGAACTGTAGTGGATCCAGGCAATCTGGGAGGCCAGAATTGTTTTGTGCCATGACTAGCTTTTTGAAGCACTTCATAATGATGGATGTCAGAGTCACTGAACGATAGTCATTAAGGCATGCTACCTGGCTTTTCTTTGATACAGGGACGATGGTTGGCTGCTTGAAGTAATTAGGGACCTCATTTTGGTATATAGAGAAGTTAAAGATGTCTGTGAACACCCCCATCAGTTGGTCTGGGCAGGATCTAAGTGCTCGTCTGGGTACTCTATCCAGGCCAGATGCTTTCTGTGGGTTAACCTTTCATTAAGGTTGATTTGATGTCTGCAATGGTGATCTCGGATACCAGTTCAACTGAAGCTTCCACGGTGGAAGGTGTGCTCTTGCTGTTCTCTGCTCAAACTGGACATAGAATGTGTTGAGCTCACTAGGAGGATTTTTGGATTTTTTTGAAACATTCAGGGTCACCTGACTTGAATGCCTCAACCTGGACTTTAACAAGCAGTGGATATATCTGTTCATCCATAGCTTCCAGTTGGGAAACACATAGATTTGTTTTTTTGGCACACAGTCTTCCACACACTTACTAATGAAGTCAGTTACTATAGTGATGTACTCATTCACTTTGGTCGCTGAGTTTTTAAATAATGACCAGGGATAGTTTGGGATAGTTTGTGTGGGGTCAGATTCCCCACATTCAAGGATAATGCAGAATAATCAACAGTGTTTTTAGGATTGAAATTGTGCATAAATTCTTGAGGAGATTTGTCTGCGTGATCCTCTCCATAGTTAGAATATGATTAAATCTTAATCTATAGCTCCTATTTCTTCTATTTCTAAAGTAATTGCCTCTATTTTTGATTATCTACTGATTCAGTCTTTGTAGCGTTGCGTTTGGATCATTAATTTGAAAATAATTCCTTCTTTCTGCAAGTGTGTGGGTTTAATCAACTCAGTTTGTGTTTGTATAAACAGCCAACCCACAACCAGCTTGCTCACCCCAGGGATGTCCATCCAGAAACATTTATGTAACAATGCCATGAGTCAGTAGTCAGTCAGAGAAAATAACTGGTAACTAAAATCTACAATATTAATTGTGTTAGTCTCTGAATTTCACCGATATGCCTTTAACAATTTTGGCAGCTGTAGATTCGAAATGCCATCAACATGGACCTGAATTTTCCAGCTGTGCCGTGGTGGGTCTTGCCGTAACGCTAGCCCATTGACTTCTCTGGGACTGGATGATCCCAGCAGCGAATAGATCTGCAAAATCCAGCCCGTGGACATACTAAGTTGTGTGGATACATTTGACTCACGAGCCCCTTCATTGTTTCTGAAAATGCAATTGGGGCTACGACAGTTTGAGAGCTGCTGGTCTACCAGCACCATTTAGGCAATCATAGGAATTCCTCTGCACCCCAAACTCTGACTGTCAATTGACTTATCATAGTACACTAGCTGTATTCTCACCCTCCGATAGTTAGCACGCTGTACCAAGGCTAAGAGCTGGTGCTCTCAGCTCTCTGGTTGCATGAGGCCTCAGAATGGCTGGTCAGGGTTAGAATTGCCTACGTAACTTGTTTTAAATAGGTTCATGTTGCTTGAAAAAAGCAAATCTAAATTTTAAAACTGATGAGGAGAATGGAATTCAAGTAGTTGGCTTGTGTGAAGAATTTCATTGTGGTGGACTCAATAACTTGATGATGTGCAGTAACGTGCTAGAGTCTTGGGGGGAGTTGCGATTCTCCCAGCCCACTGTGGTGCTTTTGTTATGCAGCGGGTTGGGAGACTCGAGTGTAGGCTATTTCATGGGCTTCCTGCTGGACACTATGGCCTCCATGGGTCTCCAAGACTGAAATTTCTGGCTAGCAATCCCCCCTCCCCCACCCACCCACCCTAAACCCTGCCAGGGGTGGTTCACTCCGGTTTGGTTTACTATAGCTCCACACTTGTGGGGAGCTGGCGGCCCGACCCCGCCAGAATGAGTGGGGGGGGGGGGGGTGGGGGGCATTCGAGACTCTCCCCAGAGGGCCGGGCAGCAGGGTGGTGCCCCTGGGCATTGCCAGCTTGACAATGCCAGCCTGGGCACCTTGGTACTGCCCAAAAGGCAAAGTGTTAATGCCCAGGAGGCACATTGGCACTACCCACCAGGCATCGGGCATTGTCAAAAGGCTGGGGCTTAATGGGGTTCCGCTGCCAATCTACATTTGGGCTGAGTGACAGAGAGAGGGAGGTCACCAATTGGAGCTGGGAATCAGGTTGGAGGGGTCAGCCTGCTGGGGGAGGGTGGGTCAGGGCTGCAGGGAGAGAGTAGTTAGGACTGCGGGTAGGGGATTGGGGCTGCCAGTGAGGGGGGGAATTGGGAGATTGGGACTGTGGGAGGGGAGGTGGAGATCAAAGGTGGCGGGGGAGGACAAAGCTGGCCCAGACACATCAGGGCGTCAGCAATCAGGCGTGGGGGGAATCGCACAGCTAGCAATGTGGGGGCCACAGGGCTGGCCAGCGATTGGGAGGCTGGCAGTGTGGGCTACTGCGCCGATCTCGGTCTGACAGAGCGTGTACAGTGTCTCGCTGAACACTCAATACTGATTGAGTTCTTTGAAAATGTGACTAAACACATTGACAAAGGAAAAGTGGTAGATGTGGTTTATGTGGACTTCAGCAAGGTGTTCGATAAGGTCTCCCATGCAAAACTTCTTGAGAAAGTGAGAGGGCGTGGGATCCAAGGATCTCGCCCGCAGAGAGCGGCTGTAGATGGGTCTTTCTCGGCATGAAGGTCGGTCACTGGTGGAGTGCCCCAGGGATCTGTTCTTGGACCCTTGCTGTTTGTAATTTTCATAAATGACCTTGATGAGGAAGTGGAGGGATGGGTTGGTAAGTTTGCCGATGAAACGAAGTTTGGTGGTGTTGTGGATAGTTTGGAGGGAAATCAGAAGTTGTAGCGTGACATAGATAGGATGCAAGACTGGACGAAGAAGTGGCAGATGGACTTCAACCCAGATAAATGTGTAATGGTCCATTTTGGCAGGTCAAATGGGATGAAGGAGTATAATATCAAGGGTAAGACTCTTAGCAGTGTAGAGGATCAGAAGAACTTTGGGGTCCGGGTCCACAGGACTCTTAAATCGGCCTCGCAGGTGGAGGATGTGGTTAAGAAGGCGTATGGTGTAGTGGCCTTCATCAATCGAGGGATTGAGTTTAGAAGTCAGGAGATAATGCTTCAGCTTTATAAGACCCTAGTCAGACCCCACTTGGAGTACTGTGCTCCGTTCTGGTCGCCTCATTACAAGAAAGATGTGGAAGCTATTGAAAGGGTGCAGAGGAGATTTACAAGGATGTTGCCTGGATTAGGCGGCATGCCTTATGAGGATGGGTTGAGGGAGCTCGGTCTTTTCTCCTTGGAGAGACAAAGGATGAGAGGTGACCTGATAGCGGTGTATAAGATGTTGAGAGGTATTGATCGGGTGGATTCTCAGAGGCTTTTCCCCAGGGCTGAAATGGTTGCTATGAGAGGCACAGTTTTAAGCTGATGGGGAGCAGGTACAGAGGAGATGTCAGGGGTAAGTTTTTCACTCAGGGGGTAGTGGGTGCATGGAATTGGCTGTCGTCGGTGGTGGTGGAGGCAAATTCGATAGGGTCTTTTAAGAGGCTTCTGAATGAGTACATGGGACTTAATAGGATTGAGGGTTATAGGTAAGCCTAGTAGGTAGCGATATGATCAGCACAACTTGTGGGCCGAAGGGCCTGTTTGTGCTGTAGTTTTTTTCTATGTTCTATGCTGCCAGCCTCTCTAGTGGGAGGCTGGTAGATTGATTTTCAGTGGGGTTCATGCTGAGGCACTCTGCAGTGCACAGAGTGTGGGAGATTCATTTTGAAACTCCCACTGATTTACTCCGGTTTTTACACAAATTCGACTCTGAGAAATTTTTAGGGAAGGTCGCCCCTTAGAATTGGCAATTGGGGTTATTCTAATCCCTTGGTTAACTCAATCACCCAGGAGGCAGGAACTTTCCCGTTGTCCATAGCGACATTGAAAAGTACACTTGACAGTCTCTGGCTGTCATGTGATTGAAATTGAGGTTAGTTTGTGAGCTATCACAATTGCAGAGCTGTGCCTTGTGACTCCTATCATTCCACAGAACAGCATCCTGGAGCATAGCTGGATGCAACCCTTGATGTGGCCTTTGTTAAATGTGGAGCAACATTGCCATGAACTAATACTTTCATGGCTTTTGAAATATTAAGCAGTACTTCAAGGAATATCAAGAAGCAATAAGTTGGGATGTGCAATATAACAGTAGCATAATGCCCAAGAGCGAAATGGCGCATGGTCATATTTAATCTTTGCCAGTGTTTTTGCAGTTCCTCGGTAGTTACTGAACTCAGCACGAAACAGTCTAATGTTCTGCAGTTTGGTGGTACATTAGTGGCACCAGGTAATAAATCTTCAGCATTTATACACAGAGGAAAAAAAATTAGCCACTCTCTGGCTGTATTTAATGTAACATCCTAAGGAGAAGTAATTTCCAGCATGTAAGTAGTTTAAGTAATTTGCTTCAAGCCACCAAGCTCTACCCTTTAAAAACTGACCTTTGGGATTTTCAGTGAGCTTTTTTTTCAAATGGAGCTGGAAAGTGGCTGAATTTTCCATTAGGTTTTGGCTCAGGGATTTATGTATTTCTTACTGAAGTGCCACATTTTCCTCAGGTTTTAATGAAAAAGATTTTGCAGTCAGGGTGAGACTTTGTCTGAAACTGTATCCAATTACATTAAATGGGTTTTCGCTCCATATCACAGGCCCAGGACTCTGTGGGTAGTTAGAATATTGCAAGAAGCCTATTTGAAACTCTTGACTGAGTTGAAACTATATTCGCCATGTTAATTTAAAAATGTATTTCAACAGTCCTGCTAGTGTCATAAAGTATAAAGTCACAGAAGAGCTAATGAGGTGGGTTGTAAAACAGGCTTCGAAGTCAAAACGACCCATTCGGTGGGTTGGGTAAAAATTGGAGCTTGTATTTCTTAATTGATTTAGATAGTGAGCCATTCGCATGATTCTTGTAATTGAATGGAATCTTAATTCTCTTCTCAGAAACCTATTGATTTGTTTGCAAAAGCTTTGCAAGATGAATCTCCATCCAAGGACAATGATAGCAAGTGAACCATGTGTATCAATGCTTTCAATATACAATCCATGACATATACTCTCTACAACTTGTGGAAACAGCCAGCGCATTGGTTAGCACTGCTGCCTCACAGCGCCAGGGCCCTGGGTTCAATTCCCAGCTTGGGTGTCTGTGCAGAGTCTGCACGTTCTCCCTGTGTCTGCGTGGGTTTCCTCTGGGTGCCCCAATTTCCTCGCACAGTCTGAAAGACATGCTGGTTAAGTACATTGGCCATACTAAATTCTCCCTCAGTGTACCCAAACAGGCACTGGAGTGTGGCGAATAGGGGATTTTCACAATAACTTCATTGCAGAGTTAATGACAAATTTATTGTCGTGTTGACGAATTTATTCATCGTGTTGACAAACTTGTTGGAATTCTGTGAGGATGTGACTAGTGCGATAGACAGAGGGGAACCGGTGGATGTGGTGTTTCTCGATTTTCAAAAGGCATTTGATAAGGTGCCGCACAAAAGATTGCTTCAGGAGGTTAGGGGGCATGGAGTTGGGGGTAAGGTGTTAGCGTGGATAGAGGATTGGTTGTCTAATAGGAGGCAGAGAGTTGGTATCAATGGGTGCTATTCTGATTGGCGATTGGTAACTAGTGGAGTGCCGCAGGGATCAGTGCTGGGGCCTCAGCTATTTACCATTTATATAGATGATCTGGAGGAGGGGGCTGAGTGTAGGGTGACGAAATTTGCTGATGACACAAAGATGAGTGGAAAAGGAAATTGTGCGGAGGGTGTGGAAAGTCTGCAGAGGGATCTGGATAGGCTAAGCGAGTGGGCGAGGACCTGGCAGATGGAGTATAATGTTAGCAAGTGTGAGGTTATCCACTTTGGCAGGAATGATAGTAGGAGGGATTACTATTTAAAGGGTGAAAAGCTGCAGCATTCTATGGTGCAGAGGGACCTGGGGGTCCTTGTGCATGAGTCGCAAAAACCCAGTCTGCAGGTGCAGCAGGTGATCAAGAAGGCGAATGGTATGCTGGCCTTTATAGCGAGGGGGATAGAATATAAAAGCCGGGAGATCTTGCTGCAACTGTACAGGGCATTGGTGAGGCTGCAGCTGGAGTACTGTGTGCAGTTTTGGTCGCCGAACTTGAGCAAGGATATTTTGGCCTTGGAGGGAGTGCAGAGGAGGTTCACTAGGCTGATACCGGAGATGAGGGGGTTAGACTATGAAGAGAGACTAAATTGACTGGGTCTGTACTCGTTGGCGTTTAGAAGGATGAGGGGGGATCTTATAGAGACGTATAAGATAATGAAAGGGATGGATAGGGTAGAGGTAGAGAGATTATTCCCACTCAGAAAGGACAGCAGGACTAGGGGGCACAGCCTCAAGATAAGGGGGGTGCAGTTTAGAACGGAGTTGAGGAGGAACTTCTTTACTCAAAGGGTGGTGAATCTCTGGAATTCTCTGCCCGTTGAAGTGGTGGAGGCTACCTCGCTAAATATATTTAAGACACGGATAGATAGGTTTTTGACAGACAAGGGAATTAAGCGTTATGGGGAGAAAGTGGGAAAGTGGAACTGAGCCACCTCAGATCAGCCATGATCTTATTGAATGGTGGGGCAGGCTCGAAGGGCTAGATGGCCTACTCCTGCTCCTATTTCTTATGTTCTTAATGTAAGCCTACTTGTGACACAAATAAGTAAAATTAATTTTAACCCTTTGTGTGCTGCCGTCAGCAGGAAAGAGTCCAGCAAGTATTCTATCCTTGACAAAAATGCTTATTTGTTGTCACGAGATGAAATGGAATGAAAGGAGGACTGCTGCATTTGTGATAAGCTGCTGGAGTCCATTCCTGTCATTGTAGTCCTTCATTCACTAACTTGCAGACAAACAGCTATCAAAACCCATTACCACAACACTCGCGTGACTTGAATGCATATGTGGAGGCAGCTCAGTAGGACCTCAATGTGATTTATTTCTCTTGGGTGCAGGATAAACAATATCTCTGAATTAAACTTGGCCATTGCTCTGATGCAAAGGGGCAGGCTCTGTAGCCTCTCCTTACAACTTATGTGTTGGACCTTTTTACCACTATATGGCAACCAGAGTTGCACACACTACTGTAGACATGGATGGTCAAATGCCTTGCATAGGCTCAGCATCACATCCTGCAATTTGCATTTTGTTCAATTCACCATGCAACCCAATATCCTATTATAAAAGCAAATGACAGTGGATGCTGGAATCTGAAACAAAAACAGAAAATGCTGGAACATCTGTGGACAGAGAATAGAGCCAACCTTTCAAGTCTCAAAACATTAACTCTATTAAATGTTGGCCCTATTCTGTCTCCACGAATGCTGTCGGACCTGGTGAGATTTTCCTGCACTTTCTGTGCATGTTCCAATACCCTATTAGCCCTACTTATAATACAATACAGATAGTTTCAGTTATTATCTCCCAATGCCTTAAAATCCTTTTCTTGTGTTGTTTATAGACCCCCAAGTTCAATCTTTCCTTGTCCTACATTTTTATGCTGTCAACAATGAATTAAAGTTTCCCCCAGCAAGTCCAGCTTCCCCATCTGTTGAGATCACTCTGCCTCTGATCAACCTGCTCTCTCTCAATTGACGGTTTTATCCATATTTCCACTTTATAAGCATTGGTTTACAGTTCAAAAGACCTCAACACTGATCCCTTAGATCTCCATTTGCCACTTTCTGTCACTCCAACACGGTTTCATCCTAATCACCCTGTCTCCTATATTCCAACCAGTTGCCAATCCACTTTGCCAACTACCCACCTGTTTTGATCCTTTCTGAGTGATGGCCTAAATTTCTCTGCAGAGGTACTGAATTTAAGCAGTATCCGTGAACATTTCTTCATTCAGAAGCTCACATTTTCTCAAAAAGCTTTGTCAGCGTTGACTTCCACCCAGAATGTCTTACTGACTTGCTCTGCTGAATTTACGTTCCTTAAGTTGGTTCACTACAACCTTCCTTAAACGTGAGGACAAATGTCAGGCTGCAATTTCTAGGGCGGTCTTTCTGGTCTTCCTCAAAGAATAATATATCTCTTGCTCTTTTTCAGGACTCCGGCCATGATTGGATGTTCGTTTGTGGTGAATAGATTGTTTTTTGGTGAAATCGGCCTGTTGGACCCTGGGATGGATGTTTATGGCGGGGAAAACATAGAACTGGGGATTAAGGTTAGTCGGTGTCCTCTTTTGAAAATGTTGCTTATGCACTATTAAGAAAGTTGATTTTTTTTTCCCTTGTAGCTTGTAAACTGATTTGGATTTACTTAACTGAAAAGCTTGCAATCCATGGACAAGGATGAATTGGCAGTTTACCTAACCATCTTCTATGAACTCTTATTTTGCTGTTGAAAATTCATAAGGCACCAGTGGCCTGTTGATTACAACTCAGAATGCCATAACCACAGAAACAGGTCCATCAGATTGGTGCAGCTCTTTCATTCTAAGAGTTCTCGAGTCTAATGCACCTGCAAAACTCTCCTGCTCACTTCCCAAACACTTCAATATTCCTCCTTTTCAGCAACCACCTAATTCCCTTTTGGAATAATTTATAGACTACTTCAACAACAGCTTGTGACAGAGAATTCTACCATTCTATCCACTCTTGTGTTTGAAGAAAATTTCTTGTAACTATGATATGCAATATTATTTAATTATAACTAACCCCTTAACACTTATGATCTTTAAAAAGTCTCATTGGTTTCTCACGAATCAGTGAAACAACCGAGGGCTATCTACATTGATGGTAACCTTTCATAAGTTTGAAGAATCAATCAGGCCACTCCTGCCTCTTGTGATCCAGTGAGCAAAGACTTGCTTCTCAAATATCTCTTCATAAGCTAACCCTTCATCCCTGTGAATGTAGATTGCTCCACTCCCATTGCTCTTACGCTGGAGTCCTGAGAACCATGCATAGTACTTCAACTGCCTTACATTTATTTATGCCTTCGAATACAAAATCAAATGGAGTGATATTTGCCTGAATAGCACTCCGTAGACTTATCTCCAATAGCCAGTTAGGCAGGCAGTACAGTGGGCTGCATTCCACACAGTTTGAGTGTGTCTTTCAATTATAGTAAAAAGTCTACAACACCAGGTTTTAGTCCAACTGATTTATTTGATAATAGACTCACAAGCTTTCGGGGTTAGTCCCTTCGTCAGGTGAATGGAGAGTTCTGGCCTCAGACAGAGCATATAAAGCACAGACAGTTTAGAGATTACTGATTAGAATGCGAATCCTTACACCTAACCTGCTGTATTCTTTCAATTATGGCAGTGAAGAAAGCTGCAGAGTTATGTTGTTAGCACCCCTGCTTGTCCTGGGGGATTTAATTTGAGTCTATGTAGCCATTATCTGAACAAGTTTCTACCCCAAAGACTCCATTTGGACTGTCTTTGTTTGTTACTTCCAATGCCCCCTTTAATGGCTGAACTAGTTGCGCATCAAGTCCCCGCTCTTCAATTTTAAATTTTGCCATTTAATGTACCTGCCACCTCCCCGTTCATGCTGTCAAAATGTATTCCTTTAATAATGTTTGAACAAACAGAAAAACAACAGATTACAAAGCATGACCTAAAAAAATTATCTTTTTATGGTATTATCTTATATAAGTGAGGAGACTAACTTCTCACACTGTATATTTTTATGAAGCGTGCATTGGTATCCCATGCTTGTTTCTAAAATTTTAAAAACTGGACAAAGACCTTCTAAAATATCTCTGTCGGTGACGCCTGAACAAACTGAGCTACCTCGCCGCATCGGAGAAATGTATGCCTCATTAATGATTTCCCTGTGGGCTGCACAGACCAAATTCAAAGAGAGACATACAAAGACCACTGCATTTTATAACCTAGACTGGCCAACCAGAGTCTACTCATCTGCAACCTTCCTCTCGATCCTTAATTGTTGAGACATTTAACAATCTCGTGGATCCAGACAACGGAGGCACATCTCTTTACAAAGCTCAAGTTGAGACTTGGGAGTCATATGGCATGGACTTCTGGCTGTGGAATCATTAATAATGCCTTGTGGAACTGAAAACTCAATCTGCTGTTTAGCATCCTATAAGCAGCCTCACAGAAAAGGAGCCTCTGGCCCAGGTTTGCCCCATCTACACTGCTTCTATTGGAAATTCTATACCATCGCCTACAAGAATGATTCATCTCTATATGCCTATCTCACCATGTGTGGACAACTCTACCAGAAAAGTGAATTAACCAGCATCAATTTTTTAGCCCGTCGACCTCCATGTTGAAGGATCTCATTAGACTTTGAACCTTGGCTCTGGAATCCATATGAAACAATACTTCAGGTTATAACTTCCTCGGAGCAGCAGTCAGCATAGGATGCCATTCTGTACCGATTCACTTGTGCCAAATTTCATCAATGCTTGTCTCGGTCAACCTTTCAGGCTTAGGCCAGGTGAGATTCAGGCAATGTAGTGCAGCCCTGGGCCCAGTGCCATAGTCCAGCCTCAATTGCTGCTGTAAAGCAGGCAAGTTCAAATGGCCCATTGAAAATAACAGGTCAGGAAGATTGTCTTGAGTAAGTGGATAGGATTTGGGATGTCAGATATGGGTGGGGTGGGGGGAAGTGGATGGGCATCAGGGGCGGTCAGTGGGTGGGAGTGTTGCTTGGTGGGGGGTAGGTCAGACATCAGATGAATGGGGGAGAGTTCAGATATTGGGTCAGGCTGGTGGGGTCAGGTCAGGTTAAGTTGAGTCAGGGGCATCATGTCTGGTCAAGCAGATGAGTCCTGCCAGCTGATGTAGGAGGTGGGGTCATGTGGGTCAAGACATTATAGGAGGGGTTGTCCAGATGGGTTTGGTCATGAGAGTGGGATTCAAATCAAGATCGTGCTGGGGAGATGGGGGCATAGGAGGGAATCCAGTTGAGTTACTTAGGAAAGCTGGGGGTGCTGTGGGTGAGGGGGGATGGATAGGTGACTGGGTTGAGACCGGGTGGAGGGGATGCAGCCAGAATGGGATAGCAGTATTGGGGAGGAGATGGGATGGATAGTCAGGGCATACCCGGATGGGGGGATGCAGGGACAAGTCGGGACAAGGTTGGGGGGATCTAACCAGGTCGAGTTGAGCTGAAGAATCAGTTGAGGAGGATAGGGAATCACGTGGATGGGGTGTGGTTTGGGAATAATGTGGAGGTGTGGTGTAGGGTGGGGGTGAGGGGGGTGTTCCCTATGGGGCCGACAGTGTTGCAGGGGGAGAGAGGAGTCCCATGCAGAATTGATCTGTGTGTTTAAAATAGTTTGGCTGAAGTTAGAAGTGTTTTTACTTCTAACTTTTTCAGAGTAATTATTAGCGTAACTCTGGTAGAACCATCCAAAGTTAGTGATTTAAATTGCTGTCGGAAAGTTCAGAACGCAACACAGTTATCCTGGGGAATCTAACGCTTCAGGACATTTGTAGTGCAAATGTATATCTGAGAACCTCTGAGACAGATTCCACATGAAAGCTTTGGGGACCTCCCCGAATCTGATGCTGGGGAGCCAGGAAGTTAGAGACCAAGCTTATCACTGTCAATCTTTGTTTTCGCTATCCCTCTTTTACCTGTATGAATGCATCGCTGGCAACATTGTGACCTTCCTCCCGTGTTGTGACAATGGGCAAATAAATTAACCCTTTGTGTTCATCTTATCTTGAGCTTGCTGTGGGGGTGTTAATAGAAATTAGATCATGCCAAAACCTTGAGTTTTGAAAAATACACCACTGCTTACAACGTGGGGAACAAAAAAAAAACACCTTTTGATTTACAGATGCTTGGTGAGAGGACAAATTAGTGCTTTTCAAATTAACTGCCCTCCTGTCCAAAACAAAAATTTTGTGCTCAGATTCAGGATCAGATATTTGAGTTTGACCAGAATCCAAGGTAAGACACAAGCCAAATCTGATATAAAAGAGCTAATAGCGAACCAAACGGGAAATATCTCAATGGCTGGAATGAATTTTAAACCACTGCAGCTTACCACAGCAAATTCCTTTTCCCTCACACTGAGAAAATGCCAACATTTCCTGCCCAGATATGGGTCCAGCAAGGAAACTTGTACTGTGAAAAATTAGCAGCCCTTGGCACAGAGCAACTGAAAGCTGTAGCTAGGGCGGTCGTGTTAAAATTGCTCAGTAAAGTGAAGAGAAATGAGCTGACCATTTGGATTTTGCGTTACTGACAGGGTACTTAGATGTAGAGCTCAACCATGACTCCTAATCTCTTCCCCTGGCTACGCCCAAGCCCAGAAAGCTCACACTGAAGCTAGAATTTCAGAGAAGGAAAGAGAGAGAGAACCTAAGGAAAGGAGAATTTCCAGCTCTGGAAATGGACATGCAGCTCAAAGGGAGAGAGAGAGAGAGAGATGAGACAAAAGATGTGGAAGGCGCGGAAAGCCTGCAGAGAGACCTGAATAGGCTGAGTGTGTAGGCGAGGACCTGGCAGATGGAGTGTAACATTAGCAAATGTGAGGTTATCCACTTTGGTAGAAATAATAGTAGGAGGGATTATTATTTAAAGGGTGAAAAGTTGCAGCATGCTACGGTGCAGAGGGACCTGGGGGTCTTTGTGCACGAATCGCAAAAACCCAGTCTGCAGGTGCAGCAGGTGATCAAGAAGGCGAATGGAATGTTGGCCTTTATAGCGAGGGGGATAGAATATAAAAGCAGGGAGGTCTTACTGCAACGGTACAGGGCACTGGTGAGGCCACAACTGGAGTACTGTGTGCAGTTTTGGTCCCCACATTTGCGAAAGAATATGTTGGCCTTGGGAGTACAGAGAAGGTTCACCAGGCTGATACCGGAGGAGGGGGTTAGCTCATGAAGAGAGATTGAATAGACTGGGTCTGTACTCGTTAGAGTTTAGAAGGCTGAGGGGGGATCTTATAGAGACTTGCAAGATAATGAAGGGGCGAGATAGGGTAGAGGTGGAGAGATTCTTCCCGCTTAGAAAGGATAGCAGAACGAGAGGGCACAGCCTCAAAATAAGGGGGAGAGGCGGTGTGGGGACAGTTTAGAACGGAGTTGAGGAGGAGCTTCTTCACTCAAAGGGTGGTGAATCTCTGGAATTCTCTGCCCGATGAAGTGGTGGAGGCTACCTCACTGAATATAATTAAGTCACGGGTAGATAGGTTTCAGATAACAAGGGAATTAAGGGTTTTGGGGAGAAAGCGGGAAAGTGGAACTGATCCACTTCAGATCAGCCATGATCTTATTGAATGGCGGGGCAGGCTCGAAGGGCTAAATGGCCTACTCCTGCTCCTATTTCTTATGTTCTTATGTTCTTAAATGGAAGCTGTGAGGGACAATCTCTCTCTACTGAGTAGCATCCCCTATCTTCTTAACCCAGAACCAGTCTCTAAGTCTCTCAAGTGTGAAGGACTTTGAGAGAATTCATAAATTTGGAGTAGTGTGAGGGGTTTTTTTGCTACTTTTGGGAAAGTAACAGGACAGCTAAAATGACCACCGGAGTCGTGGAGATTTTTACTTCAAGGGCAGTTGCTTGAGATGTCTGCTCTATGCTGCCCCCTGATGTGTCCATCAGTTATGAGTACAATGCCATCCTGAGAGCTTAAATGTTAGTCCTGGAGACATATTGCCAGAATTCTGGAACCCATATAAGAAACTCACATGTATTTACATCAAGTTTGAACAGTTGAAGCAGATAGCATTTGACCAATACGTAAATGCCCTAAGAATCCCACGCACTTGTGAGAGGTTGTAGGAGTCAATATTGCTGGAGGAATTCAAAAATTGCTTGCCCTTCAATCTGTGGATGCACTTAGGGGAGCAGAGAATCCTCAATCAGGAATGGGGCAGCAACAGCGGTCAGATATGATCTTGCCCATCGATCTGGAAGCTCAGGCAGACCTTTTCCAAACCATCCCCGTGAACATTGGAAAGATAAACAGGATGACCCAGATAGGAAAGCACCCACACCCCCACTACCAGCACCATTCTCTTCCCATCTCTCTACACCACCTTTGGCCTGGAGACCGACATTTTTTTTGCATTGCAGTAAATAAGCCACTCCAGCCCAGAGTGTTGAGGATCAGGAGGGAACTCTGTTGGCCTCAAAGGACACTGTTTGAGTGGCGCCCCAATGAGAAGTGCAGCATACAGAAAGTGGTGCGTATATGGAGGTGGTAGAGGCATCAGTTTTCAGCCCACTGACCACAGTGAAGGAATACCTCATTAGCCTCTAGATCCCACCTGAAGCACTACTTCCTTTCTGTGTGGTCTTTGTCCCATTAACCTTTACTTTCCCTGTCCCTCTTTTATGGTATGAATGCACAAGCTGCAACATTGCAACCCTCCTTCCGTGTGTGAAGTGTGCAAATAAACTAACCCTTTGAGTTCATCCTAACTCAAGTTTGCCGTGAGGTTAGCCATAGGAAATCAGATCACAGCAAAACTAAGGGTTGAGGAAATATGCCATTTTTGAAAAGGCGCAAGTAAAACAAAAAAAACCTTTCAGGTATGGACAAGTAGTGAGAGGCAAAATTAGTGTTATTTAAATTAATCCCCCCTCCACCCCCACAGAGTGCAATGTATATCTGTCACCTCATCCACAATGTAATAGGTTTCATTGAAAAATGTACATTTCTGAACCTTTTGTCCGAAATTTGCAAAGCTGCCTTTTGGGGCAAAATTTAAACTAATCCTCATAAATTATTTAACTTTATAATCCATCAATGGTTTCCCCATGTTTTGGAGTGATTGCATGTATTTGTCTGTGATCTTCAGAGCAGTGTAGCACTTCAGTTGCTGTGAAGTTAAACCCTGACCAGCCTCAGTGGTAATTGATAAAATATTGGGTGGAATCTTGAAACCATGTTCACTGACCATGGGATCGGCAGAGGGAGTTCAATATCTGGCAAGAGCTAAATGAAATGAATCTCGCCGTCAAGATCAAGACTTATGATTTTCGTCACCCCTTGCTGACGACATAACCAGGTTCGTGTCCACGTAGAAATATACCTGTTATGGCAGTACCCTGAGGTTGTAGAAGTAAGTATAGGACCTGGGGGAGAGGGACATGGCCAGGCAGTAAACCGTCACACAGGGGAACCCCGGAGACCTCCATGCTGTTCTGATTGTGGCGCCCTTTAAAGATGGCACCCAAGTCTCAATGCAGCCAGGTTTTGGCAGCATGTTGAGCACTGCCCCCCATTCCCCCCCCCCCCTGCCCCCCCAACCCATCATGGCAGCCTGAGACATGTCCTCTTGATTTATTTTGGCAGAATGTTGCAATATCTGGAGAGAAGATCAATGTTTCTCTAAAGAGAATCTTGTTGGTTTGCTCACTCGAAACAACACTGCCATTTTCTGGTAAGATCGCTCCAACTGTCTTATCCGAAAAGGCAGTCAGCTTTTGATAGATTCCAGATGATACCACTGAGAAATTTGCTTTTGTCGCTATCAGTAGATAAATCCCTATTGCCTTCAGATGAATGTTCTCTGCTAATTTAAGTGATAGTGTGGTAATCCCTTCACTAGAAGATTGGAAAATAAAATGGAATCAAAAGGTGTTAAATATTTGTTCCTTAACATGTACATTTCTGGTTCATAATGAGCAGTCTGTAGCATGAGTAGAATAGTTGTAGCAATTGGTAATTTTACAGCAAATGGTCTTAAAATATTTCCGTTGCAGTATATGTTGTAACAAAGCTTGTGATAATAATAGAAACCATACATTTTTTGAGAAATTTGTTCTCTTTTCCTTATTTTTAATTATTCATTCTTTCATAAGAAGGTGGACACTGCTGGTAAGGTCAGCACTTGTTGTTCATTCCTAATTTCCCTTGAACTAAGAGACTTGCACAGCCGTGTCAAAGGGTTTTTAAGAGTACGAATTTAAGTACGAATTTTAGTTCCTCGGCCATTTATTTGTTCCCTAAGTACTGTCTCTGACAGTATTGGGCCTATGTTCGTTTTTATCAATCTTCTTCTCTTTACGTACCTATGGAAACTTTTACAGTTCATTTTTATGTTTCCCACTAACTTACTTTCATACTCCATTTTCCCCTTCTAAATCAATCCCTAGGTTCTCCTTTGCTGAATTTTAAATTGCTCCTAATCCTCAGGTCTATTGCCTTTTCTTGCCAATTTATATGTTTCTTCCTTGAATCTGATGAAGTCTTTAATTTCTCTTGTAAGCCATAATTTTGCCACGATTTCTTTACCATTCTTTCAACAAACAGGAATAAACAACTTCTTGAGTTCAGCTATTCATTACTTAAATGCCTGCCATGATCTTTCCTTTTAGTAATAGAACACTACTGCGCAGTACGGGCCCTTCGGCCCTCAATGTTGTGCCGACCAGTGGAACCAATCTAATGACCCTCTAACCTAAACTATTCCAATATTATCCATATGCCTATCCAATGAACATCTGAATGCCCTTAAAGTTGGCGAGTCCACTACTGCTGCAGGCAGGGCATTCCATGCCCTTACTACCTTCTGAATAAACAACCTACCTCTGACATCCGTCCTATATTTATCACCCCTCAATTTAAAGCTATGTCCCCTCATGTTAGCAATCACCGTACGAGGAAAAAGGCTCTCACTATCTATCCTATCTAATCCTCTGATCATCTTGTATACCTCAATTAAGTCACCTCTTAACCTTCTTCTCTCTAACGAAAACAACCTCAAGTCCCTCAGCCTTTCCTCATAAGACCCTCCCACCATACCAGGCAACATCCTGGTAAATCTCCTCTGCACCCCCTCCAATGCGTCCACATCTTTCTTATAAGGCGGTGACCAGAACTGTACACAATACTCCAAGTGCAGCTGCACTAGAGTTTTGCACAGCTGCAGCATGATCTCACGGCTCCAAAATTCAATCCCTCTACCAATAAAAGCTAACACACTGTACGCCTTCTTAACAACCCTATCCACCTGGGTGCCAACTTTCAGAGATCTATGCACATGTACACCGAGATCTCTCTGCTCATCCACACTACCAAGAGTCTTGCCATCAGCCCAATACTCTGTAATACTGTTACTCCTTCCAAAGTGAATCACCTCACACTTTTCCGCATTAAACTCCATTTGCCACCTCTCAGCCCAGCTCTGCAGCTTATCTATGTCCCTCTGCAAACTGTAACATCCATCCTCACTGTCTACAACTCCTCCGACTTTCGTGTCATCTGCAAATTTACTAACCCATCCTTCTACACCCTTATCTAGGTCATTTATAAACATGATAAACAGCAGTGGCCCCAAAACAGATCCCTGCGGTACACCACTAGTAACTGAACTCCAGGTTGAATATTTCCCATCAACCACCACCTTCTATCAGCTAGCCAATTCCTGATCCAAACCGCTAAATCACCTTCAATCCCATGCATCCATATTTTCTGCAGTAGCTTACCATGGGGAACCTTATCAAACGTTTTGCTGAAATCCATATACACCACATCAACTGCTTTACCCTTATCCACTTCTTTGGTCGCCTTCTCAAAGAATTCAATAAGGTTTGTGAGGCACGACCTACCCTTCACAAAACCATGTTGACTATCCTTAATCAAATTATTTCTCTCTAGATGATTATAAATCCTATTTCTTATAATCCTTTCCAAAACTTTGCCCACAACAGAAGTAGGACTCACCGGTCTATAATTTCCAGGATGGTCTCTACTCCCCTTCTTGAACAAGGGGACAACATTTGCTATCCTCCAGTCTTCCGGCACTACACCTGTAGCCAATGACGACACAAAGATCAAAGCCAAACGTTCTGCAATCTCCTCCCTAGCCTCCCAGAGAATCCTAGGATAAATCCCATCTGGCCCAGGGGACTTATCTTTTTTCATACTATCAAGAATTGCTAACACCTCCTCCCTATTCATCTCAATCCCGTCTAGTCTAAAAGCTTGTATCTCAGTACTCTCCTCGACTATATTGACTTTTTCCTGCGTGAATACTGACGAAAAGTTAGTGCCTCTTCTATCTCTTCAGGCTCCACGCACAACTTCCCACTACTTCATGATGGATCAGGAAACTAATGTTCCCTAATCCATCATGACCAATTTGTGTCTCATACCATCATAGTTACTGCTATTGAGATGCGGGACCCTGGCCTCAGAGTCAACTGCATCACTTTGACAAAGAATCTATCATATTATAGTCACTCATCCCCAAGGGTTCTCTCACAATTAAATTGCCAACTAATCCTTTCTCAAAGTCACATAGTTATCTAAAGACTTCGGCTACTTTATGATGCCCAGCTGTGTCAGTGAGTGTAAATTGCGAATCTACAATACTGTTTCCATTGTTCCGACATTGCAATTAAATTGATCAACACAAATCATCTCAGGTTAGGAGATCATTTTTGTGCAAATTCATTAATAAGAGCCTGAAGTATTTCTTGAAAGAACAATGTTCAATATCTGTGCTGTAATTTGCTGATTAAATCATCAAAGCACATTGATGGCAGGCAAAAAGTAGCATCTACACCTATCCCAGGCTGCTTGAATATTATTATTGATCCTCTTCTGTTAAAGTGAGCCAAGTGCTCAGCAAATCTGACTTATGGCTGCAGCAAATAGTCACGACCGGACCGTGGAACT
Source organism: Carcharhinus amblyrhynchos (assembly GCF_965287045.1). Lineage (NCBI taxonomy): Eukaryota > Metazoa > Chordata > Chondrichthyes > Carcharhiniformes > Carcharhinidae > Carcharhinus > Carcharhinus amblyrhynchos. The sequence goes on from NC_137346.1 coordinate 30,458,558, forward strand.
TCGTTATTTTTTGGATGGATGTGCAATTCAGAAACTGAGGACTGGAATTTTTGTTACTGACGTAGGTAGTTCAGGTCGGGAAATCCCCGAATCAGGTCTTGACCGACATTTTTCTATAGCTCCAAAGTCATTTTGATTCCACAAAAACACAGGCCTGGGCATTTCAGATTGATGTTAATGGATTACAAAGATTTTTAGTTCACAGTTGACTTTTGAGGACTCAGCTTGGCTCAACTTTACACAAACATCCTTGAGTCAGAATGCTGTGTGTTCAGGGTGCTCTAGGGCTAGATCTAGTATTCGGGGAGTATTTAATTAATACTTTTAGATGAGATGGTAGGCTAGAAACATTTGTGCCTTATATGTGGATATGAGAGTTCCCAGGGCAGTGTGCAACAAGAAGGGTGAACGAAGCAAAGATAGTTGATGTAATTTGTGTATTTGGATTTCCAAAGTTTATTAATTCGATAACTTGCTACATTAAAGGTTACAACATAAGATAAGGGCTCATGGTATTGGGGATAATATTCTTAGCATGGATGAAGGATTGGCGAACTAAAAGGAGAGTTGGGGAAAATGGGTCATTTTCAGGTTGGTGGTGTGCCGGAGGGATCAGCATTGTGGCTTCAATTATTTTCTGTCTGTAATAATCACTTGGTTGAAGTGTGACTGTATTGTAGCTGAGTTTGTTGATGATGGGTAGGAAAGCAAGTAGTGAGTGGGCAAAAATTTAGCCGATAGAGTAGAATGTCAGTGGCACAGTGGTTAGCAATGCTATCTCACAGTGCTAAGGACCCAGGTTTGATTCCCAGCTTGGATTACTATCTGTGCTGAGTTTGCACTGTTGTCCCCTTGTCTGTGTGGCTTTCCTCCCACAGTCCGAAAGTCATGCTGGTTAGGTGCATTGGCCATGCTAAGTTCTCCCTCTGTGTACCCGAACAGATGCCAGAATATGGTGACTTGGGGATTTTCATCGTAGTGTTAATGTAAGCCTACTTGTGACACTAATAAATAAACTTAAAACTAAAATGTGATGTTATCCACTTTGATAAGAGCAATAGGAAAGCAGAATAAAATTGAAGTGAAATGATATCGCAAAAGCTTGTCATGCATAGGGATCTAGGTGTCCACATACATGAATCACAATAATGTTAGCATGCACGTACAGCCATTGTAATTAGGAAGGCAAATATTAAAACAGGAAAGTCTTGCTATAGGGCGTTGTGAGATCACACCTTGTACTGTGTACTGTTTTGTTTGCCTTCTTTATGGAGGAATATACTTGGCATTGGAGGCAGTCCAGAGAATGTTGATTAGGTTTTTCTTCTCGTTAGTTTTTGGAAATCTCTGCCAAGAAGGCAGTGGAGGCTGAATCATTAAACATATTCAAGGCTGAATGAAATGTTCTCATGTAAAGCTGCAAGAGTTCTCCTGCTGCCTGTGTCAACATTTACCCTTCTAGTAAAGCATCATATTTACCTATTGATCTAATTTTCTGTTCGCATTTCATTGTCCCCTACAATTTGACTGCTGTATTTGACTAAATGAGAGAAGTGGCCACTCTTCAAAAAAAATATATACGCTGTGTTGCATATTAAGGTGTCTTAAGCAGGTGAAAGTACATAAATGCAAGCTCTTTTTACCTGAAGGTATACTCATGAGCCAACCTTTCTCATTTAGTGATGAGAGAGACTTTTCAGTTTCAGCCTGTTCTCTCTTTCGCCTGTGTTGTGAGAATAAAGGACACCTGGAAGAACAGTGGGCCAAATTTCCATGAGAATTGTACCAATCTCTCACTGTAATCTTAGTAGGGGTTTGGCAGAGCATTGTAAATGGCTGATAAATGGTGATTCATGGTGCTTATCCTCTAGTTCTGTTGAGTTTGTGCTGAAGTTGTGATTGGAGATCTGGACAACTCCCAAGGAATCTTAAGAGCCAGTCAACTCACCACACTAGCAATATCTCAATAACATGAACGTTCAAACTTGGCACTGTTTAATACCCTAACAGTCTATATATAAAACCCACCATCAATTATTGCATTAGGACTGAGAGTCCTTTGGATCCCTGATTAGCCTGATATTGGATTGACATTTCTGTATTCCCTATTTTCAAAGTGGAGAATTTTAGTTTAGTTTCTTTATTAGTGTCACAAGTAGGCTGACATTAACAGTGCAACGAAGTTACTGTGAAAATCCCCTAGTCACCTCACTCTGAAGCCTATTTAGGAACATTGAGGGAGAATTTAGCGTGGCAATTGAGCACCTAAGAGCATGCCTTTTGAACTGTGGGAGGAAACCAGAGCAACTGGAGGGAACACACGCAAACAGGCGGAGAATGTGCAAACTCCGCATAGACGATGACCCAAGCCGGGAATCGAACCCAGGTCCCTGGCGCTGTGAGGCAGCAGTGCTAACCACTGTGCCGCCGTGCCACCCCACTGAAGAACGCTTGCATATTTTGTATTTGATGTCTGCATAATTGCATTTAATATTTTAAATCAATGTTAATAGTACAAACATTGAGCTTGTAACTGGAAATAACTTCAAGAACTATATAGTCAGGTCAAGCATTAAGCATGGCATGTATGTAGGCAACATAGAAAACACTGAAACCAACTCAATCCTTTCAGAGCAGAATTAATTATTTGTGTGCAACAGTAAGCCAGACAAATAGATATACCTTTATTGGTTAGTTCCAGAGATTAATAGGTCAGTTCAACTAATTTAAACGCCTATAGATCTGATACTTCAGTGATTTCCCTTCTATTATTATTAGTCTATTTGTCCCTTAGCAAGAGAGGTATTAAGACTGATTATCAAGTAAACAGTTGTTGAATTTGCTGATAGAAATATGGGTCAATAATGCAAAGCACATTCTGCACCCCAATGATCTTAACATACTCCAGTGTAGCTACAGCATCCAGTGCATAGAAACATCCTCCTAATTTAGTCCATCTGCATCATACAGCCTCCAAAGCTGTCATTGGTCAAAGTTTAATGAACTCTTGCTGACAACCTGTAAACCAACAAGGTTTAACTCATAATTAGATCATAAATTATATTTGTAATAGGGATCAGAAACAATAACTTGCCATATAGAAGGAGCGGTAGGTGGAGTGAATTCCAGTCTGTGGAACCTACGCAGCACATGATGGGACATTATTCAGTGGAGGTTATTTGTAGATTTTTAAGTATTTCTTCTCCGTCACTCTTGTCATATTTGCTGGCCTCCTGTGTCTCATTTTCCAGGCAGGCCTCTCCTCTGGCTTCCAAGGCTGTACAATATTCTCAGATAGAAAATCATAGGAATCATAGAAACCTTACAGTGCAGAAGGAGACCATTTGGCCCGTCGGGTCTGCACCGACAACAATTCCCACTCAGGCCCTATCCCCATAACCCCACATATTTACCCTATTAATCCCTCTAATCTACAGATCCCAGGGGTCTAAGGGGCAGTTTAGCATGGCCAGTGCACCTGACCTGCACATTTTTGGACTGTGGGAAAAAACAGAAGCACCCGGAGGAAACCCACGCAGACACAGGGAGAATGTGCAAACTCCACAGACAGTGACCCAAGCTGGCAGTGAGACACCAGTGCCTGCCACTGTGCTGCCCCATGTATATCATGGCACCAAGAGCGCCCCAAAAGCATAGAAATGATCTAGAACAATCAGGCACAGTGGATACACCAATACTCTATTAATGGCTATCTTGGTGTATCCTCAACTCCCAGGATACTATTTGCTCAGAACTCTGTAGGGAGGTGATTATCCACTCCAGTTTTCAGGGGGTTGGAATAGCAGAGGGGGTAAGAGAATGCCAAAACAGGTTTTACACTGCTGGGATTTCCCCAATCAATTGTGCCTGACTTCCCACCAATGATTTTAAATGTCTCGATTCCCATTTGCATCAATTTATAGATCAGTATCAGCACCTGGTCCTCCCATGTTAAATTGTCCATTCACGTTGGCATGTGGGCACGTTGACTTGAATCACATGCACCTAGTGAGCAGAATCTGGCCGAGGCGCACAGATGAGAACAGCCCCCTAGCGGGAGGGCGTCAGGTCTGGACTCTGCCCCAGCACTTCCCCCAGCATTGCCCCCTAGTACGAGCAGTGCCGGGGGTGGAGCTAGATGATTGTGTTGTTGGGGCTGATCTGTTGGGGAAGAGTGCTAGAGGATAGGTCTGGGGAGTTGGGGTGTTTACTGTGGGAGCGGGGTGGGGGGGGGGGTGGTTTGCATGAGGAGGGGGTTGTTTCAATATTAACCTACATCGGGGTGCCCTGGTTTAGTTCCACGTGGCATCCTGGGTCCTGCTCCTTTTATTTCTTTTGACAAAGTGTTGAAAAATGTGGTGGGAAAACCCATCAGCACAGTTGGCAAGCTACCCTCTGCTTTTCCCATTGGAGATGACACTTTGCCAAAGAAATGGCAAAATTCTGCCCTTTTTACTTTCCACATCCCTCGAAGATGGATTCTCTTGTTTACTTTCTGAAAGTAGTACAATGCAGTAAGAATTATAGGAAAAATTCTAACCGTGCTCTATTTAAGCTCCACACAACAATCAGTTTCCTTTAATTGTGATAACAGTTTCACAGATTGATACAGTATATCTGGAGGATATGTGCCAGTTCTTTGAAAGAGCTTTCCAATTAGTTCCACTCCTCTGCTCTTTCATCATAGTCCTGAAAACATTTTTATCCAATTCCCTTTTGAAAATTGCTGTTGAATTATCTTCCTTCTCCCCTTTCAGGCAATACATTTCAGACTGTCACAACTCACTGGGCATTTTCTTTGGGTTGTGGTTTCTCTTGTGCTTTTACCAATTAGGTTAAATCCGTGTTCTCTGATTCTTGACCATTCTGCCACTGGAAACTGTTTTTCTTTATTTACTTGCTCTGACAAAATTATTCATGACTTTTGGGCAGCATGGTGGCACAGGGGTTAGCACTGCTGCCTCACAGCACCAGGGACCCTGGTTCAGTTCCAGTCTTGGGTCTGTGTGGAGTTTCTTCCTTGTGTTCCAGTTTCCTCCCACAATCCAAAGATATGCAGGTTAAGTGGAATGGCCCCGGTAAATTGCTCCTCAGTATTGCAAGATACATAGGATTACAGGGTTGGATACACGGGGTTACGAGAATAGGGTGGGATGCTCTTTCGGAGAGTTGGTGCAGACTTGATTGGCTGAATGGCCTACTTCTGCACTGTAGGGATTCTATGATTCTGTGATTTTCAACACTTCGATCAAATCTTCCTTTTAATTTATCTTATCTAGTTACTGATGTCTCTGTAGGGTGATGAGGAAATAGCGGAGGAATGGGACTGATCGAATAGCTCTTTCGAAGAATTGACACAAAGGGCGGGATTTCCATGCTCGCCCCAAAACTGGAAAGTCCCACCTGAGGGCAACGGACATTTGCATGGTCCGTCTCCCTGCCCGCTACAATTCCCTTGGCGGACAGGACGGGAAAATTCCCACTGTAGCTTCCGGTGATGCTGTATTATTCAATAATTCTATGAAACCATAACATAACACTTAAAGAAAAATGAAAACAAAAGTACATTGTTGTCTGGAGTTAAAATAACATGCAGTCTTGCAGCCCAGATACCATTGTCCAATAGAATTTCCTCTGCGTCTTTTTTATGGCCTTGCCATTTTTCCTAAAGCCCAAATTGGCCACAGTACTCTAGCTGAAGCCTAACTAGTCCTTTATAAATAGTCAGCATAACCTCCTTACCTTGGTTCATTATGGGTCAGTTTTTGCCTGGGCTCAGGAAGACTTGACTTGTGCAGCTTCATGGTGTGAAAGATGCACACCTGACTCACAGGTGACTCTGTGAAGAATTTTTCACACAGAGATCGAGCTCGCAATGCATCTTACAAGCTGCAATGGAGCTCATGAGGTTTGTGAATACGGAGGTGGGCCAATTAGAAGGCCCACCTTACTTCTCCAACACAGGAGCCCAACTCTAACATCACATAAAGGCCCACTGAACCAACACTCACCTCCATGCCAGCCATGGCTCCCCATATTCCTTAATATCACCCCATTCTACCCCATACCTCCTCAACGTTCCACCCCACCCTATGTCAGCTGACATTCCCCCCTGCCAAACTGCAGCATACCCATGCCTCTCATGTATCCTCCATAGTTACTCATCCAGTATGCAGTATGAACAGTTCTCACGAGCCATCCTTTCACAATGGGAATTATTTTAAATATAATTGAAAATCATTAAACCTGTAAGAATCTTAAGAATCCTTGAATTCAAGCTCTCAGGGTGGGATATTTCACTAGCCCAAAACCCCCTCCCCTTATTTTTCAGTGACCGAGGCTGACGTGCTATTGGCCAGCAGCAGTATCCTCTGCTCCCACTAATGTCTGCGGGGTTCTCCGTGCCCCCGCACCCTCTGCTGTTGGGGAACGCACCGCAAGGGATTGCCATCGGTGAGACCAGAAGATTTTGCTGGTTGGGAAGAACCAGAAAATTTCAGCCACTATCATGGAATATAGACCTAAAAAGCCCAAGAGAAAGGGTTTAATTAGGTTGTGAATAAACAAGAAACCACACCAGAGACATATTCCGTTATTATAGCCTTGTTAAAGTTTCAGTAGGTCCCAGATGAATAAGACCACCTACTGAGCTGAAGCTGTTGAAACCCGGACAAACATTCTTAATGGATACAGCTGTGATAACAGAGCCAAGATTTTCTGTTCTTGTTCATGATGGACATGTTTGGCAGAGCAACTGGAAAATATCAGGAGATGGCCCTGGATATATTTTCTGGTGGCATAAACGCAGGATGTGATTGCTGCTTCCCTTGTCAATGACGTTTTCTCCCCCGTCCAATGTCGGGAATCTAATTACAATATATTTACATCTCATTATCAGTTCCATATGACAGAATCATAACCCCACATCATACTTAAGTTTGAACTTATTTATTACTGTCAGAAGTAGGCTTACATTAACACTGCAATGAAGGTACTGTGAAAATCCCAGAGTCGCCACACTCTAGTGCCTGCTTGGGTACACTAAGGGAGAGTTTAGCACAGCCAACACACCTATCCAGCACTTATTTCAGACTGTGGGAGGAAACCGGAGCACCCGGTAGGAACCCACACAGACATGGGGAGAACGTGCAGACTCTGCACAGACAGTGACCCAAACCAGGAAGTGAACCTGGGTCCCTGGCGCTGTGAGGCAGCAATGCTAATATTGTGCCAACATGCCGCCCCACAGTAGAGTGATGTCAGGGTGATGTTATGTTTGACTGGATTCAAAAGGCGTGCACCTGGCAAACAGATCTCTGAGATGAGCTTGGAGATGAGTTGACTCAGTCTGGCACATTGCTTGCCAAGTGACTCTGCATCTTCAGGGGGAGTGGGGGGAAGGGGTTTACAGGGAAGTCTGCACAGCAGCTTTTTTGTGGCATCCATGTGGTGCTGGGGACAAGAGATGGAAGGGAAGGGAACCCCAGATAGTCTGCTTCCCAGGTTTGTCAGCCATGACTTCCTGATGACTTCTTCTGACTTGAAGAGTGCTAACTGTGTGCAGGGGTGGCTTTAAACATGGTGTCCAAATATTTGAAGCACCAAAGTGAAATGGAAGGGAGGGTGAATCAGAGGATGCCCGCCAATGATCAGACATGAAACCTGTACCTTTGCATTCTTCATACAAAGTGCCACACAACATGGTGTGAAAAGCTGCCAGTACCATTGGCTGGTCAGATGCCACTTTACTCAACTAATACCATACATCATCCAACTGCTGAAATGATTCTACCCAAAGTCTTGTAGCCCTACTAATGGAACAATTATCCATTTCCATTTCAAAGTAGAGTGCCTATCAACCAAGGCAAAAGGGCAGCCGGTACTGATCATTATTTCTACTTTCAAAAGCAAGTTTTCTTTAAACAATAGGCACCTAGCCCATTCAATTAACTCAGCACAAAAATGTGGCATAACTGTTTTAACTTCTTTAATACATTCAGATATTTTTTCCAATGGAAAAGTACTATAATGCATGCAAACAATTGCACATTGCTGCTTAATGTATGCAACAACTCAACCTCGCAGAGCATATCTCTAAGATGAATCATTGTATTATAAACACATCTGCATTTGAATATAAAGTGCCTAATGGTGGCATTTGAAGGTTAAAAAAATTTAAAATTTCGAACCCCTATCTCTATATGAACTCCATATGCCTTTCTAACAATCTCCTAAACTTGTCTTGCCACCTTCGAGATCTATCTTCATATATCCCCAGGTCTTTATATTCCTTTTTAGAATGGAACCATCTTATTTACATAAAATCTCTTCATTCCTCCTATTAAAATGAATCACTCACATTTGCATTTAATTCTATCTGCCATGTGCTTGCCCATTTCTCCTGAGTCCACCTGAACTCTGTTACTATCTTCCTCAATGCTATATTTCTGAGTTTCTTTGATCTTCCCAATATATCCGAGTCTGAGTCATTACTATACATATATTTCCACTCTTGCATTGTCCAGCCTTGAATGTCCACTCATTGCAGTGAAGAAGCTGACATTTGTGGGCTGCAAAGCACAGTGGAGAGACATTCCCAGACTTCCTCACTTTCTGATTCAATTTGTTATAGTTTATGATATGTCGAACCTGGTGCTGGCACTTTTCGTTTTAACTTGTCCCATTCCATTGATTCAGCGTGACCATTGGTTTCTGATTTTCAGGATGAATGACATTCTTAATTACATCTCAATTCAACATAACTGAGTGGAACCAAATAGAGTGAAATTCTACATCCACGCTACAATCACGTGGTCGTGGGTTCAGTCCAAGTCCTTCCAGTTCTAAAAAAAAATGTTTATTTAATTCTCCAACAGGCATGTTGTCCTCCCTCTTTCTCATGGTGGAGTCGGAGGATTGACGTATAAATTACAGGACAAAAATCAACATTAATGAGGGTGCTGGCAGGAGGAAATTGGACTGCTTGAATAATGGCCTTTGATCCGCTGTTACCTTCACGGCTGTAGGTTCTAAACAAAAGTAAAAAGATGCAGTTTGCATATGTAGATTCGAAGTAACAACAACAAGGTTTAATGTAAGAGCTATTGCCTATAAGGAGTAGGAAGTGATACTAAAACAGGAGCCTATAAAACACCCCAGTGACATCACCATCAAATCATGTGACCAGTTCTTAAAGCAATCATGCAACCACTTAAATATGTAACATCTTTCAACCTAACAGCTCTACTGCAATACTGTGTTATTCCAACTGTGACTTTATAAAAATCCCATGCTTCCTTCACCTGTTAATATTGTACAGACACCATATAAATGTTTCTACTCTCTCTCCACAAATGCTGTCAGACCTGCTGAGATTCTCCAGCATTTCCTGTTTTTGTAGCATATAAATAATGTTTGCTCTTGTTATTTTTAAAAATTCTTTCATGGGATGTGTCACTAACAAGGCCAGCATTTGTTGCTGTTAACTGCATTACTGTGGGCCTGGAGTCAGACCAGACAGATTTCCTCATTAGCAAACCAGATGGGTTTCATGGTCATCTTGAGACTTTTAATTTCAGATTTTTACTGACGTGGTAGGCTTCAAACCCGGGTCTCCATCAGGATGTGCTGGGTCTCTGGATTACTAGTCCAGTGACAGTTCCACTTACACCACTGCCTCCTCTTGAAGAGCGAAGAGGAAAACAGGCACGTTTGATCCAATTGGCTCCAAGCGCCTCTCATAATAACCAAATGTAGATTGAAGTATTAAAGAAACAAAGCCAAAATAATCTCAGATAGCCCTTGAGACATTACACCAAGTTGGCTATTTGGTCTTGATTTACTTAACTGGAGTACAGACAATTGAAAAACATTTATTTTTAAATGATAAGCTGTAGCATCCTTAATTGCATGAAGATAATGCTCCAAGTGCCTTCACATCTGCATGTTATGAGTGAATGTGGCAGGTGGAGTCCCCTGTCCCTTTGATTATCCATTCAATCCTCTGTCAGTGTTTCAAACGCTCAGAACTCCAGCTCAGATGCTGCTGGCAGAGGTAAGCAGCTGGGTTGCTTTTTGTTCCTTACCTCATTTCTGTTGACTTTAATTAAAGAGAGATATACAAACACCAACCTGTCAACTGGGGAAACTCTGAAATGCGGGGAGACAGTCAATACATCCAACTGCCATGACATCATGGAACACTCACTGCTGAATCCCTGTGGCAGGTTGGACACAGATCACTACAATTTGATAATAAACAGTGAAAGCCTGTAAACAATCTGATCTTCACAGGAACTGAATACATCTATTTTAATTATAGTTCTATACTTCCAAATTAATAATGCTTAATGCATTACAAACTGAAATGGGACCAATGCAAATTTTATTTTTTCAATGAATTCCAATTTGATGAAGAAGCTCTCCTGCCATGTTCCAGGACTGGCATTTGATTATATTAAGACCATGTTTATATTTATTTTCTTCCATTTCAGATTCAGTGTAAAGCGGCATTTTAGACGATAGCTCTGCCATTATTGTAACCATCTCCTTGCTAATTATCCATACAGCTTGCTTTTAGAAGTGCAAATGTTATTTATCTACAAAACAATACAACGAACATTATCTTGACGGAAAGGTTTGATCAGCTGAAAGTACAGGGTATAAAAGGAGAAATGGTTTTTTAATGATGGTACGTGCTTTTGAGTTCCTTCAGTCATTTAGCACATTGGCCAGAATTCTCTGACCTTATCCAGATGGGATTCTCCAGTCCTGCTGTAATGAATGGAGTTTGGGCTGAGCATCAAGTTTTCCATTCTGACTGGCAGCAATGGTGGGCAAACGAGATCAGAGAATGCCGGCCATAATACGCTGAACGGCCATTGCATTAAATGTTAATCCTAGATCTTTGGCAACAGTGATCTGGGATACTTCTTTCATCTCACTACCATCTTCCCCCATCTTTGCAGGCAGACAACTTAAACAAACAGCAAAAATTGCATATATTCAATAATTATTCAAATATCATATTATGCTAATTTAAAAAAACATTCATAGAACAAATCATTATTTCAGTTCTGCTGAGCTTTTAAAACAAGGTCATAACATTGCATCCTTTATCTAAATTGAAATCAGGTTGATGCCTGCTTCTGACTTTATTCAATTTTAAATTGATTTGACCCTTGAAATTGCTTTCTGATTAACATGCATTTTGTCCAATAAAAGATGTACAATTAGCCCTGTTACAATTCCCAACCCACGTTCCCAACAGCAACATGTAATTGGAGAAAAATGTTCTCTAGCTTTTCACAGAGGGAAAAGTGAAACCAAATGGGTACAAAACCATAATTGAAGAGTCAGGAGCGATGATTGAAATTTTGGCTTTAAGACTGGGTTATTAGAAGGTTTTTGAAGTCATAGTCCGGAACTCTACCACCTTGCCCGCCACGGAATCGGTGCAGGTGAGGGTCTGACAACAGAAATCTCCATTGATCATAGGCAGGAATTTCCGGTCTCACCCGAGCGAGGCCATAAAATGTTGTCCATAGAGTTACATAGAGGCAGAAAGCAGGGCTGACAAATTTGAAACATCTCATGTTACAGTAAACTGAGTACGGTGGAATTTGCCAGAAGACTAAAACGGAGGACAGGAGGGTGGAGCTTGCAGATGTGGTGTTCCCATGTACCTGCTGTCCTTGTTCTTCTAGGTGACAAAGATTGTGAGCTTAGAAGTTGGTGTCATAGGAGCCTCGGGGAGTTGATGCAGTCCATCCTTCCGATGGTGCACATTGCTGCTACTGAGCATTGGTAGTGGAGGTGCTGATCATTTAAGGTCATAGCTGGAGTATCAAGTGAAGTAGGGAATGGGTTAATTAACTTTGTAATACTTGGAGATTCGTAAATAAGTATTGTAAGACTTGTTTTCATGTATCCCAGACAGATAAGAAAGCAGCTATTCCTGCTGTTGTACACAAGTTTATGATTTTCCCAGCTAATTGTGTTCAGAAATGTAGCTGACCCAGCTCGTATCTATTTTTGTGTTTTTAATATTATGCACTTCTGTCTAACATGGTGGAGCTTACATGCACGCCTTCATATATATTTGTTTTGTACTATTTATGTATTATGTATTGATATATTATTTGCTATACAGGTTCCTATGAACATAAAGTTGTCGTACTGGCCCCGTTACCTTGTGTGCAGTTAGCTTGTTTGTGCCGGTCAGTATGTTAGCTAATAACTAATCACACCAATGTAGGACAATTGTGGCCTTGAAATAACCATGAAGAAACCACTGAGGCAGCCATGTTCACGTGATGGAGGACAAGCCATAGCCTGGGAAGCTGCCAAGAATGGGAAAACACGTTTGTGCTGGGGGAGGTATAAATATGTGCTCTTAATTTGTGTTCGGAGAGAAGCCTGAGGGAACCACTGTTAGGCACCAGGTGTATCTCCCAAAAGCTTTTGAATAAGCTTTTATTCAAAAGCTTTGACTCACAACTGGTCTCAGAGGCATCTTTGACCAACAGCACAAGTAAGTGGACTGTGATTTCCTGATGCTGTTGAACTTCTTGGGGCTGCAGTCATCCAGGCAAGTGGGAAGAATTCCATTAAACCTCTGAGTTGTGCCTTGTAGATAGCAGACAGGCCTTGGGGAGTCAGGAGGTGAATACGCTCTGCAGAATTCACAGCCAATGACCTGCTCTTGTAGCCACAGTATTTACATAATTTGTCTGCTGGGTCAGTTAAATTTCTGGTCAACATTAACAAACAGTTAATGCTGATGTTGGGGCATTCATGAATGATTATGCCATTGACTATCAAGGGAAAATGATTAGAATCTCTCTTGTTGGCGATGGTCTGTGCACTTGTGTGACATGATTGTTCCTTCTACTTAACAGTCCAAGGTTAAATGTTACCTAAGGCTTGCTAAGTGTAAGCATAGACTGCTTCATATATGTGGAGTTGTGACAGGAACTGAACACTGTTCAATCATCAGCAAACATCCCCACTTTTCTGACTTTATGTTGGAGGAGTGGTCATTGATTACATAGCTGAAAATGTTTAGGCCTAGGATACTACCCTGAAGAACTTGTGCAGTGATGTGAGAGAGGACGTAATCTTATAAGAGATGTAGAAGTAGGATAATTAGACTTTGAAGCAACTGTGAAAAGGACAAGGGTTATAAGTTTCAATGAATTGAGGAACAGGAGCCAGTATAGGTTAGTAAGGATGGGGAGATGGACAAGTGAAACTTAGTTTGGTGCAGAATGCGAGTGATTGAATTTTAGACAAATTATTTATTGATGATGGAACATGGCAGAACAGCAAGCACATAGAAAAATTGAGTTCTTGAAGTGACTTTAGACAGAGAAAAAAAAGTCCAATGCTGGAAACAAACGACTATTGGAGCAGTAGATGTGGAACCATTTATGGACAGTGTGTGGAGTTGGACAAGGGGGTAGAAATGATGGAGAGTTGTAATACGGTTGACAGTGATGCACGGTTGATGAGGACCAGGACGATTAGTTGAAAGAAAGAAAGACTTGCAGTTATATAACATCTTTCACAATGGTGAAACTTGTCAAAATACTTCATACCCAATGAATTATTTCTGAAGTGTAGTCACTATTGTAATGTAGAAAACATGGCAGCCAATTTGTGCACAGCGAGCTCCCGCTATGAACAGTGCTGTAATGACCAAGTAATCTGTTTTTGTGGTGTGTGCTTACAGGATAAATATTGACCAAGACACTGGGGAAAACTCCCGTTCTCCTTTTTATATTGTGCCATGAAATCCTTTATGTCCACCTGAGAGAGAAGCTCAGGGTCTTGATTTAGCATTTCACCTGAGAAACAGCACATCTGACAGTGCAGCACTCCTCATACTTGATTTTTGTTCTTACATTGTGAAGTGGACATAGAAGATGCCATTTAAGATATTGGCCAGAATGCTAAGCAGAGTAGAAATGATTGGGAGAGATGGGCAGACAACTGAATGCCAATGGTATTTGGGGCAATGAAAAGTAAAGGGAAGTTAGAGACGTAGCTGGAAAGAATGGATGGGTTGTTTGTCCGCTTTTTGTGGAGAAGCCAGTGGATGTCTGATAACAATGGGAACTGTTGATATGTCAGGAAGTATTTTTGTGGTTGGTTGAACAGCAAGCTATTGAAGAGATGAGTTTGGATATGACAGGAATTCATAGGAGAAAACTGCAGAATGGGACAATGTATGGAGTATGAGATAGACAGTGTACTGGAGTGTGTTTTCTTGGAACAATACAAAGATGTGGCTCAGAACATAAAAGAGAATTTTTACAAGGCCAGCTCTTCCCATGAATTGTATATGCAGCCTTTGTGTGGAGTGAATGGAATAGTGCCACAGGACTAACAGTAACACTTGTATCACAGTATTCTGAAATGTGTGGACAAGCTGCACAGCCTCATTTATGAATTCAGTAAATGACTATTATCTTAATTTATTTACAAAGAAAGTAATTACACAGAATCCAAACACTACCAGGAGAGAACAGCAATAAAATATTTGGCTTGCTGCATGGTTTCAAGGTAATAAAGCTGCTATTCAGCCCTCATCATTCCTTTGAAGCAACTTTATTCAGTGGTGCAGAGCCCCTCCTCTTTCCTAAGATAACAAAGAGGCAGTCACGACAGGATCAAGATAGAGAGATCTGGAAAATCCAGCAGTGAACGTCTGAGAGGGTTCCCCTATTCATCCGCCATAACTTCAGTGGAAGATTCATTGGATTACATCAGATACATGGCACATAAACAGGCCATTCAGCCCAACCAGTCCATGCTGGTGTTTAAGCTCCAACTGAGCCTCTTCTATGTTTCATCATCCTCATAGAAATAATCCATCATCGTAACCATCTTTTCCCATGGCACTGTGGCACAGTGGGGAGCACTGGTGCCTCACAGCGCCAGGGACCCGGGTTTGATTCTCAGCTTGGGTCACTGTCTGTGTGGAGTTTGCACGTTCTCCCTGTGTGGGTTTGCTCCAGGTGCTCCAGTTTCCTCCCACTGTCCTGGTCAGGTGCATTGGCCATGCTTAGTTCTCCCTCAGTGTACCAAACAGATGCCTTAGTGGCGACTCGGGGATTTTCACAATAGCTTCATTACAATGGTAATGTAAGCCTAAATAAACTTTAAACTTTCCCTTCTTCCTCTCATATGTTTGTCTACTTCCCCCTAAATGCATCTACGCTATTCATTTCAGCCACTCCCTGTGGTAGCGAGTTCCACATTCTCGTCACTCTTCAGATAAAAAAGTTTCTTTTGAATTCCCTTTTCAATTTTCTGGTGACGGTCTGAAATTGATGGCCTCCAGTTACATTCCAGCCCACAAGCCAAAACATTCTCTCTGTAATCTCTCTGTCAAAAACTATTTTAAGGACTTCTATTTGGTCGCCACTCAACCTTTTTTGCGCAAGAGAAAAGAGATCCACTCTTTCAATCCTTTCCTGATAGATACATACCCAAGAACACTGTTTATCAATTTTGTATATCTCTGCAATCTCTCCAATGCCTCTGTATACTTTTAATTATGTTCCACCAGAGATGCGTGCAGGTTCCATACGGGTTTAGAATAACTTGTCTAATTTCCTGTTCTGTCCCTCTAAAAATAATACTGAATTTTTTTATGGTCTTGCGCCAAACTTTTAATGATGGATGCATTTGTGTTCAGAGATCCCATTTTTACTCCACCTCCTCTAGAGCTACGCTTCCCAAGTAACAAGTCACCTTCCTAATCTTTCTACCAAAATGTGCTACTTCAGGTTTACCAGTTTTGAACTTCATTTGCCAATTATTTGCCCATTTTGCAAACTTATGCTTTCTGAAGGGACAGTATTACCAGCACTTGTCACTGGCTGCTGAGGGAAGTAAGGGTGGAATGTTCAGGGGCTCTGGCCACATTCATCCAAACCTCCTTCAACAGAATAACAGTAATTGTTCGGGTGGGGGGGGAGTGTGGGGATGGATAAAACTAGCAACTATAGGCCAGTCAGTCGTAAATTGGTGGTGAGGATTCTTTTTTCAGACGATAACCTGATCAAAATTAGTTCACACTTGGGAAAATTATAGGTTTATTAAGTAAAAACAGATGTGAACCTGGAATGGATAAATCATGTTTGATTGAATTGTTTGATGAAGTGACAGATGATTGACGAGGATAGTGAGATTGATGTTGTGTATATAGTACCACATAATAGACTCGTTAGCAAATATTGAAGCCCATTGGATCAAAGAGCAGTGGCTGAATGAGTACAGACAGCCAAAAAGCAGAGAATAATGGCGAGCAGTTATTTTTTTCAGCCTGCAGGGGATTGTGCAGTGGAATTGCACAAAGTTATTATTGGGATCATCGTACTTTTTGACACACATTAATGACCTGGATTTGGCCGTACAGGGCATTATTTTAACAGATTGCATAAAAATAAATCTTGGAACTGTAGCAGATGGTGAAATCAATAGAACAGTGACAGACTTCAGGAAGCTATAGACAGACTGGTGGAATGGGCACACATATGGTGGATGAAATTAATTCAGAGAAGTGTGAAGTGATTCATTTTGGTAAGAGAAACGAGGAGAGGCAATACAAACTAAATGGTATGATTTTAAAAGGGGTGCAACAACAGGGAGGCAAAGGAGCATACGTAATCCTTGAAGGTTACAGGACAAGCTTATAGGTTGTTAAGCAAGCAGATGGGATTCTCGGATTTGTAAATAGAGATGAAGTATAAACCTTCAGAAAATATTGGCCACCTCACTTTAGGAAGGATGTCAAAAAAGCCTTGGAGAGTGTCTTTTTTTTAACTGTTCATTGATGTGGGAATCATTAGCTAGGGCAGTATTTATTGCCCATCCCTAATCACCCTCGAGAAAGTAGTGGTGAACTGCCTTTTGGAACCTCTGCAGTCCGTGTGGTGTAGCTGCATCTACAGTCCTGTTAGGGAGAAAGTTTCAAGGAAGTAGGGGAGTATGAAGTCGGATCCTTTCCTGAAGTGCAGAACTGGCTGTTCCTTCTCTCTCTATTTGCTCCTTCTTTCACTCACTGAAGTGGCGTGGCGACAGCCGGGTTGATTTGCTGACCCAGTATGGATGATAAACTGCCATAAAGTGAATGTAACTAGTCCAAAAAGGGGGTGCTAATGTGTGACACCAGCTCCCTACTCAGATTTTTTGACTGCCCCTTTAAGTTGCTG
Organism: Carcharhinus amblyrhynchos; assembly: GCF_965287045.1. Lineage (NCBI taxonomy): Eukaryota > Metazoa > Chordata > Chondrichthyes > Carcharhiniformes > Carcharhinidae > Carcharhinus > Carcharhinus amblyrhynchos. The sequence goes on from NC_137346.1 coordinate 30,475,780, forward strand.
CAAGACTATAAATGCTACAGCGGCACTGGATTCTCCCAACCCAACTTTTTTTTTAATCATTCATGAGACATGGGCATCACTGGCTGGCCAGCATTTATTGCCCATCCCCAGCCTTGTTTAGAGGGCAGTTAAGAGTCCACCACATTGCTGTGCCTCTGGAATCACATATAGGCCAGACCCAGTAAAGATGGCAGAGTTCCTTCCCTAAGGGCATCAGTGAACCAGATGTGTTTTTCCAGAAATCAACAATGGTTTCATGGTCATCAGCAGATTCTTAATTCCAGATACTTTTTTTTAAGTTGAATTCAAATCCTACCATCTGCCGTGGCGGGATTCGAACCTGGGTCCCCAGAACATTAGCTGAGTTTTTGGATTAATAGTCTAGCAATAATACCACTGGGCCATGGCCTCCCAATGCTGTCTTCCTTCTCTCACCCCATCCTGGTATGAACAGCCAATGGCAAATTGAACTGCCCTCGTCTGCCCAATATTATGCATGCATGCTGAGCCTAAGATTTAAGACGCAGCCTGTCTTGGTACTTGCTGGCAAGTGACAGTCTTGATGTGGAGATGCTGGTGTTGGACTGGGGTAAACGCAGTAAGAAGTCTCACAACACCAGGTTAAAGTCCAACAGATTTATTTGGTAGCAAACGCCACTAGCTTTCAGAGTGCTGCTCCTTCATCAGGTGAGTGGGAGATCTGTTCACAAACAGGGCATATAAAGACCCTTTATATGCCCTGTTTGTGAACAGATCTCCCACTCACCTGACGAAAGAGCAGCTCTCCTAAAGCTAATAGCGTTTGCTACCAAATAAATCTGTTGGACTTTAACCTGGTGTTGTGAGACTTCTTACTGAAGTGGCATCTTCACAGGCCAACAAGAGATTTTGACCACTGGAAGTGAACCATTCATCTACCACAAAAAAACACATCGGCTTGCATCTTCTTAACAACATTGAGGCAATGATGGAAATATTGATCTCTGTTTCCGACAGCTGTAGTTGTGTACTTTCAGCTGGAATAGGCATGCTGATACCACTTCACTCCCTGTACACCAGAGTATTTAGTCAGAATCAATTATGTGGATAACAGCATGTTAGAAGACAGACATTGGTTATTCGCTCCAATTAAATGAGGCAGAGATACCAAGGTAAGCCAGTGTGATCAATGCTGAGCTCCCTTTTATGAGATTGTTTTTTCTACTTGTTCAAACCTCAGGGATAATGTTCAGTGTTGTCAGATAGAGAATAAGCAATCAACCAACGAGGAAATCATTCAAAACACGGCTTAGTAATCTAGCTCTGTGCAAAGCCTGTGTATCCAGTGTTATTTTGTATCCAAAATGGCACCCATGCCACGCGCACACAGTTCAGGTATGTGATGTGCCAAGCACCCTTTTATTAAAGGTCAAATAAGAAACTTCCTTCACTCAATTCGAAGTAAGCATAAATCCCATTACCTTCTGCAACTTTTCATCTTGGGGAAGACCAAAGCTAGGCAGCAAGGAATAGAAAATCAAATGGGTCCTCAACATAGTCACCACTGCTTCTGTTCCTTTACTTCACTCCCAATTTCCCAGGTCTCTCCAACAGCAATCCCAACAATAAGCTTAGAGGCAGGCCCAAACTCCTGGGCTTCTCAGACCTCCTCATTTGAGCTTGGACTATTATTACTCTGCAGATAGCATGTTCAAAAATGGAGGCTGCCAAATTTCAAGACCAATTTGTTTCAAACTGAAAAATGTAACACTGAGTTTTCATTGAAAGAATTTGAATAGTAGGGGTGGGAGGAGGCCAAGTCTGATGTACAGCTCAAATCTGTTGGATTTCTATTGCTTTACTAAAAGCACTGAGAGCTGAACTTTTTGGTAGTGACAGGGGTCTCAGCCACCAGAATGACAGCTGGTGAGATCCCCTCATTGCCTCTTTTTGGGCAAGACCACCACATTATAGAATACCTACAGTGCAGAAGGAGGCAATTCGGCCCATCAGGTCTGTACTGATACTCTCTGATGGAATATCTTACCCAAGCTCTTTCCCCCACCCTATCCCGATACCCCCATACATTTCCCATGACTAATCCATCTGACCTACACATCTTGGGAAACTAAGGAGCGATTTAGCATGGCTAATCCAACTAACCTGAACATCTTTGGACTACATGGAATGGAAACCGGATCACCAGAGGAAACCCACGCAGACACATGGGGTACGTGCAAACTCCACGCAGACATTCACCCAAGACCAGAATTGAACCCAGGTCCCTGACACTGTGAGGTAGCAGTGCCAACCATCGTGCCACCAATTAGCCACTTTGCAGGCCACTGGGGAGCCTTCCCTGGGGATCAAGCACCAATGGGACATTCCAGATGTATTTCAGATGCCTAGATTAATCAGGGGAAGCATTGCAGTATCCTTCAGAGTGTGTCTCCTTTATAGTCATTGCCTGCTGCACTGTACACAATCTGGCTGTGGCAAGAGCGGGAGATCCAATGCAGACTGATGAAAACGAGACAGCTCCACATGCCAGGGAAGATGATTCCAGGGGTGTGATCAAGAGCTAGGGGAGGTACAGGATGAAGACATAGAGATAGACAAGAGGAACCTTCAGGGAGGCAGGGAAACCAAGGAGACCTTGATAATGCACACTTTCAGTTAGGCCTCCAAGGAACTGATGCTTCCTCATCCAGATGGCTCTCTCTCCTTTATAGGTAATCATTATCTGCTTGACCAACTGAAAGCTCCAACATAACTCAACACAATACCATTACAATCCTGTTCTTCATCCGTCAACTTTTGCAACCATCAAGCCAACTCAGCCCGCTTAAATAAATGGTTATGTTGATGTAAATGAGCAAAGAGCTTCTGCTCATGTCTTTTTGGTCAGGTGGGGTGGCCTTCTCTTGCCTGCCTGGACATGGGAATGCCATTGCTGGCACTGACCTCCTCCTTCAGGACTCCCAGACACTCACCTGAGAAATGGGGGGGGGACAGGATGCGGGCAGAGTGCCCACCAGACATGCCCTCCTATCTTCCATGGCTGTCAGATACTGTGGCTAGGACTGCACAACAGGACAGTTAGTTGATTCCTTCCAGACAGCTACGCCATCCTCCCCATGACATCAGGGAGTGGAGTCTGCAGCTTTTAAACCCTCTGTTGGGTCCCCATTAGACTCAGCTTCTGAAACGTTCCCACCACCCTGCCCCATCCGTCTATACCAAACATCCAATCAGCAGACATGTTTCACACTGGGCAGGTCTTATTCGATCATCCAATCTAATATTACGTGAAGAAGATTTTGGCTGGGAACATGGTTTGCATCCACTTCTAGCCTCACTGACTTGGCAAGGCACACCTAGGGTAAAATTCAGTCCTATGTGTAATTGTTCTCATGTAATGAGTCTCAATAAATGAATCCATTATAAGTGATTAGGCATGACATCATAACAACACAATAGTCACAACAGTAATGAAATCCTTCCCCATCGTACTTCCACACTCTCACACTGGTCCATGGAATGTGTTTTGGGATATTGTCTTGGTGTGTATGTGTCCAGTTTGTGCCTCAAATGTAGCAACAACAGATTGTCCATTTTTGAATTAATGTAACGTAGAGGTATAGTATGATTTGCACTTTTATAAGGACAATTATCCACTGCATGATGAGTAGATAAAATGCTGGCAGGTTTGTGTGTATCATTAATAGCATATAATGGTGATGCATTGTAATTCAGTTCTCCAGGGATTTTGACAAAAAAGTCTTCACGTCTAACCTGTGCAGTTGTTACCAAGGGTAGGAAAGTGGAGTTCTTGCCACAACCACAACAGTAAGAAGACTCACAACACCAGGTTAAAGTCCAACAGGTTTATTTGGAATCATGAGCTTTTGGAGTGCTGCTCCTCCATCAGGTGAGTGGGAGCCACCTGTTGGACTTTTATCTGGTGTGAGACTTCTTACTGTGCTCACCCCAGTCCAAAGCCGGCATCTCCATATCATAGTCACATCAGCCATTGATAGGTGGAGCAGGGCTGAATGGCCCATCTTTTCTTTTGAGAGTGGTTGTCGTAAGGAGCTCAGTCATCAATGAAAAGGTTGCATTCAGGATGGTTTACCAATTTCACTTGTTGGGCATTTACACTCTGTTCAATGTTTAAACCAGTGTCGCATTCTGTAGAATTTGGAGATGGGCCAAACAGCAAAGCCCTTGCTGGCTTGTGAACCCTTTGAAGTCAGTGGGAAGGAAAATTGAGACGAGTGATTGATCAATCCAATACTGGTCATATTCCACCTCCACTGAAGTTGACACATACTCCCTGAGGTTTTATGGTAGCAGAATGGAAAATTTCCAGCATTATTGTTTTGCATTGCATTCAACAAAAGTAGCATCTGCATCCAATTGTTTCTTTGAATACCTGTGAATTTTCCATGGTGTTATCACAGTGAGGCAGGCAGGACTGCAAGGAGAGGGGAAGGCTGGGTGAAGAGCCTCTAGCTCCAATGAAAGAATCTTGAGAAATGTTTCTAATAGATCTCTGTAAGGACAGAAAGGTAAGCATTGTCTATCTGACAGTAAAACCTGGATAAGTCAAACCCATCTTCTCGCTTGATGGTGCATCAGTTTACATCTTCTATATCGGCTCCAATGGTCTTGAGTCATTGCTCACCCTGGCTCCACTTAGACTGAGCCAGAAGGGCCAGAATCTTGATGAGTTTGAACCCAAGGTATATTTGCTTCCTTATGTCCACTCTGCCATCAAGAACTCTTTCCTCTCTCCTATCATTTCAGTACTCTTCTGCATGCCCTCATCATATGGAAGCTCATCATCTCAAATGGTCCCTTAGCCGTCCTCCCACTCACGCTACTCTCCACAGATTATGACTCAATCAATATGCTAAAGCTCACACCTTGTCCATACCAAGTGCTGTATTCCCATCATTCCCATCTTCTGTGCTGCCAGAGGCTCTATGTGCCCCAGAAAATGGTCTCATCTAGAGTATAATATATATAATTTATAAAGAAAGAGGTTTTTGATCTCCCCAGTGGTTTTACCAATCTCCCACCATGACTATGATAAGAGACCAAATGAACACCTGGTAAAACCAAAGCCCACAGTCCAAGTAAGTTGAAAGATGCACAGATGAGATAGATTGGCCATGCCAAATTGCCCTTTAGTACCAGGGGACTAGGTAGGGTAAATACCTGGGGTAATGGAGTTGGGGTCTGAGTCGGATTGTGGTTGGTGCAGACACGATGGGCCAAATGGCCTCCTGTACTGTAGGATTCTACGAAAACACCATAAACCAAGATTAGCCACGATCATTTGGATTGGTGGAGCAGGATCAATGGTCGACTCCTCTTCCTCCTTCCTACTTCTTGTGTTCTTGTATTTTCTCACCTGTGCAGCCTGTCCACCAATTTAATTGGGCGGGGTTCATGGAGGCAGCCTTTCAATTGTCCACCCCTGGAAGGTCATGAAGATGGGCTGCTCTTGGTCACTGCTGGGCTCAAGGCTTATGTAAAGTTCTCACATCAGGGTCGCAACTTGTCAAAAAACTCTGTTTCTCTCCTTGCTGCCTGACTCGCTGAATATCTCCTTGTTTCATTAAAATTCTTTATGATTCTCTTTGATGTTCCCATTGAATTGAAACTGTTTCTAAAGAGTTCATTTTGTTCAGTCCCAAAGGTTTTGCTTTTCTTACATGTGTGCATTTTTATCTAAATATGGAGCATGTATATTCAGAGTAGTTATTTTGATGCATGTTATTGCTTACATATTTTTAATTTTCTGATGTAAATATAACAACACTTTAAATATCTCCACAGCAATTTAATGGGAAGTAAATGACTGCAGCAACTTAATGGCAAATTTCTGCAGTAGTTACAACTTATTAGATTAAAAAAAAATCATTGCTTTAGTTCACAGCATGCACGCATGGCTGTCACGGCCAGCATTATTGTCCACGTCTAACTGGCCTTGAGAAAGTGGTGATGAGCTGCTTTTCTGAACTAATGCTGTCCGTGTGGTGTTGGTACATCTGAAGTGCTGCTAGGGAGGGAATTCCAGGAGCTTTACTCAGTGGCGGTGAAAGAATGGCGATATCTTTCAAAATCAGGATGGTGAGTGGGTGAAAGAGGAACTTGAAGGTTGTGTTGTTCCCAAAAACCCACTGCCTTTATTCTTCAACATGGTGGATGTCACAGGTTTAAAAGGCGCTATCAAAGGAGCCTTGGTGCACTGAGATGGTGCACACTGGTGCCACTGAGGGGTGTCAATTGAGTGAGCTGCATTGACCTGAATGGTCAATCTTTTGAGTGTTGTTGAAGCTGCACTCTTCCAGGCAGGTGGAGAGTATTCCATGTCCCACGCCCCCACCCCCACCCCCAAACCCCAATACTTCTGGTCACAGAAAAATCACTGGCAAATCATTACACTCTCAACATCCTGTTGTAGTCCCTTTAAGAACTACTGGCTCATTTCCACTTGGATGAACGGTGTGTGCTTCACCAGTAGGGGACAAGCTTGTGTAAGGGCCTTAATTGTATCAGAGCAGCCTGATCTGCATATTGGAAGAGGGTTCTACTGGGGTTGAACAGGAGCACTACTCATTCATTTCCCAGCCTGCTCCAGGATCACAGCGAACAGACATCGGTGGTAACAGGGCAGTACATTCTGAGCCAGATCTTTCAGCCTGCTGTACTGATCGGCTCCCCCGCAAAAACCGAGATGAGAATTGGTCGATATTGTTTAACTGCAGTGCAATGGTTATTTAAGAAGGACCGATGAACAAGTGGAGTTTCACAGAGTTGTAGCAGATGGACTCGTGGACACAGTTCCTCTTGGTACATCATCTGCAATCTCCATTGTCTCAAACTTTGAGCAGGAACAGAAGTAGTATTGGCAAGTCCAGTTGAATCAACTAGTAAATGGTGTCTGACTTCGGATACAATCGCAAGGGGAGAAAATAATGTTAAAATATTATTTAAGTTTAGAAATGATTTAATTTCAGTTTGTCCTAATTACATTTCGCAGACACCACTGATGTCTCAGAATGTACGTTCACCCAAGGAGCAGATCTTGAAATGCTAAGCACTACCAAAACATCAGTGCAAAATTCTTTGACATAGAAGCTGTTTCATTTTCAGGAGAGTTAACTTTATTGCCTCAAGCAGTATTCTGTATGATTCATTTCATGAAAATTTCTAGGTGCAATCATTTTTTCTAATTCAAACACTGTTGGAGCTGAAACATTTGGTCTTGTTTCTGTGATCCAAGCAGCTAAAGAATACATTAAATTTTATTCCAGCAATGGCAAGATATTAAGCAAGTATGCTTACAAAGCTTGATCCTCTCTCTTTCCACACAGTTGTCAGTTCAGATAGTCAGGAATTTTTCAGAGAGATTCTGCAAATCCCTCCTACCACATTCAGTTATGTATTAATTTAAATTGTCATATCGTTTAGTTAAAAGTGATGTTTGCAATAACACCAACTGGGCTCCTATCAGCTGCAGCTCCAACCGGTATGACTAAAACATAGATCGAAGGGCTGCTGCACAGACAGCTCACTGCACTGATGTGTCTTTTCCCCTGAGGTACGTGCACAATGTCAGTCCAAATTCTTGCTCACATTATAAAGAGACAGACATTTGCTTCACAAGGTATGCCAATGGCAACAAAGCCATCTGACGCCGTGCCAGTGCCGTTAGCAATACCAGATGACCTTTAAGGCTGAGAGAGACAGAGCTTTGATCTCTCAGGGAACCAAAGGTTTTGAGGAGTAGGCAGGAAGGTGAAGTTGAGACAGAAATGAGCCAAGTTCGTACTGAATGGCAGGAACTGCCTGAAGCATTTTATGGTCTATTTTTGCTCCTATTTCTTATGTTCTTGAGAGAGTATTTTCCAACTTTATTGTGCCAATGGAAAATATAAGTGAAGCCTGCTGATGGCATTAGGCTAATCTGGAAAATTCTTCAGCTATAAAACCAGTTTATATACATGAGCAGAAAGGCTAGGTTTATAATTTAGTTGGATAGATGTTCCAACCCAACTCCACTCTGTTTCGGTGCAACAGAGAAACATTGCATTTTAGGAGTCCTGTTCCTATCCAGCCCCTTTATAGCCAGAACGTGTATCTGGAAGGATGTCCCACTTAAGAGAACTGCTGGCCCATCAGATGACTGGTGGCCTTCCAGTCTCAGCAGTGCCACCAGGCTGTGTTGGCCACCACTGTTAATGCAACAGTCATGATGTAGAGAAGTCGGACTGGGGTAAACACAGTAAGAAGTCTCACAACACCAGGTTAAAGTCCAACAGGTTTATTTGGTAGCACAAGCCACTAGCTTTTGGAGCGCTGCCTCTACAGTCCACATGGAGGCTGGGCCAGTCAGGCCGGTCCTGGCGAGGGGTGAGGGGAGCTACAGTTCATGAGGCCAGGGGTTTGAACAGGTGGATGTAGCCACCAACTTGGGGAAAGCTTCTCCTGGGTACAGGGTTCTCAAACAGGAGCTCCCACCCCCCACAACCACGCAGACACCCCTTGCTGAGCCCACATCCAGGCCAAAATAAGTACCCCACCATGTCTCTGGTATAACACCATCAGAAGCTGAAAGAAGTACCCCTAGTGGGGTACCTCATGCCCGTGGTATAATACCATCAGAGGCAGGTATGTAAAGGGCATTTACCTCACTTCTGTTTGTTGAAGTACCTTGTGACTTTCTGTACATTAAAAGCATTATATCAAAACAAGATGATGTGGTGGTGAGTTAACACTTACTGACCAGGCTGATGCACAAAGAATGACTACTTAACTGAGGTTCAGTATTGTTACCATTCCAATGGAACATAGCCTAGTAATGTTTCTTTCATTGAAACAATAAAGATCAAAGAAGAAGGAAGAAAAAAGGAATATTGGCCTCAGGCGGTGTTTTGACATTAATACTGTCGTTCCACTGGGATTCACATTGTGAATCTGTAACAGCATATGTAAAATGGATGTGCTTGTTCATGAAATAACCCTAGCAAAGATATCATGAATGACAAGAAAGAAAATTACAATTTCTAATCTTCTGCTTCTTGTCATGACAACTTTAGGATTGCTTGCTAATTTTGTGCAGATCAAATAATTTGCTTCTTAGCTGATTTGAAAATGAAGGAGCAATTAACTTACTTTCAGATATGCAGATGAGAGTCAACTGTCATTTGCTGACAAGGCCAATGTTAAAGGTTGTCACATTTCCAAAATTTTTGGACTGTTTTTGCCTGGGAGGGATTTGGAATGACGTATACTAGCACAGTGGTTAGCACCGCTGCTTCACAGCGCCAGGGACCCGGGTTCGATTCACAGCTTGGGTCACTATATGTGTGGAGTTTGCATGTTCTCCCCGTGTTTTTGTGGATTTCCTCCGGGTGCTCCGGTTTCCTCCCACAATCTGAAAGATGTGCTGGTTAGGTGCATTGACCCAAACAGGCATCGGACTGTGGCAGCAAGGGGATTTTCATAGTAGTTTCATTGCAGTGTTAATGTAAGCCTCACTTGTGACTAATAAATAAAAACTTTAAACTTTTTAAAAATAATTAAAAACAAAGTGAATTTGCAGCCACAGTAAGGTGAAAAGAGTTTGAGGATTTTCTAAAGGGGACTGCAGCTAATCTCTTATCTCTTGTAAACATCCACTTCTATAATAGTGAGGGTCACTCTAGCCATGTGAACCTAGTGTCTGCTCATAATGTACTCCTAGGAGAAGAGATAGTTGATTTGGTTAACAAGTCTGTTGGCTAATCCCTGGATGAAGAAGGAGTCAGAGGCGTCAAGCGTTACTTCCTGTGAATGTGTGCAGAGAAGCAATGGGAAAAGGCATGAAAATTTAATCGCCCGGATCTGGCATTAATGCCTTATCCAGTGAAAGCTCATTTTGCTCAGCTGAAGCAGCACAGTGGCACTGCTGCCTCACAGTGCCAGGTTTAATTCTGGCCTTGGGTGACTGTCGGTGTGGGGTTTGCACGTTCTGCCTGTGTCTGCGTGGTTTTTCCCCGGCTGTTCCGGTTTCCTCCCACAGTCTACGGATTAGGTTGATTGGCCATGCTGCAATACTCTGAGGAGAATTAGTAGAGTAAATACGTGCAGTTACGGGGATAGGCCCTGAGTGGGATAGTTGTCAGTGCAGGATTGATGGGCTGAATGGCCTCCTCCTGCACTGTAGGGATACTATGATTCCATGAAGCCATGACCAAAAGGTTATATTAGGGGAAGTTAAGTGAGCGCGCCGATAAAGATCGTATGATGTATTTTCATTATGCTCCTTGTCTTTGAGAAGAGTTCTGAACTTAGAAAGGTTGTGTTTTGATTTTAAGCAGCAGTTGGAGTGATCACTCACTGCTAGAGTAAAGTAACCAATCTGACTTCATTTCACTGAAGTAATTCTGCTTACCCATTGAAAGTTTATGGAAATACGCAGAAATACTCGCAAACAACCTAATGTCCAAGTCAGGTCATAAGGCATATTGCATGATTGGATACTGGATATCAAGGCATCTTCCTGAATATAAATTGCAGAAATGATTTACAAGAGTGATTAGCACCACTGATAGCAAAACAAGATCTACAGCCAGCCCAGATTTCTAACAAGGAATTATTAAGAGCTACAATCATAATTTTTGCAGTATCCTTGGAATATAATAGTTAATTTGGTCTGTATGAATTCTTAAAATCACTTGTTCGCTCGAAATGCCTTATCAAAATATATGATCACAATTATTTCAGCCCTTATTCAGGCCCATCGTAATTGGCTGTGTGTTTCTATGGCTTCCATCAATTAACTTTTCCCAAATGTATGAAGTTGCTTCAGTTCAAAGATTAAATCTGTACTGAACGGGTGGCCTTATAGAGCGCTTTCTAAGCTGTGGAAATTAGTCTTGATAATTGGTTGAACGTGGAAACTACTAATTATCTAATTTCCATATATTTAATTTCATAACTGCTGCTGGCCCAAAGGAGAGTATCTGAAAAGCTTCATCAGTATGCTTTGACACATACCGAGGAGATTTTGTTTTCCAGCTCACAGCACATCTTCCAGTGTCAAGACCAGGAAAAAGCAGAGTGCCAGAAAATAGAAATTGAGGGGGATGGATTTCTTGTTTCCCACAATAGTCCTCTGCGCTCGCACAGCATCACCTCCCCTACTATCTCGTTGTGGCAAACCTCCCCCCTTTACCAGTACCCCGGTTGCCTGCCAGGATGGTGAAACAACAAATTCTTGCCCAATTTTCCTGCCTTGTCTGCTTGGGCCACTCTGGTCTACTGGTGGGAATGGTCCGTAAATTTGGGTCTGAAGTCTGCTACATTTATATATTCTTAATCTGTGCCATATTTTGGAAAACAAGACAAGGGGGTGAATTTTCCCTCTCCGCCCACCACGGAATTGTAGTGGGCGAGGGGTGGACCGTGAAAAGGTCGGATGGGATTTCCCGGTTTCGGGGAGAGTGCAGCTGGAAAATCCCACCCATGGAGTGTCACTCTGCTTCTCATTCAGGCACACAGCATTGTCATGCCATCTCTTAAAATCAGCTCTTTTCTGGAAAAAAATTTTAACCCATTGTCATAGATTCCAATTGCTTTCGCTTGATTTGGTTTTGCAAAAAAAAGGAAAGAAATATCATGCTGGATTCTCCAGCCTCAGCCCACGGGAATCGTGGTGCCCCGTTGAATGGGGCATCAGCCAAAAATCAGGGTTCCCAATGGGCATCAAGGCAATCAGGATTCGCCAAACCAGTCACCAGCCCCCCTGGCCCTGATCGGATTTCTGCCCATAGTCTGATAATTATTGGGAGCACATTCACCAGCTCCCTGCCATGCACCCCACACCGCCCCCCCCACCCCCCAGTAGAAACTGCAAAGGAAATTATGAAGTAATAGGTTACTTATATCTCCATGGTCGTCTGGCAGGCTTCTACATCATTTTAGCATCACATTCTGCGTAAGAAATTTCTCTTTCTCCCTGGTAGGAGCTGCAGATGAGAGCAGACCCTTCTGAAGTCCTCTGACAGAGAGATGTCAATTTCATATAGGGTGAGAGGTTCGGCGGGGGTTCCATTCTGCTCAGCTGTACTCAGCACCGCTATATTGACACAGCTTTGATTTGAAGTTTCTGATATTTTGTGGCAAGCCGAAACCTTTGAAACCCTCTCCATTCCATTAGAAACCTTTGATCACTGTCAATTCCAATGTGCAGCACATTGAAAAAGGCTCCCATTGACAGCTTAATGAATTTCAACTCAGCCTCCAGCCAGCTGTGTTTATTTTCATTTCTCGTCATGCTCGAATGCATCTCAAGTACCCCCATTGTTCCTAACCGCAAAAGTTACAAAGACTCTAAGCCTGATTGACAACTGTGGTTTCTTCAAAAGCGTCTTTATTTAAAATCCTGCCAGGTGACCGAGGGGCATGAAGTGGCCTGGCCACCACAAACTTTCAGAGCTGATAGGCAGGAATACAGATATTGATCACAGGGCTGCCTGAAATCACCATGCCAGGGTAATCTTCAGGTCTGCCTGGGTTAGCAGGGGCAGTCCAGCCTTGAGATCCCCTATCCTGGGGGACAGTGCTGAGGTCAGCCCATTGCCTTCAACCTGAGCTAACCCAACCCCCAGAGCTCTTGGGCCACCTTTCCTCTGTAGCCTTGCAGCGGCAGAAGGGCAAACGGCAATATCTCTTCAATTCCCCCCAAGACAAAGGCTCCAGGCCAGAATGTCAGAGCCGGGATGCCAGGGGGCAGTTCACCATTGGCATTGCCAGGGTGTGTGGCTTGAAGTGGGGCCTGAGTGGGGGTCTGAGGGGAAGTGGGGGGGGGGTGGGGTGGGGGTGAGAGTTTGAGGGGAAAGGAAGGATGAGTGGTGGGGGTCTGAGGGAGGGAAAGGGACCTGAGTGGGGGTGTCTCGGGGGAAGGGGGCTGGAATGGATGTCTAAGGGTGAAAGTCTGGGTGGGGGGGGCTGGAATCGGGTCACCCTTATCTCTGCATGGTGTTGAGGGTGGGGTTATCCATTATTTGTGGGTGCTGGGGAGGATGCCCCCCTAGTGAGAGGTTGCTGGTGCTCCCCTGGTCAGTGCGAGAGCACCATTTCAACTTTTTTTGTTGGGGGGTGGAATGGAATCTGTCTCCGAGAATGAAGATTGTGGTCCCCTTTAAAAAGGGAAGCCAATCACTGAACAGCGGGGCTGGTTGGCGGGTTCCCTGAGGTGAGCTCATTAACATCTTTCAGGTCGGTTAATCCCACTTGACAGATGCTGCCAGTGCCATTGAGGACCATTCCCATTTTCCTGCCAGCTTGGGCACTTTGCCTGAAAATGGGAGAATTCCACCCATTAACTGACTTTACTGCTTTATTTTGCTTTTGGACATCTTTTACTTTTTCCTTTAATTCTTATTCTTTTGGACATTTGCCTCTCAGAATACCCTGAGGAGAGACCCAGCTTCATGTATTGAAGTGTGTATATTCATCTGTCCTATTAACTTATTGAAATTGGGATCACACCCAAGTAATGAACAGAGAACCCTTGTCGCATTACTTCAGCTACCAGCTCCGTGTTGTACCATGATGGGAATCCCCGGTGTATCGAGTAAATCTGATGCAGAATCTCTGTCAGTGAAGCTGGTTTTCAGATGCTTATGTGCAGTGGTGGACTTAGCAAAGTCATCAAGCTGAATGAAGGCCTAGGGTAATAAAAAAAAACACATGCTTTTTCCTCATCTAATTGAGATGTTAACCCAGACATTTAAATAGCCTTTGTTAAAGTTGCTGGTTTATGTTTTTGATCTCTGGGTTTTCCGTTACTTATTTCACTGGCCAGCTGCCCACTCAAGATGGACAGATGAACTTAGCTGGTGAGTGAGTGAAGAACCTCTGGAGGTCAGAAACTGCAAGCTGGCACTAAAGGAAGGCAGGAAGATATGTCACTGGATAAAAGCAAATTATTGCGGATGCTGGAATCCGAAACCAAAAGAGAAAACGCTGGAAAATCTCAGCAGGTCTGGCAGCATCTGTAAGGAGAGAAAAGAGCTGATGTTTCGAGGCCAGATGACTCTTTGTCAAAGCTGACAAAGCTTTGTCAGGGCTTTGCCAAAGAATCATCGAGACTTGAAACGTCAGCTCTTTTCTTGGAGTATTACTTCTTGGTGCAAAACTGCTATAGCCTGACAGTAAAACTATAGCACTTCTTCCCATATGTGCAGGCTCTGTAAAATGACCTTGGGTTCTGCAAACATACCGTGACCTTGAGTTGAATCAATATATGAAGCCCTCACTTGCTTTATGGAGGCATTTGAATCTCAATGCAGGTTAAGATGGGATATAATGTGAAAGGGTTGAGTTTCAAGCTTAGCAGCAATTCACTGAAAATTGGTAAACTGGCATAAAATGGCAAGAAATTTGAAGTGGACGGACTGATGGATAGATAGGTAGAATCCTACAGTGCAGAAGGAGGCAATTTGGCCCATCAAGCCTGCACCAACCACAATCACCCAGGCCCAATCCACATAACCCCATGCATTTACCCTAAGCTGGTCCCCCTGACACTAAGAGGCAATTTAGCATGGCCAATCCACCTAACCCGCTCATTAGCTCAAGACAGGGTGGTAATAACAAATAACAATTTTTTTCCCAAATTTCTCATAGTGGCTTAGCTGGTAACTGATAGCCAGCCTGTGCAAAGAGGAGCTATGTAGAGCGTGAAAATCCCAGCTTTGACTTCAGCCTGTTCTGAGTGAATTGATTAATCTCAGTGATACCGTGATTAAGAAGCAAAAACTAGCCTGATCATTACTTTCGAAAAGACTTCCATCAACCTCAATCTGTTAAGTTATCAAACATCTTCCCAAAGTCGAGGCATCAAATCAGATTTCAGATGAGACTTGACAGCAAGTTTATTAAATTCTCTTAATCCAGCAGGGAACATTCCACCCAATACTTCATATGGATGCTTTGAACTCTTGCAACTAATTATTTTTGGTTTGCAATTCTACAGCAACTCAGATTCTTATTTGTGAATTAAATTTAAAGGAAATGCGCCAAGACATTTTATTGCAAATGTATTCTATTTGCATGTACAGATACACAGGTGTCCACTTTTCACCTGATATACATTTAAATTTACATTTCAGCCATTCGTCACATGTAGATATACATTCCGTAAATGCTGTCCAGCTGCATGTGTAGATATCTGTTCATACATTTTTCTTGCTGTGCACAGCAGTGCTTCTCAAACTGTGGGGCACACCAGGGAATTTAAATATTTAACTATTAGCTCCTGCAAGCCTGCAGATAGAGGGGTGAGTTAAACCAAGTCATACTGGGGGAAAGAGAGATAAACATGGATATTCACGAGCACAAAAGCATCTTTTTTCATTGAGATTTTCAATTTGGCAAAAGTGAAAGCAAAGGTTTTGCAACGTGATCTTGCATCCACCCTCTTTTGAGGTTTTGGTGTGACCCAAACTGGGAGAACCAAGGAACAAATATATACTTAGCAGGGAGAAGGGCCAGGTTGTCAGGATGGAGTTTCAGTCAGTGTATCTTCAGGCTGCACACATTGTGGATCCGTATTAGGTTTTATTTACAAATATATGAATTAGGAACAGGAGCAGATCACTCGGCTCTTTGAACCTGTTCTGTCATTTAATAAGACCATGGTTGATCTCATTCTCACTCTCATACCTACCCCGATAACCTATCATCCCCTTGTTAATCAAGAATCTATCAAGCTCTGCCGTAAAAATATTCAAGACTCTTCTTCCCATGCCTTTGGAGGAGGAGAGTTCCAAATACTTATGACCCTCTGAAAGAATCTCTGTTTTAAATGAGTGGCCCCTTATTTTGAAGGAGTGAACAGTTTCAAATAGATCACCTACAAATGGATCTAGAGCTACAATGAGCTAGAGGTTGTGTTCCTCATGCAAATGGACAAAAATAAGCTGTGGATTCAATCAATCAGAATCTATGAAGTCTGCTTACAGTCACCTGTCTGCTGAATTTGGGCAAGGTTTCTATTTTAGTCTCCACCCGATTTTATAAAAAACTGACTTCAGTAGAATAAAATCAGCACCGATAAAGAATGGGTATCAGGTCAATGAATCGCACCTAGTTAAAATTGCCCCATGTGAGCCTGATAATAACTAACGGGCTCTGAAGAAACACTACACAAGAATTGATAAGCGGACTGTCTTTCACAGTCAACCTTAAAAGGAGGGAACATGCTACATCATATCCTAATGGGCAATAAATCAAAGGCTGTGGGCAGAATTCTGTCAAAAAAAATTCAAAGTGTTGAATTCACAGGAAAACTGAAGTAATTCACTCTGGCGTTTTTTCAGTGGGAGTTCAGACTAGAATCTCCCACACTCTGTGCACTGCAGAGGCCATCTGCATGACTATCAATAGATTTCAGAGGGCTGGGCATATTCCTGCTTGAGAGGTTGAAACCAGTGGGCTTCTAGGCCTGTGCAGTGGCCCTGAACTGTCAGCCAACTATTTCCTGGCCATCTTGATCACCGCCCAATCTCCAGCCCCACTCTTCCCCCCCCAACACTGCCAAACCACCCCCCCCCCCCAACTCCTGCAGTGCACAGTGTGAAATGTCAACTCTTTTCACAAAACTTTGGGACTTTTTTTCTACAAACACGAACGTCTAATTGTAACCTTATATTCTGCAGGCAGGCACCCCCCCCCACCCTCCCCCAAACAGACATCTCCAGCCTGGCAGACTATGCCTCAGTCCCCCAGTTGCTGGCCTTCCTCCTGATCCATCGATCCCAGTGGCAGAATAGTACCGTGATCCCCACCCCACCAATTGCCCCTAGGCCCCACCCCCATTTGCCCTGCCCACTTGACACTATCCTATGCTCAGTGGGCAGTGCCAAGGTGCCCCCTTGACACTAGCACTTTGCTCCTTGGATAATGTCAGCGGTCCAGGCTGGCACTGCCAAGGTGCCACCCATACCTAGGGGGCACCAACCCCCACTGCCTGGCTGCTGGGGTGGCCCCAATTGCCCTCCCTTCACTCCAGCAGGATCGGGCTGCTAATTCCCCGAAAATGGGGAGCTAGTGTAATCCCCACTGGAGTAAAACATTCTCGCGAGGTGGGAGAGGCTAGCAGGCCCGGAGAATTCAGGTCTGGGCCTGCTAATCTCATTTAAATTGCAGGGAAATGATTATTTAAATCATTTCCGCATCTTCCCATCTATTTCCAGCACAGGGAAGACTGCGTCGAAAATCCAGTGTTGGGAGACACAAGCGCAGTGTGAACATTCGCGGGAACCCCTTGAATGAACGCACGATTCTCCTGGCGCAGCAGGATGGGAGAATCGCGGCTTGTGTTTCCACAACATGCTGTTCTGTGCTCCTGATGTTTGGTCTCAATGGAAGTAAACCACTGGAAATACTGCCATTTCTATCCTTCTCCATGAAAGAATAGAAAAAAACCCTTCAAACTGTTTTCTGCCTGCGCTATTCAGCTAGCCAGAGTTATGCTGAAAATTACTCTCGTAACCTGAGCTGACAGTATTTGTTGTCAGCTTTATGTCCTGTGGGTTAGTTTCGACATGGAACCACTTGCATTGTTATTCGGATATAAAGGTGCTAATCACTCATAAGGGACTATGTAAATGTGTTGTGAGTTCATTTCTTAAAACGAGGCACATGAGAACAGATATACATGGCCAGAAAGCTTGAAGACATCAGCAGAAGAGCTATATGCGTGTGCTCTGTTCAGAAAGCAAAAGTGAAACTAAGATCACACGACACACTTCCCTTCTAGTGATGTCATGCTGTTGTCCCTTAAAGTCACATTACAACAGCAATTAGCAATTCCCAGCATAAGTTTTCCTGTGGGCACACAATCGAAGCCAGTATCTCATTTGGCGGTGGATTGCAGCTCCCAAAAAGGATATTCATGTGATACTTTTGTTTTAAAAACAACAAACTCTTTTACGCTCCAAAGGATTATTTGGTTCTGTGTAACTTCAGTGAAAAGGCTAAATGGGAGGCAAATGGAAAATGGTGGGAGAAGCAATAGCAGATCTCGAGGTAGGTTATATCGATGACCTACTTGTGATCTGTTAGTAATTCTTGTATGGGATAACCAAAGTTGCTCTCACCTTAGCTGCTTGGCCAGGTGGCTCCACTATAAGGAGGGTGGATAATGGATTGCTCCTTCTATGGTATAATGTTCTTGCTGTACCCATATGCAGAAAACAATTTGAATGTGTTGTGGTGCATGCTGATAGCTTGACTTTGCTGAACGCTGGGACTTGATTTTCAGAGAATACTGAGTCAGAATTTTTGAACTATTTGTGCACCTTAAGCCTTGTAATCTTTCTCTCAGGAAGGCCCTGGAGAGTTACCTTAAAGTTTTTGTGCTTGTATGCATCAGGTTCAAACTTCACTCCTGCTGATCTTCAGCTCCAGAAATAAGCTGAGAATGTTTCTTGAGTGTAAACACGGAGAATCCCAGAGAATGAAACCTCCATATTTTCAGCATAGTGTACAAATCACATTTCAAGGGTCTCTGTATCTGCAAGTCTATGAAATGCCCCATGTGCGTATACAAAGTCGCATTCAGGTCATAAGAAGGTATATTTACAGTAGATACAGCAATGATGTGAGGAATAGACATGGGTTTCGTGGGGTGATGATGGAATAGGGGATACAGTACTGTAAGATAACCTACTATTCTGCTGATCAGTGTACACTTCTGGGCAAGAAATTGCCTGAATAAAACAGCAAACAGATCTAAATATACTGCAACGCTTCAGCTACAGAAATACTCCCTATCTGCCGATTATAAATAATATAGTTGTTGTTTCAATTATTAAAATCTTAATATTAACTGCTGAGCGTGTTCTAAATATATATAAATAAATTATAACTGGCATGTTGTTAATGTCAAATAATGCATTCCGTTAGACTGTATTATTTATGCTCCAATTATCTGAGATGATTTGGAAGCTAAAACAACAGGCAAATTTTAACATTTGCTAAACTCTTGTTATCTTCTGATGGATACAGTCTGTTCCTTTTAAGTTGCATTGCTCATCAGTAATTTATAGTGATTTCCAAATAACAGAATGTGTGAAACAAGAGGACATCTCTGAAAAAGATGAAAAGAAAATGAATTAAACAATTAAGAGACTGGTTTTGGTTCACTATATAGGTGAAATGGCAAATGTACCAGAAGTCCTCTACTCATCTCCAGTAAATCCTAGGTTCTTTACCATCTACCCGAGAGAGCAAACTGTTTTTAATGTCTCATCTGCAAGGTGGCACCAGCAACAATGCAGCACCCTTTAAGTACCGCACTGGACTGTCAGCCGAAATTTTGTTCTCAAATAGATCAGGGATCTGCAGCATAACAAATCTCTTGGGTTTATTTCTGGGCTTTGATGATCCTATAACATTATTTGATGAAGAACTTGGCATAGTGGTTAGCACTGTTGCCTCACAGTGCCAGGGACACGGTTTCGATTCCCGGCTTGGATCACTGTCTGTGCGGAGTCTGCATGTTCTCCCCAGGCCGGTGTGGGTTTCTTCCAGGTGCTCCGGTTTCCTTCCATAGTCCAAAGATGTGCTGGTTGGGCCCATGCTGTATTGCCCCTTGGTGTACCCAAACAGGCGCAGGAGTGAGGCAACTAGGGAGTTTTCACAGCAACTTCATTGCAGTGTTAATGTAAGCTTACTTGTGACGTGAATAAAAAATAGATAAAAAGAGGTTCTCCTGATGTCCTGGCAGATATTAACTCCTCAACCAACACCACCAAAAACACATCAACTGCTTGTTCATTCATTTGCAATATGTGAACCTTTGCTGTGTGAAAATTGCTTGCTTTGCTAAAGGGCAATGGTTATTGTATTGAAAAGGTGTTCCTTTGGTGCATTTTGCATTTCAAAAGCATTTTGAATATCTGGAGGGATGATGATGTGGTGCTTTATGAAAGAAAGTTATTACTATTTTTTCAGTTAACTTCCTGCCAGCCCTCATCACCATGGAGATAGTGGGCATTGAATCCTGCTAGAGGCGCAATATTGGGCACAGGAACAGAATGATCCTTAAAGGCAGCAACACCATTAAAAGATTAAGCCCCAAGGGGTGAGAGAGGAAGTCAAATCTTTGTTTCCTTGCAGGATTTCGTATCTGGAACCTTCAGAAGTCTTGTGAGAAATGGATATTTAATTGTGAATTGAGGGTGGCCCTCCTGTGAATTTAAAAGTACCAATCCTTGTGTATGAGTTGTTGCTGAGGTGTCATGGCTTGGGCAACAGCATCTAGCTGAGGACATGTTTGGAATGAACTGGTACATCAGAGCATTGCCAACCAGCAGATGGAAGAATAGGGTGACATGACAAGGAAGCACATGAAGGATGGCATCGGGAAATAGGAATTTGGCACCAATTTGATCGTGATATGATCCCTTCTATTTCAGTTGACATATGACAGCTAAGCGGTACAGGAGCAGAGTGCAGCCAGCGCCTAGTATTGGGTGGTGAGAAAACAGTTCTGGTTCTTGGCATGTTCGGATGATTAAGTTAATCAGCTGTGAACCCATGGTTGTTTAACTTGGTCTGCATAAGCTATATTTCAAAAACTCGAAGGATGGGGGACATTGGGGCACTGGACTATTGCCAACTGTCAAATATTAACAGTTACATTTGAAATATATTAATTCTACTGAACAAAGAATGATCCTTTTGCACAAAATGTGTGAAGGATAATGATCCATCTCAGTGGCAGTTCAGAAATCTGAAGTTAGTGGGGGACGCTTTTGTCCAGATCTGCCCATTCTCTGCATTCTATTTGCAGTGCTATTTGGGCAGAAGAAAACCAACATTCTGAATGAAAGAGAATTGTGTTAAATTGTCAACCTAAAAGATGCAAAGCTTGCTTTTTGTTTTAAAGCCTGTAGATTTTTACAGGGAAGACAATGAGGAATTGCTCACTCTTGAGGTTCTGCAAAATAAATAGAATTGCAATTGGTTATATGTGATTTTGCGATGTTATTTCCTGACTTTATGCTCCTAGGAAGGAGCTTTCACAGTGGGGTAGCAGCTCTCAGAAACTCATCTGCGTGCTGCATGTGACCTTTCAACCACACTACTCGTTCTCAGCCTGGTGAAAGTGGGGAAACAGGCCAATGATGATGCACAATTGAGCAGATAATGGTGGGGCACAGCATTTTTTCCTATCGGAGAGATTTTAACTCCTGGAACCTTTAATGCTATCCCTCCTTAAATTTTCATCAGCAAGCTGTTTGTCTGCCAGGAGAGGGAGTTAAAGAAAGAGAAACAGACAGCTGTAGATGAACAGAGAGGAACAGCAAAGTGACAACAGCAAGAGCAGGTAGAGGACATGTTCTCTCATTACCATGTGTATGGACATTGACTTATGTTTTGAAATGTAGGGTTTTTTTAGATCAAGAGAGATGAATTGATCATTTTCAGTATAAGAGAAGCTTATTGCTCTAAGTAAATAACATAAATCACCAACTCCTGCAATTTCATACTTAATTCAGTATGAGGATTATTTATTGTAGTTTCCACTACACCAGTTGCTCGAATCAGTCATTGGAGATGGATGCAGTGCAGCTAAAAAAAACAGGTCTACCAGCGGAAAACAAAGTTATATATTGGATCATTAAACCTGATACATTAGGTGAATAAAGAACCCTGTTTATCTGTGTATGTTATACCTTTCGCATTTTTATGATGCAAACACAAACTTTAACATATTA
The DNA here is from genome assembly GCF_965287045.1 of Carcharhinus amblyrhynchos. Taxonomy (NCBI): domain Eukaryota; kingdom Metazoa; phylum Chordata; class Chondrichthyes; order Carcharhiniformes; family Carcharhinidae; genus Carcharhinus; species Carcharhinus amblyrhynchos. Next base: position 30,497,553 of record NC_137346.1, read on the forward strand.
ATCAATAATTTAAAATTTTCAAAGTTTGATGCCAGCTCTATTCATTTGGGCACAAGTTAGTTTGGCAATGGTAAAAGGTGAAGGTATAGTCCCAAATGACCACAGACTGCTCTCCCCTCTAAGAGGGCAGTTGATGGGTGATGATTTAACCTGAGGATCACCACACCTCAGGAAAATGATATGGTTGAGAAAGCAGGGCTTTCATGAATAATCTCAACCAATACAGGAATTGAGCCCACGCTGTTGGCTCTGCATCACTAACCACCTGCCCAGCCAACTGAGTTAAACTGACCCCCAGTGTGCTTCTGAGCCAAAAGGGTTGGGTTCAACTCCTGCCATAGAAACTTGGGTCTGAATTTTACATCCATATTCCCAATATCATTATTTCAGTTTTGCAGTAATGGGATGGATGAGGGTGGACTCCAAAATTGGGAGCTCGTCTCTCACTTTAAATTGAAAATTAATGTCTCCTTAAGCTCGTTAGCAGTCCAAATGACTATAATATTACTCCTCCAAAGCCATAATTTGGTGACTGCACAGAAACCCATTAGGAGGGAACCTCATTTTCTTCATTATCACTGTGAAGACTGGAGGTGGGTTTGTGTCTGACTTTAGGTGAAGGGGCTGCTGACAGGCATTTCTCTGGGAAATCTTTACTATACATGAACCTCTGAACTTTATCAATGTGTACTTCATTATAGTGAAAACATATTTGTTAACCCTGTATTCGACCATCACTATATCATTGTTGCTCAGTCTAATATGGGCATCATATATTCTCTTGAAGATACCTCCTCTGTGGGAAGAGCCAGAGGGTTTGCAGCAATGGCTACGTTTCTCAAGGATGCAACGTGTTATTGATTGCATCTATGTCGCCAAGAAAGCACCAGCAGGGCAGCCAGGGGTGTTTTAGGAACAGAAAGAAGTATCACTCCATCAGTGTCCAGATCGGCAACCACCAATAATGTTTCGTACAGTTGTGTGCAAAGTACCCAGGGAGCAGCTATGACTCTTACATCTTCTGGCACTTTCTGATGCTTGGGTTTTTTAACAGACCAGATTTGTTGAAAGATTGGCTGCTTGGGGATAAAGGTTGTCTTTGAAAGGTGGCTCAGAATATCAGTTGGAATTGCTTGGATAGAAACTGAGTACCATTACCACTAGAGCTATGGCCCATGCCGATCCCTTATTGAGTAGATCAATGGTTTGCTGAAGATGAGGTTTAGTGGGGTATCGCAGGGTTCAGTGCTGGGACCCCAGTTGTTCGCAATATACGCTAACGATTTGGACAAAGGACTTGAATGAAAAATCTCCAAATTTGCAAACGACACTAAGCTGGGTGGTAGTGTGTGCTGTGAAGAAGGTGCTAAGCGGCTGCAGGGTGACTTAGATAGGGGGCAAAAACTTGGTAAATGCAATATAATATGGATAAATGTGAGGTTATCCACTTTGGTGGCAAAAGCAGGAAGGAGGATTATTATCTGAATGGTTGCAGTTTTAGAAAAGGGGAAATGCAACTTGCCCTGGGTGTCATGGTGGAATTGTCACTGAAGTTTGGCATGCAGATACAGCAGGTGGTGAGGAAAGCTAGTGGCATGTTGGCCTTCAGACCAAGAGGATTTGAGCATAGGAGTAAGGATGTCTTGCTGCAGTTACACAGGGTCCTGGTGAGGCCACAGCTTGAGTATTGTGTACATTGTTGGTCTCCTAGACTGAAGAAGGGCATTCTTGCTCTTGAGGGAGTCGAGCAAAGGTTCACCAGACCGCTTCCTGGAGTGGCAGGACTGACATATGAAGAAAGACTGGATCGACTGAGCTTATACTTACTGGAATTTAGAAGAATTAGAGGCGGTCTCTTAGAAACATATGGAATCCTGATGGCACTGGATAGGCTAGATGTGGGAAGAATGTTCCTGATGTTGGGGAAGTGCAGAACCCATGGTCACAGTCTAAGAATAAGAGGTGAGCCATTCAGGACTGAGATGAGGAAGAACTTCTTCACTCAAGAGAGTTGTGAACCTGTGGAATTCTCTACCACAGAAAGCTGTTGGGGCCAGTTTGTTAGAGATGTTCAGCTGGAAGCTGGACATGGCCCTTGTGGCTAAAGGGATCAAGGGATATGGAGAGAAAGTAGGATTGGAATACTGAAAGTGTATGATCAACCATGATCATATTTTAATGGTGGGTGCGGGTTCGAAGGGCTGAATGGCCTACTCCTGCACCTATTGTCAGTGTTTCTATGTTTCTAAATGCCTTGACTGATCATGTGGATCTCTCCAGTGTACACCCTCTCTGATAGTCATAGTTTAACAAATGCTGCCAAAACAGACACACATAGTTAACATCTTACTCTCACCTCTTGCAGTGGCTCAGATTATTTCGATTCTCAAAAGGACTTTAGATTCTCTGGAAACCATGACCCCTGGTGCAGCTGGCACAGCCCCATGCCAAGGATCCCTTTAAATGAGTGGCCTTGACCTCTTTCTTGGTCACAGCCTGTCACCCTTATGTCGGGACTATCAGCTCATTGGGCATGCAGCCCAGTTAAGGTCCCGCTGGCCAGCCATTATTTGGGTGCTTTGTATTATATGGGCTGACTTTTAAAGGCAGGAGTGGGAGTTGGCAAGCCACTTACTTCTAAAACAGACTGCCATTCACCACCAAGTTACATAAAACCCAGCCCGTTAGCTTCTAAATCTAAGCTGACACTCCCAAGCAATGCTGAGGGAAATGTTGTCCTGTTGGAGCAACATTTCACTTGCTGGTGTAAATCAGTTTTCATCTGGTTTTCAGTTCTTGAGAGCTGCCTGACTCGCTGCTGTAGGTAACACATTATTTTTCCAGTCCAACCGCATTTATTCATAACTGGAGATAAGTCTTGGGATGACAGCACTAATGGAAAATTTTGTGCCAGTCATATTTTGAAGGAATGGAGTCAGAAAAGCTTCTCATCAGTGATAAATGCCATCTCAGCCTAGCAGCTGCCTTTGCTAAGGTTAGCTTTGTAGGAGATTAAGAAGTGGCAGAAAAGGATGAAAGGAAATTCATGAATCTGCAGACAAGCGATAGCAGAGTCCAGCTTCTGGCTTCTCTTTGATGGGTGCTGAAGACAAGGTCACGCTGCAATATTTGTGTTTCCACATTCCAGGCAGTATGTTGGTAAACCGATGTTGCAGGTCTGTAAAGCCCCACTAGTTTTTATTTTGGCCTTATCCCCCTGGCATGCAGTCTTTAATGAACCTGAACCCCAAAGTCCCCCTTCTTCTGTATAATTGCCATTCGGAGTGTACTTACTACTGTTTATCTTCATCAAAATGTATCGCGTCACGTTTCCTGGCACTGAATTCCACCCTTTGCTCTTCAGCATAACCCTCCATGTTCTCAATATCCCTTTTGCTGCTTTCTTTGACCTTCTCATGAATTAATTACGCCTCTTATTTTGTTAGCACTGCAGCCTCAATACTTATGCCTCAGGGTGTCATGGAGGCGCAGTCAAAAAATAGATGCTGTGCCAACAGTTTAGTCAGTCAGACAGAATTTATGGAGAGCATGAAAGTGGAGGGAGAGGAGTTCAGGAGGAAATTAGAGTGCTGAGCTTAGTGACTGAAGGCATGGCCACTAACGGTAGGTAAAAGGATGAAGAATGCACAAGAGGATAGAGTCACCAGAATGGTGGGAGCGGCTGAGGAGGAGGAGGGGGGCGGGGGAAGTGGTAATTGCGGAGGTTAGAGGGGTACAGAGCCTCAGAGCAGCAAAAGGATTTGGACACAGGGATTAAAATGTGACATGCAGGGAACAGGAGTCAAAATTTAATGTTGGGTATTAAGAGCAGCGTAACAAGCAAGTTGTGTGGAATGGGCCACACGCAGAATGTGTAGGCTAGAGGAAAGGGTCTCAGCCAGGAGAAGGTGTGAAGACGTGTAAGAAAGATTCAGAGTAAAATGAGAAAATAAACCAAAATCTATGTCAACTCTTCCATCTGATGATTATGCCCTTTTTTAATTCCACACAATCACAATAAATTCCCAGTCTCACAGCCTCTGTCTTTGTTTTAAAAATGTTGTCTGAACTGGCCAGAATTAGGGAGACATATTAGATTTGAATCAACTTTCCTCCTCATTTACCTATCTGAGGTTGCTGATGCAAACTGATCAGTTTTGAATTTCTCCCGTAATGATATAACACTGGCAAAACTGGCTATTTTCAAATGAGCTATTTCAAAATGAGCAGACGTGGCACAGAAGACGCAAACTGCCCAATGAGAGAGAGGGACAGGGAGAGAACACCTCTTTGCAGGCGGTCCTATACACTTCATGACCTCAGAGAGCCACTCTCAATGTCACTGAGGCAGTGACACAGGGATGGATGGGGTCAGAGGTAAGGCCAGTGGGGTTCCTCTCGATACTGGGTCCTTCAATCAGATATCGGGTGTCTTGAACGATGGACTCTCCTCGTCCCAATAGAGTTTGCTTAACAGTCTCCCTACATGGGTTGGGGCCCTTAGATGAACATTAATTATCCACTTAAGAGCTTCAGTTGGCATTTGAGCAGGAAAGTCACTCTGTCCAAGACTTTGACAGGGTGGGGGGGGTGGTGTGGTAGGAGGTGGGAAGTGAGGAGGTGGTAGCAGGGAAACTGTGGGACTCTATCCCACAATCACCCACCTTACCAAAGGTTCCCAGATATCCCGAAAATGCAACTCTGGGAAGTGGGAGCATTCAATAGCATACAGTGAGTATAGTGCAACATGTTTGGGTGATGCCCCTGCCATGGTTAAAGAGCTGACAGTGTGTTAATCTCTGAAATTTGGCTCTAAAGCTTGCAACAGTTTGAATGTGAGGTGAAGCTCTGGGAAATGATCCATGCTTAGTCAAGATTGTTGGTAGGTGAATGAAGGTGCTGTGTCTAATTGAGCAGTGTGAGAGGTCAGTGGTTTATTTGCAAGGATATGGCATTTAAAAATGCATTCACTGACCTTAATCACTTATATGAGGTCGTTAAACTTCTTGTGGCATTTCATCTGAGTGGTTGGCACTACACTGTTGACATTGACCTTGATGGCTATCTGCTGCCACCATCTTTGCAATGTCTGAAGGGTGGTCTGATCTCCTTTTCTTTCCCTTTGTCCAGCTTCTGAAACGGGGTCTTCAGTGCTATATTGGAGGACTTTGTGCCCTTTTGTTCCATCTCTCACACACTGTTCTCCAGATGCTTCCAGCAGCCACTCCTGTTGAAAAGTACCTCCCCATAAAGAGGAACCAAGTGGTTTAAAGTAGTGCAAGCTGACTTTAAATGGTGTTTGCCTCTCTCAATTTTGTACCCCTGCTTAGACATGCAACCAATCAGGGGCCCGTGTAGCACTGGCTAAAGGTTACATTCATGGTACTGACAGACAACTCAAAGTTTGCATGCTGTCTGATCAGAAGACTCATTGACATTCCTTCAACTATTGTCAAGCATTATCAATTATTTTTTTTATCATGGTCAATCAGAAACATCATTGCAAGAATGTGCATTAATACCTTGGAAGAATGAGGACAGATTCTACTTCCAATAGTATTGCTACTCAATGCCTTTGTAGTAGATTTTGGCCGGTATCACTGTGGATACATGGTGTTGGTGCCCCTACAATGAGGGGAGATGAGTGGATGGAGAACTGCTTCCTCATTAGTAGCCAAGCAGTTTCCATGAAATTGTTTTTATCCAAGGTGTCAGTCTTCACTGTCCATTTGGACTTGCACCTCGAACTGGAAGCATCTCACTAGTTTAAGTAGGTATTATGATGACAGTACAGTGCTACAGGACAGTCCCTGAAATCAGTCTTGTGTGTGTCTGCAACAGAGTTGCATTTTCTATTTCAGTTGGATTTTTTAAGCACGAGCTATGTGTTCGTAGTCTGTTCTAAACTGATATAGGGCTCCCTCTGCTGTTGTGTTCTTGGCTGGCCCATGGAGCAGGATGTGCTGCTGCAACGTTCGAGCTTCTGCTGTGCTTGCCACATCAGTCCCGAATTCCATTATATTATCTCTCAGTCTGTGACATTATTCCCCCTCCCTGTGACACCATCCACTCAGTGTCATTACTTGCCAACCAATGATGTTACCCCTGCATCCACTCTGCACCAATGTGACCAACTCTTAGGAAATAAAGCAAGGGACACTTCAACATGGGAGCGGGAAGTGGGGAACGGGATTGTTGGTGACCATACGAGTTGCAGCAGAGGGTGCGAACAAAGCAAACAAAACCTACAATTTGTGGAGCCACAACGTTATCATATCTCTACTGGACTTTTCACAGACTTGCAGTCATAGAGATATACAGGACAGAAACAAACCGTTCGGCCCAGCTTGTCCATGCTGACCATGTTTCATAAACTGAACTAATCCCATTTGTCCCTCTGAAATTAATGAAAACTCCCAGGCCCAGTTTCCCACAGGCTGCCCTCGAAATTATGGATCCCTTAAGGCATTGGATGGCTGGTAGCTCTGCTATGCAGCTCCCCTTCTCAGGCACAGAGAACTAGCACTCATTGAGGTAAATAGGAAAGAGGGAGAAGGGGCATGGAGGTACAGGCATGGGAGACTGAGTTTGAGACTCAGCTTGGAGGGGAAGGGGATGGGGCTTGGGGGTGCTAGTGGTTTGGAGATTTAAACTGAGACCTGGATGGGGTGAATGGAGACAGAGAGATTAAGGAGTTAGAGATTGACTTGGGAGGGGAAGGGGTACTGGGGATATTGGCTTGGGGAACCAAGGTGATGTAATAGGAATGTAAGGATTGGTGCTTAGATGGCAGGGGTGGAAAGGGACTCTATAGAGTTGGTAGAGCTGGTTAAAGGGTGAGTTGAACCTGGAGACTTTGGAAACATAGAAAGATTTATGGCGCAGAAGGAAACCATTCAGGCTGTCACATTCATGTCAGCTATAGAAGCGTTATTTGCCTTGCAGGTTATGATATCCCAAGTATAAGAAGTCTCTGCCAAATATTTTTAAAATGTGATCAGGTTTTGAGATTCGGAAGCTACACCCTCTGGGTAAAAACAATGACTTATCAACACCTCTCTAATCCTTTCACCAATCATTTCAAATCTATGCTCCCTCTTTATTGACCTGTCTGCTAATGGTAATTTGTTCTTCCTCCCTATTCTATCTCTCCCCATTATAACTTTACATGCCTCATTTAAATCTGTCCTCAGCATCCTCGGGGGGGGGATTTTGAGACCTCAATCTTCGTCTGCAGGAGTGGCGGCATGTGATCAAAATCCTGAGAGCGTGATTCATGCCAGCGAGTTTCCGAGTTCCGATCTTACTGGCCCCTCACTGGTGGAGTGGCGTGCAACACATCGCAGAACTGCAGAAAGCTCATTTAAATACATTAGCATAGTGATGAGCTGGCTTCCTCTCTGGGACTAACCCCCTCACTGGATTCAACTAAACATGAACCTGTCTTGGGAGTCTCCCGGCATTGTAAATTTGAGTATAGCCCCCGGGGGAGAGGGACATGTCCAAGCAATGACCTAAAGATGTTTACTCCTATAGTATGAATGGTATTTGAAAATAGATGGTAAGATAGATGAATAGATTTTTTTATTATGGGATTTAGGCAGCACTGGCTGGGTGAGCATTTATTGCTAATCTCTAATTGCTCTTGAGTTTCATGGCTTGCATTTTGGGGGCATTTAAGAGTCACATAAAGTTTATTTATTAGTCACAAGTAAGGCTTACATTAACACAGCAATGAAGTTATTGTGAAATTCCCCTAGTCGCTGCACTCCAGCACCAGTTTGGGTCAATGCACCTAGCCAGCACATCTTTCAGAATGTGGGAGGAAACCGGAGCACTGGGAAGAAACCCATGCAGACACAAGGAGAATGTACAAGCTCCACACGGACAGTGACCCAAGCCGGAAATTAATCCCTGGCGCTGTGAGGCAGCAATGCTAACCAATATGCTACCTTGCCGCCATGTAGGCTGACCAGATGGGTTTTTACGACAATGGCTTCTCGGTCATTTTAATTCCAGATTTTTAATCAACTTCAATTTTCACTATCTGCCATGATGTGATTTGAATTGGGGGGGGTCCCCAGAGCATTACCCAGGGTCTCTGGATTACCAGTCCAGAGACTATACCACTATGCTACCACCTCGTTATTGATGAGTGATAAACTCAAATCTGTCAGAGTGTAGTATCAAGAGAATAGTTATTTAAAAATACTATAAACATAAGCCTTAAAATTGATATTGTTGATATTAGCAGATGATTGCTTAAGCATGTTATGATATTCCTGTATTTTCTATTTTAACTATAAGTTCTTGGTTGCATCGAAGTAGCGTTGGCATGAGTTCCCAGTTATGCTAAGTGTTCATTGCTGGTTTCACCAATAGTAATTTTTAGACTGTATTGTTCTCTCAGATACTCAAAAACATGTCAACAAAGTTCAGTTGTTGAACTGTTTAGCTGTATGTCTATTCCCAGTTAGATTGAAGACGGTTCTGTTACCAGGAAGATGTGGCTTAATTTTTAATGGCAAAATACTTACTGTGCCCAAAACATTAATCCTCCAAAATTCCTGTTGTTTTACAAAAGCATCTTCTATTTACATGTACAAAATCGCTCTGGTGGCTGATGCTGGCCAGCTGTTGTTTCTCCCCCGCAGTATACAGATCTGTCTGTGTCCATCCATCACCGCAGCCATTGTGCCAGAACCGGATCATTAAACAACAGTCGGGTAATAATTAGTGTTGTGAGGAATCACACAGGATGGCTGTGCCCTCACCGGGATGATGGACAACCACTCACGTACGGTATGTTGGGTGACTACCTCTGCACCATTGAATAATATGGATAGCGAGAAATAGTTAGGTTTCTTATGTTTAAGTTTATTTATTAGTGTCACATGTAGTCTTACATCAACACTGCCATGAAGTTACTTGAAAATCCCCTAGTCGCCACATTCCAGCACCTGTTGGGGTAAACTGAGAGAGAATTTAGCATGGCCAATGCACCTAACCAGCACATCTTTTGGACAGTGGAAGGAAACACACGCAGACACAAGGAGAACAAGCACACTTTGCGCAGACAATGACCGAAGCCAAGAATAGAACACGGGTCCTTGGTGCGGTGAGGCAGCAATGCTAACCAATGTGCCATCGTGCAGCCCCTGTCCCCACTGTGGGTTTTTCAGCAACAATTCCAAATATAACAAAATACCGAAACATTAATAAATTGGTCCTTGTAGTTCCAGGAACTGATTTTGAGGAAAAGTGGAGAATTTTTTTGCTTACATATTTTTAAACATATTTTTGTTCTTTTATTTCATTTTATGTTTAAGTTTTCTCCACCACCACAGACCATTTTCAGGCTAATAGAGCGCAAGGCCAGCCTGGGGTGATTCACCATCTGATTTTTCCTCTCCAGATGCTCCTCAGTACATACAGTTCTCAAGCTGTACTATTCTGTTATCTCTGAGCTCTTAAATCATCAGTACGCCATCTTTTAAATTGTTTCAGCCATCTGAGGAAGATAAACTGAAATTGTTATTTTGTTGGAACCCATTGTATTATATGGAAACTGCTGTGTTCAGTTGTTCAGTGTTTGATTGTGTGTGTCTGTTGACAACTTACACGGTGCTGTGTGCTGTTAATCACAGAGAAGCTGAAACGAGCAGTCTGCATAAGAAAACGGCCATTTTAAAAACATTACAATAAACCTCCTGTTCTCACATCGATCCTGGTGAGAGTGCCATCTATGCGTATCCCTGACGTACAGACCACAATAGCGACAATAAGAGATTTTAATTGCTGCCAGTCTCCCCCATGAACTTTCCATTTCACTTCCAAATTACCACAATGGCTTCCCAATCCATTGTATGACTTGGAACATGGTGGAGCATCCCAACGGACATCTTCAATAATGTCTTGCTGTACCCAATCATGCGAATTCAGCATAAGGAGACTGCAGTGAGGAATGGAAGAGAAACAAAGAGAATTGGCAGTGAATCACAGCAGGGAAGGAGGTAAACCAGAAGGCAAACAAAGAGGCAGCAGAAACTGTGGAGAGAAAGCCAATTTGTGCAACAGGAAAATTGAAGAGAGAACAGAGGTTACCAGAAAAGTAATAGGAGCGTAACTGAGCTTGTGCCCAGGTGGCAGGCACCAAGGTTGCAATCAGAAATTCATCCTGCTGTCACTTATTTTACGTTTGCAAGACTTGTGGAACAAAGTTGCGTTAATCCCAACAAGCCAACAGAAGCAAGTGCAACTGCAAAAGGAGAGAATTTCAGCTATAAAAGATTTCTGACTCCTGAAACAATTCTTCCAAGTTCGTGAAAGCAAACAGATCTGTTGTGGGGAAAATCTATTAGTGTTTATAATTTAGAGAGGGCTGCTCTTGCCAAATTGAGGGTGGCCTGGAGAAACAAAGAAAACAAGATGACACTGACAGCAGAATTACAGCAGATTTTAATATCGTTAAATGAGAGCCGTGAACTCTCAGAAAGAACCACCCCTGCAGAGAAAGGCCATTACCGAGGTTGTGTAGTGTGACTTTTACATTGAAGCATGTACAATGCTCGGGTGTCATTTACCATTATGCATTCATTGATGGTACATGGCAGAATCCCGTTTTCAATAGGTTTAAGGTACATATTAATAGCTCCTGATTAGCTGTTAACATACAGAGATGAGATCTACTAAATATTAATGTGCATCCATTGTAAATTTCCAGACATTTTGTGGCCCTGTAAATATAACCCCTTCTAGCACTCCGAGTTTTGAGAGAGATTGTTATTTTGCTTCTCTTCTTGCATCCCTGTTTGTATTTTAAATGAGTCTAACCCTGAGGACGGGATCTTATCTGCCAGTCACACCATGCTTCCGCTGCAGCGAGATCGGGGAAATAAGCGTCCAGCCAAATTTCCATTTACTGCAGTGGAATGGGAAAATCCCGTCGGTGTGAACGGTGGTAAGATTCTGCCCTTAGTGTCTGGTTTAACATCTCCAAATTAAATCTTACTCTGCAAGGGGTCCACGTTTCAGCACCAAGATATGTATTGCTATTAATTCTGCTATCTAGCTATGTCTCTGCATTCCCTAATGAACCAGGGTGGAGTTCCCTTCCTGAAATCGACCCCAACACATCCAAGAAAATGTTGAAACAGGAAATTGTATAGGAATACAATCAATTAGGTGGCGGGAACTGGGATCAAAATAAAAAAATGGCTTGAAATCGCCCAGCAAGCCACAAAATCTATCAAAGCATGACAAAGTTTTAAAAAAGAATAAAACTGGATGGACCACCCAGCACTGACCTAAGCACCAGAAATAGCAACCTCAGTGCCATTGACTCTGCAATGTCCTCCTTATTAACATCTGGGGTTTGTGCTGAAATTGGGAGAGTTGTCTCACAGGCTAGCCAGGCAACAGTCTGACTTAGTCATACTCACTGGATCATATACAGATAATTATCAGACACCAGCATCACCATTCCTGAAGATATCCTGTTCTGATGGCAGGACAGACCCAGCAGAGGTGATGAGGCAGGTGTATGTTGTATGGGAGTTTCTCTGGGAGCCCTCAACTCCAGACTCCATGCTAATTGCCACCTCCTGCCTCTGCCCACTGCCATAGTAATGAATTAGCAAGCACTTGCAAGAAGAACCAAGAGTGGCGAGGCCACAGAATGTATGCTGGGTGAGGGACTTCAATGTCCATCACCAAGAGTGGCTCGGCAGTGCCATTATTGATGGAGCTGGCTGAATCCTAAAGTACATATCTGCTAGACCGGATTGGGGGGGGATTTTTCTCGCCTGGCTGTCGCAGGACTTGTAGTGAGTGGGGGGCGGACCATGCAAAAGTCCATTGATCTTGGGCGGGATTTTCCCATTTTGGGGTGAACACAGCCAGAAAATCCCACCCTGTGTCTTTAGCAGGTGGTGAGAGAATCAACAAAAGGGAAAAACTTACTTGAGTTCATGCTCACTATTCTACCTGTCATCAATGCATCTGTCCATGAGAGGATTGGGAGGAATAACCACTGCACAGTCCTTGTGAAGACATAGTCCCACTTCACATTGAGGATATTGTGTGGCACTGCCACCATTCTAAATGGAGTAAATTTCAAATAGATCTAGCAACTCAAAACTGTACACTGTGAGGGTCTGGGCCATTAGCAGCAGCAGCTGAATTAGATACAACCACAACCTGTAATGTCATGGTCACCAATATCCCCCACTCTACCATTACCATCAAATTGGGGGTGGGGGCGGGGGGGGATGCTTCAACGAAGAGTGCAGGAGAGTATGCCAGCAGCAGCACCACCATGCTAACCTAAAAATGAGGTGTCAATCTGCTGAAGCTACAACACAGGACTACTTGCATGCTGAACAGCAGAAGAAGCATGTAATTGACAGAGCTAAGAAATCCTATAAGCAACTGAGCAGACCTAAGTTCCATAATTCTGTCATATCCAGTTGCGAATGATGGGTGGGCAATTATGCAACTCAATATTGGAGCCATCTCCACAAATATCCTCATCTTCAGTAGGAAAGCCAAGCACTGTGCAGCAAACAAGGCTCGAAATATTTGAAAACATTTTCAGTTGGAAGTGAATAGTAGAAGATCCATGTCAGTTTCCTCCTGAGTCTCCAGCATCTTCAGCCAATTCAGTTTACTCCATGTAATATCAAAAAATGACTGAAGTTATCGGATACTGCAAAGGCTATGGGCCCTAACAATATTCTGGCAATAATATTGCAGACTTGAGCTCCAGACCTAGCTACGCCCTTTGCCAATCTATTCCAGTAGAGTTACAACAGTGGCATCAATGTCACAATGTGAAAAACTGTCCAGATATGATATGCCCACAAAAAAGCATGACAAGTCCAATCTGGCCAATTACCAACCCATTAATCTACCCAGCAAACTGATGGTAGGTGTTGTTGACAGTGCCATTAAGGAGCACTTAGCAATATCCTGATCACTGATGCTCAGATTGGGTTCCACCAGGACCACTCGGCTCCTGACCTCATTACAGCCTTAGCCCAAACATGGATAAAACAGTTGAATTCAACTGGTGAGGTGGGAGTGCTCTTAACATCAAGGCAGCATTTAACTGATGATGGCATCAGGGAGCTTAGCAAACTTGAAGTCAGTGGGAATCAGGGGTACCTCTCTAGTGGTTGTAGATATATCCAGCACAAAGGAAAATAACTGTGGTATTTAGAAGTCAGTCATCTGAGGACATCATTGTAGGTGCTCCTCAGGGTAGTGTCCTCAGCCCAACCATCTTCATTGACTTTCCTTCCATCATTATCTCAAAAGTGGGGAAGTTCATTGATGATTGCACAACGTTCAGCACCATTTGAAACTCCTCATATATTGAAACAAATCTGTCTCCACATGCAGCAAGATTTGAGCAACATCCAGGCTTGGGCTGACAAGTGACAAGTAATTTTTAAGCCGCACAAGTGTCAGGCAATGACCATCTCCAATAACAGCGATCTCCCCTTCACATTCAATGAGCCCCCACTATCATCATCTTGGGGATTACCATCGACCAGAAACTAAACTGGACATGCCATATAAACACTGTGGCTACAAGAGCGAATTAGAGGCTAGGAGTTCAGCAGCGAGTAACTTACCTCCTGTCTCACCAAAGCCTCCACCATCCACAAGGCACAAGCCAGGAGTATGATGGAATACTCTCCACTTGCTTGGATGAGTGCAGCTCCAACGACACTGAAGAAATTCGACACCATCCAGGACAAAGCAGTCCATTTGATTGGCATCCCAACCATCGCCTCAACCATTCACTTTCTCCACCAACTCACAGTGCCAGCAATGTGTACCATCTGCAAATGCACTGCAGCAACTCACCCAAGGCCCCTTTGATAGTATCTTCCAAGCCTGCAATCTCTACCACCAAGAAGCACAAGAGCAGCACATGCTTTAGAACATCACCAGCTGCAAGTTCCACTCTGAGCCACACAGCGTCCTGACTTGAAACCATATTGACATTCCTTCACTGTCACTGGGTCAAAAACCTGAAACCTGAAGCACTGTGAGTGTATCTACATCACGTGGACTGCAGCGATCCAAGACGGCAGCTCACCACCACGTCTCAAGGATAACCAAGGCTGGGCAATAAACAATGACTTCGCCAGCAATGCCCGCATCCTGTGAATAAACAATTTTTTAAAGAAGTGCTGAAGAGCCTCTAACAAAGTTTAACTTTAAGTTCCCAATATTTTTCACAAATACATTACTGTTCAAGCGTGGAATCCATTGCATTGAAATGCATGTCATGGGAATGAATTCATTATATTGTTATTGTCAGACAATATAATTGCGTACAAATGCAATAGATATAATTTAATTGTCTTCTTCATTTTAGTCATTTTGCAGACAAAATCGTAATGTACAAAGCAAACAGTTTTCCAGTTATTGTATTATCCACTCCTTTAAACTCTTGGTGAGATAAAGCTGCTGAATTTTGGTTGTGAATCTAAAATAAACCAAATGCTGTTTGACCAGAAATATTTGGGTCCTGAGCAGAAATGATAAAGGTTCTTTATTCCGTGCTAACACACCATTAAATACAGGTGTAAAACAATATAATAGACACTAAGGAAATGACAGAAATGTGTAGTTTGTATTCACTTTCGCACTGGAAGAAAGGGTGAAAATACCATGAGAAAATAATGCTGTGTTAGGCAGCAATGGATAGTTTCCATTCCACGGGACTAAAAGAATGGTAAGAAAATCGTAGGTGCATCAGTCCATATTTTCCAACGCTCTTGAAATTTCTCGTCAGAATGGAAAATTGTAAATGTTACTCCTTCGTTTGAGGAGAGGGGGAAGGAGGCAACAAATCATTCAATATCAATTGTGGGGAAGTTACTGGAAATCTATCACCATCGAGAGAGGGATGTATTTAAACCCCAGAACATGGATGGATTGGAGTCAGGTCAGAGGATAAAATTTAAAATATTTCAAACTTGACCTGAAGGTATGTCTAACCTATCCATATCTGGGCTCACTTGGAGGCCGAATAAAGGGTGATCTGGCAGCTCAAATATGAACCATTTTGACAATAGCTAGCCAGGTTTTCGAGGTGCCAGGAAACCCAACAGCTAAAGGGAGGCAAGGAAAGTAGAAGCAGCACTGTTTGTTATCATGGTACACCTTAAATACATGGTTGTTTCCAATGTACAGTAGCGCAAGGGATGCAATGTTACATACTGTGTAACTTCTGTACACTGGCAATCTGAAGAAGAAACCTGAGCAATGCAGGCCTGTCTGTACATGGCTGAACCATCTTTGAATAAAGAAGCTATGTTATTGTGTTATTGATCCCATCTTGGATGGTCAGTGCCTTTGGGTGCATGGAAATAGTTATCACAGAGGTTAACAGGACATGACACTTACAAGCCAGGAGAAGCAGGAATGTAACCTAATCTAACCGAACATTTCAATTGTCCAACTAGGGCTCCAATGAATCCTAGAAAACAATGTGATGTGTGGTAGTTGTGAATGTCCTACTGATGGAACTTTCCACTGGATAGTTCTCAGAAATTTGAAATTTTTAACTCTTTCAGAGTAACAGTTGGTATAAAACTGGCACAACTATCCTATGGTAGTGATTTAAATCACTTTGTTGAATGGTGCCCAGCGCAGTTGTCCAAAGGAAGTTAGCACTTCTGGATAATTGCTGGTAAATCCTTACCTGGGAATCCTTACCTTTGGGGTATCCAAGTTATGGGCCCATAATTCTTATTTTTATCACTTACCTTCTACTACTTTCTTTCCGTTATCCCTCGCTAATTGTATGTGCAAAAGGGATGGATTTTGCAAAATCCCTTTCTGTGTCTTGTGCATGTGTAAAACAAATTGATTTATTATTTTATCCTATAGACTCCGACAGAAGAAGGCCATTTGACCCATCAAATCTGCACCAACCACAATCCCACACAGGCCCTAACCCTATTTACCCAAGGTAGTCCCCCTGACACTAAGGGGCAATTTAACAAGGCCAATCCACCTAACCTGCACATCTTTGGATTGTGGGAGGAAACCAGAGCAGTTGGAAGAAAGCCATGCTGACACACGGAGAATGTGCAAACTCCACACAGACAGTGACCCAAGCCAGGAACTGAACCCAGGTCCCTGGCGCTGTGAGGCAGCAAGGCTGACCAATGTGTCACTGTGTCACCCAGGTTTATTGCTGGGTTATCTCAGGTTTGTTACTGGGTTATTCATAAAGGACCCAATCACTCCTAATTGATCGATTGGGAAAAATACACCACCACTTACAAAGGGGGAAATGAAAAATCACTTTTCTGTTTATGGATGGGTAATGAGAGGAGGAATCAGGGTTGTTTAAATTAACCCACCCCTCCTGTCCATAACATTATGATTAATACAATAGTATAACGACCTCAAACACAATTGCAGCATTAGTTTTTTTTAAATGATCCTACTCCTACCACCCAGAATTGTTGTTACCAAAAATCAGGATGGCAGCAGGACAAAAATTGTGCCCACCCCAATCCATCCTGGTTTTGCGTCAAAAAGAGCCAAAGTACCTCTGTATATTTTTTCAGTGTATCGCACAGTAATAGCAATTACATTCCTATGTTAAATGAGTGATAAGTTTTGTTCGAAAACAATATCATTGACTTCCCAAATAGGAAGCTCCCCATTCGAATTCTCATTCTCACATTTGCACAGGCTCTGCAGATCATTAAACAAAGTGATGGACTGGAAAAAGCAAGCCTTGTCTTTTAAGGACACTGCATAAAACTCGACTTTCAGACTCCTACTCTTGGGCACATCTCTTTGAACCACTTCACTGGTTCTTAATGAAGGCTCTTGTTACTAAAGTGTTTGCTGTGAGGGGGTGGAGTAAGTTCTCCACATTATCTGATTGGAATGATTCAAGTGGAAAACATTTTGATGTTTAGTTTATTTATCTGTAATTTAAGCTGACCCGAGTATGGCAAATTAGGCATTAGTTGCGAAAAGCAATAATTGAAATCAATAGTCGCAAATTGGCTTGACTCCAGTTGTTCTTTGTGGTAAATGAAGTTTGGATTTAATTTTAAATGTGACAGTCTTCATTTGAAAAGAAATATGAGAGCCTGAATTGTGTTGTAATATGCATTCTTTAAATGTCTCAAGATGAGATCCAGGCGTTTGAATGTTTAAAGATGAGCTGTTTACATTAACATTTCAACTATCTATAGATCCAAATTACTACTGTAATGCATGGTTCTGCTTCTTTTGAAGATGGCTGCTATCAGTGTGTTCTCTCTAGACTATTCCCTCAGTCTATTACCATGTAACTCTGTATGTCATACCATGGGCAATTTAATTCTCCAGTCCTTGGAGAACTGGAGTCAAGGACCAGTTGGCTCTTGCTCTACTGAGTACCTTTACATTGCAATGGCATAAAGGCAGATACACACCATGCAACACCCTGCTTTCTTCCCCAAAGAAAACTTTCCAGCACAATTATTTGTAATACAATCTTTACTTGTTACCTCTGCTCCCCTATCTCAAGTCGCTGACTTCATAAATTAAGACAGTCTTGAGACATGACAGCTCTTCTGTATCTTGGTTTGTTATGTTTGGAGGAATGGTAGCAGTACTCTGTTTCTGGTACTGGGCTATCTCCATTTGATTCACTTTTTTGCACTCCTTCAAGCTGCATTTTTCTTTATTTACCACTCATAGGATTTTTTTTTTGGATACTGTGCTTCATCATGTACCTTCTGAAGGGAATGTAAACTCAGTTCATTCTTTGAGTGCACTCAAATTTTATTTTTCCATGATGTCTGCCATGTCCTTGTTGGGCGTTGATATGTTGCAGATGGAATTTTCATTTCCACTTGCTTCCCAATCTCAGCCAACGATTTGTTTCTGTTTTATCCTCAAATCATTTTTCCATTCAGCTCAGCTTTCTCTTCTTCTAGTGCCTTGTGCTTCCCTGGTGGATTTACATTTTCCTGTCTGTCCTTTCTCTGTCTGCAATAGAGCTTTGGCCTTCCCCTCCTTTTTGGTTTCACTGTTTGTCTCTGTCTGTCTCTGGCAAAGCCTTAAATTCTTTCAGTTCTGTAATTATGTTCCTGGTGACTTCATTATCTGCTCACAGCTTGGAAAGTGTTCCCGCATTTCCTTTAAATTCCTTCGAATTTTCCTCCGAAAACTGCTGCTTCACCTCTTCAGTCTGTTTCTTGTAGCTTTCGGCTTCCTTCTGGAAGTCGGAACATTGCGGTCATGCAATGGACTTCCTCCCCCTCTGCTGAATTCCACAGCTTCTATGTCCGTCACAAAGCTTCTTCAACTTTATCTTTGATTTTTTTTTGTGAGTGCTCATCTTTCCGGTCTGGTTTCAGCTACTTTTATCCTTTCATATTGTGAGACACTGTCCTGGGTTCATCATTTAAAATGCCACCTTTCATATCACTACTGAGGTGATATCTTTTTGAAGATTCCACCGTTCATAACAATGTTGTAATATGCGTTCTCTAGATATCGTAAAATAGGGAGATTTTAAGGTTTGTTTGTTTAAATATGAACCCTTTATTGTTAGCCTTTAACTATTTACAGATCATGGTTACTGCTGTCATGCATGGTGCTACTTCCATGAATGTTGGCTGCTTCCAGAGTATCCTCTGTAGGCTGTTCTCTCAGTCTATTACCATATGAATCTATGCATAATACTGTGGATGGTGCTATTGTCCAGTCCCATGTTAACGTTTGCTGTGCCAAACATCTTTACATTACAATGGCATACAGCCACATGCAACATCAGACAACCAACTGTTTGCCCCAACCGCTGTGTGACATTGAATTCTTAGCATTAAATGTTAATTGTCTGTTGCTGGAGTAAATGCCTTGTGTGTGAGTTTCACAGCCAGGAGACTCAAGCGGAGGCTGTTTAACAGGCTGCTCACTGGGCGCCATGGCTTCTCCGAGTCTCCAGCCACGGATTTCCAGCGCCATCAGCTCTGTGCTAGTAATTGGTGCAGAGTTCCATAAATTGTTTAAATGGTCATTTAAATGCAATTAGCAGACCCAAGTCTGAAGTCTCTGGATCTGCTAGAGTCTCCCCCCACCCCACTTGTGGGGAGTTGGTGGCCTGACCCTGTTGGAAGTTGGGAGTATGGTTGTGTTCCCCTGGGCAATGTCAGCTTGGCACAACCAGCCCAGCCCCCTAGCACTGCCCAATGGGGCATCTTGGTGCTGCCCACCAGGCATTGGGCAGTGGCAGGGGTCGGGGCCAAATTGGGTCAGCGTCTATAGGAGGCATCACCTCTGGGGATGAGATCGTTGGGCTGGGGAATCTCGTTGCCACTCTGCAGTCGGCTTGGGGCTGGACACGGGATGCGAGGGGGGTGGTTGATTGGCCTGCCGATGGGGTTGGGGGTGGGAATGGGAGATCGGGCCAGTGTTTAGGAGGTGGGGTGGGTCGCTGAGCCAGTGCTGTGGGATCGTTGTGCTGGCCAGCGATCAGGAGGCCAGCAGAGTACAGCTACTGTGCATGTGCCAATCTCAGCGCTGACAGACCAGTGCATGTGCAGTGACCTGCTCAGCATCATGCTGCCAGCCCTCCAGCAGGAGTAGGTCCTATCCGCTGATTTTTTATTAATATTCATACTAATGCACAGAATATGGGAGATTTCTCTTGAAACCCCCGCTGAAAAAACCAACAGGTTGCGAATTCGACATTAGAATTTTGTTTGGGAGAATGCCACTCCTTATTTGCCAATCATTTTATTAAAGTGTCAGGGCCTAATGAAGAAATCCAAGGTAGATGTCCGGCTACCAAAGAAAAAATCACTAAGAACAGGATGAGGAGTTCATTTTAATCTCACCACAGAATCATGGATATGTCACGTGTGACTCCTAGGGGAAAAAGTGATTGTTTTGCGTGATCGGCATCACAAAGCTGTGGCAGTGATGTCTGTATTCTGATCTCATTAAACACGATAAGATTGGACCGCTATGATGAGTAAATCTATAATCCAATTCAATAATTTACACTGGTCTATAGCAAATTGAACTAATCCCTTTGTGTCCCACAGGTTGTGTTTATCCAGTCCAGTAATTTTGAAGATAAGTTTCAAATGCTATAAATCTGTTACTATCAAAGTGGTTTCCCCTTTAAGTCATCTTTTGATTCATCGCTTCAGGTGCTGAGATTGCCCCCTCTCATTCCTTAGGTGTAAAATATATTGGAGCTGACTTAGGAAATGCTTGATCACAATCCTAGATGATTGCTGAAGTTTATTTCTTTTCAAAGGGTCAATAGATTGTGGGTTCCAGCTTCACTTCAGATTTGAGAGCACATTATAGGATGACAGTTCAGTAGAGCGCTGCATTTTTGGAGGTGGAATTTGATGCACTGTGACACTACATTGGAGCTCTATCTTAAAATTCAGGTGACCATAGATGATCCCTTAGCAATTTATCGAAGAAGTGAAAGTCCTCCCAGTCTCCTGGCCAACAATCATCTCTCAACGATTAACAAATTAACTGGATGTTCACCTCATTGCTGAGTGAGAGTTCTTGTTGCACTCAAGTTGGCAATAATTTGCCTGAAAAACAGCAGTAACTACACTTCTTTGTGAAAGTAGCCCTTATCATTTGAATGGTTCTATATAAATATTGTAATGTACTTCAAGCTGCAATAACTTCATGTTAATTCTGCAAGAGTGATGCAATATTATTATTTATTGTCCTTTTTATGTTTATTTGGGTGACATTTCTCTATTTGAATGTGTTTCCACATTGAGCATTCAGTAACAGCATCCAATACCCCAGCAACAGTATAGTGGGTGCAGTAGAAAGCTCCCTTAACTCTTTCTCAAATCAACATCCTCTGCCTGCAATAGATTCTTTCCAAGAACCATAATGCGGAGAACCATGGTTTGGTTTGTGCTGTTTAACAACTGCTGTGTAGGTCACCAAAGATGGTAAAGTTTTCTCTGTTCTGTTCCATCTTACACTGGATGACTAATTTTCCTTCTGAGATGCTTGTCTCTACAGTTGCAATCATTTGCTTCGGTAATCACACCTGACTAATGTCAGTGCGAGCAAGTGGTGCAGTTGCTGGAAAATTTGCCAGAAGGTTAGAAGTCATCAAGAAATCTGGTCACCATCAGCAATGTCAAAGCATGCCTTTAACCAGTGTTGGAACATTTTATTTGGCAAATTGCAGAGAAAGCATCAGTTTTGTTCCTAGATTACATGAAAAATCATTCACACCATTGACGTTTTTTATAGGACTGTTTTGAGGAGTGGATGTAAGTAACTTCCCAAGATTTTGTGTATTGCCCATTCCTAGTTGTTCTGAAAAGCTGCGACAGCCTTTGAACTGTTATGTTCTTTAGACAATGATGCAGTTAGGTAGGGGACACCAGAATGTTGATCCAGCAGCGGTGAAATTATGGATATATTGTGGCAGAGTTATTTTCCAGTTGGAAAGCAGAGTGGTAAAGAAGTTGTAAATCCAGTATTTACTATGATAGTGAATGACCAAATAGATCAACAAAGGAATGACTTGTGATTTTTTTTAAAAAGAGCCATTATTTTTACTTAAGTATCAATCTGTTAATATCTCTTTGCAGTTTCTTGCTTCCTCAATACAGTCTTCCTATCTTTGTAAATTTAGATATGTGGCTTTTGATTCTATTATAGAACTGTAGAATCCCTACGGCGCAGAAACAGGCTGTTCAGCCCTTAGATCCCACCGAGATCCTCTCCTCCACCTCATCTCTGCAACCCCATGCATTTACCATGGCTAATTCACTAACCTAAATATCTTTGGACACTAATGTGCAATTTAGTTTGGCCAATCAACCTAACCTGCACATCTTTGGACTGTGGGAGGGAACTGCAGCATCTGGCGGAAACCCAGACATGGGAAGAATGTGAAAACTCCACACAGCCAGCCACTCAATGCCAGAATTGAACCGGGATCCCTGGCACTGTGAGGCAGCAATACTAGCCATTGGGCCACCCTATCATCTGAGGTCTTAATGAAAAATTTATTTATTGGTCACAAGTAGGCTTACATTAACATTGCAGTGAAATTACTGTGAAAAATCCCCTATTCGCCACACCCCGACATCTGTTTGGGAGAATTTAGCATTGCCAGTCCACCCAACCAGCACATTTTTCAGACTATGGGAGGAAACGAGAGCAAGCCCACGTAGACACGGGGAGAACATGCAAACTCCACAGAGACAGTGACCCAAACCAGGAATCCAACCTGGGTCCCTGGTGCTATCAGGCAGCTGTGCTAACCACTATGCCACCATGCTATCCCCAAATGCAGTGAATAACTGAAGCCCCAACTCAAATCCTTAGAAGGACACTGCTCAATTAGTGTACCTTCCTATTTATCCCAGTTCTCAGTCTCCTGTTTGTGCTGTTCAGTTGTTCCGTGTGTGGATTATGTGTGTTTTGTATCTGTTGCCTGCATGTGAGTAGGTAAACCTGCAAATAAAACTCCTGCACACACACACATGGTGTGTTCTCTCATCGTATCTCAGAGGCATAAAACTGCCACTCAAATAATATCCAGTCATGTCAATCATTTTAACACTTAGCCCTCACTTAAATGTCATTCAGTATTCTGCCCTTTCCAGGTAAGTAGGCAAAGACCAGGCAGTCATTTCGACCAACTAGCTTCCAAGTGTGGGGCAGGAGAGACCACAAATTTCCTAGCAGGGCCTGCAAGAAACTTCCTGTTTCAGCTGCCCCATAAAGGAAATCTTTTCACTCATGGCTTGCGTTCTTCAGTCTAGTTTTGGACTTGTTGGGAAAGCAGCAATAACTTCCTGACTCAGGCCCCAATAAAAACATCAGCGCTGGACAAACTCCCTGGGACCCTGATTTGCATTTTATACAGGAAGCTCCTAGCTGAGTTCAGCGGATGCCTCACCGACTGCCGAAACTGGCGGTGGTAAAATCGCAGGTCAACACAAAGGAATTGGGAAATGGTGTCACCTCTTTTTAACTGCTTGTCTGTGGGGGATGGCTGGATGTATCAAAATTTTCCTCATTGTCTCGACATTAGTAACCAGGGTGATTTTGATGTCTCCTGAGCTTATCTACAACGCTTGAAATGATCCAATTTACGTTTGACAATTTGCAGGAATTTGTTGTCATAACTGCAAGAAATGATTGTGCAGTTCTGACTCACCTCCTGTTGCCTTATCTGTTATTTTAGGTCTGGCTGTGTGGTGGAAGTATGGAAGTGCTCCCTTGCTCCAGGGTGGCTCACATAGAGCGCATGAAAAAACCATACAACAATGATATTGGGTTCTACACCAAAAGAAATTCACTCCGGGTGGCAGAAGTATGGATGGATGATTACAAATCCCATGTTTATATTGCGTGGAATATCCCCATGGATGTAAGTAGACTCTTTAAAATCGGATGCAGGAATGGTTACAACATTAAGGGCCTGATTTTATCATTTTCATTCTAAACCTGGGCACAATTCAGACCTGACTTGGAAATCTGCTTTCGGCGCCCCCATATGCACTCAGCCTGAAAAAAATTTTGCGAGCCCGAATCGTGCAGTGGGCGGGCTTAGCGTGCCTGAAATGATCGGAGCTCTGAACTGTGCATGCGCGATGAGGAAAAAAAATGAAAATCGCGCCACTGTCACATCGCTCCCGGGCCACAAGAAGCGGATAAAGTGGCCCAAGAGTGATGGCCCCCACAGACATCACCCCAACCCCACAACATAACTGTCTGCTTTTTCCACCCACCCTTTCCCATTACCCAGACCGATCGCGACCCTCTGCTCCCTTTTCCCCCATTGATCGCCTGTAGAGTAGCAGATGCCTCCCCTTCCCCTGCCCCCCTCACACCCACTCACTTTGAGTTCTATTTGGCCTCCCTCCTCCAGAGAATGATTGGGCTTCCCTCACCTCCCCCTCACCACCAGACAACGATCTGGCCTCCCTTCTCCCTACCATCCCTCCCACCAGAAATACACCTGACCCACTTCCTCCTCCACCCCCCCACCACTCCAGAGAATGATTAGGCCCAACTTCCCCCACCCCCACCAGAGAATGATCGGACCCGCTCCCCCTTCCCCCCCCTCCCCCACCAGACGACAACGTGGCCTCCCCCTGCCCCCCTCCCCCCACTTCACCAGTGAGCGATCTGTCCTCTCCCTCCCCCCAATCCTCCAGGGATACACCTGGCCCGCCTCCCCCTCCACCCCCTCACCAGAGAATGATCTGACCCACCTCTCCTCCCCCATTCCACCACCGATCTGAGTCAGGGAGCTGTTGGAAGCACTAAACTTACCTCTTCAGAAGCTGGAGCGCCCAAAACAAACTTTTGCCGAGCATGTCTGTTTTGCGCCGAATCTGGGCACACGAACGCGGTGGTAAAGGGGGAAATGCTGATTAAAATTGGGCGGGCAGCTCATTAATTCAATTAAAATGCATGCAAATACACTTAAGTCGCCATTGCAACCGTTTCGGGTGTGAATCGGATCATGGCCATTCCCGGGTGTCGGTAAAGTCGGCATCCCCGCGGCCGCGGATCATGTTAATGGCCTCACGCCCGACTTTACCATGTTTTTGTGCCTGAAAGCAGGCGCGACACAATGGTAAATCGGGCCCCAAGTCTGAGTTACCTTAAGTTCAGATCTTTGGCTGACTTTGAGTGCGTTTTGAAATGCTGCAGTCCACAAATGATTCAGTCCACAAATCACAAGGGAAAAGTCACTGCAAATGATCAAAATTTTGATCCTGAATGATTCCTATCTGTGAAGAACAGTGCGACGGTTGAGTTTCACTGCCAACAGCAGGTCATTCGCACTCGTAATTTTTCAAAGATGTGCCCATTATAAAGTTTCAGGCAGTTTTTAATTAAATTTTGACATGCTGCCATGAATGATTTCCTTCAAATATATTCATAAACTGAAATATTAAATGAGGCAGTTCCGTTGAGTGGGCACAACAAGATCCCACTAAGAAGAGTAGGGGATGTGAGAAGTGATGTTCTCCAGGGATCTGTACAGGGGCCTCAGCTTTTCACAATAAATATTAATGATCTGGATGAATGAATAGAGAATTGTATGCAAATTAGAAGGCATATAGTAAGTTGTGTAGCTGGGAGCAGGAAGTTGCCATGGAACATACGCACGATAGATGAAGGTCAGTATCAGGATGGGTGAGGTTCTGAGAATCTCAGGACCTGAGAAAGACAAATGTGAACAGTTTTCAATTGTGAAAGACCAAGACCTATGGAGGGAATTACAGTTCCGTGTACAGAAATCACCAACGGCTAGTGCATAGGTCCAAAATGTAGTCAAAAGGACTAATGGAAGGGATTGGAATAGGAAGAGGCAGAAGCGATGTTCCAGTTCCAAAGAACTGTAATCAGACCCTATCTGGGCTATGGTATTCAGTTCCAGGCACTGAACCTCACAAAGGATACGCTGAAAGTACTCAAAGGTTTGGCAACTTCTGTGAAGAGAGAAACTATCTGTTTGTTGGCACCAGGACTGGCACCAAACACCCCTCCCCGCCACCCCCAGATCATATTCCAGCATGTTTCAACAAAAAAAAAGACTAACAACAGCAAACGTCACTTAAACTGGCCACAGGAGATATCACCCATAATCAATACAGCAGATGTCTTTTCAAATCACTACAGCAAAAAGCTCTTAAATTTGCCGTGGCAAATATCATTTAAATTAGACCCAGCAAAATATCACTCACATCCAGTTAGATTGGACACAGCAACTATCTCTTAGAACGTGCCCCCCTCCCCACCCTTGTACCCGCAGATCCAGATCTCTCTCTCTCTCTTTCTGGAGGGCAGGGGACAGAATTACTATTTCAGGTCAATGACTTTTCATTCACAAGTGCGGTTTACCCTTTCCTCCACTTTGGTGACGGGGCTTTTGACTGTGCCTGTAAAATTTTATGCACTTCAGTTCTCATTCCTTCTTCTCCCTCCCAGGACCATGATGGTGTTCCCTTTGTCCTCACTGACCACTCCATTAGTCTCTGTATTCAGTCGATCATCCACCACCATTTCTGCTACCTTCCATGCCTTCATTAATTCTATTGTTCCTTCCTTTTCCCTCTCCTATTTCAGTCAGAAATGATATATTTTTCTTGGAGGTGTTAGAATGCTAATTAACCACACTGCTGGGTTTTCTGGCAGTGAAAATGGCTTGCCATTGGCCACTGGCAGCGTCTTCCAATCATGAAAAGTGAATGGCCATTTGCGTAGCTCGCCAGCCACCCCACCGGGGAATCTGCCATGGGGGCTCGTCTTCAGCAGGACTGGGAGCTCCTGATGATGGAAAAAGCCAGAAAATCCCATCCAATGTTACTGGAGTTCAAATAGTCATGAGGACAAGTTGCATTAACATGGCATGTAGTCACATAAGTTTAGACGTCTGAGGACTAATTTAATCAATCCCTTTAAAGTGGTACAGCATTCAATGGGAGTGGACATGTAAGTTAATCCTCAGGTTAGGGTATTCGGAAGGAGAGGAAGCGTTAATCTTAAATTAGCGATAGACTAGTGGCGAAATCAGGAAGCACTTTTTGACACAGCAGGTAATGGAAAATTGGAACTCTTCAAAAAGCGCACATACCAGACCAATTGAAATTCGCAATACTGGCCATGCAAGCCTGGCCCCCTGGCACTGCCCAAAGGGCAAAGTGGCATTGCCCACTGGGCATTGAGCAGTGCCAAGAGGGCGAGGCCAGAGGGTGGCGGGGCCTCTGGGGGTGATAGGTGGGGGTCGAGGGGTCCAGCTGCAATTCTGGATCAGTGACAGAGGTAGGGAGACCAGCGATCAGAGGCTATGTGGGGTAAGGGGGGATAAGGATATTGTATTCGATTATCAGTCATGATCAAAATGAATGGCAGAGCAGGATCAAAGGGTCGAATGGCCTACTCCTGTTTCTAGCTTCTATATTTCTAAGTTCCCCCCCCCTTTCAAAATTCCAGTGCGCCCCGCAGACCTTGGAAGATTGACACACCGTCCGAGTACATGATTTGCAATGTGTGCCCCACATCAGACCTCGATGATTAAAAACCAGCCACATGTCAGGCAACATGATTATCCAACAAAAAAGAGCTTTCGATTTTTGTACTAAATTTATGCATGAAGTGTTACAAATGTTTCACAAAAGTCTTTTAAGTACAACCTTTGAAAACATAGTGGCTTCACTGATACCCAGTGGTAATAGTGGTCTGACGGTAGATTAATGTATCTCCTGCCTGTCTAACATTTGGCGTTTTTGAATACGCCACATAAATCAATCCTTGTCATCTCAGTACAAGGCCCCAAGTCTGTAGAAATTCGTATCCTTGTTGAAGCCATGTCAAAAGCTGTGCCAAGAAGTCTAATGTGCAAGTCACACCTGCTGGCACAGCTGTTGGCATGCAGCTCTGCTCAGTGAATTGAAGTGAGGACCTAACTTTCGTCAGCTCGTTTTCTTGTCAACTCAATTTAATTGAACACCAGCCTCGATGAATAGGTGCTTTCAAAGCATCTTAGCCGAGCCTTGGGCCTCGCTTGAATACTTTGAGCAAGCTGTAAATGCCTGAAATCCAGAGGCATCTCACTCATTTCAAAAGTCCTGATGGCATCACCCAACGAGTGGGTCCCAGTCAGAGGGCGGAGGTTGGGGGAGGTGTTGATGGAGCCAGCAGCGTAGATTAAAAGTAGCAAACTTCCAGCAAGAACAAGGGAGACTTACAGAAAAACATAACCAGGCTGGACTGACAAGATGCAGTTTAATCCGTAAAAACGTGAAGTCATAGAATTATAGAAACTCTACAGTGCAGAAGGAGGCGATTCAGACCATCACGGCTACATTGACTTTTGGACAGAGGATCCTACTCAGGCCCTATCCCTGTAGCGCCATGTATTTATCCTGCTAATCCCCCTAACCTACACATCCTGGGACACAAAGAGGCAATTTAGCATGGCCAGTCCACCTAACCAACACACCTTTGGACTGTTGGAGGAAACTGGAGCACAGAAGAAACCCATGCAGACACGGGGAGAACGTGCAGACTCCACATAGACAGTCACCCAAGGCTGGAATCAAACCCGGGTAACTGGCGCTGTCGCAGACATCCAGAATAATACAAGTGACCTATGCAAGGTAACACTGATCTGTGCATTGCATCAGAATTAATATGGCAGATAATTACCATTTTATGATGCACAACATGCATTATAACTGTATCTGTTCTAAACAACTGTTCAACACTGACTGCACAATTACAAATGTATCACTTCTAATATCTAGCACTCTACTATAATCACCATACAACATTTCCAGCTTGTTGCAGTTTATGGTAGTAATGTTCAATAAAACATAAAATATAAATTGAAAACAACATAAAATGCCAATTGAAGGCAATCTTAAAAATATATTCACCATGATACTCGTGTAGCAGTCTACACTTGACAATTGAACTTTCCCAAATCAACGTGAGCAGAAACATCTTGTCTGATATTTATTCTATGGGCTAGTATAAAATATGAAATTTGTGTTCCAATATATTTTTTAAACTGCTCATTGTTGATAATGTCCTATCATAAGGTAAGTAAGAGGCTTTACTGCAGATGCACTGATCAGAATGCTGCAGGTTTATGAATAGATGCATACACGCTTGCAAATGCTATTTCTATTTTGCAAAAGAAGAACGAGTACCTGTAATTTCTAATGCATCTTTTCCAGAATCCTGGGATTGATATTGGTGATATTTCTGAAAGAGTAGCATTGAGAAAGCATCTTAAGTGCAAGAATTTCCAGTGGTACCTGGACAATGTGTATCCAGAGATGAGAAGATATAATAATACTGTGGCCTATGGTGAGGTAATAACTTTATTAAAAGAGATTTATTTTTGTGTGAAATCAAAGGGTTTTCTTGAGGGCACAGGTGCCTCTGTTTGTGTTCATCCCTTCATCATTCATCAGTCTTGAATAGATCATGATACATAAAAATTCTGGCAGAGTAGGGCTTCCTCCAGCTATCTGGCCTCGCTGTGATCCCACCCAAATCCTGCAGATGGAGGATTTAAATATTAGCAGCAATCGAAGGAGCCACTGGCCCAGCAGGGTTACTTTGACCATCTGTCAAGGTGGAAGTATACAGCAGCACGTGATTGTAGATCTGAATTCTAACCTACTTTCCTGACGCTTGCTCGCTGGCTGATAACTGTTTGGACATGGCATGGTTAGACACACATATAAGCCCATATGGCCAGTATCTTGAAGGCATACTTATAATCAGGCAGGAGGTATATGTGGTGAGGTTTCTGGGGAGCCTAGGATCCTGTCAGATACCATCCCCACTCCACCCCACTCCAAAATGTAAGAGGAGAGAGTGGAACTACCAGAACATATGCCAACATTCATCTGTCAAAACCCATGTCGGTGAAACTTGGCAGGAATGCATTCCATCTGAAGTTCCTGTCTTTCTGCTCAATTGAATTTGTAAACTATGGATCCTGTCACTCTGGACTCCATTGCTTTGCACGGAGCCATAACTTCCAAACTCTGGTGCAGTGTAACTGGGGAGGTAAACCAAAGATGTACTGAGCATCCTCCCCACCGCCCCCTCCCAGGTAGGGGGATTGCATGGCAGAAAGTGCAAGCCTCCGATGATAATTATCCTGCACTAGGAACCATCTGAAAGTGCTATTTAAATAGTTATCCTTCTGGGTGGCTATTGTACAAACACACACAATTCTCCACTGGACTCCTCTCACCTCCCTACAAGATACCAGAAGATTCCCTGACTTCTCTCAGGGGACACTTCCCATTCCACACCTGCAGCCCCACAGGACATTCCCATTGCCCACTAAATCCCAGGGGACCCCCACAACTGTTGGCCACCTCCCATATGCCCTTCAGTCGCCTCGACTGCCCGTCCCGACCCTCACCAGACAGAACCCACCGAACCGCACTCCAGTATATTTTAAGCCCTTTAAGCTTCAGTTTTGACTGCCAGTGTTTCCTTTAAGCATCCTGCCTCTGTCCACCTCTCCTCCTCTCCCCAACATCAGTGCAAAATATTTGAGACCCTATTTGAATCGTCGTAAAAGCTGAAACCATGTGGTCTCTTGTGTAGACACTTAGGAGTGAAATTATGGGGGTGGCATGGTGGCACAGTTGTTAGTACTGCTGCCTCACAATGCCAGGGACCCGGTCTGATTCCTGGAGTCTGCGCGTTCTCCCCATTTCTCATGCATTTCCTCCAGGTAATCCAGTTTCCTCCCATAATCCAAACGATGTGCTGATTGCCATCTCCCTCAGTGTACCTGAACAAGCTCTGGAGTGGGATGACTCGGGGATTTTCACAGTAGCTTCATTGCAGTGTTAATGTAAGCCTACTCGTGACACTAATAAATAAACTTAAGCTTAAACTTATTCCTTTAAATTTGAGCTGCTAGCCTGATTTTCCAATAGGCCAATCCAGCAATTTGCTGGCTCCAAGCCAAAGATATGCTGGGAGTATATGATTGTTGCATGGAATCAGCTCAATACGTTACGAATTAGCTTTGCTAGTACCAGGTTAGACAGTTCTCAAACATTTGAACTACAAAATGCCAGAACTTTACATTTCTGTGGCAAAGACTTGCCGTGCATGCTGTATTTAAGTTATTATTTGCTGATTTTTTTTTCCCTATTTTCTGTCTCACTGGAATAATTTGTTCCCCATGTAGGTTCATAACAACAAGGCAAAAGATTTTTGCCTCGATCAGGGTCCACCAGAAAACCACACAGCCATTTTGTATCCATGTCACGGGATGTCTCCTCAGGTAGGTTAACTGTATGGAACCAAGGCTCATGTTGCCAATAGATGGCTCTACTTTGTGTTTCTTCCACAGCAAGCTGAGTGAATACAATGTTAGTGAAATAGTTAAGGATTGACAAGAATTGACAGTGGTCAATAGTAGTCATTTAGTCATTAAAACAAAGCAATATAATTTTGCCACCTTCAGCAGCAGAGCTCAAAGGAAGCTTGGTCAGTGGTCATATTAATAGGTCCAAACCAGCTGGTAAAGCCAAAACCAAAGCACAGAACCTTAGTTTATTGAGATCATTGATTGTCTTCAGTCAAATGGCCCCTCTCCCACTCAACACAGTGTCCCAACTATCACCTATTTTCATGTGCTCAAAGGCTATTAACAGCCAGACCTGTTTCTCTTAGCCTTAACAATGTAATTGACTAGACATTAATAGACCAACTTCTGTATTAGCCTGAATGGTCTCCCTACAGCAAGCACGGTATTATTGGAATGACTCTTCATTTTGAAAAAACCTTAACCAGTGTAACTTTCAGGATTGGTATTAGCAAAAACCATCTTTGTTCTTAGATAAGTTGAGGAATTAGGTTGAGGAATACTGACCAGCCCCATTTACACATCCAGCAGAGGTGATTTTGTGGTGCAGTTTTGCTATTTTTATCATTTACAAGGGAATCTCCCCAGTTAACTATGGCACTGACTGCATGTGGTGGTACATATGTCCACCGTGTTACTACAGGTATGGACAGTGACTTCTGTGACTAAGACAGCACCGACAGCATATTCTCAAGGCCATGTTCACATTTGATGCTCTGAAAGAAATCACACAGGTTTTCCTGGCCTGATGCGAGGCCAAATCATATCAGACAGACTTTAAAAATGGCGACTGGAATTTGACTCTGGCATTCCTGTCTTGTTATTGATGCCTCCATCAGAGGGGGATAAAGGGAGAGTCACAAGTCCACATGCTGATGACTTAATATTTTTGGCACAATTGCAGAAGTGGTCATTTCAAGCCTTTCACAATCTTTATGGAATGGGACCAGTTATGGAAAGCAATGTGTTACACAGTGGAAATTAGGTGTTGTGAATCATAGATTGGAAATAGTAACTGTATGAAAGATAAGTTCAAAAAATGCTGCCAGCTTCACATGTCATGATGAAATGCTTAATCATAAGCTTACATATGATTTTAATACAATGAGTGATGATAAGGATTTGTTTTGAAATGATAAATGACCATTAAGTACATGTTTGCCAAGTAGTCACTTCTGATATTTGGCAAGCTGTTAAGGGAGTACACGATATTGTGAAACTGGAAACATCTTCAGATACATTAGAGTACATTATTCAATTGACTAACTGCTATTCTGTATTGTACAGCAGTAAAATCCAGATATAATGCTGTGAAATGTCTTTACTCCTTTGACTTTCTTCCTTGAAGTTCAGCCCAGCCATCTGATTGGCTGAGTTTCTGGCTATTTTCAAAGGTTTTAATGCATTCATCTTGATCAGGGGATGGTGTTGATGATGCTGTTATTCAATTGAATATTTTTATGAATGCTTGGCTGAGTTCCAGCCCCACTAATGGATTCAGCTCAGCAGAGTTTGTTTATAAAGTTTTGATTATAAAGTTGTGCAGTGGAATCCCATTATGAATATTTGGCTGACTCCAAAGTTACTAACAGATTCTGCTCAGCAAGGGTTGTTGACATGCTGTCAATGGGAAGGTGAGCTTCGTTATTTTGATAGATTAATGAGCTGTTAAGGTGATTGCATTTGATAAGTGGACATTCAAGTAATGTCTGTTTAGTGTGATTTATGAGGTGCAAAGAGCATTGTGGTGAAGTTTGAAGTATATAACCAACTAATCTTTGTATGAGCTTCCCAATGTTATTATACAACTCATTCCTTATTTTTATAGTGAACAATGCATAGGTCGGTATAGGGGTGTGTGGAACTGAGGGGAGTATGTGGTGAGAGAGATATAGGTGTAATAGGGTTGAGGGAAGTAAGTTTTCGTGGGCTTAGAACCTTACATTTGTCTCCAAACTGGGCCAATGTCTTTTTAATCTGTGCTTGCCATTGTCTCTATCTCATGCTTGCTACACTGCCAAGAAAATAGCATGACTGACACTACTGTTCAGGAGGTGGGATTGCAACTTTGGTAAATCTCCTGATTTCCAACTCCCACTTCCAAGATGAATATTCAATCCTTGTTCTTTTAAATATTCAACTCATTAAGATCTGAGTCTGAGGTCTCGGCTAAAGGACAATTACTTCCTATCTCTCCAGCAGCAATGATTGTTCTATCCCAGATACTGTTGGCAATGTCAGCTTGCACGACACCATCTCTTCTGTATTACTGACAAAGCTACCCCTGGAAAACTGTCTTTAGGCTACATATAAGTTAGAGGTACAAGAATGGGTTTGGCAGTTGGTGTTCTTGGAGCAGGGTTGGAGGGGAGGTGTGGGGCACCTGTGCTGCAGTCATTCAGCCAGCCACTGTATCACACCTAGGAGGACAGGAAAAGAAGGGAAATAGCATGATAAGATGAACTGGTCGGTAGCCAGTATATTTTCAGAACAAGTTATGACTTAATGGCTAATGTGTATTGCAGTGACAGAATTACATCTGAGCACCTAGAATTGAATATCATAATTCATAAAGTTTTGTGATCAATTAGCAGCACATATTCCCTTTTCTACATTTTCACTTCTTGATTTCTTAATGAACTTCACCAGGAGTTCATGTGCCTACCCTTCTAAAGGACATGAGACCAGAGTCCATCCAACTGTAGCAGATTCCTGTCTTTGGTTGTGGTCTATTTTCTCCTTTATGAAAAAAAAGTGTAAGACCCCATTAGATATTAGTAAATTTTCCCTAATGGGAAGGCTGTTTCCTATTATCCTTCATATTGGGAAATCTGGGAAGAAGGAGCTTGTGAAGGGTATTTTGGTACACTATATATATTTCAGGGAGTTCTCGACCTTTTGGCTAAAATCAAGCATCAGTACAAGATGGGGTATGATGCCTTTCCTTGGATCTTGTGGGGGCGATTGTCCCATTCCAGCCCGCTAGTTTTTTGGTGGGTCAGGTCGGGAGACACACGCATGTGCTGATTTGCAGCATTTGCACATGCGTTCCTGACGCATGCACTCCCACCACTGGAAAACAGGCAGGAAACCAGCAGGAAGACCAGGTAAATAATTTTAACCTATTTTTAGTGTTGTTTAAATGTGATTACCGGGCCCAGGACTGAATTTCCCAGGCTCAATAGCATCTCCAGTACAATTTCACTCCGGTGGGGTTTAAAGTAACTCCCTACTTTCGGGGAACTAGCAGGAGACCTCACTGGAGTGAAGAGGGGCAATCAGGGCCCCCCAAAGAGTCGGGCAGTGGGAGGGTGATGCCCCCTGGGCATGGGCACCTGGCAGTACCAGCCTGTGCCTCCAGCACTACCCAAGGCATCAGGCATGGAGCAGTGACAAAGGGGTAGGGCCTATTGTGGGTGGGGCAAAGGAGCAGGGCTTAGAGGGCAGGACGATCAGTGGGAGTGAGGGGTCCCGCTGCCACTCTGCGTGGGGATCAGTCGGGGCTGCAGGGAGACCAGAGATCGGAGCGGGCAGGGGGGTTGTTCTGCCAGGAGGTTTCTGCCTCCCTTGGGGGTAGGGTGTCTGCCAGGATGGAGAGGGGTTAGAGGGGTGGATTTTCACTGCTGGGTAGGGGCGCTGGAGATCGAGGTGCTCCATGATGGGGGTGGGTCGGGGCTGACCTTGGGAATGCTTGTGGGGGCTGTGATCGGTCCGTGGGAATGTTGGGAGGGACAGTACTGCGAGGGTCCTCCTCCCCCCCCCCCAAGCTTTTAATGATGTTCACGATTGAGATCTCTGCATTGCAGAGTGTGGGAAATTCGAGTGTGAACTCCCATTGAGAAAACAGTCGTGAATTATACCATTTTTCCCACCAATTCAGCACTTTGGATTTTTTTGGGGAGAACCATTCACCTGTATGTCTCTTTATGGAGATCATGATTAGATTCAATTTAAATTGTTTTTTGAAGCGAGCAAAAAGGTGAATGAAGGACTTTCCCTGTCAACTCTGCACATTGGCTTTGTAACTTCTAGAATGGAATAAAATATTTTAAAAATATGTTACAGGGCATTAGTATATAATATTCAACACAGAGAAGGCAATGTGACTGATTCTGTGACAAATGTTTGCAATTATTACCACAATTAGTTCAAGCTGTGGTTCCCTCAATTTATCGTGGGGTTCAGCTTGCATGATCATTGAACTTCTGGCAACACTGAGTAGTTATGGTTGGTGGGGTTGGCATCGCTTACTGAGTCACATTCTTCCATCATGTTGGGCCATCCCTTTGTTTGGGCTTCTTACCTTAGTGCTAAATAACTGCTCCTTCCTGTACTTTGCATGGGTGTATTAAACTACTACTGAGCAGTTGTCAAACATGTCCTGGTACAGAAGCCTCAGACAGACATCTCCGGCTCGCAAAATGGTTGCCATGTCCATTTGAGGAACTTCATCAGCCAGTTGCACCTGCAGTAGCACTGATCTCCCTCACGCTTACCAGTGACGAGTCCCCGTAAAGGCATAAATGTACCAGAAGATCACGGACAACATTAAAATGAAGAAAAATAAGACAGGTTCTGGGAGGTTTGAAGTGATGGTCAGAACTCCTGTCCTTGCACATTTCTAAATGGAAGAATTTAGCCACATTTATTGTATGAAGCAATGTCCAACAAAACAAACAAGCTCAGCACTGGACATTATTTCCTTTGTGTACCTTAATCAACAGGAGATAGTAGTGGGAACGTCACGGGACTAGTAATGCACATAACTAGGCTAATGCTCTGGGGATATGGCTTCAAAATTCAATACGGCAGCTGATGGAATTTTAATTCAATTCATAAAATTTGGAATGTAAAGCTAGTCTCATTAACAGTGACAATGGCGACTATCATCAATTGTTGTCAAAACCCATCTGTTTCACTCATGTTCTTTAGGGAAGGAAATCTGCCATACTTATCCGGTCTAGCCTACATATGACTCCAGCAATGTGGTTGACTCTTAACAAGTGATTTTGATGTGATTTGATTTATTATTATCACATATATTAGGATACAGTGAAAAGTATTGTTTCTTGTGCGCTATACAGACAAAACATATTGTTCATGGAATACATAGGAGAGAAGGAAAGGAGAGAGTGCAAAATATAGTGTAACAGTCGTAGCTAGTGTGCAGAGGAAGATCAGCTCAGTATATCGTAGGTCCATTTAAAAATTTGAAGTCAGCAGGGAAGAAGCTGTTCTTGAGTTGGTTGGTATGTGACCTACAAAAGTTTTGTAGGACTTCTGACCCACAAAAGTCAAAAGAGACTTTCGTATCCCTTTCCTGACAGAAGAATAAAGAAGTGTGTATGTCCAGGGTGTGTTGAGTCCTTGATTATGCTGGCTGCTTCTCTGAGGCAGCAGCAAGTGTAGATGGAGTCAGTGGATGGGAGGCTGGTTTGTGTGATGGACTGGGCTACATTCACAACCCTTAGTTTCTTGTGGGTTTGGTCAGAGCAGGAGCCATAACAAGCTGTAATGTATCCATAAAGAATGCTTTCTATGGTGCATCTATGAAAACTGCTGAGAATCGTATTGCACATGTGAATTTCCTTAGCCTTCTGCAAAAGTGGAGGTGTTGGTGGGCTTTCTTAATTTTAGTGTCAGCATAGAGAGACCACATTGCAAGGGAAATTAGCGATAGACAGTAAATGCTGACCTTGCCAGTGATGCCCACCTTTCATGAATGAATAAAGAATAAAAATGCGCCTTGAATGCACAGCGTCCTGCATCATATCTCTAGGCTATTATTTGAAGTGAGCAATCAAGAAGAACCTGTAATTCCATTGCCAGAATGGGATTGCAAAAGGTTCTAATATCAATTAAAACAATTGAATAAATACACTGAGAGTTAATTTGAAATTAAATGGCGATAAATTAACATGCAGTGTAATTGCTACACCAGAGATGTTTGCAATTGTAATCCATTTGTGGTTCCCTAATTATTTTCTCTTCTGATGCACAAGATAACTCCTTGTGCCAACTTTTTAATATCGAAAGTTTAGCACAGGGACGTTAAACCATGTCATGTGTGCTGAATTCAGGGCCACTTGAGGACTGATTTAACAGGTACCCATTTTATTGTTGCATCTTTTAATTTTAATCTTTTTTCCATGAATACCCAAAGCATCTTTGAGACTTGTCATAGATTTACCATCAATCATTTATGGCAAAGCATTTCAATGACATTTTGCACAAAAACATTTATTCCAATCTCCCACTTCATATATTTAGTTGTCACTTGAGATCAGACTTCATGTCTTTGGTTTCATGGAATCCCTACAGTACGGAGGGAGATCATTGTGCCTATCAGGGAGAATTTTACCATCCCGCCTGCCACAGTTCCAAAAGGTTTATTTAATAGTCACAAGTGAGGCTTACATTAACACTGCAATGAAGTTACGGTGAAATTCCTCTAGTCGCCATGGTCTGCGCCTGTTCGGGTTAATGCACCTAACCAACATGGCTTACAAATTGTGGGAGGAAACTGGAGCACCTGCAGGAAACCCACACAGACACAGGGAGAATGTGCAAACTCCACACAGACAGTGACCCCAAGCTGGGAATTGAACTTGGATTCCTGGCGCTGTGAGGCAGCAGTGCTAACCACCAGTCGGAGCAGGTGAGGACGAACCATAGAGAAGTCCATTGACTTCAAGCAGGATTTTCTCATTTCGGAGTGAGTGTGGACAGAAATCCCCACCCATTGAGTAGGCACTGACCGTCCAGCACAGCATTGTACCAGGCCCTATCCCTGAATCCACGCATATTTACCCCCTAATTCCCACATCTTTTGATATCAAGGGGCAATTTATTATTGCCAATCTACCTACTCTGCCCATCTTTGGCTGTGGGAGGAAACCGGAGGAAATCCATGCAGACACGGAGAGAATGTGCAAACTCCACACAATCACCCAAGTCAGGAATTGAACCTGGGCCCCTAGCAATGTGAGGCAGCAGTGCTAACCACTGTGCCAGCCTCACCAATGGAAAGAATCCATGTGTTCCTTACTTATTCCTTTTAACATTTTGATCATATTCCATTTTAGTCTTCTAAACTTGAGAGAATATGGGGCACGATCTTGAGCTCTTTTCTGTGGGAATGGCTGTATGGGTGCAAAATGTGGTGAGCTCGGAAAAGCGTGATTCTTGCTGGTGAGATTGCCTTTCCTGATTTTGAGCTGACCTCACCAGCAGACTAATGCAGAATATGCCAGAGAAGGGTGGGAGCCTAATTTGAATGCATCATAGTGTGCATTCACTTCAGCTATTGAACCCGCACTGAATAGTAGTTACAACCATTTCTCTGTTATAGAGTCATAGAGGTTTACAGCATGGAAATAGCTCTTTCAGCCCAATTTGTCCATGTCACCCTTTTTTTTAAAAACCCCCTAAGCTAATCCCAATTGCCTGCATTTGGCCCATATCCCTCTATACCCATCATACCCATGTAACTATCTAAATGCTTTTTAAAAGATAAAATTGTACCCGCCTCTACTACTACCTCTGGCAATTTGTTCCAGACACTCACCACCCTCTGAGTGAAAAAATTGCCCCTCTGGACACTTTTGTATCCCTCCCATCTCACCTTAAACCTATGCCCTCTCGTTTTAGACTCCCCTACCTTTGGGAAAAGATATTGACTATCTACCTTGTCTATGCCCCTCATTATTTTATTGACCTCTATAAGATCACCCCTCAGCCTCCTACACTCCAGAGAAAAAAGTCCCAGTCTATTCCGCCTCCTTATAACTCAATCCATCAAGTCCCGAGAGCATCCTAGTAAATCTTTTCTGCACTCTTTCTGGTTTAATAATATCATGTCATAAATGGGCCTTAATTTTCATTTGTTCTCGCTGAAACGACGGAGGTTGAGGGGTGACCTGATAGAAGTCTACAAGATTATGAGAGGCATGGACAAAGTGGATAGCCAGAAACTTTTTCCCAGGGTGAAAGAGTCAATTACTAGGGGGCATAGGTTTAAGGTGCGAGGGGCAAAGTTTAAAGGAGATGAATGAGGCAAGTTTTTTTACACAGAGGGTGATGGGTGCCTGGAACTCGCTGCCAGGGGAGGTAGTGGAAGCAGATACAATAGTGAGTTTTGAGGCGCATCAACACAAATACATGAATAGGATGGGAATAGAGGGATATAGTCCCAGGTAAGGGAAGAGGTTTTAGTTCAATTGGGCAGCATGGTCGGTGCAGGCTTGGAGGGCCGACAGGCCTGTTCCTGTGCTGTAGTTTTCTTTGTTCTTTGTTGTTAATCTTTTACAGTCTTTTAACCCGTGGAAAAAGCTTATGCTACATCCCTCAGACATACTTTCCATGGCTGCACAGAAGCCACCTAAAGGTTACAGATCACACATATTGCACTGCACACAAACAAGAGATATTTGTCTTTCCATACCATTTTTTTCAAGGTTGCTGGCAAGAAGGACAACCTGATTCTGGTAACACCATAAATTCGACCATTATTAATGATCCAGGAAATCCTTAGGGCTACAACCAGTTCTAACCTACAATGGGCACATTAGCTGCAGGTAGTGCATCACTGCTCCTCCCCTTCATAAACATGTTACTGAAGCACTGTTTGGTATACCCCAGTGAGATCAAATGAGGTCCGTCTCATCAGCACCTTCCACATCCAGTGCACATTGAGATGCACATAAAGGTTTACAGCGTGGAAACAGCCCTTCGGCCCACCTTGTCCATACCGCCCTTTTTTTAAATCCCTAAGCTAATTCTATTTGTCCCGCATTGGACCCATATCCCTCTTATTTCACCTTGTTCATGTAACTATTTAAATGCTTTTTAAAAGACAAAACTGTGCCCGCCTCTGTTACTACTCTGGCAGCTTGTTCTAAACACTCACCACCCACTGTGTGAAAAAAATTGACCCTCTGGATACTTTTGTATCTCTCCCCTCTCACCCTAAACCTATGCTGACTAGTTTTAGACTCCCTTACCTTTGCGAAAAAAGTATTGACTATCTAGCTGATCTATGCCTCTCATTATTTTATTGACCTTGAAAAGATCACCCCTCAGCGTCCTATGCTCCAGAGAAAAAATGTCCCATCTATCCAGCCTCTCTTTATAACTTAAACCATCAAGTCCCAGTAGTATCCTAGTAAATCTTTTCTGCACTCTTTCTAGTTTAATAATATCCTTTCTATAATAGGTTGACCAGGACTGCACACAGTATTCCAAGTGTGGCCTTATCAATGTCTTATACAACTTCAATAAGACATCCCAACTCCCATATTAAATGTTCTGACTGATGGAACCAAGCATGCCGAATGCTTTCTTTACCACTCTGCCCACCTGTGACTCCACTTTCAAGGAGCTATGAACCTGTACCCCTAGATCTCTTTGCTCTGTAACTCTCCCCAGTGCCCTACCCTTAACTGAGTAAGTCCTGCCCTGGTTCAGTCTACCAAAATGCATCATCTTACATTTGTCGAAATAAACTCCATCTGCCATTTGTCAGCCCACTAGCCCAATTGATCAAGATCCCGTGGCAATCGGAGATAACTTTCTTCATTGTCCACCATGCCACCAATTTTGGTGTCATCTGTAAACTTACTAACCATGCCTCCTATATTCTCATCCAAATCATTAATATAAATGACAAATAACAGTGGATCCGGCACTGATCTCTGAGGCACACTGCTGGTCACAAGCTTCCAGTTTGAAAACAACCCTCTATAACCACCCTCTGGCTTCTGTCAAGAAGCCAATTTTGTATCCATTTAGATACTTCAGCCTGGATCCCGTGAGACTTAACCTTATGCAACAACCTACTGTGTGGTACCTTGTCAAAGGTCTTGCTAAAGTCCATGTAGACAACATCAACTTCCTTGCCCTCATCTACCTTCTTGGTTACCCATTCAAAAACTCAATTAAATTTGTGAGACATGATTTTCCACTCACAAAGCCATGCTGACTGTCCCTAATCAGTCCTTGTATTTCTAAATGCCCGTAGATCCTGTCTCTCAAAATAGTTTCCAACAACTTACCCACCACGGATATGAGGCTCACTAGCCTGTAATTCCCAGGCTTTTCCCTGCAGCTGTTTTTAAACAAAGGCACAACATTTGCCACTTTCCAATCTTCAGGCACCTGCGACTATTGATGATTCAAATATCTCGGCTAGGGGACCTGCAATTTCCTCCCTAGCCTCCCACAATATTCTAGGATACACTTCATCAGGTCCTGGGGATATATCTACCTTGACACACTTTAAGACTTCTCTGTAATATGTACATTCCTCAAGACATCACTATTTATTTCCCCAAGTTCCCTAACATCCATGCTTTTCTCAATAGTAAATGCTGATGAGAAATATTCATTTAGGATCTCACCCATCTCTTGTGGATCCGCACATAGATGACCCTGTTGATGGTTAAGAGGCTCTACTCTCTCTTTTGTTACTCTTTTGTCCTTTATGTATTTGTACAAGCTCTTTGGATTCTCCTTTGCCATCTCTGCCAAAACAATCTCATGTCCCCTTTCTGCCCTCCTGATTTCTCTCTTAACTCTACTCCTACATCCCCTATACTCTTCAAGGGATTCACTTGATCCCAGCTGCCTGTGCATGTCATGTGCCTCTTTCTTCTTCATGACCAGGGTCTCAATACCCCAAGTCATCCAGGGTTCCCTACTCCTGCCAGCCTTGCCCTTCACTCAAAGAGGAATATGTTTACCCTGAATCCTGGTTAATACACTTTTGAAAGCCTGCCACTTACCACAAGCCCCTTTGCCTTCCCACAGACTCCCCCAATAAATTTTTGAAAGTTCCTGCCTGATACCATCAAAATTGGCCTTGCCCCAATGACCTATCATTCTCCATAGCTATCTTAAGACCAATAGAACTATGGTCACTGTTCCCAAAGTGATCCCTCACTAACACTTCTGTCACCTGCCCGTCCTTATTTCCCAAGAAAAGGTCAAGTTTTGCCCCCTCTCTAGTTGGGCCATCCACATACTAAATGAATACACTCAACAGGTTTCTCTCCATCCAACCCTCTCATACTATGGCTGTCCCAGTCAATGTTGGGAAAGTTAAAATCTAGGACTATTACCACCCTATTTTTCTTGGAGCTATCTGTAATCTCCTTACATATTTGCTCCTCAATTTCCTGCCAATTTCCAGTGGTTAAATGTGTGGATGACAGGTTATCGTCTTCAAACGTTGCTGCTGTTTCTTTTACTGTAGACAACGCTGAGTATTCCGAACATTTCCTCCTTACCAACCTATCACAAACCTTCCCTTCTCTTCTTCTCCCCACCCCCAGTTCCCTTTCACTGGCTGAATGGTCACAGACCGGAAAACTGTTTCTAATCCATTTGGCTGGAATTCCAATGTTGAATGGGAGTACGGGGGGGCGGGGGGGGGGGGGGGGGGGCGGGGGGAGCGACACCCAGGGACCATGTAAAGATCCCTTGAAGTCGGGTGGGAATCTCAGGTTTTCAGGTGAGCA
Organism: Carcharhinus amblyrhynchos; assembly: GCF_965287045.1. Taxonomy (NCBI): domain Eukaryota; kingdom Metazoa; phylum Chordata; class Chondrichthyes; order Carcharhiniformes; family Carcharhinidae; genus Carcharhinus; species Carcharhinus amblyrhynchos. The sequence continues at coordinate 30,539,991 of NC_137346.1, forward strand.
CGGCCAGAGAATCCCGCACTTTATGTTTGTAATTGTGGTAATGAGACTTCAACAGAGGAAGACAAACACATCAGGACTTTTACATCACTTAGATTAGAAAAACCCACAACTAAAATTACAACCCACACTGAAAAGAAATCAAATGAGAAAAGAATTTCTGCCAGCAGGTTCATTTTATGCTTGGTTGGACACGGAGTTATCAGTTTATTAAATATTTTATTGTTGCCATTTCCTTGATTTGGAAAGGGTTTTCTTTCTTTACCTGATATGCGACTTTAAAAATGAAGGTAATTTTAGGACTCAACAGAGTCATCCATACTCAGGTTCCTTGGGCCCTTGTTTCCAATGCATATCCACGGTGGCACAGTGGTTAGTACTGCAGCCTCATGGCACCAGGGATCTGGGTTCAATTCTGGGTGACTGTGTGGAGTTTACACTTTCTCCCCGTGTCTGAGCGGGATTTCCCTGGGTGCTCTGGTTTCCTCCCACACTTCACAGATGTGCAGGTTAGGTGGATTGGCCATGTTAAATTGATCCCTAATGTCCCAAGATGTGTAGGTTAGGGGGATTCACGGCATAAATATGTGGGGTTACATGGATAGGGTCTGAGTGAGACCCTCTATCAGAGAGTTGGTGTAGACTCGATGGGCTGTACTATACTATACTGTAGGGATTTATGATCCATATAGGTGCGACAGCATGGGAAATGATAAAGGCCTCTCACTGTGATGGCGTTTGCACTTCAGGAACTTGGTTAGTTTGAATAAGAAATATTTTCCTATGTTAAATATGTAAATATTGAATTGAGAGTGTGCAATACAGACAGACTGTGTAACTGACTGGGAGGATTGTGAAGCAGAAAAGGAGAAGGGTGAAGGAGGCAGGAAGGAGCGCGAAGCAGACAGGGAGGAGCGCGAAGCAGACAGGGAGGAGCGCGAAGCAGACAGGGAGGAGCGCGAAGCAGACAGGGAGGAGCGCGAAGCAGACAGGGAGGAGCGCGAAGCAGACAGGGAGGAGCGCGAAGCAGACAGGGAGGAGGTATTGGATTGTTTGTCTGTCGTTAAACCTGCTAAGGTACCAGGGCTGGATGACTCAGGAGTGCCAGTCAACTGGGAAATTGCAAAAGTTATTCAAAGCAAAGTGCAATGATTAGCTCAGCAATACAGGCCAGTCAGCTTAACCTTGATGCTAGAGAAGCTTTCAGAAATGATAAATCTGGACAAATCAATAGTTAGTCCGGAAAATGTGAGTCATTTAAGAATGGATTTGACAAGGGAAAATCATGTCTAAGTAACTTCCTCAAGTTTTCTGATGAGATAGTAGAGAGGTGATGAGGCTAATGCTTTATATGAACTTTCAAAAAACATTTGATAAAGTGCCACACAACAGACTTGCGAACAAAGTTTGAGTTCATGGCGGACCAGGGACAGCAGCAACATGGTTGCAGACTTAGCCGAGTGACTAGGAAACAAAGAGTAGTAGTAAGCAATTGTTTTTCAATCGTTTACAGTTGACCTTCTCAAGGATTGGTGTTGGGAGCTCTGCTCTTTATATATTAATGACCTTTATGGTGGGTAGTTTTAAAGTTTATGGATGAAACTGAACTTGGAATTATTGTGAACCATGAAGAGGATAGTTCAGAGTTTTTAAAAGACATAGAAGATTGTTGTAATGGGTGGACAAGTGGCAGATGAAATTTAACACAGAGAAGTGTGAAGTGATTCATTTTTGGTTGGAAGAAAGTAGAGAGAAAGTAGAGAGATTTAAAGGATAAAATTCTCAAGGAGGTGCAGGGGCAAAGAGACCTGGGTGTGCGTGTGCATACATCATCAAAGGTGGCAGGACAGGTTGAGAACGCGGTTAATAAAGTATAGGTCATCCTGGGCTTTATCACTCAGGGAATCAAATAGTTATGTAAACAAAGAAATTACATTAAACTTATATGAAACATTAGATCAGCCTCAACTGGAAGACTGCATCCAGTTCTGGTCACCACATTTAGGAAGAATGTAAAGGCATTTAAGGGAATGCAGTTAAAATTGAAGAGAATGGTTCCAGCAGTCAGGAACCTCAGTTATGTGGCAAGATTAGAGAGGTTGGAGAAGAGAAGGCTTGGAGGAGGTTTGAAAGAAGTATACAAAGTCATGAGTGGGTCTGGACAGAGTAGATAAGGAGAAACTATTCCCATTGGTATTACGATTGAGAACCAGTTGGCAGAAATCTAACGTAATTGATCAAAGAAGCGTTTGAGCCATGTGGAAAAGCTTTTTCATGCAGCGAGTGCTTAGGATCTGGAACGCACTACCCGAGAGTGTGGTGGACACAGGATCAACTGAGGCTTACAAAGGGCAATCAGGTTATTATCTGAAGGGGAAAACATTACAGGGCGATGAGAAAAAGCGGGCCGTGGCATTAGGTGAATTATCCCTTCAGCGGGGCAGCACAGACATGACCGGACAAATGGTCTCCTGTGCTGTAACCATGTTATGATTCTATAATTGTATCTTTTTGATTGACCTGAGAGAACTAAGTACAAAAAAAGTTTACATCTATTTGATTAAATTTGAAGAAAATATATTACTTTCTGAGTAGTTCTATTTCTGTTGGAATTTAATAATACTTCTCCGCATCAAAGGCAATCACCTGAGGGACTGTTGGAATTGGTTGGGAATGCGATAGACCAGTCATAGTATTTTGTAATCTTGTTCCTGCTTCCCAAGAGGGATATCAAGACCTAATGAGAGCCATGAACAAGGTAAGAAATTTGCCATTTTGCAAAAACGTTATAAAACAAACATAAAATAATTGGGAATTGATGTCAAAGATGTTCTTGACAAGATAATTAGATTTTATAGACTTGAAGTGTCTGCTGCCATCTCTTGTATTTTCCAAGGTTTTGCTCCTGGCCCTCATCCTTATCAATTCATATTGTAGAAACAAGGACCCAATTTTTCTCTCTGTGCTTCAGTTTCCAGTGCTTAGGGATTTGAAGTTGGATCGGAGGTAAGACCATAAAACCATTGGAGCAGAATTAGGCTATTCAGCCCTGAGACTGCCCTGCCATTCAATCATGGTGGATAAGTTTCTCAACCCCATTCTCCTGCTTTTTCCCCATAACCCTTGATCCCTTTGCCAATCAAGAACATATTTATCTGTCTTAAATGCATTCAATGATCTGGCCTCCATACCCTTCTGTGGCAATGAATTCCACAGATTCACTACCCTATGGCTAAAGAAATTCTTCCTCATTTCAGTTCTAAAGGGTCGTTCCCATATTCTGAGGTTGTGCCCTTGGGTTCTAGTCTTTCCCACTAATGGAAACATCTTTCCCATGCCCACTCTATACATGCCTTTCATTATTTTATAAGTTTTAATGAGATCCCCTCCTCATCCTTCTAAACTCCATCGAGTACAGACCCAGAGTCCTCAGACGCTCCTTTCATTCCTGGGATCATTCCTATGAACCTCCTCTGGACCCTCTCCGAGGATCTGAAAACATAGATTGCTGTCGAGGGGAAGGTGCAGGTCTATGAGAATGAAGAGAATGAACTTGTGTTTATATAATGTTGTGACAGTATTAATGTAGGTAATACAGTAAGCACATAGCAGTGTCCCCAAATAGCAGTGCGATCATCACCAGGTCATCAATTTTAGTGATGTTGGCTGAAATATAAATATTGATCGGGAAGCTTGGAATAACTCTCCTGGGCTTCTTCATAACAATACCATGGGATCTTCTCTGTCATCCCGACTGACAGATAGGCCTCAGTTTAGCATCGCATCTTGAAAGACAGCAACTCCAACAATGCAGCTCTTCCTTAGTACTACTTTAGAGTACAATCTAGATCATGTGCTCAAGGATCTGAACCCAGACCTTTCTGACCCAGAGGCAAGTATTCAACACTGAGCTATGGCTGACACCATAGAGGAATAATGTGGATATGCCAGCGTTGGACTGGGGTAAACACAGTAAAAAGTCTGACAACACCAGGTTTAAGTCCAACCGATTTATTTGATAGTAAACTATCAAATAAATCAGTTTACTATCAAATAAATCAGTTGGACTTAAACCTGGTGTTGTCAGACGTTTTACCATCAAGGAAAGGAGAGAACAAGACAGTATGTTTCATTTTGGATCGTTCCAGTGAAGATCAGCCATAGGCAACATGAGCTGAATGCCTCTTCTTATCCAGTGAGCTTTGTTGGTTGATGTTTACCCCATATTTCCTGGGGCATCGGCACTGTAGGCATCCAAGAGAAACAGGTTGGAAAATTTAAATTGAATGCAAATGAAGTACGATCGTAATTCCTCTGACAAAATGTTCCTGGGAATCACCCAGACAGGCTTCTGTTTTGAAGAGGACAACCTCTTCAGATCAAAGGATGGTGCAGCACTAACACCCTCCCAAAGCAGGCAAGTTTCTTTGTAATGTTTGTATCTAACAGGTCCAATTCGCTATTGATTCTGAGAGTAGCCAACAAGCATCAATTTGCTGTTAGGTTTGTGCTGCTACAAATTTTACCCAATGTATTTAAAAAAGTTGACCCTGGAAACTTGGATAGGTTCAGCCAGGGTCAAAGTGTTTATTTATGAAACTCCCCCGATTCCTGCACCTGCTTCCGTCCCCACCTCTTGTCCCAGTTCTTGTACCCTCTTCCCACTCTCTCTTCTTATCCTTACTCTAGTGACAGCAATTTTTGGTGCTGTCTCTCCCCCTCTCTCTCTCTCTCTGTTCCATTGTTTAGGTTTACAAACATTTCATAATCTTGAAAACTCTATTAGAACTTCCACTAATTTTCTCTGCCCCAGTGGGGAAAAACATCACATTTACAACCTATATATACAACTGCAATCCCTCACCCCCGGTATTATTCCAGCGAATATTCATTGTATCCATTCTGAGGTTTTAATATCCCGTTTTTTTAATGGGAAGCGTCCAACTGTGGCCCAACTAATGTCTTGTACAAATTACACATCAGTTTCTTGCTTTTATATTCATTGCTCTATGTATAATGCCAAGAACCCATTTGCCTTTTTAAAGCAATAATGTATTTGGTTTGCTTTAATTCTCACTTTGAATATCAGCAATTAGTTTTATGTAGTTTGTGCATTGAAGGCATTTGTGGAATTTAAAAACCAATTAGGGCATTTTTGGTTTGAGGAAATGTTTCAGGAATTTAACACTAGAACAGCTATCCTCATCCTTGTCTGACTGGAAGCTCATCGATTCATGTTTTGGTTGTCTGGAGCTCCTGTGAGTTTGATCCTTGTTATACATGTAAACTATCAAAACGATCACAGACTGAATTTCTTAACATTCTGAACAGTGTTTGTACTTTGCAAGAATGCACAAGTTCTGATTGAGCTCTTGGATAAAGTTTTCTAGAAGTGGCTTCCACATGCCTATCCAAAATGGGAGATGTGTATTTAATACTGATACTTATCTCTTCAAGTCCCAGCTTTCTAAGGTCAAACCTAAATCCAAAAATCCTTTCTGGATGTTTCATAGCTTGGTATGGGTCCTGCTCTCTGACCAAGGAGGCAAGAAACTACAAAGTGTTGTAAATGAAGCCCAATCCATCATGCAAACCAGTCTCCATCCATTGACGCTGTTTACACATCCCGCTGCTCGGGTTGCTTGGTTATGCACGGAAAAGCAGCCAACATAATCAAGGACCCCATGTACCCCGGATATTCTCTCTTTCACATTCTTCCGTTGGGAAAAAGATACAAAGGTCTGAGAATGCATATCAACTGACTCAAGAACATCTTCTTCCCTATTATAATAATACTTTTCACTACAGCCCAATACATGTGACAACAATAAATCAATCAAATCAAAAAGCTTTGAGTGGAAGTATTGGGTTACCGTAAATAGTGACCAGGGACTAACAACATAACGGTTTATTGATAATAGTGAACAGCTCAAACATGCTGTGTGCCTGCTGCGCCCAGGGAAGAACTCCTGCTCAGACCTGCATCATCCCAGTATCCATGTGACCACCTAGTCTACACTATTTGCTGAATAGTTTTGGTGTGGAAACGTATTATGAAGCAATTATCAATGGCATTGATAATCAAGGACTGCAAGCACCCAGGACATTCTCTCTTCCACTTTTTTCCATTGGGAAAAAGATATAAAAGTCTGAGGACATGTACCAACCAACTCAAGAGCCGCTTCTTCCCTGCTGCCATCAAACTTTTGAATGGACTTGCCTCGAATTAAATTGATCATTGTTTACACCCTAGCTATGACTATAATAGTATATTCTGCACCCTCTCCTTCCCTTCTCTATGGACAGTATGCTTTGTATAGCACGCAAAAAACAATACTGTTCACTGTATCTCAGTACATGTGACAATAATAAATCAAATCAAATTAAAGAATGATGCAAATCCAACTGTTGGCTCCATGATGTTAACCTGGTTTCAGTGTATGCTCAGGATGATTCAAGTCTTGCGACTAGCTCCTTTCAGCTGCTCCAGGACATTTCAGAAATTTCTTTCCCGGGTGATGGAACACTTAATTAACTTGTTGTATCTCAATTACAGTTAAAGCAGCCAAGCAGAAACTGCAATCAGAGTCACCTCATCATTAATGTCAGCCTCTGACAAATGGGGATAGCAAGATGATTACAACTTAGCTGAGGCTCCCGTGAGCTTAACAGCTTGATTAGCAAAGCAGGTGATGCCTCCTTCCGAGTGAGACGACAGGGCTGCGTGTTACCTGGGCACAGTCTACGATTCCACTTCCAAAGGCAAACTGTGGCTGCAATCTAGAAACCTGAGCACACATCCCAGGCTGACACTACAGCGCAATACTGAGGGATTCCTGCCTTGTTGAAGTGCATCCATCGAACCATACAAGCATAGAACCATACAGTGCAGAAAGAGGCCCTTCGGTCCATCAAGTCTGCACTGACCACAATCCCACCCAGACCCTACCCCCATATCCCTACATATTTTATCCGCTAATCCATGTATCCTAGTACACTAAGGGGCAATTTTAGCATGGCCAATCAACCTAACCCGCACATCTTTGGACTTTGGGAGGAAACCCGAGCACCCGGAGGAAACCCACACAGACACGAGGAGAATGTGCAAACTCCGCACACACAGTGACCCGAGCTGGGAATCTAACCCAGGTCCCTGGAGCTGTGAAGCAGCTGTGCTAACCACTGTGCTACCGTGCCATTCGGAAGAAGATGTTATACTAAAGATCTCAGGGCATGGTTTGAAGAAGAGATTGCAGAGTTCTTCCTGACCAATAACCAATATCACTGAAACAGATTATTTGATCATTACTGTGGGAGAGGGCTGGCAGTCTGCTATCTGGCTGCCATGTTTCTTATGTTACAAAAATAGCTCTATTTCAAAACTACTTCATTGGCTGTAAACACGCTGAAGTCATGAAAGGCACTATGATAACACAGCAATATTGCCACATTGTGGCATCTTCACTTGCTCAGTTATGTGCAATGGAATTTTAGAAAAGGAATCTGGATTTTTTTTTCTTGTCTGGAATACATTTGGAACTGTGATTTCAGCCATTTTTCTCCCAATTCATTCTGAGTGGGCAAAGACAGCCAACCAAGTGGGGAAGAATTTCACCACACTTATATTTTACTGCAGCTTGGAATTACAAAGACAACCTGGAGAATCAATAGGGAACGTACTGTTCCTTGCCCCACACCTTCACAGAGGTTCTGAGTAGAGCTGTGAATTCCCTCAGAAGCTTCAAATTAATGTTACTGGATTCATTGGGCTCCAATCTTCTCGAGTTATAGAACCATAGAATCCCTACAGTGCAGAAGGAGGCCATTCGGCCCTTAAACCTGCACCACCAACAATCCCACGCAAGACCCATTCCCCTTACCCCACATATTTGCTTACCTTGCTAATCCCCCTGACACTAATGGGCAATTTAGCAAAGCCAATCCACCTATCCTGCACAGCTTTGGACTGTGGGAGAAAACTGGAGCATCTGCATGAAACTCATCCAGGCACAGGGAGTTGGTTTTGTGGCAAAATCATCTGGACAAGGCTAAGCACAGGGCTTCTATAACTTCAGATCACCTCCACAATATGCCCGCCCAGATGGTGAAAGGTATTCAGCAGCTGTAGCTTGGCAGAGCAAAGAATCTGTCACATTGACTCATCTTCCCTGCCATCTAGTTGCTCCACGCAGTGGATTTGTGAGGAGTCAGAAGGATGGTTGGATCACAGCAGCTACCACGACGGCAATAATAGTGCATATACTTGCAGGAACGTCTTCTGAGCTCGCGAAGAAGTAGTCATTCCCAGTCACCAGCTGCCTTATCGTTGCTTCATCTTACGACAGTAGTAACTGGAGGAAGCACTGACACTGGCTCCCACCATTAATTGTCACCAAGGGAAAGTACCATGACAACAAACTTGGACTACTCAAGTATCATTTACTTTTCATTAATACATTTCTCATATTTACACCCTAACTTAGCGTTGATAATATGTTTATTTCATTGGCGCCCTTCTACTTATGCACATGATACATTCATAGAGGATCGTTTACAGAAGGGGACCATAAGGTTATGTGAGATTAGTGTGCCAGTAATGAGAGTTTGGAACCAGAATTCTCGTACTGAGACGTTCCCGCTTTTTCAGACAGCTAAGTAGTTGTTGGTGTATTGACCAGGTAAGCTGTCGCTCCAGTGAATTCTGAGAAAGATACTGAGCTGCAGTGTACTCTTTCCAGTTGGGTGGGCAGACAGGAGATGTAAAATTTGGCAGAGTGCCATGGATCCCATTTCTGTCACCTCTGCTGCAGTGTTACATGTGATGGCGTGCTGTTGGGCAGCTCACCCACCCATGAGGCCTTGAAGTGCCCAATTAAATTTTCCCGTAGTAGTCTGCACTTAGTGGGAAACCTGACAGCTGTCACTGCTAATGTTGGTGATGGGTAAGAGAGGGGCAGGTTTCGTTCCCACCAACAATCCTCCTTGTCACCTTCATCAGTGACTGCCAGCCTGGCTCCAGCAATAGTGCCCCTCTTCCCACTTAGGTCAATGTCTGGCTCCAGCACCAATCGCCATTTGGGACTGGCTGCAGTCCCATCTGTGGCCACTGCTCCCAGTGGCACTGCCAGCACATGAGAATTTCCAACTGTTTGACTGGCCAGAAATTCCAGGGGGCAGGACTTGCTCCCAAGATGGGTACGGAAGGCCCAATTCCAGCCAATTAATGATATATCGACCATTAATTTGTTCTGGGAATGGCCACCAGAAGAAGGTGGGTTTATCCCCAACATCTATGTGCAGTGGGGAAGGGTTATTACAGGGACTCTAGTGCAATGGAAAATTCCACCCTGGGCTGCACATTTGTCCCTAAGACTGAGGTGGTCCTAATAAGGCCTTCTCCATGGAACAGGACAAACCCCCTGCTTTCCAGTGCCGTCCCCTGAAAACTCTGTGAAAGAAGAAATTCAAGCTGCCCTTAACTCTCTGTACACGTGAGCATCATATGAGCCCTGTAAGGGCCTTTATGATTGGCACTTAACACAAGGGAAATTTAAGTTTCCTTCACGATATGTGCAGCTTTTTCTTCATGGGCGCTGTAGGCCGAGGGTATTTCAACAATAAAACAATCCTCTGAAAAGCTGGTGGATTAGTTGGCACGGATAGTCATTTGGGCTTTTTGTAAATGTGTGGCTGCAGGAGGTTCTGCTGGAACCGGAGCTCATGCTGTTCAAAAGCTGCCAGTTCCCAGATGTAGAAATAAAAATAAATGAGTAGCCGCACACACCCAAAGCTTTCAGTTACTGTGCTGCATAACAACGATACTGTTCACTTAATGAACTAGTTAACAGTTAAATGAATGTGAGGCAGGAAGTGAAATGGCTTTAGCAATTTGCATAGTTCCTTTTCAAAATGATGATCTCAAGTCTTTAAACACAAGAACTACAAAATGGAGGGGAAGGGTACCAAGGCTTTATTTTTAACAGTCGTTGTGCTGACACTGGCATGTAGTGTTGAAGCATTTGGAAATTTGTACATCTGTTTCAAGTTGCTGGACTCCACAAGGAGCATTGTCCCTGGTTCTCAAGGCCTTGGTCCTGACGTTAAGAGATTTGGACATGGGTGCAGTAGGATGCGTCTCCTTTGGCCTACAGCATGACAGGGAGAATGAACAGAGGTGAAACAATCTGCTGGAAGAGGGAGGAGGAGGAGTTGGGGAAAGTCTCTCAGCAACAGCCATATCCATCCAGGATTATCAAAGAACAATTCTCCTGCCTTGTCCTTAGTGAGAAACAGTTTGTCAGATGTTTCTGCTTCAGTGAGGACGTCTTTACTGAAATTGCCTGCTGCAGCTACAGAGCGTGATGAGGACATCATTGCCTGTGTAAGTGGCCAGTGCTGTGAACCTTTATTCATCTGGTTCCTTCCTCAAGATATTTACAACATTTTCACATCCACTGTCACATAAGGGAAGTCACTGAGGCTCAGTGTGCAAAGCGAGCTGAATATTATTAATTTTCTCAGGACAGAGAACATTAGGTGGACCAAGCACATGACTTTTCGAGAACTGAAGGCTTCCTGTAGTACAGGGTGTCGTTGATTAGATACATGACACTTTGCATGTAGCATAGTGAACATTGAGATGTACCACAGCCAAAAGAGATTCCCTTCCCTCAATGTCCAGCTGGTTTGTGGCCATCCTCAGAATATCATGCAGGCGGATGCTTGGAGTCCTGGTAACAGTCATGGTGCCTTCATGCTGCAGCAGTCTCTCTACCATCTGCATGTGAGCAACAACAAGCCAGAGTGTGACAAATGGGTGGCATGGGCTAACTACTGACCATGTAGTTCATGTGCAGCCTCCAAGTACATGTGCAACAAAAGCCAGGCTGCCACAAGAAATGTGATAGGGTGCTTTAACAACGGTTCTGCTGCCCAGAGTACTCTGGTGCAGCCCTGCAGTACTTGCTAGAGCGTGTGTTAATGTTCCTCCTGCTCTGTTGCATGTTGAACAAGTTTGTCGTCTTGAGGGCACCCCTTGCCATCAGGGAAAGAGCAACCCATTGAGGAGTGAGAGTGTAGCAAGGCAGGAGTTTACCAACACATCTTCTTTCTAGCTGGGCTGTCCATGATCCGACTACAGTACCAGAAATCACAGCCCAATTCCCCATCCAACAAAATAATTGCACCCAAAAACAGAAAATGCTGGAAAATCTCAGTAGGTCTGACAGTGTCTGTAGAAAGAGAATAGAGCTAAAGTTTCGAGGCTGTTTAACAAACTCAAAACAGTAGCTCTATTCCCTTTCCACAGATGCTGTGAGAACTGCTGAGATTTTCCAACATTTTCTGTTTTTGCTTCAGATTCCAGCATTCACAGTATTTTTCCTAATAATAATTCCACAACTCTCAATTTCTCTGCTCTCACCCTCATGGTGTATATTGGCTACAATACTGAAATAAAACCACCACAAATTAAACATTCCAAAGCAAACGTCTAAATAAAACCATCCAATAAAGAATTGCCTCTTTTCCATGTTCCTTTCTCTGTCCCAGTGCTACATAGTATCATCTCAGTGTTAACCCAATGCTATCCCAATGTTAATCTAATGTTAACCTAATGTTATCCCAGTGTTAATCAAGTGTTAACTCAGTGTTAACTCCCTGTGTCAACCCAGTGTTAACTCAGAGTTAACCCAATGCTATCCCGGTGTTAACCCTGTGTTAACCCAATCCATCTCAGTGTTAGCCCAGTGTTAACACAGTATTAACCCACTGTTATCCCTCTGTTAATCCAGTCCATCCAGTGTTAACCCAGTGTTATCTCAATATTAACCCAGTGTTATCTCAATGTTAACCCAGTGTTATCTCAATGTTAACCCAGTGTTAACATAATGTTAACCCATATTAACCAAATGTTAACCAAGTGACTGCAGCAAGGCAGGTGGGCACATGGCCTTCAGAATGGCTTCAGTGAGCTCGGGCTCTGCAAGGCCAAGCTTCAGATTGCTTCATCTCAGTGTGGCAACAGCGGTCTGGGCTGGTTGGCTGACAAGCAGCAGCAGCAAGGGCATTGTCAGAGCCACAGCACTGAAAAATAACTGATGTTTTCCTGAGCGAGGATACCGGGTTCTTGTTCCCGTGTGCCACTACCTCTCCTCCCGACCAATGTCTTATTGTTCCTAGCCATGTGTAGGGGGACAGATTGTTGAACTACTGTGACATTCTGCAAACTTCTTTGTGCTCTGGTAGCTGCTGCTATAATGGCATCAGCCAGAGTTTACATAGCAGCAAGTTACACTTGGCTGACTTCAACCTGAGACTCCAATGTGGCACCCAGATGTTGGGTGACTTCGAGTGCATTCTGTTTGTGTTGCAATGGAAGCTGAGGCCATTGCCCTCTGGTACTGAATCATGGCTGGGTCCACAAGCCTTTTCATGAAGTTAGCCACCATTCCCTCGGTGCTGCTGTCCCCCAGTTAGGCACCAGCACAGAGGGAGTGTTGCCAGTGAGCTGGTAGTGTGTGCAAGCTGTGAGATGTATGTGTACAGAGGTGAGGTGGAACTACAAATGTGAGGTATGAGTTGTGATTGATGAGGATTGTTGGTAGGTGAGCAAAGGGAGCAATGGTGAATCGAGCAGCCTGTGAGATTGTTACTTCAACTGTAAAGCTATGGCATATGAAGATGAATTCTCTGACCTTGATGTCACTGCATGTGAGGTCGTTAAACTTCTTGCAGCACTGTATTCTTAGATTTGCACTTCTTGTATTGACAGTGATGTCTCTCTGCTCCCACTACCTTCTCAAAGTTTGCCTGAAGGGTTTTCTGACTCCCTGTGGGTAGAGGATGTCTTCCTTCCCATCCACCTCCTGCACCAAGGCCTTGTGGAACATGGTGTCTGGCCTGCAATGCCATTAATCAATGTTTTTCATCCTTCAACGATACCCAGCACCTGCTGCACCTTCCCTTTTAAGTGCAGGCTGATTTTAAATGGTACAGGCTGCTGTTAAGTGGCACTAACTTCATATAAAGTGGGTCCCCGCTGAGTTATGCAGCCACTCAGAGTGCTGGACTGCACAGAACTTGGCATGTAAATTAACAGGAAGCACAAAGTTTTGTGCTGCTTACATTAGAAGAAAACAAAAATCATGCATCATGATTCCTGCGTCAGTTTTCAGGAACTAAAAACTTTTCCCCACTGTTGTGTAGATGCCATATATGAGAAAATAAACAGGGAATATCATTAGATATGGAAACCATTAGAGAATCTTCTCGTAGCTATTTGAGATATATAGGAGCAATAATATAAAGCACACAATTGCTATTTTCCTCCTGTGCTTCAATGGCATTACCTCAATGTTAATACATTTCAGATGGGCAAGATAGTCAAATATGCTACCCTGGACTGCACTAGGTAGGTTTAATGTCAAACCTGGTCCAATAACATCTGGGGAGAGATAGTAGAACCAAGGTTTTGAGTCTGAATGACCCAGACTCGAAACATTCAGCTTTGTTCTCTCTGCACAGATGCAGTCAGACCTGCTGAGATTTTCCAGCATCCGCAGTATTTTGCTTTAATCTCAAAACATTACTGATTCAGCTCATCTCAACAAGAGATATCATGTTGGGGATCTATAATTGAACTCTATGCCCCAGGGTCAGAGAGGGGAACATCAGCTCAGTGTTATCACCCTAAATCATTAAGTGCTGAAAAGAAAATGTGGATGTTGGTTGAAAATGGAGGGGTGGTGGCAGGAGTGCAGATTTGGCTCAGATGTCCTTTTAGTGGAATTGCCAGTCAATATTAACCATCCAAGATCACAAATGAATACTGGGAACTTACGTCAAGATATTCTGGAGCCAACAGTGTTGGAAAGTTAATCCACAAACAGTGAGCACCTTCTGGAGAAAGGAGAAAGCCAGCTTTCTCTGCCAAGTACTTGCTGTCTTACCTACTGTTTCTCCAACCTGCTGCTGGAATCTTCAGCCAGTGTCTACTTTTCAAAGTTACAATTTGCAATTTGCATTGTAGCGCACAACCCCCATGTTACAGAAGAATTGTGCCATGGAATCACGAATGGATAATAATATATTCTGACCTCACAAATTACATCTAGTGATACACAGTTACATAGAGTTTACAGCACAGAAGCAGGCCATTTAGCACAACATTGCACATTGGTGTTCATGTGCCACATGAGCCTACTCCCAGCTGACCTCAACTTCCTTTCTGTCTTAACACCTAATTGTGTAAACTTAATGGGCCTGCAGGCACCTCCCTCTGAACAGTGTGGCCCCTTACTCAGTTACAAAGTATAGCAGGCTGCTTCTAATTACCAACCTGTTGAACTGCATCATAACACTCCTTCCATGGCCATCAACTCCTGGGCTGGGGTTTTGCAAGGGCTGCAAGACCTCAATGGGTTCTGGTGATATCAGCATACAAGCAATGAATACAGTCACCTGTCATTACATTGTGGAAAAAGTCCACAAACAGTAGGAGGTGTGAATTCCACAAATTGTTTCATATTGGTAAGTTCAATCAAGGGAAGCATTCTACCCGTGCTCATTAAATTAGAAACTTTCCGGAGACTTGCGATTCTTCTGACTCTGAAAAAGTTGTAAGCCAACTGACCCTCAGAAGTCATCTTAGCAATCTTTTAATATATTATATTTCGAAAAGGCAGTTCCTGAAAATTGTGCACTGAATACAATCCACATTTAAGGCTATACCTCAACACATGGGTCATTGGACAATCTTATCTAAGATTGATTTAATTTGTGGCTCAGTGGCTAACACTGCTGCATCACAGCACCAGGATTCCAACCTTGGGTGACAATGTGGAATTTGCACGTTCTCCCTGTGTCTGCATGAGTTTCCCTCAGGTGCCCCAAGTTTCCTCTCACAGTCCAAAGATACGCGGGTTAGGTGGATTGACCATGCTAAATTACCCCTTAGCCATGGATTATGGCTAATCCATTCAATCTACAAGATGTGTAGATTGAATGGATTAGCCAAAGTAAGTGTGTGGGGTTATGGGGATGGGCGGCGGCGGGGGGGGTGGGGGGTGGGGTTGGGGGTCAAGGTAAGATGTTCTTTTGCAGAATCAGTGCAGACTCAATGGGCCAAATGGCCTCTTTTTGCACAGTAGGGATTCTATGGTTATATTAACCAACAGTGTAAATTTATTAAGGTTTCTCAGTTCAGTGCTGGCCCAACTAGCATTGATTTATTTATCTCACGAAGAAAAACTATTAAGATTATGAAGAAAAAGTTTGCATCCATATTGGGCCTTACACAACCTCAGATTACGCAGAATACTTAAAGCCACTGAAATACAGGTCATTGGTCAGACTATACCTGGAGCAGTGGGTCAAGCTTCGATTCCCTAACATGATGCATGATTTGGTAGCTTTGAAAATGTTCAGATGTGAGCTACAAGGATGATTCCTAGATATAGGTCCTCAGTTACCCAGGCTCTAGGACGTGGGTCTACTTATTTCAGAGTAGCATAGGCTTAGAGGTGATCTGATAGAGGTGTACAAAATAAGTCAAGAGTTGGATAGCTTGCTGAATGATAGATTATTCCAGTTGAGGAATAAATATTATCCAGGACACAGAAGAGGACTCTGATGTAAAGAGTTGAATGGAATAAAGGGTAGAAAGATCACCCACCTTCAGTGCTGGGCAATGGCTGCTCCCCTGTGTCTCAGCTGAAGTAGTAAAGTTCAGAGGCAAAGCTGAGTGATATATTTGTCGACTGCTGCTTCATGCTGTTAAGTGCGGCAAAAACAGACAGTCCATTCAGAGACTCGACTGTCTCTCGTAGAAACTAAAACAAGCAGCAGGCCATTCAGCCCTTCGAGCATGCTACACTATTCATCTTGATCATGGCTGATCATCGAATTCAATATCCCGATTCCCCCCTTCCTCCCCCCGCATCCCCCCCCACCGCGCCCCCCCCCCCACCCCACATCCCCGTCCCTTGACCCCTTTCACCCCAAGAGCTATATCTAGTTTCTCTCAATTTTGTGAGAATAATTGCTTGCAAATATCTGCGCGATAAAGGATCAGAGGGAAATCAGAATTCAAGTTTGGGAGGATATATATGATTCCATATGTGCTTCAGGAATACTGTAGAATTACAAGTTATTACTATGAATACGCCAAGGAGAGGACAGTAGTGAAAAATGTTATTTAAACAAGTATTTCTAATGAGTAGTGTAGTCAGCCTTCCTTTCCAGGTAAACCAATGGTGGTATGTAAAATGGCTGATCTTGCTGCACTAAAGCTGGATTTCACCCCCATGATTCCGCCCCCCCCGAGTGCCCTAAACCCTAATAGCATCAGATCAATGGAAGATGTAATGGCAGCTGCTACAGAATAATGCATAGGGGGTGTGGGCTTCATTCTTGCATCTCTATCCTCAAACGCTTCACATTCCAGCAGTCTTGGAGTTGAGACCGTTTTTGTCCTAACTCAGAAAATGCTGTTCAAGGGAAATTCTGCAGCACCCAACTTGGGTGTTTTAAAATGATCGTGCAAGTTTAAAAAAGTCAATGACGCAGCAGTAACCTGTCCCATGGTGTACTTTCACAGCCAAAAATGTAACTTATCGGCTAACAAGATGTAATTCTCGAGGTTACCGCGTAAGGCTTTGCAGAAGTCAGAAGTTTTGTTACCTTCGTGTAAAATGCTCCAATGCTGCCCTCTAATGCCAACTTGTGCACACTACAGAGATCAACTGTCAAGTTCTCAAAATGGTTGTCTTGATTTGATTTTGATTTGATTTATTATTGTCACATGTATTAACATACAGTGAAAATTATTGTTTCTTGCAGCTATACAGACAAAGCATACCATTCATAGAGAAGGAAAGGAGAGAGTGTGGAATGTAATGTCATAGTCATTGCTAGGGTGTAGAGAAAGATCAACTTATAAGGTAGATCCATTCAAAAGTCTGACACCAGCAGGGAAGAAGCTGTTCTTGAGTGAGTTGGTACGTGAGCTCAGACTTTTGTATCTTGATCCTGAAAGAAGAAGGTGGAAGAGAGAATGTCGGGGGTGCATGGGGTCCTTATTTAGGCTGGCTGCTTTGCCGAGGCAGCAGGATGTGTAGACAGAGTCAATGGAAGGGAGGCTGGTTTGCGTGATGGATTGGGCTACATTCACGAGCTTTTGTAGTTTCTTGCAGTCTTGGGCAGAGCAGGAGCCATACCAAACTGTGATACAACCAGGGAAGAATGCTTTCTATGGTGCATCTGTAAAAGTTGTTCAGAGCCGCAGCTGACATACCAAATTTCCTTAGTCTTCTGAGAAAGTAGAGGCGTGGTGGGCTTTCTTAATTATAGTATTGGCATGGGGGGACCAGGCCAGTTTGTTGGTGATCTGCACACTTAGAAACTTGAAGCTTTCCACCCTTTCTACTTCGTCCTTGCTGATGTAGACAGGGGCATGTTCTCCACTACACTTCCTGAAGTCGATGACAATCTCCTTCATTATGTTGGTATTGAGGGAGAGATTATTGTTGCCGCACCAGTTCATCAGATTCTCTATCTCATTCCTGTACTCTGTCTCATCATTGTTTGAGATCTGACCCACGATGGTGTCATCAGCAAACCTGAAAATCGAGTCGGAAGGGTATTTGGCCACATGGTCATAGGTGTATAAGGAGTATTGTAAGGGGCTGAGAACACAGCCTGTGGGGCACTGGTGTTGAGGATGATCATGGAGGAGGTGTTGTTGCCTATCCTTACTGATTGTGGTCTGTGGGTTAAGAAGTTCAGGATCTAGTTGCTGAGGGAGGAACCAAGGCCCCGGCACAGAGTTTGGAGATGAGTTTTGTGGGAATAATGGTGTTGAAGGCTGAGCTGTCGTCAATAAATAGGAGTCTGACATAGGTGTCCATGTTATCTAGGTGTTCCAGGGTTGAGTGCAGGACCAGGAAGATGGCGTCTGCTGTGGACCTGTTGCGGCAGTAGGCAAACTGGAGTGGATCCAGGCATTTGGGAGGGTGAAATTGGTTTGCATCATGACTAACCTTTTGAAGCACTTCATGATGATGGACGTGGGGGTGATTTTGATCTCGCACTGTCTGTCTAGGGGTATGGCAGCACAGTCAAAATCCAGCAAGCGCAAATCACGCCAGCAAGTTTCCGAGTTCTAATCTTCCCGGCCCCTTGTTGGTGGAGTAATGTGAAACATGTCGCAGGACCCCAGGAAGCTCATTTTAATACATTAGAGTATCATTAACAAGTACTGTCTCCAGGACCTCGCTCACACCACTCTGCCCCTTCCCTCCTCCTCCGCTCTGCAACCCCCCCCCCCCCCCCCCCCACAATATCCAGCGGGTGCCCATGTGACATCACATCACCACTTTTTACAACAGATTCACCTAGACGTGAACCTGTTGTGAGGGTCTCCCTTGGGAGGTTGGTGCAAAGGTGAGTATACGCTCCGGGGAGAGGGACGTAGCCAGGCAATGGTAATTTGTATAGAACTGCAAAAAGTTTTAATTCTGCACTGTTTGCAATTCAAAGACATGTAGATTTGCAATGGTTTGCTTGAGATTTTTGAGTGAAGTATATTTTTGGAAAAAAGGTGGTTTGGGAAAGGCCACACTGTAAGGCCTTTTAATAGAGGCAGACCGAGGGCCCGGGAACTGCAGAACACCCTCGACCTGCGTACCTGTGTGCCAATCTGAGCAATAACGGCACACAGTAATTTTTGAGTCATGTATGTAGGTGTCAGGTTTGAAATGTCATGACTGTAATTTGTATAGAACTGTAAAAAGGTTTAATTCTGCACTGTAGGCAATGCAAAGACATGTAGATTCGCAATGGTTTATTTGAAATTTTTATGAATGAAGTATATTTTTGGAAAAAAAATGGTCTGGCAATGCTCCCTGGCACTTCCCCTTGGCACAGGTTGGCACCATGCTCATGCCAACGTGGCACTGCCGACCTTGCCATGGGGCAGGCCCCATTTGGAGCCTCGCAGGGGTGAGTGGGTGGGGTTTATTCAGACTTGGTTGTGGGACAGGAGCAGACGGAGGAGCAGGGGATGCCCGTTGGGGGTGGTGGTGGTAGTTTGTGCCAGCTCCGACTGTGGAAGTTGCAGGGCGTTGGGGAGAAGGGATGGAAGCAGCTGATGATCGGAAGAGGGGTGGAAGGGGCCCATGATTGGGACAGTAGATGGGGGGGCTGAAGTGAGAGAAATGCCGAGAGCGGGTGGAGAGCGGAGCCCCCGAGACCTCCATGGTAGGCTGCAAGAAAGCTTTATTTCTGTTCTGATCGGGGCGCCCTTTAAAGATGGTGCCACGATCTCAGTGCAGCCGGGTTTTGCCAGCGTGTTGAGGCACTTCCCCTTGCAGGACGGTGTGAAACTCGCTCCCTTGATTTTTTTTTAGGCAGAGTGTGGTAAAAACTGGAGAGAAAGCCAACATGTTTCGCTGGAGATAAACATGCCCCTTTTCTTGCTGGAAACAACACTGCCATTCTTTGGTAAGGTTCCCCCCCCCCAACATGTGTGATAATGAAATATTAACTGAACACAGCTTGTGTTGTTTTCATGTTAAGCATGATGTTTTTATTGGCTATGTGCTGGATTTTAACTTGCATAATCAAAAGTAGCAGGTGTTGGGTTAATTCCTGATCCTAAAGTGTCCTTGTCAGCAAGAAATTTCAGCAACTAATTATCCTGGCGAGGGGATGGGGAAGATGTATTATTTTCAATCTCAGATATGTTATCCTACTGTCATTGGGTAACAAATGCTGACCCGCCAGTGAGACCCACATCCCATGAGAGAATTTAAAAAATGCAACCTGTTTTCCCATAGAAGTACCCATTGCCATTTGTAGTATTATTTTCTAATCAGTTCATACATCATAACATATAGGCTTCTGGGAGACCCTGAAGCAAAAACTGTCAGATACCTGGGGGTAGGCTTTGATTCTCAGTCATTTCTGAGACCTTTGAAAAATGGACAGGGTCCTCTGTGGTTGACAGCTGGAGGGCAGAAACTGTCTTTTGTTCAGATTCAACTCAGTATTTCTCAAGAACAAAGCAGGGGCATGTGTGAATTTTGTAGCCAGGAGGCAATGGTCTTCTCTGTGTTTTAAAATGCCAAAACAACTTGTCCAGGTGAAGCTCGGCCAGGTCTTCAGCTTTAGGGACCTGGTTTAGAAAGGAAGCGAGGTATTTACACAAATCAACTGAAATAGGGAAAAATACAGCTCACTTACTGTTTTAGCTGTTCATCGATCTTGTAAATAGAGTTGTTGTTTTACTTTGTATTGGTAAGAATGTTTATCCAGTGCATCTAGTTTCTATGTTACTGAGTGCCAGTCCAATTCCAGCACCAAGTCTCACTTTAATGGTAGCAGCAACACATTGGTACCAAATGGGCATCTTAATGCAACTTGCTGATCGAGCCTGGGCAACTCCAGACCCCTGGGCAGGCAGCAAAGCCAAGAGCAAAGAGTCCAGGCTGACAGTAGCACTTAGCATTGACAAGGGTTTTGTACTGTGTTTTATTGAGCAGCCTCCAGTGTTCCCTTTTACAGAATTGTTACAGTGCAGAAGGAGGCCATTCAGCCCAGCGTGCCAGCATCAGCTTTCCAAATGAACACTGTGATTTAGTGTCATTCCCCTGCCCTTCTCCCTGTACCTCTGCACATCCTTTCTATTAAAGTCACCACCCAGTGCCCCCTTAAATGCCTTGACTGAAGCTGCCACCACCTTACTTCTTTTCTCATTATTTTGCAGAGTGGTGCAACAGGCAGAAGAATGATGTGTTAGCAATTGGCCCAATAGATGGTTTCCTCAGCCGTGTCTTAGCTACTCAGTGGGGCAGGTTCCGTGACATTGCATTGATGAGGCAGGCTCCAATTAATCCTGTAAAGATAAAAGTAGAATTGAATAACACCTCCCCGGCAATGGAACCTCCCCCAACCCACTTCCTTCACAACAAATAGCCCCCTCTCCGACACAACAAACCTTCTGGAATTGCCCTCAGGGCATTGACAACTGACAGTATGCCCGGAATTGTCAGGGACTGTGCCCGGACTGTGCCTGGCCCTCTTCCTCTGGGACTGTACTTACCTGTGCACCTCTGGTGGGTTCTGCTCGCCAGGTGCACATCAAAGAGCACCAGTCACGATTCATGTCAGGTTACCCTCATGCCAATGGGAATGGACAATATAACCGGCGTGTCACGATCAAGCATATAGGCCTCTTTTTTTATTTATTCCTGGAACATGGGTTTCGCTGGCTGGCCAGCATTTATTTCCCGTCCCTAGTTTCCCTTGGAGGACGGTTGAGAGTCAACCACATTGCTGTGGCTCTGGAATCATACGTAGGCCAGATCAAGTAAGGATGGCAGATTTCCTTCCCTAAAAGACATTAGTGAACCAGGTGGGTTTTTCCAACAATGCTTTCGTGGTCATCAGTAGATTCTCAATTTCTGATACTCTTTATTGAATTCAGATTCCACCATCTGCCCAGTGGGATTCGAGAACCCTGGTCCCCAGAACATTAGCTGAGTTTCTGGAATAATATTCTAACGATAATACCACTAGGTCATCATCTCCCCAAGGCCTGATAATTATATTTAAATATATTCAAATGGGAATCCCAACGTTCAAAGTCAGGGTGCCCGTTACACACCGGCACAGTGTAAAACCCGTTTTGACTCCAGCTGGATTGTCTGCCTCCATTGCCAATCCCACCTCCTGAAAACAGGAGCACAAAATCCCCCCCATTATTACACACAGGCTGGGCTTTCTCCAGTACCTTGGCTGTGACTGTTATTCGCAGGCAAACCTTGGCATTGAGCACCGAAAGACTATTCAATGCTGCTGCCTTATCACAGCCAAGCCTGATGCTTCCCTTAACCAAAATGTGTGATTCCAGCAGGGATCATTAGACAGCAATGAAGTTGGAATGTGATTTATTTTCCTCTTCCTATCCCTGCAACTTGAATTGAGGTCAATTGCCATTTTGCTGCAGCTGGCCCTGTTGCAGTCGACTCCCCTGATATTCCTGCTTTACGTGGTTAAGCAAACAACAGGAATGCCTCACTGAGCAATGGGGGGAATTTTATGTTTCAGTATCCAGTTGAGATGAAATGGACATTGTTGATAGGCAATGGTTATTTTGTAACCTCCTTTTTCCACTGAAATGAGCATTTATGTGATTCCTTTTTCAGCTGGTGAGGTACACAACAGATAGATACCTGTACCTCGGATCCCTGGGGTCTACCATCCTGCTGCCAGATACACGCTGCCTGGTGGACAACAAGAAAAGCCGATTTCCTCAGCTTCTAGATTGTGAGAAAGTGAAAAATGTTTACCAGAAGTCCTGGCGTTTTGTGCAGGTTAGTGGTTAGTTTGAAGCAACCCTGTGTTTGGACTTCCTCCCTCAACCACTGAAAAGCTAAACCTCATAACCAACATCTGAGAAGCGGAGAAAAGTTAAAGCACAGAAAGAGGCCATTCTGCCCATTGTGTCTGCGTCAGCTGAAAAGGAATCTAGTGCCTTATTTTAATTGCACGTTCCAGCGCCTGGTCCATAGCCTTCCAGGTTACAGCAGTTCAGGTGCAGACCCAAATACCTTTTATGTTCAATCAGGACAGGGGCTGGCACAGTGGGGGGGCTAATTTTCTCAATGTTTGCATCTAAATGTGGAACTGCACCAGAGGTGATTGACAAAGATCCCTCCAGCATCAGTCCATGGATAGAGATGAACAGCCTTGTTGTGGTAGGAGCAGGGAGTGATTAAGGGGCAGTAAAATAGGACAGGCTCTTCATAATTCCAGTGTCTTCAGCTGGATCAGAATATCCAGCTGGCAGGAGGGGCATCCCCATGCATGGGGAGTGTATCTGTTATTTCCTGGAGCTATCTGGCCGTTCATGCCAGCAGGATTCTCCGGTCCCGCTGCAGTGAACGGAGATTTGGTGAGTTCCAAATTCTCGCCCTCGCTTATAGTGGCAGCGGGGCATGAATGGCCTGAGAATTAAGGCCCTGCTCTCGGTTGGGGGGGGGTGGGGGTGGGAAATTGTTGTTAAAAGTCTTCAGTTAGACATTTTGCTCTGGGGTCTCCCCCACCAAAGCTCTTTCCAGTATTAACAAGTTATTAAGAATTATATCTCTGCCATTTACCTGTTGTGTTTTTTTTTGTTAACCAGTCCTGTTTTTTTTTGGTCGAGTGAGACAAGGGAACAGAGTGTAATTAGAATGAGGGAAATTGTGTCGATTAGCTGAACAGATAAGATGGATATTCTGGCATGTAGAAGGGGCTTGTAGAAAATGCTGGAAGCAATCAGTAGGTCTGTCAGCACTTGTGGAGAGGGAAATAAAGTTAATGGACTGGATTTGCAAAGCAGGATTGGGAGCTGGTGAATTCCAGATCCAAACCCCAAGTGTCACTCTGGTGGAGCTATTTTTAAATTTGAATGGCCTGATTGGATGGGAGGTGAGCTCAACACCCAATTGTGCCATTGAGCGCTTCCAGGAGGTGGGAGCTGCCTGCGCAGCAGCAAAGGTACATAACAGCCATGTTGGGGGCTGTCCTGTGCATTACCAGGGAGAGTTACAGGCCACTTAAAGGCCCAATATTAGCAAAAGCAATGAAAGTGGCTATTTAAGCTTGATGTGGACACAAGGCTTGAACCTGCATCAAAATTCAGTCTTGCATAGTTTCAAAGCAACTTTAGATGTCCCCACAATTAATCTGACAGTTGTGCACTAACATGCACCAAACTGTTCAGGTTTGCCAAAAAAAAGATTTAAAGAAACATTCTGCACCAGACAGTCCCCATAATAAGTTCCTTAGGGTGCTTAATGGGCCTCTATTAGTATTTTCCATTCCCTCCTTCTCTCCACAACCCCACCCCCACCCCCTTCCCCATAGGCCCTTTGAAAATCTGGGCCAGAGGATTCATGAACCCAAGACAGACAACAGCTTATTTCCCAATTCCCCAGCCAGGGGGAATCACATCTCAGTGTCTAATCTGTAAAGCCCTTTAGCATCTTCATACGTTTCAATAAGGTTGCCTCTCATTCTTGTAAACTTCAGAGAATATAAACCCAATTTATAAGCCTTGCCTCAAGGGACAGGTCAGGGGGAGGATGAAGGCTTGGTGATAATGTCACTGGAATAGTAACCTAGAGGCCTATGCTAATGGGGATAAGGGTTCAAAACTTAATAGTTCTTGAATTAAAGTTACTTTCAGTAATGGTGACCATGAAGTTATCATTGAATACCATTGAAACCTATCTGGTTCCCTAACGTCCTTTCGGGTAAGAAACCTGCTGTACTTACCTTGTCTGGCCTACATGTGACTCCAGACCCACAATAATATAGTTAATCCTTCACTGCTCTCTGAAATGGCCTAATATGAGACACGGTTCAAGGGAATTAGGCCAGCAAAATTACAGGTCTTTTCCAGCAATGCCCACATCCCACCAAAGAATAAATAATTAGAAAAAGGACAACTGTTTCATCCCAGAGATCAATCTAATGAACAATAACTGTACTGCTCACAATGCAAGTCTGGCCTGCCCTAACAATGGAGATCAAATTTGCACACATACATTCCAGGTGTGGTCTCAAAAGCACTGTACAGTTGTAACTAGACTCATTTAATCCTGTACTACTAGACCAATATGCCAGGGCATTCCTCATGACCAAAGCGAATAACATCACATTTCACACATTATACTCCATCTTGCCTACTCACTTAGCCTGGCTTTATTTCTTTGCTAATTCTCTTCATCCTCCTCACAGCTTGCATTTCCACCTAGCTTTGTATAATCAGCAAATGTAGATGCATTACTCTCTGCCTCTTTGGCTAAGTCATTAACGTAGCTGATGCACCAGCACTGATTCTTGTAGCATTCCACTCACTGCCAATTTGAAAATGCCTTTTCTATGCTTCCTCTCCAATAACCAATCCTCTGATTAAGCAAGAAAGAAGGGCCTGGGGGACTCATGATCAGCCAGACGCAAGTTATGAGTCCTGCTAGAGCCACACACACCGCCCCCCCCCCCCCAATGTCTCCCAACCCCCTCCGCTGTTCAAGCAATGCAGTGGGCTTGGAGAATCCTGGCTGTTGACTTTGCCTGATCATATTGTAATTTTCTAATTGTGTTGTTAAGACTCCCTCATAACTGATCCCAGCACTTTCCCAGTGACTGATATCAAGCCAGCATCCCTGTAGTTCCCCTTTTTTGCTTTTCCTGTTTTCTTGAATAGCCAGGTTACATTTGCTAACTTCCAATCTGCTGGGACTATTGGGGAATCTGAGGAATTTTGGAAAATTATAGTCAGTGCATTCATCTTTGCAACCATTTCTTCTAGAATGCTGGGATGTTGGCCACAAAGTCCTGGGATTTGTCAGATTTAGTCCTTTAATTTTCTTCAGTACTTTTTCCATGCTGATATTAATGATCTAATTTCCTCAATTTTTAACTCTATTGTTTTATTTTGTTTTATCAACTTTTTTGGTCGGCCTTTGCTGGTGTCTAAAATATTTTCAATCCTCAGACTTGGCAACATTGTGATTTTTTTTAATCTAATGCTCTGCTGAACTACCTGAGCAATCCACAGATTGATCCTTCTTGTTGAATTTTTAGTTTTCATTGGAATGTATTTTTGCTGAACATTTTGATTTGTTTCTTTAAATGTTTCCCACTATTTATTTACCACAGTACCTTATAGTCTCTTTACCCATTCAACCTTAGCCAGTTCTTTTATGTTAGCAGCTTTGCTAAGCTTAATGTTTTTGTTTATGATTGGAGAATATTACTTTTAAACATAAAATGGAATTCAGTTATGTTATCACTAGTTCCCAGCTGATCTTTTACTATGAGGTTACTATTTAACCCTGCCTTATTACTTAAGTCTAAATCTAAAATAACTTGATACCGAGTTGATTCCACAATGCATTTCTCTAGGAAATTATCACAAAAATACCCTACAAACTCATCATAGAAACCCATCCCAAGAATTTTAGAAGTCCACTCTGTTTGAAGATTATAGTCCCTCACAATTATTACATTGCCTTTATTACAGGCTCTGATAAATGCTGCATCCAATAGTATAACAACTGTTAAAGGGACTATGAATGACTCACACCTGTGTTTTATGATCCTTGCCATTCCCAATCTCCACCAATACATATTTTATTTCATCATCTTCTGAGTCAAGATCCTTCCTCATGAATATCCTAATGGTCATTCTTTACTATCAGGTCTGTCTTTTCTGCTTTGCTGTTCTGTCTGCATGATAAAGAACCTTTAATTTTGTTCTTTAATAATATTCACGGCATAGAAACATAGAAAATGGGAACAGGAGTAGGATATTTGGCCCTTTGAGCCTGCTCCACCATTCATTATGATCATGGCTGCTCATCCAACTCAAAAGCCTGATCCTGCCTTCTCCCCATATCCTTTGATCCCCTTCATCCCAAGAGCTATATCTTACTTCTTTTTGAAAATGTACAATGTTTTGGCCTCAACTGCTTCCTCTGATGTGAATTCCACAAGCTTAACATTTTCTGGGTGAAGAAGCTTCTCCTCACCTCAGTCCTAAAAGGGTTTATCCCTTCTCCTTAGACTAAAATCCCTGCTTCTGGACACCCCACCATCAGGAACATCCTTCCTATATCTATCCTGCCTAGTCCTTAGCATTTTATAAGTCTCTTTGAGATTCCCCCTCATTCTTCTAAACTCCAGTGAATATAATCCTAACTGACTCAATCTCTCCTCATTCCTCAGTCCCGTCATCCCAGGAATCAATCTGATAAACCTCTGCACTCCCTCTACATTAAGAACATCCTTCCTCAGATAAGGGGACTAACACTGCACACAATATGTGGGGCTTCACCAAGGCCCTGTATAATTGCAGTAAGACATCTTGCTCCCGTAATCAAAATCTCTAACTATGAAGGTCAACATACCATTTGCCTTCTTTACCATCTGCTGCATGAATTTACTCATTGAAGCACAATTATTGTTAAACTCTCTGCCATTTCCTGTCCCACTCTGCTTAATTTTACCCTTTTCTCTCTTCTGATGATCCACACTGTCTGCAACTCATATTCCAGCTCAGCAAAACTGAGTCAAAGTTCCTAAAGCCATTGACATGTACCAAGACAGCAGTTCATTCCAGAGATTCCCGCATAATGTAGTCATGGCATACCACCAATCCTGCCATGTCTATCTAACCATATATGTTTAATTAGGCAATTTGTTATCATTTTATACAGCTTAAGTGACAGAAATTCTCTTAGTTTGGAGGCAAAAGATGAACACTCACCAGCGACTGGAGGCGAAACAATGATATTAAAAAGGAGCTCTTCTTTCCTCACTTCTGCACCAAGTTGTTCCTGCCTGTATCAAATTCCCGACTTAACAGCCATTCCTCGTTGCACCGAGGCCCTGTCTCTCTTTGTGCTTCCCTTGAAAACCTTGAGAACATCTGCCAAGCACATGGGAGCAGTGATTATGGTCTGAAATTGTTGATATCAGCGGTGAACCCTGAAGTGTCTAATTGAAAGCTAATGTGCTGTTCCTCAAGCTTCCATTGAACGTCATTGGAATAAGCTAGGGAGCTGAAGACAGAGATCAGAGTGGCAGTGCAGTGAAGAATTAAAATGATAGGTGACAGCAATCTCGGTGTTCATGCTTGTGAACTAAATAAAGGTACCCTGCAAACAATCTCTGTGTAATCTCTCCAGTGTCGGGGTGTCATTCTGACTCCTTGGGCAGAATATTCAAGAATTGTAGCGGGCGGGACAGGACCATGCAAAGGTCCGTTGACCTCATGGGATTTTCCGGCCTTGGGGCGAGCATGGCCGGAAAATCCTGCCCATTGTCTCTTGGAAGTTTCTTCATGTACTTTCACATGGAGGCTGCATCAGAAGTCCATTCTCCCTCATAACTGCAGAGATTTGAAGTGAAATGAGTTTCACCGGTTGAAATCTCTGTTGTAAGGGGCACGCTCCAAGCATTTTTTTTAAATCCAATTCAATCCAGTCAAGTCTAATTCGGAGTCCCAACAAGTTGAAACATTCCCAATCCAAACTGACAAGACAGGGCTCTCACCTCTGCCTTGGGCTTGATCTACATGACCCAAGCTGATCGGAGTAGGCATTGCACCTCCTCCAGGGCTTGATATCATTTGCATCTTAGCCAAAAGGCCGAGATGCAGCATTTAAAAGTTGCTTCAAGTGAAGCTAAAATGTAACCTAATGACCAACCAATTACAGCATGTCGATACAACACTTGACCTGAGCCAGTCGTTCCCAGCATATAAAAATAAACCTTTCAATTCACTCTAATTTACGGCCTTAGGTGACCAGAAGGACAGATAGGGTGATAATGATCACACGCCAGATCAGTTGAGTAGATGTTATTATTTTTTAAAATGTAGTGATTATTGCAACAGCCAGCTAAACTCATTTTTTGCCTCCTCAGAATGGATCGATCCTTAACCTGGAAACCGGCCGCTGTTTGGAGGTGGAGAATAGCAAAAAGACTGACTTTGGAATGGAGCTGGTTTTACAGCAATGCTCAGGACAAAAATGGACAATTAAAAATGTCTTAAAGCAAGCTATCTAGTCATGGGTTGGGATGCTGCAAAGGAAGCTGGATTTCTTTGGGCTGCAAAAGACTGAAAACTTCAAAACACGTGCTATAGACTTGGAAATGGGAACAGCCTTAAATCTCCAACATCATTCGGGTGATTAATGCAAATCCAAACTGGATTATGTTTTCAGACGTGGATTTTTATTTTATTTTTATTTCTGATTTTAAACAAATACACAATTTTATTGAACATTATATATTATCAGATGGAAAAGAAAGGTCTGTTCGGAAATATCTGTACAATAACTTAAAATATTCTCTGTGTTTAAAAATGGAATAGTACACACTGTAAAATGCATTGGTCAAAGCTAACCATTGATACGTGAAGCTAAATGAAATAAGTACAGCTATAACTTCTCGACAACCATTTGTCATTTTTGTTTCATGTTGGGTTTCATGTTGATCCTCAAACTTTGAAGGTTGTGTGTGCTCCTGAGCTTTGCCGTTGTCATCCAGATGTGCATGAATCCATAAGTGCTAAACTGCCTTCGCATTCGACACACATTAAACATCAAGGACTGGTACGATTTACATCAACTAAAATGGCATATTGAATGGGAATACAGCATTGATGCATTTTAGGTTGATCTGCAATCAAGGTTACAATACTTGACAATGCAGCGATGGAGAGATCTGCATTGTGTCTGGCTGTGCTAAACCTGCTCTCAATGTGTTCACTGTTTTATAGTACCATTGTCTCTGACCTGGGTAAAAACAAATGATTCTAAAACCATGCAAATGATTAAACATTTGTCATGTCTCATCATTGGATACCATCGATCCTCTTATCACTATAATCTCTTTGCAAAAGGGAAAAATTGGAACAATGAAACAGAATTAAATGAAATGGAATCCTATATGCCATAGATCAGAAGGTAAACTGACTACATCAGCCGCAAACCAGAACAAATTTTTAAATAGCATTGTCAGGAATTTCCTTGTATCAGTATTGCATTTACTGTCCGTGTGTGTTGTAAAAGTGAAATAAAGATGTGGCAAAGCCACTAAAAGATACAAAACAGTTGGAAAACATTAAGTGAAAAGTCCTGCAAATTTTTCCAAAGCACCACTGCAAGTATAAACTTGCTACAAAACTGCACATGACATCATTGGCACCAAGGTTTTGTGTGGAAAAATGTGATGGGGGGTGGTTTTCTTCTACACGACACTCCATATCCACTTATATGCAAAGCATGATGAAGAGGTAAAGTTTATTTATTAGTCACAAGTAGGCTTACATTCACACTGCGATGAAGGTACTGTGACAATCCCCTAGTGGCCACATTCCGGCGCCTGTTTGGATACACTGAAGGAGAACTTAGCCTGGCTGATGTACCTAACCTACATACCTTTGGACTATGGGAGAAAACTGGAGCACCCGGAGGAACCCCCTGCAGACATGGGGAGTATGTGCAAACTCACACAGGCAGTGAGTGATCCAAGCTGGGAATCAAACCCGGATCTCTGGCACTGTGACCACATGCTGCCCATACAGCAAATAGGCAGAACTGCTCGCTTATAGTTTCCACCTCATTTTTCATTTCATGCACACATTCCTAGTCAGAATCCGGTTAGGGCCAAAGTCAGGACACCTGAATTCTAATTCAAGTTCAATTTAAAAGACATTCAAGTCACATGATTAAAGGGAGGGGTGACTGGGAGGAGGGTTTCCAACTCTCCTAGAATGACCGGAAGTATCCAGGAATAGGCATTAATCTCCCAGTGGCTAAAGAAAGCCTTCCGCGAGATTTTAAACCGCAACAATCAGTGGTGCAGGGAGCGGGCCTGCAGGCCTGCCTTGTCATTCTTTTTGACAAAACAAAATAACCTAAATTAGACAAACTAAGGGACAAAGCAAGAAAGGCAGCCTCCTAAAGGGGGACTTCCCGAAACAAAAACAAAGCATGAATGAAACTTAAAACATGAAATCAAAAGGTGATTAACGTAGTCAACATGGTACGCCAGTCTCTGCAGTGCCCAACGAACATGGAAGGTCTTAACGGTGCCCATGGACACTGCATGCTCCTTTCCCAGGACACCTGGCCGTGAATATAACTGCGGTAGAGGGGCAGACAATTGGGTCAGATGATCCCCTCGGTAGTTTGCTGCTTGGACTTGTTTATGGCAAGTTTGGCAAGGCCCAGGAACAGGTTCACGAGGAGCTCCTCTGCCTTCCCTGCCTCCTTCTACACCAGGTGCCCTTAGATCAGGAACATGGGGCTGAAGTGTAAACAAAAGAGTAATAAAAAAATTTCCAAATAGCTAAGAAGGGAGTGCAGCCTAAGACAATTCACATTTACACAAACCAGTCTTGCCAAGGCAGAAGGTTGTTCCCCCATATCTGCTTTTTTGGGTCTTTAATGCAGTAGCTGACACTTGAGGTGCACAAGTATACGGGGCCTTATGATTGTCCTCAATGTGTCTTCAATGTTGCCGAATGTTCAGACTGGATGTGGCTGCTTCACTTGCGAATGGTAAATGAAGCATTGTATTGCAGTGGCTCTGGTTGGTTACAGCAGCCCCAGTAGGAGTCTGCTGAGTGATCTTTAGGCAGCTGGAGCTGGGAGTTTGCAGGTAGGATCCTTGTTTACCCAGGACAGTACAAAACCCAGGGGAGAGGAGACTGATCCATCTGCAGATAAATAATCAACAGAATAATCTGTTCGTCTTTTTTTTTTGGCAGGGAGGTTTGTCTCACAAGAGAGACAAACAAGATCCAAGCTGACAAGGTAAGCCATCTTGGGCTTGACCTGATGTTTTACATTAGCCAAAAGGCCAGCCATTGTTGGAAACCTGCCTGCTAATTGGAAAATTCAAGTCTGTGTGTGAAAGGGGGGATTAACAGGCCCTCTTGACTAATCACAACTTGCGGATAGGTGGCTGTTTTGCCCTCTGACCTGATATCAAAATTAGCTGGGATTTGGAACGTGTCAGCCAGGTTCGGGAAATTTCAGGCCTGACAACCTCTGTTCCCCAACCAAAATCCTGCCCATCTTGTACAAATTTCTGGGTTACGACCAAAATACTCAATTCTCAGCTCATGCTGCAACTTCAACATTCTGCGAATAGATGCACCCAGAGATCAGGATTCCCATGCCCTGCAGTTATAAGTCTATCAGCCTCACCCTCCAGAGGAATGCTTCTTACTTCTCCTCAATTATCTCCAACTGATCCTGCACTGTTGGATCTTGCAGAAAACCCAGTGTCCTGGCCTTAACCTGACTGTCTAGACCTCATGGAGTAGCTGGATCTGCATTAGCATTGGGCAATGTAAGGTTGAGTGATTAGGTGCCCAGGTGTTTTCATTGAGATATGAGAGTTCTGACCCAGCTTATTCTGTCAGACCTGAAGACCTCAAAAAGTATTAATGAGATTATCCTCTTAAATATCGACTGAAAAATAGCCTTCCAACAAATAGCTAGCATGGAGCTACTGGTGCATGCCAGATTGTTTGTCAGAGATTGTATAATTCAATATGAAATAATGGAAGGATAAATGCTTGAAAATAAATGAACAGGCCATTTTCTTCTGTCTCTGTGGAAATCATAGAAGTTCTACAGTGCAAAAAGAGGCCATTTGGCCCATTGAGTCTGCACCGACTCTCTGAAAGAGCACCCCACACTGCTGTGCCCCTCCACCGCATCCCCATAATCCCATGCATTTAGCATGGCCAATTAACCTAATCTACACATCTTTGGACTGTAGGAAGAAATCAGACCAACTGTAGGAAACCCCAGTGCACTCAGAGAGAATGTGCAGACTACACAAAGACAGTTATCCAAGGCTGGAATTGAATCCGAGTTCCTGGTGCTGTGAGTTAGCAGTGCTAACCACTGTGCTGCTCTTGGAAGATCTATTCCTAGAATGGGATTCGAAGTTATTGTTCCTCTTGCTGTGGATATCTGCCTCCTGTTATGAGCTATAGGTGCTGGTCATGGAAGGCATTGGCAGCTAATTGGCTGGACAATGGAGAGACTGGAAAGTACAAAGTAAATGACGTGGGGTATACACAGGAAAGCAAAAAGAACAAGCAGGAATGTGGGAAATGAAGAGATTGCCAATGAGTATATGGGTTCATTCTGTGGGATCATCTCTTTGCCACTAATGATGAAGTAATTGAACCTGCTCTGGAACTACAAGGGTTTCTTCTGGACTGTAAGACTGCCGGCCACATCCTGTCTTATTCTTCACTGCACAGTCTTAAAGACCCTATGGCCAACTTACAAAACTTTGGAAGGAAACAATGAACATTTGCTGATGACACCAAGATTGGGGGAACGGCAAATTGTGCGGAGGGTGTGGAGAGTCTGCAGAAGGATCTAGATAGGCTGGGCGAATGGGCCAGGAAATGGCAAATGGAATTTAATGTTGGCAAGTGCGAGGTGGTCCACTTTGGTAGGAAGAATGGTAGGAAGGACTATTACTTACGTGGCGAAAAACTGCAGCAGGCGACGGTGCAGAGGGACCTCGGGGTCCTTGTGCATGAGTCGCAAAAACCCAGCTTGCAGGTGCAGCAGGTGGTCAGGAAGGCGAATGGGATGCTGGCCTTCATAGCGAGGGGGATTGAATATAAAAGTAGGGAGGTCTTGCTGCAGCTGTATAGGGCATTGGTGAGGCCGCAGCTGGAGTACTGTGTGCAGTTTTGGGCGCCGTGCTTACGCAAGGATATTTTGGCCTTGGAGGGAGTGCAGAGGAGGTTTACTAGGCTGATGCCGGAGTTGAGGGGATTGAGCGATGAGGAGAGGCTGAATAAATTAGGCTTGTACTCGTTAGAGTTTAGAAGAATGAGGGGAGATCTCATTGAGACGTATAAGATGATGAATGGGATGGATAGGATAGAGGTGGAGAGACTCTTCCCGCTCAAAAAAGACAGAAGGACTAGGGGGCACAGCCTCAAGATAAAGTGGGGGGGGGGGGAGCGGTTTAGAACAGAGTTGAGGAGGAACTTCTTCACTCAAAGGGTGGTGAATCTCTGGAATTCTCTGCCCGTTGAAGTGGTGGAGGCTACCTCGCTAAATATTTTTAAGACGCGGGTTGATGGGTTTTTGATAGGAGAGGGGATTAAGGGTTATGGGGAGAGGGTGGGAAAGTGGAACTGAGCCACAACAGATCAGCCATGATCTTATTGAATGGCGGGGCAGGCTCGAAGGGCTAGATGGCCAACTCCTGCTCCTATTTCTTATGTTTCTTATGTTATTTAAGCTACATCCAGGTTCTCCTCTCCCAGATCAGAGTGGGGGAGGGCCCACCGTCACACTGTAACGGGATTGAATGGCTGGGGGGTGAGGGGTGCAAACAGTTTGGATGGCAAGGGGCATTGGGCTAGGTGTCCATGCATTGTGCGGCTCACAATTGGCTGTGGGCCCCCAGGATTGCAGGTGGGTGGAGGTGTTGGTTTAGGCTGGCTCCAACAGCAGGAGGCTGACAGCTCTCCCTCTGTCTGTCAGATCCCTGCCACTGAAATTATGCATGTGCAGCATCAAAAGTCTGCACACACGCATTAGCTCATTCTATAGGCTGGCTGGTGAATGAAGCCCAGCCCACTGCATGCAGCAGCTGGAAACAGTCTAGCCTGTATTTTCAATCACTAAGTGAAAACACACCCAAAAACTGGATCAGGGACTCTCCCATTTTCAGGCTAAATTCCACCCATAGACTCTGGAGCCAATCAGCTGACCAACCAGTGCACAGCCAAACTTGTGATCTAAGCAGGAAAATTAGCCCATTTTGCATCTACCTTATTTGTCAAGTGGTAAGCATAAAAACTATTTGTCTACAACAAAAAGTAGTTTTTAAGAAGGCAAAGGGGAGAAGACAACAGAGAAATAAGTTGAATAAAAAATTTTGCATCTGCTGGAAAACAGAAATAAAAACAAAAAAGTACTGGAAATACTCATTGTTTCCACAGGAGAAGTTGGAGTGGAGAGTCATTCCAAAAAGCTTGAAGGTATAAGGAAATTTGACCTTACTTTTTTTTTGGAGGTTTTTTTTTCAAACTGGGAGTGTAAAACAGGAAGTAGGCCCCAGTGACCCCTGGGAAGGTTTTATTTCCCCTTTAAAAGGAGCTTGCCTCAGAGGATTCAACCTCATTGTTTCCAGAGGAGAAGTTGGAGTGGAGACTCATTACAAGAAGCTTGAAGGTACAAGGGAATTTTACCTTACTTTTTTTTTTGGAGGTTTTTTTTTCAAATTGGGAGTGTAAAACAGGAAGTAGGCCCCAGTGACCCCTGTGAAGGCTTTTTTTTCCCCAATAAATTTGAACTTCTACTTTGGGAGAATGAGAAGTGTGTATATACAGTAGCTTTAGGGAGGTAGTTACACTTAAGCAGCAGAGCACAGGAAATTGGGTTACTGTAAGGAGAGGAAATGGAAAAGTGAAAGGACAGGCAGAACAGGGTTCCCCTGTGGCTATACCCGTCCACAACAGGTATACTGAATTGGATACTGTTGTGGGGGATGCTTTAGCTGGGACAAGGTGCGACTGCCTGAACTCTGATACTGAGTCTGGTTCTGCAATGCAAAAGGGTGGGAGGAAGAAGAGGAGAACGGTAGAGATAAGGGACTCAATGGTCGGAGGCATGGACAGGAGGTTCTGTGGTCGGGATAGAGACTCGCGCGTGGTTTGTTGCGTGGTGTGGCTGTCAACTGGTGTGGCTGTCAACTGGTGTGGCTGTCAACTGGTGTGGCTGTCAACTGGTGTGGCTGTCAACTGGTGTGGCTGTCAACTGGTGTGGCTGTCAACTGGTGTGGCTGTCAACTGGTGTGGCTGTCAACTGGTGTGGCTGTCAACTGGTGTGGCTGTCAACTGGTGTGGCTGTCAACTGGTGTGGCTGTCAACTGGTGTGGCTGTCAACTGGTGTGGCTGTCAACTGGTGTGGCTGTCAACTGGTGTGGCTGTCAACTGGTGTGGCTGTCAACTGGTGTGGCTGTCAACTGGTGTGGCTGTCAACTGGTGTGGCTGTCAACTGGTGTGGCTGTCAACTGGTGTGGCTGTCAACTGGTGTGGCTGTCAACTGGTGTGGCTGTCAACTGGTGTGGCTGTCAACTGGTGTGGCTGTCAACTGGTGTGGCTGTCAACTGGTGTGGCTGTCAACTGGTGTGGCTGTCAACTGGTGTGGCTGTCAACTGGTGTGGCTGTCAACTGGTGTGGCTGTCAACTGGTGTGGCTGTCAACTGGTGTGGCTGTCAACTGGTGTGGCTGTCAACTGGTGTGGCTGTCAACTGGTGTGGCTGTCAACTGGTGTGGCTGTCAACTGGTGTGGCTGTCAACTGGTGTGGCTGTCAACTGGTGTGGCTGTCAACTGGTGTGGCTGTCAACTGGTGTGGCTGTCAACTGGTGTGGCTGTCAACTGGTGTGGCTGTCAACTGGTGTGGCTGTCAACTGGTGTGGCTGTCAACTGGTGTGGCTGTCAACTGGTGTGGCTGTCAACTGGTGTGGCTGTCAACTGGTGTGGCTGTCAACTGGTGTGGCTGTCAACTGGTGTGGCTGTCAACTGGTGTGGCTGTCAACTGGTGTGGCTGTCAACTGGTGTGGCTGTCAACTGGTGTGGCTGTCAACTGGTGTGGCTGTCAACTGGTGTGGCTGTCAACTGGTGTGGCTGTCAACTGGTGTGGCTGTCAACTGGTGTGGCTGTCAACTGGTGTGGCTGTCAACTGGTGTGGCTGTCAACTGGTGTGGCTGTCAACTGGTGTGGCTGTCAACTGGTGTGGCTGTCAACTGGTGTGGCTGTCAACTGGTGTGGCTGTCAACTGGTGTGGCTGTCAACTGGTGTGGCTGTCAACTGGTGTGGCTGTCAACTGGTGTGGCTGTCAACTGGTGTGGCTGTCAACTGGTGTGGCTGTCAACTGGTGTGGCTGTCAACTGGTGTGGCTGTCAACTGGTGTGGCTGTCAACTGGTGTGGCTGTCAACTGGTGTGGCTGTCAACTGGTGTGGCTGTCAACTGGTGTGGCTGTCAACTGGTGTGGCTGTCAACTGGTGTGGCTGTCAACTGGTGTGGCTGTCAACTGGTGTGGCTGTCAACTGGTGTGGCTGTCAACTGGTGTGGCTGTCAACTGGTGTGGCTGTCAACTGGTGTGGCTGTCAACTGGTGTGGCTGTCAACTGGTGTGGCTGTCAACTGGTGTGGCTGTCAACTGGTGTGGCTGTCAACTGGTGTGGCTGTCAACTGGTGTGGCTGTCAACTGGTGTGGCTGTCAACTGGTGTGGCTGTCAACTGGTGTGGCTGTCAACTGGTGTGGCTGTCAACTGGTGTGGCTGTCAACTGGTGTGGCTGTCAACTGGTGTGGCTGTCAACTGGTGTGGCTGTCAACTGGTGTGGCTGTCAACTGGTGTGGCTGTCAACTGGTGTGGCTGTCAACTGGTGTGGCTGTCAACTGGTGTGGCTGTCAACTGGTGTGGCTGTCAACTGGTGTGGCTGTCAACTGGTGTGGCTGTCAACTGGTGTGGCTGTCAACTGGTGTGGCTGTCAACTGGTGTGGCTGTCAACTGGTGTGGCTGTCAACTGGTGTGGCTGTCAACTGGTGTGGCTGTCAACTGGTGTGGCTGTCAACTGGTGTGGCTGTCAACTGGTGTGGCTGTCAACTGGTGTGGCTGTCAACTGGTGTGGCTGTCAACTGGTGTGGCTGTCAACTGGTGTGGCTGTCAACTGGTGTGGCTGTCAACTGGTGTGGCTGTCAACTGGTGTGGCTGTCAACTGGTGTGGCTGTCAACTGGTGTGGCTGTCAACTGGTGTGGCTGTCAACTGGTGTGGCTGTCAACTGGTGTGGCTGTCAACTGGTGTGGCTGTCAACTGGTGTGGCTGTCAACTGGTGTGGCTGTCAACTGGTGTGGCTGTCAACTGGTGTGGCTGTCAACTGGTGTGGCTGTCAACTGGTGTGGCTGTCAACTGGTGTGGCTGTCAACTGGTGTGGCTGTCAACTGGTGTGGCTGTCAACTGGTGTGGCTGTCAACTGGTGTGGCTGTCAACTGGTGTGGCTGTCAACTGGTGTGGCTGTCAACTGGTGTGGCTGTCAACTGGTGTGGCTGTCAACTGGTGTGGCTGTCAACTGGTGTGGCTGTCAACTGGTGTGGCTGTCAACTGGTGTGGCTGTCAACTGGTGTGGCTGTCAACTGGTGTGGCTGTCAACTGGTGTGGCTGTCAACTGGTGTGGCTGTCAACTGGTGTGGCTGTCAACTGGTGTGGCTGTCAACTGGTGTGGCTGTCAACTGGTGTGGCTGTCAACTGGTGTGGCTGTCAACTGGTGTGGCTGTCAACTGGTGTGGCTGTCAACTGGTGTGGCTGTCAACTGGTGTGGCTGTCAACTGGTGTGGCTGTCAACTGGTGTGGCTGTCAACTGGTGTGGCTGTCAACTGGTGTGGCTGTCAACTGGTGTGGCTGTCAACTGGTGTGGCTGTCAACTGGTGTGGCTGTCAACTGGTGTGGCTGTCAACTGGTGTGGCTGTCAACTGGTGTGGCTGTCAACTGGTGTGGCTGTCAACTGGTGTGGCTGTCAACTGGTGTGGCTGTCAACTGGTGTGGCTGTCAACTGGTGTGGCTGTCAACTGGTGTGGCTGTCAACTGGTGTGGCTGTCAACTGGTGTGGCTGTCAACTGGTGTGGCTGTCAACTGGTGTGGCTGTCAACTGGTGTGGCTGTCAACTGGTGTGGCTGTCAACTGGTGTGGCTGTCAACTGGTGTGGCTGTCAACTGGTGTGGCTGTCAACTGGTGTGGCTGTCAACTGGTGTGGCTGTCAACTGGTGTGGCTGTCAACTGGTGTGGCTGTCAACTGGTGTGGCTGTCAACTGGTGTGGCTGTCAACTGGTGTGGCTGTCAACTGGTGTGGCTGTCAACTGGTGTGGCTGTCAACTGGTGTGGCTGTCAACTGGTGTGGCTGTCAACTGGTGTGGCTGTCAACTGGTGTGGCTGTCAACTGGTGTGGCTGTCAACTGGTGTGGCTGTCAACTGGTGTGGCTGTCAACTGGTGTGGCTGTCAACTGGTGTGGCTGTCAACTGGTGTGGCTGTCAACTGGTGTGGCTGTCAACTGGTGTGGCTGTCAACTGGTGTGGCTGTCAACTGGTGTGGCTGTCAACTGGTGTGGCTGTCAACTGGTGTGGCTGTCAACTGGTGTGGCTGTCAACTGGTGTGGCTGTCAACTGGTGTGGCTGTCAACTGGTGTGGCTGTCAACTGGTGTGGCTGTCAACTGGTGTGGCTGTCAACTGGTGTGGCTGTCAACTGGTGTGGCTGTCAACTGGTGTGGCTGTCAACTGGTGTGGCTGTCAACTGGTGTGGCTGTCAACTGGTGTGGCTGTCAACTGGTGTGGCTGTCAACTGGTGTGGCTGTCAACTGGTGTGGCTGTCAACTGGTGTGGCTGTCAACTGGTGTGGCTGTCAACTGGTGTGGCTGTCAACTGGTGTGGCTGTCAACTGGTGTGGCTGTCAACTGGTGTGGCTGTCAACTGGTGTGGCTGTCAACTGGTGTGGCTGTCAACTGGTGTGGCTGTCAACTGGTGTGGCTGTCAACTGGTGTGGCTGTCAACTGGTGTGGCTGTCAACTGGTGTGGCTGTCAACTGGTGTGGCTGTCAACTGGTGTGGCTGTCAACTGGTGTGGCTGTCAACTGGTGTGGCTGTCAACTGGTGTGGCTGTCAACTGGTGTGGCTGTCAACTGGTGTGGCTGTCAACTGGTGTGGCTGTCAACTGGTGTGGCTGTCAACTGGTGTGGCTGTCAACTGGTGTGGCTGTCAACTGGTGTGGCTGTCAACTGGTGTGGCTGTCAACTGGTGTGGCTGTCAACTGGTGTGGCTGTCAACTGGTGTGGCTGTCAACTGGTGTGGCTGTCAACTGGTGTGGCTGTCAACTGGTGTGGCTGTCAACTGGTGTGGCTGTCAACTGGTGTGGCTGTCAACTGGTGTGGCTGTCAACTGGTGTGGCTGTCAACTGGTGTGGCTGTCAACTGGTGTGGCTGTCAACTGGTGTGGCTGTCAACTGGTGTGGCTGTCAACTGGTGTGGCTGTCAACTGGTGTGGCTGTCAACTGGTGTGGCTGTCAACTGGTGTGGCTGTCAACTGGTGTGGCTGTCAACTGGTGTGGCTGTCAACTGGTGTGGCTGTCAACTGGTGTGGCTGTCAACTGGTGTGGCTGTCAACTGGTGTGGCTGTCAACTGGTGTGGCTGTCAACTGGTGTGGCTGTCAACTGGTGTGGCTGTCAACTGGTGTGGCTGTCAACTGGTGTGGCTGTCAACTGGTGTGGCTGTCAACTGGTGTGGCTGTCAACTGGTGTGGCTGTCAACTGGTGTGGCTGTCAACTGGTGTGGCTGTCAACTGGTGTGGCTGTCAACTGGTGTGGCTGTCAACTGGTGTGGCTGTCAACTGGTGTGGCTGTCAACTGGTGTGGCTGTCAACTGGTGTGGCTGTCAACTGGTGTGGCTGTCAACTGGTGTGGCTGTCAACTGGTGTGGCTGTCAACTGGTGTGGCTGTCAACTGGTGTGGCTGTCAACTGGTGTGGCTGTCAACTGGTGTGGCTGTCAACTGGTGTGGCTGTCAACTGGTGTGGCTGTCAACTGGTGTGGCTGTCAACTGGTGTGGCTGTCAACTGGTGTGGCTGTCAACTGGTGTGGCTGTCAACTGGTGTGGCTGTCAACTGGTGTGGCTGTCAACTGGTGTGGCTGTCAACTGGTGTGGCTGTCAACTGGTGTGGCTGTCAACTGGTGTGGCTGTCAACTGGTGTGGCTGTCAACTGGTGTGGCTGTCAACTGGTGTGGCTGTCAACTGGTGTGGCTGTCAACTGGTGTGGCTGTCAACTGGTGTGGCTGTCAACTGGTGTGGCTGTCAACTGGTGTGGCTGTCAACTGGTGTGGCTGTCAACTGGTGTGGCTGTCAACTGGTGTGGCTGTCAACTGGTGTGGCTGTCAACTGGTGTGGCTGTCAACTGGTGTGGCTGTCAACTGGTGTGGCTGTCAACTGGTGTGGCTGTCAACTGGTGTGGCTGTCAACTGGTGTGGCTGTCAACTGGTGTGGCTGTCAACTGGTGTGGCTGTCAACTGGTGTGGCTGTCAACTGGTGTGGCTGTCAACTGGTGTGGCTGTCAACTGGTGTGGCTGTCAACTGGTGTGGCTGTCAACTGGTGTGGCTGTCAACTGGTGTGGCTGTCAACTGGTGTGGCTGTCAACTGGTGTGGCTGTCAACTGGTGTGGCTGTCAACTGGTGTGGCTGTCAACTGGTGTGGCTGTCAACTGGTGTGGCTGTCAACTGGTGTGGCTGTCAACTGGTGTGGCTGTCAACTGGTGTGGCTGTCAACTGGTGTGGCTGTCAACTGGTGTGGCTGTCAACTGGTGTGGCTGTCAACTGGTGTGGCTGTCAACTGGTGTGGCTGTCAACTGGTGTGGCTGTCAACTGGTGTGGCTGTCAACTGGTGTGGCTGTCAACTGGTGTGGCTGTCAACTGGTGTGGCTGTCAACTGGTGTGGCTGTCAACTGGTGTGGCTGTCAACTGGTGTGGCTGTCAACTGGTGTGGCTGTCAACTGGTGTGGCTGTCAACTGGTGTGGCTGTCAACTGGTGTGGCTGTCAACTGGTGTGGCTGTCAACTGGTGTGGCTGTCAACTGGTGTGGCTGTCAACTGGTGTGGCTGTCAACTGGTGTGGCTGTCAACTGGTGTGGCTGTCAACTGGTGTGGCTGTCAACTGGTGTGGCTGTCAACTGGTGTGGCTGTCAACTGGTGTGGCTGTCAACTGGTGTGGCTGTCAACTGGTGT
The DNA here is from genome assembly GCF_965287045.1 of Carcharhinus amblyrhynchos. Lineage (NCBI taxonomy): Eukaryota > Metazoa > Chordata > Chondrichthyes > Carcharhiniformes > Carcharhinidae > Carcharhinus > Carcharhinus amblyrhynchos. The sequence continues at coordinate 30,581,370 of NC_137346.1, forward strand.
GGCTGTCAACTGGTGTGGCTGTCAACTGGTGTGGCTGTCAACTGGTGTGGCTGTCAACTGGTGTGGCTGTCAACTGGTGTGGCTGTCAACTGGTGTGGCTGTCAACTGGTGTGGCTGTCAACTGGTGTGGCTGTCAACTGGTGTGGCTGTCAACTGGTGTGGCTGTCAACTGGTGTGGCTGTCAACTGGTGTGGCTGTCAACTGGTGTGGCTGTCAACTGGTGTGGCTGTCAACTGGTGTGGCTGTCAACTGGTGTGGCTGTCAACTGGTGTGGCTGTCAACTGGTGTGGCTGTCAACTGGTGTGGCTGTCAACTGGTGTGGCTGTCAACTGGTGTGGCTGTCAACTGGTGTGGCTGTCAACTGGTGTGGCTGTCAACTGGTGTGGCTGTCAACTGGTGTGGCTGTCAACTGGTGTGGCTGTCAACTGGTGTGGCTGTCAACTGGTGTGGCTGTCAACTGGTGTGGCTGTCAACTGGTGTGGCTGTCAACTGGTGTGGCTGTCAACTGGTGTGGCTGTCAACTGGTGTGGCTGTCAACTGGTGTGGCTGTCAACTGGTGTGGCTGTCAACTGGTGTGGCTGTCAACTGGTGTGGCTGTCAACTGGTGTGGCTGTCAACTGGTGTGGCTGTCAACTGGTGTGGCTGTCAACTGGTGTGGCTGTCAACTGGTGTGGCTGTCAACTGGTGTGGCTGTCAACTGGTGTGGCTGTCAACTGGTGTGGCTGTCAACTGGTGTGGCTGTCAACTGGTGTGGCTGTCAACTGGTGTGGCTGTCAACTGGTGTGGCTGTCAACTGGTGTGGCTGTCAACTGGTGTGGCTGTCAACTGGTGTGGCTGTCAACTGGTGTGGCTGTCAACTGGTGTGGCTGTCAACTGGTGTGGCTGTCAACTGGTGTGGCTGTCAACTGGTGTGGCTGTCAACTGGTGTGGCTGTCAACTGGTGTGGCTGTCAACTGGTGTGGCTGTCAACTGGTGTGGCTGTCAACTGGTGTGGCTGTCAACTGGTGTGGCTGTCAACTGGTGTGGCTGTCAACTGGTGTGGCTGTCAACTGGTGTGGCTGTCAACTGGTGTGGCTGTCAACTGGTGTGGCTGTCAACTGGTGTGGCTGTCAACTGGTGTGGCTGTCAACTGGTGTGGCTGTCAACTGGTGTGGCTGTCAACTGGTGTGGCTGTCAACTGGTGTGGCTGTCAACTGGTGTGGCTGTCAACTGGTGTGGCTGTCAACTGGTGTGGCTGTCAACTGGTGTGGCTGTCAACTGGTGTGGCTGTCAACTGGTGTGGCTGTCAACTGGTGTGGCTGTCAACTGGTGTGGCTGTCAACTGGTGTGGCTGTCAACTGGTGTGGCTGTCAACTGGTGTGGCTGTCAACTGGTGTGGCTGTCAACTGGTGTGGCTGTCAACTGGTGTGGCTGTCAACTGGTGTGGCTGTCAACTGGTGTGGCTGTCAACTGGTGTGGCTGTCAACTGGTGTGGCTGTCAACTGGTGTGGCTGTCAACTGGTGTGGCTGTCAACTGGTGTGGCTGTCAACTGGTGTGGCTGTCAACTGGTGTGGCTGTCAACTGGTGTGGCTGTCAACTGGTGTGGCTGTCAACTGGTGTGGCTGTCAACTGGTGTGGCTGTCAACTGGTGTGGCTGTCAACTGGTGTGGCTGTCAACTGGTGTGGCTGTCAACTGGTGTGGCTGTCAACTGGTGTGGCTGTCAACTGGTGTGGCTGTCAACTGGTGTGGCTGTCAACTGGTGTGGCTGTCAACTGGTGTGGCTGTCAACTGGTGTGGCTGTCAACTGGTGTGGCTGTCAACTGGTGTGGCTGTCAACTGGTGTGGCTGTCAACTGGTGTGGCTGTCAACTGGTGTGGCTGTCAACTGGTGTGGCTGTCAACTGGTGTGGCTGTCAACTGGTGTGGCTGTCAACTGGTGTGGCTGTCAACTGGTGTGGCTGTCAACTGGTGTGGCTGTCAACTGGTGTGGCTGTCAACTGGTGTGGCTGTCAACTGGTGTGGCTGTCAACTGGTGTGGCTGTCAACTGGTGTGGCTGTCAACTGGTGTGGCTGTCAACTGGTGTGGCTGTCAACTGGTGTGGCTGTCAACTGGTGTGGCTGTCAACTGGTGTGGCTGTCAACTGGTGTGGCTGTCAACTGGTGTGGCTGTCAACTGGTGTGGCTGTCAACTGGTGTGGCTGTCAACTGGTGTGGCTGTCAACTGGTGTGGCTGTCAACTGGTGTGGCTGTCAACTGGTGTGGCTGTCAACTGGTGTGGCTGTCAACTGGTGTGGCTGTCAACTGGTGTGGCTGTCAACTGGTGTGGCTGTCAACTGGTGTGGCTGTCAACTGGTGTGGCTGTCAACTGGTGTGGCTGTCAACTGGTGTGGCTGTCAACTGGTGTGGCTGTCAACTGGTGTGGCTGTCAACTGGTGTGGCTGTCAACTGGTGTGGCTGTCAACTGGTGTGGCTGTCAACTGGTGTGGCTGTCAACTGGTGTGGCTGTCAACTGGTGTGGCTGTCAACTGGTGTGGCTGTCAACTGGTGTGGCTGTCAACTGGTGTGGCTGTCAACTGGTGTGGCTGTCAACTGGTGTGGCTGTCAACTGGTGTGGCTGTCAGACCTGCTTGTGATGAAGTCACCTTTTTATATAGCCGTAGGTTTTAGAACTAATATTGCACAATTTAATAACTTGTGTAGTGCTTAGGTCGGATGTTTATTCTTGGAGTGACTCCAGCCAATTGGAGTTAGTAATCTACCAAGACCATGAAAACATGGTTATTTGTCATAAAATCCATCTGGTTTAATCATCTCCTCTAGGGAAGGAAATCTACCACCCTTGCCTGGTCTGGCCTATATGTGAGTCTAGAGCCACGGCAATGTCGTTGCCTCTCAACTGCCCTCCAAGGGTGCTGTGGGGCTAATTGAGATGACCGGTACTGTCTTAACAATAGATAATATAAAGCTCATTAGGCAGGTAAAGACATAACATTTATTTAAAAGAAATAAGACAACAAGCAGATGTTTGGAGATCACCAAAAGGGTTAAGTAGCTCTGAAATAGAGAAACTGATCTTCTCTGATGAATCTGACATTTGCAATCAAAAACAGATCACTTGCAGTTTTTCTTATCAATTATTCGTGCCTTATATTCGTTTAAAATCAATTACCCTTAGTATGCACACATCAATAATAATCAACCTCAGCTAGTTGCGTTCTATGTCTGGTATAATGATATCTTATTCATCCATTTAATCCAGACATTAACTCCCATCTTGGCTAAAGTCATTCCTTGTTGCCTGGTTACCCTAGATGCCTGCTACAGGGGTAAGAGTGGATGTTCCCACTGGATCATTGCCACGCTGGATAAACATGGGATCCTGCGTCCAGGCACATCCTTATCCAAAGGCTAGACAATGAATCAACCTGTTCATAATGTTGCCGTCTCTGTTGCCACATTGGAAACTTTGATAGAAATTTTGCTCACTACAGGGGTTCCCAGGCCTTTGGCTCTGAATTATTCGCCTTTCCCATCAAGCTTTCCAGTAACTAGCTTTCGGCTGAAGTGAATAGTGATTCATACAATACTGAAAATACATTTAAAATATCAGCATATATGTTTTGAGACTATATTCACTTGTTTGGTTCACTAACTGCAGTCACTCTTGTTAGCTTGGTAACTTGTTTCAAGAATCTCTTTACTGTGGTCTAGTCAGTGCCTTAAGGCATACTGTCTAAAAACATTATTAACTGGTTAGGAATTTCCCACTTCAAAGGGCAACTAGGGATAGGTAATAAATGCTGGCCAGCAACCGATGCCCACGTCTCACGTCCCACAAATGGATGAATGAGATATCATTATTCTGTGGATATTCTTATCAGGTCAGATTTTCGGACCTGTTACCCATCATTATAGAATGTTGTTTTGTACCAACAGAGTTAGCAAGAGTTACAGCGAACTTAGTTTAAGTACATCTATGTCTGTAACAACAGGCATGTGTGTCTCACAGACCAAGGTGCCAACGTGTCAGCAGATGGAGCCCTAGAACCATCTCAAAGCCTATTATCGGTTTCAATGGAGTTGAGCTGAGTAGAAAACATACACTTGATGTGAAAAGTTAGACTGCAGCACTCTCAGCAGAGGGAGCACTCTCGCATTCCCTTGCACGCTGCCAGCACCGGAGACAATTCACCGGGAGAACATCCCCCTTCAATACAAAAACTGTCATATGTTTAATGGTTACAATATTTACAGGTAGCTGGAGAGTGAGATGGTGAATTGGTGGAATCTTAGCAGTTGGGAAACGCTGAAATTCAGAAACTCATTATAAGCTGTCTGGCCAGGTTGGAAGATTCGAAACGTAGAAAATAGGAGCAGGTGTAGGTCACTCAGCCCTCTTGAGACTGCTCCCACATTCAATATGATCGTGGCTGATCCTCAATCTCAACACCATGCTCCAGTGCTTTTCCCTGACCCCTTGCTACCTTTAGAGTCTAGAAGTAAATCTATTTGCTTCTTAAATATATTCAATGATTCGGCCTCCACAGCCTGCTGTGGGAGAGAATTTAACAGGTTCACCATCCTCTGATAGGAGAAATTTCTCCTCATCTCAGCCCTAAGTGGCCTACCCCATATCCTGAGACTGTGACCCAGTGTGATTTGTGATAATTTCCCCTTTAAGGGCAAAAAACCAAAGAGTCACCTGGTTTGGCAGACCAATTGGGACTGAGGTTGGATCATCACCCCAGAGGGTGGAGTCCTCTCTGAGGCAGAAGTCATGTAGGAGAGCCAGGTTCATTATCTCTTTGTGAATAGCTTTTGGCATCTTATAGAAACATACTCGTGCGACTCCCCAAAGATAACCTTTTTCTTTACTCATTCATGGTAGATGGGCATCACTGGCTGGCCAGCATTTATTGCCCATGCCTCGTTGCCCTTGGGAAGGTGATGGTGAGCTACCTTCTTGAATCGATGCAGTCCACGTGCTGTGGGTTGAGCCACAATGACATTAGGGAGGGAATTTCAGGATTTTGACCCAGTGACTACGAAGGAATGGCAATATATTTCCAAGTCAGGATGGTGAGTGGCTTGGAGGGGGACTTGCAGGTGGTGATGCTCCCGTGTATCTGCTGCCCTTGTCCTTCTAGATGGAAGTGGTCATGGGTTTGGAAGTTGCTATCCGAGGATCTTTGCTGCAGTGCTACTGCATTACAAAAAGTTGAGAACTACACATGATTTGTTATTATCTCCAGAAACTTCAGAGATAGTAGTGCGTCAGCAACAACCTCAAGTTGCTAGACAAGACCTGAGGGCAAAACCAGCACTTATTTCAATAAGGAGATGGAATGTTAATGTGTAATTATGCCATGAGTGAGAAATGAGCTTTTGCAATAGTAGTTTTTTGCTGTAGTTTTTGCAAAAATAGATCCAATTTCTTTCATGGTTCAAGCAGTGGATGGATTGGTTTGGCCACGCCATGTTGGCCAATTGTTGTCTTCTCAAAATGGTTTCTCAGAATCATCTCTCTAAGTACCAATATCTTTATTCCCAGTGTTGTGAATATTACTACGGAAGACTAGTTGAATTTGAGTTTCCTCAAACTGAGTGATTGTGTCTTTGCTACTACACTGAGTGAAAATGATACAAAATCAGTCCCAAGACAGGAAGTATCTACTGAGGTTCCAAATCATACTTCCAGGATCAAGGATATTCAAGTTCCAGAGCATTGTATAAAACCAAAGAGACATAGATGTATCCCTGATTGACTTTCTTATTGACTATGTACAGTAGTGAATGGTGCATCGTACTGTGTCTCGAGTATTTATGATCCCATGTATAAGATCGTAGTGATTTGTTGCCATGACTATGGAAGTAAAGGGGGAGGGATGTTACGTATTTGAAAGAGTTGCAGGTTGCTTTAAGAGCTGATTTCATGATTAGATGATGATGCTGGGGGTGATTCACACAGCCCACCCTGCTGCTCCAGCAGCCAGGCTGGGAGACATAAGCGGAGGCCGTGTGGCAGACTTTTCACCGGGTGCCATGATCTCTGCACGTCTCCAGCCACTGGATTTCTGCCATTGTCAGCTCCATGTTGGAAATTGGTGTGGAGCTGATTAAAATGTTTAAATTTGAATTTCAATCCCATTAGCAGGCCTGAGACTGATGTCTCTGGACCCGCTTATCTACCCCCTGCTCCCACCTCCCCTCCCCCCACCACTAACGGGGAGCTGGTGACCCGAGAATGCTGAAGTGAAGGGGATCCATGGAGGCCTCCCAGGACACCAGGGGTAAGGGATTGTCCCTGGGCATTGCCAGACTGGCAATGCCAGCCTGTCCCCAGCACTGCCCAAGGGAACCTTGGCACTGCTCACCAGACATTGGGAGTGCCAAGGGGTGGGGTGAGAGGGGGTGGGGCCTATCGGGGGCAGACAGAAGGAGGGAAGGGAGGGTCATCAAGGTGGAAGGACGTGGGTTTGGCCTGCTAGGGGAATTGGGACTGTGGGGGGTTGGGCAGGGACGTTAGGGGCTGCTGGTGATGAGGGGGAATCAGGAGATTGGGGCAGGGGGGATGATGGAGATGGACCAGTGGGGGTTTGGGGTGGGTGAGTGGTTGGGGCTGGCCCAGATATGTCCAGAAGGCCAGTGATTGGGTGGTGGAGGGGATTCACGAGGCCAGCGATGCAGGGTCAGAGGACTGGCCAGCGATCGGGAGGCCAGCAGTGTGGGGCTACTGCACTTGTCCTGATCTCGGCGCTGACAGATCGGCACATGCGCAACAGCCCGCTCAGCATTACGCTGCAGCTTCTCCAATGGGAATAGGCCTCACCTACAGCTTTTCATTCTGATTCACAGAGAGCTCGGGCTCCCTGTGCATCACAGAGTGTGGGAGATTCATTTTGAAAGTCCTGCTGACATTTTTAAAAAAAAAACAACGGGAATTATTCCAGTTTTAATGCAAATTCAGCACTTAGAACTTTTTGGTGAGAATTCTACCTGGCTATTTGGGTGATTGCAGAGGCTGCTGTTTTGCTTTCAGCTTTGTGATCTGTGTAGAGCAGAGAACATCTCTTCCAATAACATGTTTGATTCCACATGTGCAAACTGAGTATTTTCTTCCTATGTAAAACCCACAACTGCTAACATAGTTCGGACATTACTCTTCCTAACTGCTTGCTGTACGTGCATGCTTGTTTTCAGTGTCTGGTGTACAAGAACACACAAGTCCCTTTGTACATCAATATTTCCCAATCTATCATCATTTAAACAATACTCTACCATTCCGCTTCTCTGTCCAAAGTGGATAACCTCACATTTATCCATGTTATACTGCAGTTGCCATGGCATTTCCCATGCAATCGACATTTGCAAATCAGCTTGTTGCCATGTGGAAAGACTTGTATTGGTAGTCAGGGAGTGGAAAGGAGGGAGAGATTATGGGCACTTGGGAGGGAGACCAGAAAGTCCGGGCAAGATCGTGGATATAAGGTCAAAGTGAGAGTGGGAATATGAAGTCAGAAGAGAGAATGTGAATGTAAAATCAGGGATGAGGCCATGGATTTGAAGCTGGGGTCCAATTAGAGTGTTGCTGGCAGCATCGGGATATCATTTGGGTGTCTGTGGAAACCGGCAATAGGTGAATTGAAGTTCTGTTGCTGATTTTAGAAATTTTCACCCTCCCTGGTACACCCCTTCCCCACCCTCACTCCTCTCCTGCCCATTCCCTGCTATGATTCATTTGAACACAATTTGTTTAAACAATAGCAAAAACTTGGGGTGAGAAAATGCCTTAAAAACAGAAAAATGCTTCAGACTATAACAGGAGCACGATGATGGGTTAGATGCTGAATTGAAAGAGATATTACGAAGGGCTTTAAAAAGCATGGTGGAAACTGGAGAGACGGAAGGGCTTAGGGAGAGAATTCCAGGGCAAAGAAGCCCTGGAATTGAAGGGAATTAAAGTAGGGGACTGAGGGCATGCCCACCAAGTGGGAAACAAAGTGAGGGGGTTTCATAAGAAACCAGGATCAGGGGAGGGTTAAGTTTGAAGGGTGGGATTGTAGGACTGGAGAATGTTTAAGTGATACCGAGGAGTGAGACATTGAGGAATTTTCATGAGGATAAACATATTCAGTTTTGTGACACTGGAAGCTGCTGTAAGTCATTGAGAGTGGTCATGAGAGTCAAGTGGGTCTTGGTGCAGAGTAGCAGAGTTTGAATGGGCTGATGTTCTCAGAGGGTGAAAGATGAGAGATTGGCCAGTAAAGGATTTGGATAGTCGATGGTATACATTCCTGTCTGATTTCCCCCTATCCGTTGATAACCAAAATTCTATAGTTCTCAGTCTTGAATATATTCAACAACTGTATATCCATAGTCCTCAGAGGCAGAGAATGGGTGGGAAGCTCTGCTCAAGCCCAAATATGACACCAAAGTTTTAGATAACATGGTTTAGCCTCAGATAGTAACCAGGAAGGAATTGAATCAATGAAGAGCTTGTGCTGGGCTTTGAAAACATTGGGAATAGGTTTCCATGTAGAATTCTGAGCAAGTTTCTCTTGCTAACTCATGAATTTTCTATTCCATCAGTAAAACACCCCAAAAATAATTTATTTTTAAACTCAATTTGAAGTTCTGAAATCTCAAGGAAAAATTCTTTTGTAATGGTGATTCCCAAGACACAGGGGTGGAATCCCCCAATGCTCCTGCTGGTGGGTTTGATGGCAGGTGGGTGGAGAGTTTCCCACAGGAAGGATGGAGAAACCTGTTGAGGCCCACATGGAATTGAATTACAATTAGATTGGTTGGCCATACTAAAATTGTCCCTTAGTGTCCTGAGATGGGTAGGTTAGAGGGATTAGCGGGTAAATATGTAGGGATATGGAGATAGGGCCTGGGTGGGATTGTGGTCAGTGCAGACTTGATGGGCTAAATGGCTTCTTCCTGCACTGTAGGGTTTTTGATTTATGATTTTTGAACTTGCTCATGGGATGCAGATGAAGGGCCAAATGGAATCTTTCCTGCAACCAGCAGGAAAGTACCTTGGTGCAGAAAACATCTGGAACAACATGGTGTACAGGAGTTTGGACATACATGAAGAATGTATGGGGCTGCGTCTGGAGTTCAGGATGGACTGTGAGCCACCACAGCAGTGAGTGGGGGGAGTATCTATCAGATGGATCTTCTATTTTCAGTGCCATCAAGGAGGTCCATCTGCCAGCCCCAGTGTATTCCTGGAGGTCCATCTTCTTTAATGGTGGGACAGTGATGCTGGGTGCCTTTTTGATATGGCATCCAGATATGATGAAGGGACTTATGTAATAAAATACACCCTGCCGCAGAATACAGTGCTAAAAACCCCTAGATGCATAATTAACAAGGTTGGGGTCAAAAGATATGGCATGGTTTTCCATTGGTCTCCGCAGTGGGAAACACGACCCATCTCCGCTACCCTAGCTGATATTTACTATCATCCTGCCCAAATTAAAAAAGCTGCCAAAGTGGTTTTGCAATTTGTATATTATGAGGGAAGGTTCTGAAATCAAGAAATTGTGTCCTTGACTATGTGATGACTTTATAGTAAACATAAGAACATAAGAAATAGGAGCAGGAGTAGGCCATCTAGCCCTTCGAGCCTGCCCCGCCATTCAATAAGATCATGGCTGATCTGTCGTGGCTCAGTTCCACAGTCCCACCCTCTCCCCATAACCCTTAATCCCCTCTCTTATCAAAAACCCATCAACCCGCATCTTAAAAATATTTAGCGAGGCAGCCTCCACCACTTCAACGGGCAGAGAATTCCAGAGATTCACCACCCTTTGAGTGAAGAAGTTCCTCCTCAACTCCATTCTAAACCACCCCCCCTTTATCTTGAGGCTGTGCCCCCTAGTCCTACTGTCTTTTCTGAGCGGGAAGAGTGTCTCCACCTCTATCCTCTCCATCCCATTCATCATCTTATACATCTCAATGAGATCTCCCCTCATTCTTCTAAACTCTAACGAGTACAAGCCTAGTTTATTCAGCCTCTCCTCATAGCTCAACCCCCTCAACTCCGGTATCAGCCTAGTAAACCTCCTCTGCACTCCCTCCAAGGCCAAAATATCTTTGCGCAGGTGCGGCGCCCAAAACTGCACACAGTACTCCGGCTGCGGCCTCACCAATGCCCTATACAGCTGCAGCAAGACCTCCCTACTTTTATATTCAATCCCCCTCACGATGAAGGCCAGCATCCCATTCGCCTTCCTGACCACCTGCTGCACCTGCAAGCTGGGTTTTTGCGACTCATGCACAAGGACCCCGAGGTCCCTCTGCACCGTCGCCTGCTGCAGTTTTTCGCCACGTAAGTAGTAATCCTTCCTACCATTATTCCTACCAAAGTGGACCACCTCACACTTGCCAACATTAAATTCCATTTGCCATTTCCTGGCCCATTCACCCAGCCTATCTAGATCCTTCTGCAGACTCTCCATACCCTCCGCACAATTTGCCGTTCCCCCAATCTTGGTGTCATCAGCAAATTTCGACACCCTACACTCGGTTCCCTCCTCCAGATCATCTATATAAATGGTAAAAAGCTGAGGCCCCAGCACCGACCCCTGGGGCACTCCACTAGTCACCATCCGCCAATCCGAATAGCACCTGTTGACCCCCAGTCTCTGCCTCCTATTTGACAACCAATCCTCTATCCACGCTAACACCCTACCCCCAACTCCATGTCCCTTGACCTTCTGCAATAACCTCTTGTGAGGTACTTTGTCAAACGCCTTCTGAAAATCCAGAAAGACCACATCCACCGGCTCTCCTCTATCCACCGCCCTAGACACATCCTCATAGAACTCCAGTAAATTTGTCAGACACGACTTCCCTTTAGTGAAACCGTGCTGCGTCTGCTCTATCAAGCAGTTCCCTTCAAGATGCCTCGCTATTTCCTCCTTAACGATGGATTCTAACATTTTACCTACCACAGACATTAAACTAACCGGCCTATAATTCCCCGCCTTTTGCCTGGCACCCTTCTTAAACAACGGCATAACATTAGCCGTTTTCCAATCCTCCGGCACTTCCCCGGAATCCAGCGACGTCTGGAAAATAACCACCAAGGCATCCACTATCACCTCCACCATTTCTTTCAGAACCCTCGGATGCATTCCATCCGGTCCTGGGGACTTGTCCACAATCAGTCCCTCCAGTCTGTCGAGCACCGCCTCTCTAGTAACAGTAATGTACATGTTTAGTTAACAGTAAAGTACATGTTTATTTAAAAAAACAAAGAAAATTACACTAAAACACAAGAGTAGCTTCACACAGTAAACAATTGTTCAATACTAAACTAAACAAAAAGATCTGACCTTAAACTACTCTCAGAACTAAGCTTCCCCTTTTCTATTTAAGTAACAATCATGACAGATTTTTAAATTGATAGAAATCCAGTATTTTTTTTAGCACATTAGGATGACCTTTTTCCCTGACAGCAAATGGTTCCCAAGTTTGGCATTGTTGACAGTGTCTTCTGGGAGTTCTAACTAGCTGTCCTGCTGTTTTCTGGAAGATTTAAGCAATTACCCTTCTGTATTTCCTTAAATGTGTTCCTTTCCTTTGTTCTCTCTATTGTTTCAACCAAACTCTTCTGAAGTGCTTTCTTCCCAGAATTGATTGAACTTTTTTTTTTACTTCAGCTCTTATATTTTGCAAGTATACTTCCCAATCTTTACCTTCTTTCCTTCCACCTTTTACAACTTGCACATCTCCAAAGGGAATGTCTACAGCCCATTTCAAAACTACTCCTGTTGATGACTGATATAAAATTCCTATTGAATTATCACTTGGTTCATTAACATATCAAAGCCACTTCTTACTGTTGGTTTAGGCACTTCAGGTCACCCTGTTTCTTTCTCCAGTTACCATCATTACAATGCCCAACTGCTTGTCTTCCACTATGTAAGAAATATGACAGTGATATTACCAAAATAAAAATATTTTAATTCCTTGCTTTCATGACAATAAGGACCTTAGTGAGGAAGGATCTTGACTCAAAGTCAAGAAAGAAAATCAGTACAGGTGGAGATTAGGGACAAGGTCAGAAAATGCTGTTGGGAGTTGTAATATCATTGGGCAGAGCATTAATTATTGGAGGAAGATGAGTCTGCAATTATCACACTACAAGCTCATTTTTATCTCTACTGTTCAGAGCTTGGTAAATAAGGCAGATAACGGTGAGTTAGACAAGGTCTTGCATCAGTGCAAGTGATCGGGTGAATCGGAGCTTAATTTTACAAAGATCTAATGCATTAGATTGTCATAACCTGGAGAAGAAGGAAGAATGAATACAGTAAGGCATCATTGAAATAGACAGCTTCAGGATTGATTTGGAAAGGAGAGCATTCCTGATGTATTACTAGTGAATCAAATAGAGCAGGAATCATCAACTTTTCAAAACCAGAAACAGGAAGACAAACATTCAGGCTATTTTTTTGTTACAGCTTGTGTTCTAGGAATGTGATGACAAAAGTCCTTGACTCCACACAGGTCAGGTCATTTATGTTCAGGAGCTCTGCTGATAGCACAAGGATGACACATCCACAACTCAGTGCTGTGCCGACAGCTAAAATAATTGAGCAATACACCCTGTTAGATTTCTCATCATGCGTTGTCTTCATCATCCATCTTTACTCTAAGGAAAGGTCACTTGGCACCTCCAGAAAGTTTCAGGGCTGGGTATACACAGTAAGTGCGACAGCATCTCAGGAGAGAAAGATAGGTTGGTGTTTTGGAATGTCACTGTTCCTTGAAGATGAAATTGGGCAGATCATTCCAGGACTGACTGACATAAAGAGGGAAAGATGGATAAAGGACAAGAATATAGAATTGCTCATTATTGTTACAAACATGCAGCTAATACATTCAATAACTCTACTTTGGGCAGTTGTGTAGAAAGTAGATGCCAGTATTTGGGATATGCATCGACTAAAGCCAAAAGGCAGTCACCACCTGCAAATACATTAGGTATTCTGACATCATATGTGTTAAATGTTCTAGAGAAAGGGGCCAGCCTGCCCTGAGCATACAAATTGAAGGACAATCATTGGATAGAAATTAATAACGTCTTATTGAAAGTACAAGATGATGAAATCTAGCAGTAAATACACCTCGAATGTCCCTCAATACACCTGATTGCACCCTCAGGGTTGCACAGGGAGAAAATGGCACCTGTGGAACTGTGCCCCAGCAGCAGCTTCCATTTCATATTGGGGGTGATTTTGCACCCATGTTCGCCATGAGTGCAAATAGTGACGTGGGCGCAAAATCTTGCACAATTTGGAAAATGAGGATCTCGCTGGCCAGGTCTCTTTCTTATTTTCCTCAGTCCTCGCCGTAATGTAATGAGGTTCTCACCTCTTCATTTACAAAATTATAACACAATCAAAAGTCTTCCTTATGTCATATGTTTCCCCACCGCCCCGACGTCAGAAACCCCCTTCCCCAGCCTCAGCCAGCAGTCTGTGATAACAATTCCACCCATCATCAATGTCCCAAGGTGCTGCTGAGAACAGTTATCAGACAAAAGTCACAACTAGGCACTCAAAGATGGACTAAAAGTTCATTTAAAGAACAACATGTAGGAACATAATGAGGTTTAGGAAAAGGAAACCCAAAACCTGGGCAAGTCTAATTGGCACTTTCAGAAGATAAAGATGAAGGCATTGAATTAAAAGGGGAGAAAACATAAAGCGAGACAGAAATTGAAACTGTGACCTAAAATAAATGAGAGAAAATACAAACACACAGGTTACAAAATAAAATCGGAGAAATGTTGAAAACAGAAATGCAGTTAAAGTTCATTCTCTTTGCTGTGTTTTAGAAATATTCCATCCTGGATGTTGCCTTCTATTTCTCTGAAAATTATCCACATGGAAAAAACAATTCTCCAAAATTGGGATTGCTTTTACATTCCTGGAAATTTTGTAAGTGGTCTATCCCTGCAGTGTCACTGAGAAATCTCCTAACAAATACCAAGCTTTCATTGGTGTTGTAAGCTAAAGCAAGTGTTTGCACTTATACGGGACTTTTTAATAGCCCAGATCAATTCTATATCTTAACCCAAAAGATAAATTCCTGACAGTGTAGATTTCTCTCAGTATTGTCATGGAGTGTCAGCCATGAGTTGTGCTCAAGTCCTGGGTCCAGCTTTCTGATTCTGAGGCCACAGTGCTGTCATGATTCATCAGTCAGGATTACTGATATTTATTGTATTATTAATCTGAAAATAAATTTTATTAAGTTGCTTTCCGACAGACACTGCTCAGTTAAGAGCAGGTAACTCTATTGCCATTGCCCCTGCTTCAGGGTGGCATGTTAGCACAGTGGTCAGCACTGCTGCCTCAAAGTGCCAAAGAACCAAGTTCAATTGTGGTCTTAGGTCACTGTCTGTGCGGAGTCTGCACATTCTCCCCATGTCATCTGGATGCTCCACTTTGCACCTATAGTCCAAAGACATGCTGGTTAGGTGTATTGGCCATGTTAAATTTTTCCTCAGTGTACCCAAACAGGTGCCAGACTGTGGCAACTAGGGGATTTTCATGATGACTTCATTGTAGTGTTGACGTAAGCTTACTTGTGACTAATAAATAAACATTACCTTTTTTCACAGTGTGGAGATGTCTAGAGGGTTTTCTGGGTTTATCTTGGGAATTCTTTAAATAGATCCAATAGTGCTTTTCAAAACATAGAAAAAAACTACAGCACAATACAGGCCCTTTGGCACAACTTTGTGCGCCGAAGTTGTTCAGGACTTTGGATAAAAGCAATCAGTAAATTCCTTGTGGATTCTTCTGGGATCCATTTATCTATCAGTGTATTTATCTAAAGTTTGAAACACGATCCTCTTTCTTCCTGAATCTCTAATCTGCTTTCAAAATGTCTGCTCCCTTCTCCCACCCATTAGAGCAGTAGTTGCGTGTGGGTAAGTGCCAGCAGCCCAAAAAGTATCCCTTACCATATATTAAAAGGGCAGATGGGAGATCCTGCTTGCCTCCCTTCCACCCCTGAACCTGGCTCCTAGTATCACAGCCCTCCTATAATTAGAAACTCGAGGGGACCTACTCCACTGCTGCTGGATAATTGTACTTGGAAATAATCATTGAAGCTGTTGATTAACCCAATATCAATTGACTCTCTGAGATGATGTGAAGCCAATTGTTGATTTCTTGTCATTAACCCAGTCTCAATTTACACTCTGGAATGCCACGAGCCTTTACAATTAGCTCCATGGCAGATGCTCCGGGACATTTCAGAAATCTTTTTCATGGGTGATGGAACACTTAATTAACTTGTTGTATCTCAATTATGGTTAAAGCAGCCAAGCAGAAACTGCAATCAGATTCACCTCATCGTTAATGGCAGCTTCTGACAATGAAAGCAAGGAAGATGATTACAATTTACGCTGAGACTCCCATGAGTGTGATTTGACAAACAAAGGGATTTATTTTGTTTTAAGACAGAAGATAATGTTAATGCTGATCAGATTTATTTGTTCTGGGCAAGTGTCTAAGGTCAATGGTTGTGTGGTGTTTAACAAGTTCTGATTCATGTGGTGGAACAGCATGGGAATCAGTAAAGCCTATCACTGTGATGACATTTAGATATCAATTACTCAGATTCATTTCATAGTCTCAACAACTCCAACTATAGTGAAGTTGTACACTGGACTTAGAACATTACCAGTATGGCGTCCATTGAATCATAGTTGCGCCATCTGAAACTCAGATATACTTTTGTACTGGCGAAGGTGGTGCACATTGCATTACACTGGTCCTTTGAAGATGATAGTTAAATTTGCCAACCTGCGTGACCATTCCAAGAAACCTCTGGACATCAGTCCACACTTTAATATGTCTGCTGGTGCAGACTTGATGGGCCAAAGGGCCTCTTCTGCGCTATATGATTCTGTGATTCTATAACTTTCGTTGTGTAAAGTCAGAGGGCTTTTGCTTTTTAAGGATTGACCATTATGTTCTTTCGTTGAATGATCCGTCCTGATAATTCATTGGTAGTTTTTTATAAATTTACATTTCCCATTCAAGGTGAGACTTGACTATAGTAATGTTTTGAGAACTCACAAATGCTTTGATAATTATCTTGTCTTCTGATTCTATTGATAAGCACGTTATACATGTGACAAATTACTCCCTGTTTTCCTTCCAGAATGCATGACATGGCTCGCTGGAATATCTCCAAAGCTCAAATGGTGATGGAAAAGGGCAAAGACTGTTCAACGGGGGCTGACATCATTACTAATTCTCAGCATACACCTTGCCAAGGTTTGTCTTCAGATTCTAGCTATGAACAAGTTTTGTTCCCTTTGTGAGTGATCTGTCGATGGCATCAAATCATTGTTAGATGGCTGCCACCATGTTTTGCAGTTTGTTCTGTGGCTTAACCCACACCAGGAAGGTTTTCCTTGTATCATGAGTAACTCTAGTCTAACTCAGGCTGGCTGGTATAAAACGACTCTATTGACACTTTATACACAATACATATGATGAGTTACTAGGTGAACGCATCTCCTTTGTGTACAGACTATTCCATCTGCTCTACAGAGACTCGAGCACACGACTGCTGATCTTACTGTTACTCCACGATACCCAGCGCTATTCCATTATCATAACTTTTAATCCTCTATACTACAAAATGGACTTTGACAGGGACAATTGATGCTCAGTTAAGATGCTGTCCATTGTTTGGTAGTTTGACAACACTCAGTGGGGTGATTTGCAACTGAATAATGTCAGTTGGGCAAAGTGCTGGATCGTTAATGTTTTTATTGCCCCATATAATGTTTGGTTGATTAAAACAAGAATTTCAGATGGAGCTCCTGTTCCCTTTAAACAGGATACAGGTAAACGAGCTGTTTCACACAATAATTAGGTGTTGGTGTTTTATGACACACATTGGAATTCATATGGGATGCATTGCCTGCCACTACAATTAGACAAATGTATTAACCTCAGGCATTTCTTTCTGAAACAAAACTGAGATTCTCTTAAAAATTAATCAAATAAATTGGCCATTAATCTGCAAATACAATTTAATGTTGGTTACTCGGTAACATAAATTGGGTGTATTATCAAGGACGTGATAACGGGACACTTAGAAAATAGCAAGAGAATTAAACAGAAGTCAACATGGATTTACAAAGGGAAAATCATGTTTGACAAAGTCGCTGGAATTCTGGAGGACATAACTAGTAGAATAGGTAAGGGCGAATCAGTGGACATCGTATCCTTGGATTTTCAAAAAGCTTTTGATAAAACCCATGTAAAAGATTAGTGTGCAAAATTAAAGCATGTGGGATTGGTAGCAGTATATTGGCATGGATTGAAAACTGAACAGCAGACAGAAGACAAACGGTAAGAATTAATGGGTCTATTACGAGGTGGCAAACAGTGACTAGTGGTGTATTGTAGGGATCAGAACTTAGGCCCCAGCTATTCGCAATAGATATCAATGACTTGGATGAAGAAATCAAACATAATATTTCAAAATTTGCTGATGACACATAATTTGTTGGGGATGTTGCCAGATGAAGTGGTGAATGTGGGCTCACTTTTAACATTTAAGAAAAACTTGGGCAGGTACATGGATGAGAGGGGTGTGGAGGGATACGGTCCAGGTGCAGGTCAGTGGGACTAGGCAGAAAAATGGTTTGGCACAGCTAAGAAGGGCCGAAAGGCCTGTTTCTGTGCTATAGTGTTCTATGTGAGTGATGAGGAGAATGTTAAGAGACTTCAAGGTGATTTAGGCAGGGTGAGTGAGTGGGCAAACACATGGCAGATGCAATATAGCATGGATTAATGTGAAGTTAGCCACTTCAGGCAGAGAAACAGAGAATTATATAAATGGTGATATATTGGGAAATGTCAATGTACAAAGGGACCTGGGTGTCCTTGTACACTAGTCACTGAAAGCAGGTATAGCAAGCAGTTAGGAAGGCAATTGGGAAGTTGGCCTCCATAGCAAAATGGCTTGAGTACAGGAGCAAGGATATCATACTGCAGCCGTACAGAACCTCGGTGAGACCACACCTTGAGTATAGTGTGCAATTTTGGTTTCCTTATCTAAGAAAAGATGTACCTCTCATTGAGAAAGTACAGTTAAGGTTCACCAGCCTGAATCCTGGGATAGCAGGATTATTGTAAAAGGAAGGATTGGGTTAACTGATTTGATTTGATTTTGATTTGACTTATTATGTTAATACATGTGACAATAATACTTTAAGTGAAAAGTATTGTTTCTTGCATGCTATACAAACAAAGCATACCATTCATAGAGAAAGAAGGAGTGCAGAATGTAGTGTTACAGTCATAGTTACGATGTAGAGCAAGATCAACTTAATGCAAGGTAAGTCCATTCAAAAGTCTGACAGCAGCAGGGAAGAAGCTGTTCTTGGGTTGGTCGGTACGTGACCTCAGACTTTTCCATCTTTTTCCTGATGGAAGTAGGTGGAAGAGAGAATGTCCCGGGTGCCCTTAATTATGCTGGCTGCTTTGCCAGGGCAGTGAGAAGTGTAGACAGTCAATGGATGGGAGGCTGATTTGCGTGATGGATTGGGCTACATTCACGACCTTTTGTAGTTTCTTGGGTAGAGCAGGACCCATACCAAGCTGTGATACAACCAGAAAGAATGCTTTCTATGGTGCATCTGTAAAGTTGGTGAGAGTCATAGCTGACGCGCCAAATTTCCTTAGTCTTCTGAGAAAGTAGAGGCAAAGGTGAGCTTTGTTAACTATAGTGTTGGCATGGGGGAAAGCAGGACAAGTTGTTGGTGATCTGGACACCTGAAAACCTGAAGCTTTCGACCCTTTCTACTTCATCCCCGTTGATGTAGACAGGGGCATGTTTTCCTTCATGCTTCCTGAAGTCAATGACAATCTCCTTCATTTTGTTGACATTGAGGGAGAGATTATTGTTGCCACACCAGTTCACCAGACTCGACCTGCATTCACTAGAATTTAATGAATGAAAGGGGATCTCATTGAAATGTGTAACATTCTGACAGACTGGACACAGGATGGTGTTTCTTCCGGTTGGGAGGGAGGTCCAGAATAAGGAGCCACAGGCTCAGAATACAGGGTAGATCATTTAGGACCGAGAAGAGGAGAAATTTCTTCACTCAGAGGGTGGTGAACCTGTGAAATTCTCCACTGCAGAAGGCTGTGGAGGTCAAGTCATTGAATATATTTAAGAAGGAAATAGGTAAATCCCTGGAGACCATAGGTAAGAATGAGTATGGAGAGAGGGTGGGAATGTAGCCTTGAGTTACAGGATCATATTGAATTATCATATTGACTCAAAGGGCCAAATGGCCTATTCCGGCTCCTATTTTCTATGTTTCTATGAAGCACAACATCAATGTTATTTCATATGTTTACAATTTTGTGGCATTACTCTCCATTCTGCCTGTCCTTCCTTCATATAAATTGGATTAGTATCATGAATATGGAAACATTATCCTCTAATTTTATTGGCTGAACATTTATCAACCATCTTAATTCAAGTAAAATCTTGTTTTTATTTGGAAACCTTGGACTGTATACACAGCAGGTGGATTATTGCCCAATGAGACTCTGCCTAACGTGCCACTTATACTTTGAGACCAAATATTCTTGTTCCATGTGGAAAGCCAAATTGTGAGAACACATTTTAGCGATGTCAATGACCATGTTTGAGAAGAAGAGAAAAATATGCTACATGTAAGGAAATGGCAAGGTATAAACTTCTTGGCCAACATTCTCCAGCTCCCAGTTGCGTGTTTCCCGCCAGCAGGAGATGGTGCATCACTTGCTAGCGGCGGGATTCTCTGATCCCACTGCTGTCAATGGGAATTCCCATTGATGTCACCTGACGCCAGCAGGAAACCCGCGGACGGTGGTGCGCTGCCGACGGGACTGGAGAATTCCGTGAATGGCTGGAGAATTCCAGCCCTTGGTTTTCAGTTTGTCGGAAGAATCAGGGATGGGAAACGGAAAGGTATTCATTTTTGTAACCCTTTTATTGAGACATAGGTTTGACAAAAAGAATTTGCATTTGTATAACACCCTTCACACCCTCAATGCATCCCCAAACACAAACCGCCAGCGTGTTACTTTTGAGGAAGGGCCACTGTTGGTGCAGAGGGCAACAGACCAGGCAATTTGTGCACAACCAATAGCAATGAGATAAATGACCATGTGATCTTTGAATGTTGATTGAAGGATAAATGTTGGCCACGATACTGGGAGAAGCCCATTTGCTCTTCAACAGGTCCATGGAACCTTCTTACATCCACTAGGAAAAGTTAAATGGATCCTTTGTCTGGGTACTAAGGAAAAGTACCCAGCCATGGGAAATCTGAAATAAAAACAAAAAATGCTTTGTTTGAACTGGGCATGTTTAGATACTATTGCATTGCCTCAGTATAGTTCTAAAGCACTATCTTAACTTATGTGCCCTAAAGTGAGCCTTGAACACCCCCATCCCCCGCACCTATCATAAGGATCAAGCTGACAGCTACTGGCATCATCCATGACCCAAATCACATGGTTGACCGTACAAGCAGTGTAAGGCTCCCCCAGCTATACAGGTATCGCAAAATCAGCCCAACATTACTTTAAATTAGACAAATGGCTGTAATTTTATATGTAAGGTGAGAAAAATGGGAGGTGAGATTAATATTTTAATCATTAACATTAAAATGATATGCAAGCATTCTAAACACTAATAAAGCAGATCACAGGTTAATAAGGAAGACCTCAATCTCCCCCACATTGAGCACAGAAATTCGGGTGTACTCGAATCCACTTGAATCCTTTTTTATACATTTTTGGTACCTCAGTACTGCAGGCGAAACCAAAATTTATTTCCCTCAATCTAAATAGCTTGCCCAGCCATTTCCAAGGCCAGTTAAGGATCAGCCACCTTGCCATGGGACTCCTGTCACATGTAGGCTGCTGGCACCAATCTGATCCACACCAGCCTACCATGCCAGAACGTCATGGGAGCAGCAGACGCAAGCGGGGACACAGGCCTGGAGACCTGACAGCAGCGAACACAGGCCTGAAGCAGCAGTGCAAAAGCAGGAATAGTTCCAAGTCGCAGCAGAAGCAATGAATCCACGTGACCACTACCCAGAAGTAATTCCTTTTCATTTTCTGGTGGGGGAGAGAAGGGGAGGTGGGTCAGATATATCTCCGGTGGGGCGGGGGCGGAGGGAGACCCGATTGTTTGGCAGTGGGGAGGGCTGATCGTTTTCTGGTGAGGAGGAGGAGGTGTATCAGATCCCCCTCTTTGGAGAGGGGGGGGGTGCAGTGAGACCAGATTGTTCTCCGGGGACAGAGTGAGTGAGGCCGGACCACGCTCTGGTGGAGGGTGAAAAGAGGGAGATGGCTAAGATAGATCTCTGGTTGCGGGGGGAGGAGGCTTGATCGCTCACTGGTGGGGAGGAGGGGGGGGTGCAGATGGATCTCTGGGTGGAGTGGGGGGAGAGGCAGGAGCGTCTGCTGCCACTCTGCGGGTGATCGGTTGTTGGGGGAAGGGAGTTGCGATCGGCCTGGGTAGTGTGAGGGGGTGGATAAGGGGGACAGTGATGTGTGTGTGGGGGCCATTGCTCCTGATTTTTGCTCCCACACTGCTTTCTCTGTTTTCTGTGGCCCGGGAGTGATCTGACACTCTCGCGCTTTTTCAAATTATTTTCTAACTGTGCATGCGCGGTTCAGAGCTCTGATCGTTTTGGGCATGCTAAGTTCTACCCACAGTGTGAATGGGACTGGTGATTTGTTTTCGGGCTGTGTGTGTATGGGGGCACTTGAAATCAGATTTCTAGATGGGATCTGAACTACGCTCAGATTCAACTCTTCAAATGAAAATGGTAAAATCGGGCCCTCGGGCAGGGTGGGGTTACTAATGAGAGAGGATGTGGTGGACTGAAGTGCATTTGTTTCAATGCCTGACATGTAACAGGTAAGGCAGATGAACTTAGAGCTTGGATTAGTACCAGGAACTACAAAGTTGTTGCCATTACAGAGACTTGGTTAACGGAAGGACAGGATTGGCAGCTTAACATTCCAGGATACAGATATTTCAGGCGGGATAGAGGGGGATGTAAAAGGGGTGGGGAGTTGTACTACTGGTTAAGGAGAATATCATAGCTGTACTCTGGGGGGACACCATGGAGGGCTCATGCAGCATGGGTAGAGCTCAGGAATAGGAAAGGTATAGTCACAATGTTGGGGGTTTAATATAGGCCACCAAACTGCCAGCGGGAGATTGAGGAACAAATGTGTAGGCAGATTTTGGCAAGGTGTAAAAGTAACAGGGTTGTTGTGGTGGGAAATTTTAATTTCCCCTACATTGACTGGCACTCACTTAGTGCTGGGAGCGTGGATGGGGCAGAGTTTGTAAGGAGCATCCAGGTGGGCTTCTTGAAACAGTATGTAGATACTCCAACTAGGGAATGGGCCATACTGGACCTGATATTGGGGAATGAGCCCAGCTAGGTGGTCGATGTTTCAGTAGGGGAGCAGTTCAGGAACAGTGACCACAATACAGTAAACTTTAAGGTACTAATGGATAAAGATAAGTGTCGTCCTTAAGTTAATGAGATATTGTGAACGTAGTCAAACAGAAAAAGGAAGCAGTTATCAAAGCTAGGAGTGTGGGAACAGTGTACCTGAACAGGTGCCAGAGTGTGGTGACGAGGGGATTTTTGCAGTAAATTCATTGCAGTGTTAATGTAAGCCTATTTGTGATTAATAAATAAACTTGTCTGTCTCACCAATCAGAGGGCAAGCAGCATTGTAGCCAATAATGATAGCTGGTCCTGAAGCTGCAATGGGAGAGAGAGTATACCAGGAGTTCAAAATACACAGGGGTATTCTTCCATCCTTGAAAGCCCCAAAAAGCCTTGGAAAATTCAATCATCTGGATGACTAATGAAAGAAAAATCACCTCTGTCTGTGGGAGAGATGGGCCCAAGTTTTCTTGTCCCAACAACCGTGGGAATCATCCCAGGCATGATGGCCAATTTGACAGACGAACAAAAGTTCTAATCACAGATTCCATCGCTCTTGATCTTGTTGCTCCTCCAGAGACAAAGGGGGCGATCTTATCAAAAAAAATTCTATATGCCAAACGAGCGTGAAAACAGGAAACAGTTGCACTGAATTTTTTAGGCAAACTCCCAGTCGCAATCTTGCGCCCTTACTTAAGAAAAAGCCCAGATATGATTCTCGCCAGCAGGGGGAGGAGCAGAGCCTATTCTTATTGTGAGGTTGGCTGCTCTCCCCACCATCCCACCCATTAACTGAACCGGACATCGCCGACCGCCATTGCACCAGCAAATTAGTGCTGGAAACATCGTGGGGGGCAAATGTATGAAACCTGGGGTTGAATTCTTTTTCCCAAACAATGCTGCCTCATTGAGCAACCATTTAGGCATAAAAATACCTCATGCCATTAACTGCTGATAAAACATTTTAATCAGCTTTTATATGGTAGTTAATGACTCCTGCCAAGTAAGCAAAAAACAGTTAGCAAACCTCTTCATCATCTAAATAAAATGATAAAATAAACGGTATTTATTAGGGCATACTGTGAACACTATATAAATTGATGGATCTCTGGAATTGTCTATTAAAACAGCATCTTATACAGGTATAGTTCTTCTAATGTGTCAATGAGACAGTCTGAGATTTGTTGAAGCAAACAGGGTCTTGTAACAAGACCATGAAAGTACCATCAGAACAAATCAAAGAGAGAGCACAATTAGTTGCCTATATTTTCAATCACAGTGTGTCTTTTATATGACCATAAATCAAGGAGGTTTTATGGATGTTTTGATGCTTCCTTGAACTTTTTAATGATGAGTTGTGAGTCTAGATTTTCCACTATAGGTCTAATATGGATAATGGTGGGTCCTAAACAGACACTAATTGACATTACAGATGGAAGATCATCAATCTGAAACTCTTCCCCAGATTTCAGACTAGCCTGCTGAATGTTTCCAGCATCTAGTTTTTATTTCAATAGTCACCTAATTTTCTGAGTTTTAACATAGTTTTGGGGACAAATTTAAATAAGAAGCATGTTGGCAGAGTAGGGGTTTGGGTGAGGGAGGTGCTTAGTGCACAGGCAGATCTTACAATGATGGAAAGCAGCAGGAATAGTTCAGGAGAGGTCTGCTGCGGCAGACCAGACAAAATAAGAAGTCCTACAACACCAGGTTAAAGTCCAACAGGTTTATTATCCAGCAGCTCCACATCGAGGACCAGACAGAAGCAGCATGCAATCGATAACTAAACAGTATGAAGAGATCAGAATGAGATCAGTCCATTGTTACAATCTGTCTCTTACTCTTG
Organism: Carcharhinus amblyrhynchos; assembly: GCF_965287045.1. Taxonomy (NCBI): domain Eukaryota; kingdom Metazoa; phylum Chordata; class Chondrichthyes; order Carcharhiniformes; family Carcharhinidae; genus Carcharhinus; species Carcharhinus amblyrhynchos. The sequence continues at coordinate 30,605,739 of NC_137346.1, forward strand.
CCCACAGTAACCAGCCCTTTCACAGGTTCTGTGGGTGGCTCTGAAAGGAGCCTTCACATTATTGGATTCACTTGCTGTCCATTCTGTGCTGGACTAGGGGCACCCACAGTAAGAGGGGTTTATCTCCTTGGGATTGAGACTGGAAAACCTTGCTCTCTCTCCGACTCCAACTCCCACTTTACTCGGCTTTTAATTTAAACACCTTCCAAGCATTCAGTTTAGTGAGACAAACAAGGACAGTCTTTCAAAAAATTCTTTATTTAACACTTCTAGTACCAATTCAAACATAAACAGTTGCAACTCATTAAGTCTTTACTGAACTTTAACTCTCAACTGTAACTTTAACTGAACATCAACTTTAACTGTTAAACTCGGTTGTACCTATTTTCAGTTAAAGAAAAACATTGGCCAAGAGATAGCTAGATTCTGCAACGAGGCTTCTTCTCTGAAGTATCCTTCAGGGTACAGGTCTTCTTGCGATGGTTGGTCTCTTCAAGGTGTCACTGGAAAACAAAGGCAGCGCATGTCTTTTACCACAATCCTCCATTCGCTTCAAGAAAATCTTCTGTCATCCATCTGTGTAACCAGGAACCAATTACATGGCTTGAACATCTGGTGAAATTACTTGTGAATGACATCATTGTGTTTAGTTCAAACTGCATGTTCCACACATAGCAACCATATAAACTGAAGCCACGTTGTCTGGGTTAATGTGAACAACTTTCCTTATCTGACCAACATAGGAAGCTTCAGATCACAGCTCTCAGATCCCAGCCTTATCAGAGTAACGTTACGACCTGCATCTGGTTTTAATCTGTCTAAAGTTGACCAAAAATCACTTCATCTGCTTTTTGCGGCCCGGGAGCAATGTGACAGGGGTGCATTTTTCCACTGTTGCTCCAATCGGACCCTTCAACTGTGTTTTTACTGTGCATGTGCAGTTGAAGGGTCCAATTGGAGCAGCAGTGTTTCAGGCGTGATAAGCCCCGCCCATGGTGTGATAAGCCCCGCCCATGGCGCGATTCAGGCTCGCAATTTTTCTTCAGGCTGAGTGCATATGGGGGTGCCTGAGAACAGGTTTCCCAGTCAGACCTGAATTGTGGCCAGATTCAGCACTTAGAATCAAAATAGTAAAATCGCTCCAAAATGGCACTTAAATCTGAGTAAATGAAATTGCAACTTAAATTTTTATTGCACTTTTAATATAATGAAATATTCCAAGCTGCTTCATGGGAACATTTCATATATTTAAAATGTTAATTTTAAAACAGAGTATGACACTGAGCCACCTAAGGAGATGGCGGGGAAATTTTCCTGTCCTGCCCGCCATGAGAATCGGAGCGGGTGGGGAGCTGACCACACAAAAAGGTCAGTTGACTTTGGGTGGGATTTTTGTGCAAGCGTAGCCGCTACATCCTGTCCAGTAGGTCAAATAACCAAAGAACTTGCTGAAATAAGTGTCTGAGAGGAGGGAAGTGAGGTTAAGGAGCAGTGAGATGTAGGGAGGGTATCCCAGAGCTTGGTGTATAGGAAATTGAAGGCATTGTCACCAATGGTGGAGCAATTAAAATTGGGGGCTCAGAGCAGGCTAAGGTATTTTGGAGGCTGGTGAAGTTGGGGGTGATGGGAAAGGGTGAGGCTCTGGTGGGGTTTGGACATGTGGATAAAACATTTACAATCAAGACTTCATTTTATTGGGCGTCAGTGAGTACAAGGATGGTAGAGGAACAGAACTTGGTGCTAGTTAAGGCAGAAAGAGTGGAGTTTCGGACAACCTCAAGATTAATAAGGACAGAATTAACCAAGATTGTGTAGGAATCATCAAACCTAGAGGCAATGAAAGCATGAGTGAGGGTTTCAGCAAATTCCTAGTTAAAAGATTTAATAATACATACACAGTCATTCATATTTGTGCTACCTAATCTTAAACATAGAAACTAGAAGCAGGAGTGGGCCATTCAGCCCTTCGAGTCTGCTCTGCCATTTATTTTGATTGTGACTGATCATCAAATTCAATATCCTGATCCCTCCTTCCCCCCATGTCCCTTGGTCCCTTTAGCCCTAAGAGCTATATCTAACTACATCTTGAAATCAGACAATGTTTTGGCCTCAACTACGTTCTGTGATAGTGAATTCCACACATTCACATTATTCTGGGTGAAGAAATTTCTCCTCACCTCAGTCCTAAAATGTTTACCCCCCCATATCCTCAAACTATGACCCCCTTAGTTCTGGATTCCCCCACCATCAGGAACATTGTTTCTTAATCTATCCTGTCTAACCCTGTTAGAATTTTGTAAGCTTCTAAGAAGGAAGGAAATACGAAAAGAAAATGCAACACAAATACCCAAGGTAATTATACCTTGTGGCTGTGTTCTCTAAAAAGGAGTTTGTGGGAATGAAACAGTAGCCTCTGAAATACTCAAAGTAAACTGCAAAAAAATCTTGAAGAGCCTGTGAGGAAAAAAATATATATTTTGGCCCCTGGAGGGTGCCTCCATATGGACACACCATTGAAAGGCTGACATGAGAATAATGATGTGGCGGGACCAAGCAGGTGGCTGAAGGGTTGAACTTACCAGCAGTGGTTTCGGGGTCATGGTGGGGAGGTGAACCTCTCCATGGACCATGGGGCAGACAGGAAGGAAGGGAACTCCCCATTGTTGTGAAGTCGCAGGGAGGCTGCCTTGATGAGGTGCCTTTCTGGTGTTGGTCAAATGCCAATAGGGCAAAGAGTAGCTATTACCAGGCTTACGAAGTACCTTTAATTAACCGTCCACCTCCAACTGGCAGGCAGCCGTACTCTTGCCATTACCGCTGTTGACTGCGTTAATGGGAAGATCTCGATGGCCAGAATCTTACCACCATTCACGCTGGCAGGATTTTTCCTGCTGCAGCAAACAGAGAGTTTGCTGATGATTTGACAAATTCTTCAACCTCACTGCAGCAGGAGCATGTCGTGAACAGCAGGTAATGTCATGGCCATCAGTCTTGCCTCCCGACACTGACCAGGTCTTCGGCCCCGAAACCTGTCTCCAGAGGGTTGGTAGAATTCTGACCATTTCAACTGATGTCCACAGGCATCGGATGAGGCCTGGATTGGGGGTCATCGTGATGTCCCATCATAACCGAACAACCCATTTACAGTCAAAGTCCCCGCATGAAAATTGGCCAAATTCTACAAAGGAGGAGAGAAATTGGACAAAAAGAAAAGTATGCACAGATGTAAATACATAATATATGTGCAACCTCAGTGTTGGAATAACATTGACAAAACTCACCAGAAGGGAAAAAAAACACTAAAGCTTATTTGTGTGTGTACAAAATGATTTAATAATTCCAAACAATCTGGAACACAAATTAAGCTTCTGAATATTTTATTAACATAAATAATTTGACAAAACCCTGAGAAATATTAGTAAAAATAAAAAAAATGAACAAATGCATAAACAAATTTGTTTTACAGATTTGTACAATATAGTTGGCATGCTCAGCAGGTCAATTCAAATAACAATTAGGTCTATCAGTATGTTCTCAAAATGACTGTACACAGAAAGACATTTTGCTTCTGAAAAGACATAATTAATTCGGTCTACAAGTGCTTTTGAATCCTCTGGAGCATATGTGATAGTAATATAGAGAGACATGCATAGTCTGCTGGGAGAGAAGTGATATTTCCTGGTGAAACCAATTGCATACATTATTCTACATTTTTTTCAGTTTTCTATATTTTTTTGAAGGGCTGCGGATAATTTCAGATTAATAGGCTGTCTAAGCAGGGCTGAACACATGCTTGCAGACTCGATTTACACGGCAGCTGCTGATGAGGCCTGAAGTCAGCAAAGCCTGACCTGAATCCTGTCTTGCGAGGTTTGTTACTGAGGATTGCTCCAATTCAGGTTGCACACTGACCCGGTGCACTGAAAGCCCACACGCTTTTCTGTTACATCAGCCAGTCACACCAATCTGCTTTCAATCTCTTGTCGTGCAACCCAGCTCGTTGTCAATAGTAAGAATTTTTATTTCCATCAGTCTTAACCAGATGGACAAAATCAGCTTACAGCTTACATACCTCAAACGTTTAATACTGGTTGTCACAAATTCAGAGTTCCTGTATAAACTTGTCGCTCCACTATAAATGGGGTGCTCGTAGCAAGGGGCACACAGTGGGAGGTGGATTTTGGACTTTGTGCCATACTCTGCCAACCAGTCAGCTGCATGCGTTACAGTCTCTCCATTGTATAATATCGGCTGACTTCAGTCGAATTGAAAATAGGGAGCGATGTAAAGAGGATTACTTCAAAATCACCCGTTTCATATTATTGCACAAAGCCAAAATGGCCCCTGTGATACCCATGAAAGCCCATCTCTGCAGCTTCTGCTTCTGTCATTATTCCCAAACCTCCAACTACTGGAGTTACTCAACAGTGGTAACCCGGCTTCTCCCTTCATATCTCCTATGAATACAGGCAAGACTCTATCCTCATTGATGATTTGATCACAGGACCACGTCCTAGTTTTGATGGTGCAACACACCCCTTCCATTAAATTATATGAGCTCAGTATTGAACTTGCCAAAGATCTAGTCTGTCCCCCAGCAACATAGTTAAGACTTTTCCTTAACACTGGTCCGATAAGTAATTTGGCGCCAGCTCCAGGGGAGGCTATCTTAAACTGGACCATGGTGGCACAGCGATTAGCACTGCTGCCTCACAATGCCAGATACCCGAGTTCGATTCCCGGCTTGGGTTACAGTCTTTGCGGAGTCTGCATGTTGTCCTGTGTGTGCGTGGGTTTCCTCCCATAGTCCAGAGATGTGCGGGTTAGGTGGATTGGCCATACTAAATTGCCCCTTAGTGTTAGCGGGACTAACTAGGGTAAATGCATGGGGTTATGGGGATGGGGCCTGGGTGGGATTGTGGTTGGTGCAGACTTGTTGGGCCGAATGGCTTCCTTCTGCACTGTAAGGATTCTATGATTGTACTCAGTTACTGGGTGGCCTCCTGAAGTTGTCCTGTGGACCAGTGAGGAGATTCCAGAAGGGCAGTAACATGGCCATCTCTAGATCAGAATATTGATTATATGACCTATTGGCTCCATTTATTTAAATCTAAACTTAAAAAAGCAATTTTTTTTTTTTTGGAACTCCTAAAGTATCCAGGAAGTTGATTTTTAAGTCATGTTGACTGCAGGGAACATTCTGGATGGCTGGCAATCCTGTGGGTTACCTACATTCCAATGTTTTGCACTGCTCAATATTTGGTACAAGCGGTGGGTGGAGGCACCATACGAGGTGTTGGCTCTGTATCTTAGCACCGGCTCTGTCACTGAAAATGGTACAGCAATGAAGAATCAATAACCTGCCCTTCACCCATTCACCAAAACAAATAGCTGTGAGACAGCTGGACTGGAGCAGTGGAATTATACTTACTTTTTTTCTATCGCCAATTACAATTCAACAACTGATGTTACCTAGTGGTGCCACTGCGACTGGGTGAAACTCAGGAGAGAAACCTTTGAGCGTGTGAGACAGCTGGGCGTCAAACCTGATCTAAAGGCATGGGAAGTGTAACTTACTGTGCTGAGCCGCAAAATCATATTCAGTTTTTGTCACCGGCTTTCTGAACGAACCACTTTGGCCCTCCTGAGGGCCACTTTCACCTCGTCACAGAAACTACTCTGCACGAGTTCCGGCTGCTTGGTGCGACTATGCTTTGGAGGAGAAAAAAGGAAGTAAGATGTCGTGGGGCTGACTGTCTTCTTTTGCTGGGGTGGGGTATCGGGTGAGTCCTCCCAATTTGTAAACACACTGGATGTTTCCACCGAATTGACATGGGGAGAATCATCCATGGAAATTCTCCCTGTTAGTCATAGAATCCTTACAGTGCAGAAAAGGCCATTCAACCCATCGAGCCTGTACTGACAACAATTGCAGCTAGGCCCTATCAATGTAACCCCACGTATTTACCCTGCTAATCCCCCATCTATCATGGTCAATTCACCCTAACCTGCACATCATAGAATTCCTATAGTTCAGAAAGAGGTCATCCAGCCCATCGAGCCGGCACTGACAACAATCCCAACCTGGGCCTATCCCTGTAACCCCATATATTTACCCTAGTTATGTATAATTTAGGGGCAATTTATCATGGCCAAGCACACTAACCCACACACCTTTTGGACTGTGGGGGGGAAACTGAAGCACCCGGAGGAAATCCACGCAGACACGGGGAGAATGTGCAAACTCCACACAGTCACCCAAAACCAAATCGAACCTGGATCTCTGGTGCCGTGAAGCAGTAGTGTAACCACTGTGTTACCGCGCCGCCCCAAGATCTGTGTAACACAACATCTTTGCTGTTGTGTTGTACAGTCACAGGCGAGAGGGTTGGAGAAAACGAAACAAAAGAAAAACGCTATGGGTTATAACATGGACAAGCATGGCTATCTTCATTCATTGGTAAAGAACATGTAGCTTTTACAATCGCGAGACTGCAGCATATCCAAAATAATACAAAAATAATTTAAATTTTACTTCAAAATTAGAATATAAATGTTGTTGCTTTAACTGTTTTCTTACTGGAAGAGGCCTTGTAGTGAAACAGGCCACACTGAAGGGAAGTAGACAAATGTTTTCATTGCTCAAAGTGATGGAATTGCACATTACAAGAGGTATGTGATTAAATTGGGGTAAACTTTGGTAGCTATGAGAATGTGGATATAAGTTAGAATCGATAAATAGTATTTTCTCATGTTATTCATTTATTAAAGCATGCCAAAATTTACTATATACTTAATATTTACAGTAATTGTACGTTAGTTTGTCCTGTAGTTCTCTTTTACCGAAACAATGAAGTACTTTGTAACTATCCTGACACACAGAAGTTCTGAATTATAGTCATTCTGGAGAACTGTGGAGCTCAGAATCGATGGTCTACACATGAAAGTCCACCTTCAGTTCACAGTGATGAGTTTTTTTTTGCTACATTTCAAATAGTGTAATGCAATAGGTGCCACAATAATAACGTGCATCACTCAGTGTTTGGGTAATACCAGCTTCTATGAAACAATTGGTAAGATAATGCAGTGATGGTCCACATCAACACAGTGACAAAATTAATACTCTTTTGGTGAGAAGTAACTAATGGGTAGATGAGAATGGAACGACGCACCATGCATGACATATGTGCAGTGTTCATAAATCAGAATGCAATGTTACACTGGTCCCTCCATATATGACGTTCAGCAGTGCCAGGGACTCGCGTTCGATTCCTGGCTTGGGTGGAGTATGCATGTTCTCCCCGTGTCTGCATGGGTTCCTCTGGGTGCTCCAGTTTCCTCCCATGATCCAAAAGACGTGCTGGTTAGGTGCAGCACATTTCCTCTCAACTCAGATACATTTACATCTTTTCTTGCCTCTGAGGAGTCTATTAAAGGTAACCTATTTAGAGCTCCCCATTCACTAAGCTGTAGATCTGTTGCTTAGTGTGTTACTGAGGCACACAGGTCAGAGAGGCCCAAGGCTCAGCCCTTATCAATACAGTTTACAGCTGGAGAGGGCAGATATAACTGAACTTCAGGAGAAGGAACATCATTGAAGTTAAAGTTTATTTATTAGTGTCACAAGTAGGCTTACATTAACACTGCAATGAAGTTACTGTGTAAATCTCGTAGTCACCACAATCCAGCACCTGTTCAGGGAGAACTTAGCATGGCAATTGCACCTAACCAGCACGTCTTTTGGACTGTGGGAGGAAACCGGAGCACCTGGAGGAAACCCATGCAGAAAATGCAAACTCCACCCAAACTCCATCGAACCCAGGTCCCTCGCACTGTGAGGCAGGAGTGCTAACCATTGTGCCACCATGCTGCCCTGAAACAAGAATCAAGTGAGAATCCTACCACTGCTAGCCACCCATAGCCTCTATCCCTTTTCCCCTGGGGTCTTGGATCTATCTGGCCCTGTGGCCTATTCCAGAGTGTTCCCTACCCTACTGGAAACCAAGTGCGCCAATCAGACTGACAGCAGTGCAGAGACCCTGTTAAGGCAGACGTTGCATAGTTAAGACTCCATAGCCTCTGAAACTCCACCTTCCCAACTATATACCGTCCTTAATTAATATCCAGGCTGTAAAGTTGGCTGCTTTGGGAGGGAAAGGGAAGGCTTTAAAGAATTTCATTTTGTATATTTTTGCCAAACTTGGACACAAAAATTGGGGCTTCATCCTTATGACCTTATTGCACCTTCACTAGTTGTTGTGTAGTTTTTCCAAATGATCACTGCATCAAAATCTCTCTTGGAAAGATAGTTTACAACTTGTGGTGGTGTTATGATTAAAATAGTTCAAGGGAGTATTAAATTTAAGGAAGGTTCTCCACAAATGTGATTAAGGAACCTATATGTGTACTTTGAGAATATGGACCTGCTGAACATTTCTAGTCTTCTCTGCTTCTTTTATAAGTGGCACTAGTGCGGTGCTGTGTGTTTGTTATGGCGTCAAACAAATGGTCCCAAGGTATCTTATTTTCTGACCGCACCTCAAGTGAGTCCAGCTTGAGAGGTGAAGACTAATTGCATCCCTTTACTGAAGGTGCTAGATCACCATTATTGCAGCAGTCAACCATTATATTTTAAAGTCTCCTGCTTTTGCACATCAAGTTTATACATTGATAAACTACGAGGCTTGTGAGCAATTGCCAGTGCTGACGATTTAGAGCTTGTTGGCCATTTTACACCTCTTTCAATGGCTCTTCATGGAATAATGTCAGCACATTCCTGGGATGCATGTCTGTGCGAATGACGGGGCATGGGTGGAGTTTGGAAGCTAAAAGTGGCACATTTGGAAAAAGAGGGAAACAAGGTCATCCAACCCTTGTTCTGTTTTAATATACAGTAATGAAGATATCTGCTTTTGGCATTTTAATTGACTTGTGATGGAGGCAGAGGTATTGTTACTGGACTGGTGCTCAGGGGACCTGGATTTGATTTCAATAAAAAATCTGGAATTAAACATCTAATGATGATCATGGATACACTGTCGTTAAAACCCATCTGGTTCGCTATTGTCCTTTAGGGAAGCCTGTTGCCCTTACCTGATTTGACCTAATATGTGACTTCGGAATGTGTTTGACTCTTAAATGCTCTCGGGGGGATTGGCAATAAATGCTGCCCCCCCCCCCCCCCCCCCCCCAATCCCATGAAGAAATGTTTGTAAATCAAGGCATGCAGTTGATTAGTCACCTCCCAAGCAAAATGATTGCACATTTCAGTCCCAGAGCTACTGCAGGTGTCCATGAGTCAGGAATGAGCTGTGTTTATCCTCAGCTGCTCACTAGGTGGAGCACTTCACCAAGACATTGATTTAGCTCCCAGTGTGGCCACTTTCTTCCTATGGCAAGTTCCTTTTGAGGATGACAGAGCAGGGCAGCTCAGCACCCTGCAGCAGAGCACCGCATCTGCGTTTCACAGCTATTCAGTGGGCTGTGCGGGGCTGATTTGACAATGACAAGCACAGAGCGCAATTGAGACCCTTTCCAATGTTCCCTGATATTCACTTTTCAAATCCACTTCAGGCAAAACTGAAGGCACCATTGTAAACATTTCACACTCGGAGTTAGGGCGGGAGAAGTGTGGGGTTGGCCCTGTCTGACAACGGTTTTTGTTGATTTGAGTTTGTGAATTGTAAAATGCCAAAGTTGTCCAGATGTTGTTTTATTTTTATGGTTCTGTATTTTTTTACATTTTTGCAAAATCACTAATCTGTCATATTTCATTTCCTCCATCCTGATGAATGTACGGTTGACAGATTTGTATTTTGGTTCCTATTGTGTTTCAAAAATGTTAAATCAGCAAAATGAGCTGAAAGAGTGTCCCAGGTGACAGACCTGTGTCTTAAACAGGTGAAAAACTAGGCTGTGTTCAATAATATGCCCACTTTTGCAACACCTAAGTTGGGCTCACCATATCTTACTGGCCTACACACTTGCGTCCACAGGAAGGGAGGTTTCAACTTCAAACAAATAATAAAAGACATTCCAAGAGTCACGTGGCTTAGGATGGGCAAACAAAGTGAAGGACCAGCTACTCATCCCATGCGTCTGTTATGCTCCACCAAATGCCCTCATTAACCCAGGAGAACACTGAAGAACAGCCATGGGACAACAGGGGAGTGAGAGAAAGCAATGAGAGGCAGCAGCAATTCAGAAAGAGAGAACAGAGAGGAACAGTGTGTGAGAGACAGAAATCAATCAGTGATGAACAAGAAGGGCGAGTGTAAGGCAGCAATGTGAAACAGTGAAGTTGTTGAAATAGGTAAGCTGGTAATTGGTGAAGAATAAGGAGTGGTAGGACTGGTAAAAGCCAAAACCAGACAATCTGTACACGAATGAATGAGTATTTGATGATTAATACAATAAATACGTATATGAGTAATGTTAATACTAATACTTCCCTAGTATCCCTGGAGGTTTACTTCTAATCAGGAACACTTGAAAGCAATTTTCCTTAGCTGTGTCACTGATGACAACACTGATGTAATTCGTAGCACTGTGAAGTAAATCAGGGAATGTTGATGTTGGTGGAAACACCAGGATCACTGGATTCTACTGGCACTGCAGCAGACGGTTAAAAGATAAACTCTCCTTTTTGAGTTAATCTTTATTTTTAGCCATTATTAGGCTGTCCACTCTGCACCAGCAGAGGCCAGTGTTAGTCTGGTTAGAGGGGGAAAGTTCAAAGGAAATGTGAGGGGCACGTTTTTTTTACACAGAGAGCAGTAGGTGTCTGGAACGTGCCACCAGGTATGGTGGTGGAGGCAGTTGTGATGGGGATGGTTTAAGGGGCTTTTAGATAAGCACATGAATATGCAAGGAATAGAAGGATATGGATGAAAGGTAGGCAGAAGGGATTCATTTAATTTGGCATCATGTTTGGCACAACATTGTGGGCCAAAAGGCCTGTTCCTGTACTGTCCTGTTCTAAGTTCTATGTTTAATCAGCATTGGTCAAACAGGTACAATTGAAATCTCAAACTGCTATTTCAGTGCTTACGTGTTCATGAATCTATGGCTTTGTCAACGCAAACAGGGTGGACTCCACAGCACCAGAAGCTGGGGAAGGATCTACTTCTCCTGGTGATAATTCGCTAATAATGAACGTGTAACCGATAGTGATTCACTGAGTACCCCTCACTTAACAAAAGTTAACCTCCAGAGTCTGGTCTTCCTCTGCCGACTAATGTTGGAAAGCAACATCAGTATTAGTGTTTGGAGTTAAGCCAAATGTTTCACTAACATTAGCAGATGGAGAAAAGGAAATCCAAAATCATCATCATTCATTCTATCTCCCTCATGTTGTTGCTAGCAGTCATAGCTGTAATTCAGAACTTCAGTACTCAGTCACGTTATAAAAAGCAGCCTTTAATAATTCAGCCCTTTTTTTAAAAAAAAAATCCCTTGTGTATGGGATTCTAATTGTGTGAACCTAAAAAGAATCACTTCCATTTTGGGCTCCATGTTCTCTGGTAGAAATATATTCTACTCTTATTTACATCACCCTGTGTTCCTTCACCAGGAGTCCATTGTAGTGCACCCACTGAAATGAGAGTCATACGTGACCAGTTCATGCCAACAGGCGGCTGGTTGGTTAGGAAGCTACTCCATGCCATTCCTGAGAATCTGATTCGCTGCGATCAACATGACACTGATGATGAAAGCCACACCAAACGCGCAGATCAGGCTCTTCCTCACGCATGTCTGTCTGTTCTTCTTTTGCGAATGCACTGTCGAAAGGAAAGAATAAAACTGTAAAGTCAATATTTTAGGCCAGACGAGGTACACGCCATGTTTTCAACATAAACACAGCGTCAGTAAAGCTGCAGGTTTGTGCGGGGAGGTGATGGCCTAGTGGTATTGTCGCTTGACTATTAATCCAGAAACTCAGCTCATGTTCTGAGGACACAGGTTCGAATCCCATCATGGCAAATGGGGGGGATTTGAATTCAATGAAAAATATCTGGAATTGAGAATCTACTGATGACCATGAAACTGTTATTGATTGTCAGGAAAACCCCACCTTGTTCACGAATATCCTTTAAGAAAGGAAATCTGCCATCCTTACCTGGTCTGGCTTACCTGTGACTCCAGAGCCACACAGCACTGTGGGTAACTATCGACTGTCCTTGGGCAACTGGAGATTGACAATAAATGCTGGCCAGCCAGCGACACCCATGTGCCACGAATGAATAAAGAAAAAAACACATATTTGCACTCAATCCTTTTTGGTACAGAGTGGGCTTAAGTGAAGAATCCAGTTTATTCCACCAGTGTCAGAAGACAGCACCAAAGTCATCAGCTGGAGCAGTTGTTCTCCAATGGCTTTTGTACTTCAACACTAAGTTACAAATAGTAATAATGTTCCTTTAGAGAAAGCAGTTACACCTAGAGTGAATCACATTGCTAGCGCACAGTCCAGCTGTAGAGAACTTAGTCTGTAGAGACCAGAAGGATCACCCCATTTCTGCACTGGTCTAACCCAGTGCATAGAACCCCATAGAATCCCAACAGTGCAGAAGGAGGTCATTCAGCCCATCAAGTCTGCACCATCTCTCCAACAGAGCATTTTACCCAGGCCCACCCTATCCCCATCACCCTACACATTTACCATCGCTAATCCACCTAATCTGCGCATCTTGGGACACTAAGGGGCAATTTAGCATGGCCAATCCACCTAATCTGCACATCTTTGGACTATGGGAGGAAACCAAAGCACCTGGAGGAAACCCATGCAGACACAGGGAGACTGTGCAAACTCTGCACAGTGCATTGGGGACCAAACTTCCTGCTGACTTGGAAGGTCAGAATGAGGAGAATCAGCTTTGCTCAAAATAATGATCTGATGATTCTGACATGCATGTCAAATGTGGACATTGGCATGATTATGATAATTTATGGTTGAAATAGCCTGCCAATGCTCACTGGGTCTGCCATGAAGAATGGTCTCTTGGTGAAGTACCAGCATGTGCCTGGACCCAACACCCTGAGCAGGAAGTTGATAAAAACATTGACAAGGAAAAGAAACCAGACTCACTTGTCCTACCCATTCCAAACCCTCACGTACCACACAGAAGCCATTCAGTTTGTGTGTTTGGCTCTATTGAGGGAGAGAAACTAATACGGCAAAACTTCATGCCAAATAAATAGGGACAAATGTGGTGAGAAAATTGTGAGGAAAGAAGTGCAACCTGATGAGGAAAGGATCAGTCTTGTTGTAAATGATTTCAATAACACAATTTTAATGAAACATTAAAACACAGAGCAAGAAAGGGAACAGTGCGGAACGTTTACAATTAACTACAATAATGGCTACCCAGAAAGTCCACTTGAATTGCTCCCCAATCCAAATCTATTAACTTTCTTAAACACTGACCTCCGGTTTGTTTCCACACTCCAAAGATGCATGGGTTAGGTGGATTGGCCATGGTAAATTGCTCCTTAGTGTCAAGGGGATTGGTAGGTATATATGTGGGATTACAGGGGATGGGACCAGTGTGGGATTGTTGTTGGTACTGGAGAGATGGGCCAAATGGCCTCATTCTGCACTGTAGGGATTCTATGATTTTAAACAGAGACCATGGTTTTCAAGAAGTGTCAATTTCTGACTCCATTTAATAAGAAGGAATAGGTTTATTAAAACAGGAATAGACATTGATTTTACTAAATCTGTGTCTGGGTTGGAGGAGCATTGTATTTTATTTTGTTGTAAAATAGACACAAATCCTGGCTTATTACAGAAAAAGGACGTTACAAATAAATAGAGTGGTATTTAATTTTAGTTCGGGACTTGCAGAGCTGATATCCATCAAGTCAATGTATTGTCACCCAAAGGGTACCAGGTTCCACTTATCTTCAGCACAAAAAGGAGCATGATTTCCTCTTCCTTCTTAACCAATGATAAGGCAGAAATGTGCAGCAGACGTGAAAAGACAGTATCATTAGGAATGTTGTTGCAATCCAGCATTCCTCATTTTTTTATTTGTTCATGGGACATGTGTCACTGGCTGACTAGCATTTATTGTCCGTTTAGTTGCCTGAGGGCAATTGAGAATCAACCACATTGCTGAGGCGCTGGAGTCACATGTAGACCAGACCAAGTAAATTTAGCAGATTTCCTTTCCTAAAGGACATTTGTGAAACAGATGGGTTTTTACCAACAGTCGGCAATGATTTCATGGTCATCATAGATTCTTAACACCAGATTTCTTTTGAATTGAATTCAAATTCCATCATCTGCCATGGCAGGATACGAACCCGGGTCCCCAGAACGTTAGCTGAGCTTCTGTCTGGATTAATAGTCTAGCGATAATATCACTAGGTCATCACCTCCCCGTGAAATAACATATTATATAAATTAATTCATTGAAGGGTACACTATGCGAAAGACCAGTTCATAAATAAAAGATCCTGGAGTTTGGGGTTATAATGAGAAAGTAAAGCAATAGTGTGGTGGGAGAAAGGTGAGCAGAGAAGGAGGTTTAAATGACTAAACTGTCAGTCACACAAACTAGCCTCCCATCCATTGACTCTGTCTACACTTCCCACTGCCTCAGCAAAACAGCCAGCATAATTAAGGATGCCACGCACTCTGGACATTCTCTTTTCTACCTCCTTCCATCAGGAAAAAGATACAAAACTCTGAGGTTACGTGCCAATCGACTCGAACAGTTTCTTCCCTGCTGCCATCAGGCTTTGAATGGACTTACCTTGTATTAATTTGATCTTTCTCTACACTTTAGCTATGACTGTAACACTACATTCTGCACTCTCTCCTTTCCTTCTCTATGAATGGTATGCTTTATCTGTATAGCGCGCAAGAAACAATATTTTTCATTGTATACTAATACATGTGACAATAATAAATCAAACCAAATTAAAATCAAAGTTTGGAGAATAATGATGGTATATATAAATCTGACTTTGGGGGTTAGATGCGGGGAAAAATAGAAAGGAAAATCAGCAGGGAGCTGAGGGAAAAGACTAATTAGTGGTTAAAGGATTTAAAAGTGTATTTTCCTTTATTGTTGTGAATGAAATTAGAAATGTATTTGAATATTCGATGAATACACATAAGCAGCTGATTATTCGCCCTGATTTTTGGATCATGTGATTAAAAATTTTATCTCAACACTAAAACCCAATTACCCACTAATGGCCAGGCTGCCAACATTTTGATGAGGTCTTTGTAATGGCTGCACCCCGCGCCCCCCCTGCCCCACACTCCCTACTTTCTGCAGTGGCTTTAAGGTGGCAGAGATGGCTTGCCATTGGCCAATGATGGGATCTTCTGGTTTCCCCTCCCCCGCTTTCATGTCAAGGCATTTTGCATTGTTCACTGGCAATGTCAGGAGCACCCAGAGGAAACCCATGGAGACATGGGGAGAACATGCAGACTCCACACAGTCACCCAAGATTGGAATTGAACTTGGGTCCCTGGTGCTGTGAAACAGCAGTGCGAACCACTGTGCCACCCATCTTGTGAAGTGGACAGATGCACGCACGGTCAATAGATTTGGGTCACTGCTGCTTAATAGTCTGATAATAAGGAGTAAAAATTGTGTACAAGGCAATCAGACTCTGAAATACTGTGTCACTTTAGGACTCCATTGTAAAAAGGTCACTGGTATATCGATCAGTATGATATCCAAGACGGAAACAGGTGTTATGAGGAGAGTGTGAAGAGCCGGGAAGGCAAAGGGAAGATTTAAAGAGATTTTTAGAGGTATGAATTATGCTAGGCAATGGCGACCCTGCTCCGCCATTGGAAAACTCACTGTGGAGGTGTGGAATCCTGTCCCTTAGGGTGTTTCATTTGGGCCTTTTGCTGATACAAACCCATTGCAATTTCCAGGTGCCGATCAACACAGAGCATACTTAAAACCGACAGACCATTAAAGGCACTGCCGCTGGCTACCCAGTACGTTTACTATTCCCTCAAGCTCAAGAGGAGTGTTCACTCTCCTTCCATTCCCACAAGTAAACTCTCGCCATGCCCGGTCCACTTTGACCTTCTGGCAAAGTTAACACCACCCTGGCATTCCCAACCTCACCATCTCCCTTAACCAGAAAAAGAACTGCCAGGCCTCTTCTGGAGTAGCAGGGCAGATGGTAAGAGTAGCATTCTGAATCCATCTCTGTTCAATGTCCACTGCAAGCTGTAAATGCTCACATGTTGGTGTTATGGCTTTTGGAACAAAGGACAGCACGGGTGGTACTGTGAAACCAAGGAGGTGGCACATAAAACAGTTCTGTGCACCTTGAACTAGCTAGGACTGAGTTCACTGTACACAGTAAGGATGTTCTGGGCAGGACTGAGTCGTAAAACTTCACCAGTATCCTTGGAAGTACGTGTATCACCAGATGAGGTGCTGAGTAGATGATGCTCAAGTGCAGCATGGTGGCACAGTGGTTAGCACTGCTGCCTCACAGTGCCAAGGACCCGGGTTCAATTCTTGGGTGACTACCTGTGTGGAGCTTGTACATGTCTGTGTGGGTTTCCTCCAGGTGCTCCGGTTTCCTGCCACAATCCAAGAATGTGCATGTTCGGGGGATTAACAGGGTATAAAGTGGGGTTAAGGAGATAGGGCCTAGGTGAAATTATTGTCCGAGAGTTGGTGCAGACTTGATGGGCCGAATGGCTTCCTGCTGCACTGTAGGGACTCGATGATTCTTAGAATGTAGCAGTCAGTGTGCTGAAATTCTCTTCAATGCCACTTGGCTAAGATGGGGATTCAGTCGGCCAGAGGCCATTGATGGCAGTGTGTACTGAGTGGAAGTCGATCTCAGACTTGATGAATCACTATAGTGTATGTAATATCGTCCTTCAGGGCAAAATATGCTACAAAATTGTTTCCAAATTTTTTTGAATTGCTCCTTTGGCTTTGGGAACAAAATTGTACGGCCTTATCCCTGTAACCTCTTCCAGCATTCTGCCTTGTTCTGCCTCTGCCTCTCCCTTTTCCATCCAAACCCTTCAATCTAACCTGACAGCCATCAGTTAATCCGCTCCCCTCTCTGGCACTACCTCCTCAAACCCCTCCAATCTGTCACCTCCTTCTCCTCCCTGAGGATCATTTTTAAACCCGTTTGAGCCAACTGTTGGCCATCCCTCATTGAAACTTATCCTTTGTCTCAGCTTCCTCATGTTTAATTGCATCTTGGTGAAGTGCTTTGTGAAATCCTTCTACAATAATGATGTTCCACCAATGAAAGTGATTTGCAAGCCAAGAACTGTACTGTTGTTTGTTTGCCATTATTACTTAGCTTCTAATTAATAATTCCTGTAACTTAATGTACTGTAAGGATGACACCATGAGGTTTACCATAGAATCCCCACAGTGCAGAAGGAGGCCTTTCAACCCATTGGGTCTGCACCGACTCTCCGACAGAGCATCTTACCCAGGCCCTATCCCCGTAACCCTACATGTTTACCCCGCTAATCCTTCTAATTTACATCTTGGTATACTAAGAGGCAATTTAGCATGGCCAATCCACCCAAATCGCTCATGTCCAAAGATGTGCAAGTTAGATAAATTGGCCATGCTAAGTTGACCCTAGTGTCGGGGGATACTTTTCACTGTATACTAATACATGTGACAATAATAAATCAATTCAAATCAATTAGCAGGGTAAATGTGTGCAGTACCAGAAATAGAGCCTGGGTGGGATTGTGGTCGGTACAGACCCGACTGGCCGAATGATCTCCTTCTGTACTGTAGGGGTTCTATGATTCTATTCTACGATCTTCGGATTGTGGGAGGAAACTGGAGCACACAGAGCAAACCTATGGAGACGTGGGGAAAACATGCAAACTCCACACATACAGTCACCCAAGGCTGGAATTGAACCTGAGTCCCTGGTGCTGTGAAGCAACAGTGCTAACCACTGTGCCATGCATCCTGCGAAGTGGACAGACACATGTGACCAATACATATGGGTGACTGGTGCATTATAGTCTGATAATAAGGAGTAACAAGTGTGTACACGGCAATCAGACTTTAGAGTGCTGTGCCACTTTAGGATTCGATTGTAGAAAGTTCACTGAATGGTATATCGACCAGTCCATATCCAAGATGGAAGCTGGTGTTGTGAGAAGAGCAGGGAAGGCAAAGGGAAGATTTAAAGAGATTTTTAAAGGTGTAAACGATTAGTGAAAAGGCTGAACAATTGGCTGATTAGAGAAGGCTCATCCTCTTTGGCAGGGCATTTAGTGATAAGGGGTGTCAATTTGAATGATAAGCAGAGAGCTTACGGAGCATCTCTTTATACAAGGAGCTTTTCAAACAGGAAATGCTTTGTCACAGGAAGTAGTTGATGTAGAGACTATTGCACAATGAAGGGGAGCAGTCAGTACTGATTTGAGGGAGTGGGGAACTTTGAGCTAGAGCAAACAAGAAAATCAGCTTAATTACTCTTGGATTGCTGCAGCAATAAGCTGGTACAGGCATCACCTTGGGTCAAACGGCCACATTCAATGATTCTGGCATGCATGGCACCCATAAGGTTGTGTGTTTTGAATCAGAGGAAACTTGGGCCTGCTTCTAGGAACTACTGTTTGTGCTGTGAACCTGAGTGGATGGAGAGAGAGAGCTTGAACTAAAGTAGGATGCTGAACCAAGAAAATAACAGCTTGATTGTGACACCTTACACGCTTGAATAGCATTCTGATAGTCGCTATTCAAGGTGCATGTATAATGAGTAGCTGATTGGAATCAGTTATGGGCAAGCAGTTGCATCTTTCTGTGTTCACCTTGGTAGAGACAGCTCACCGGAGAAAAAGGCATTGTTTTCTTCAAATAAAACGCATGACACGATAAACAACAATATCCAAATATGATAAGTCCTTGGTAAATTCTTCACCTCGTGTTCTATCTGCTTTATTTTGTCCCTTCTCTTTATGTCTACTCATACAATTCCCTGGCCAGGACATCACTGGCCTGTTTCCAGACTCCCATCAATTGATTTCTCCAATGACTCGGCCATTCTTGCATCTGATGAGCTTTAGCTTTCTATTTTTCTGTTCCTCTGTGAGGGCAGCAAAGATACAGCTTCATGTATTTTTAGGAATCCGTTTGCGGAACAGAGCTGGGGATTACTGATATTTAAATTCCGAAGGGAGGTATCAGTCTGGAGATAAAGCTGTTGTGTCAATTTGAAAGAAAATTCTAGGATAGCCATCTGGCATTCCAATCCACGTCACTTGATCTTACTCTTGGGGTGGCATGGTAGCTAACACTGCTGCCTCTCAGCGCCAGGGATCCAGGTTCGATTCCCGGCTTGGGTCACTGTCAGTGCAGAGTATGCACATTCTCCCCGTGTCTGTGTGGGTTTCCTCCTGGAGCTTCGGTTTCCTCCCACGGTCCGAAAGACGTGCATCGTTAAGTGCATTGGCTATGCTAAATTCTCCCTCTCTGTACCCAAACAGGCACCGGAGTGTGGCAATAAGGGGATTTTCACAGTGCCTTCATTGCAGTGTTTACGTAAGCCTCCTTGTGATGCTAATAAATAAACTTTAAATCAGATTATAACATCTCAGGGTCCGGACAGGACTGAAATCAATAGTGCTGTCATTGTATCTTCGAAAAAATTCACCGAATGTCCCTGCCTGGATTGGTTTACCTCAACTTGGTCAGGTTGGGATTTGATAACCTTCAGCAGAAGCTTTCAAAGTCACTCCAACATAAAAGTGCTTGAGTCTACAATACAAAGATCACTCCAAAATCCAGCATTACATAACTGACAACATCAGTATGTATTAAAGCCATGAATGAACATGATCCTGTAACTGGAGGCAATGTGCGTCAGACAGTTCTGAATAACTGAGGAACCTTTTTTTCAGCAATCGTACTTAATCTCAAAGGGCTGCTGGCAGAAATATTAATTAATTTTGTGACTCATCAGTATCTTCCCCAGATTTATTTGTGAAAGGGTGAGCTACGAGAGGATCAGCTGATGCAGAAAAGCACGTTTTCTATATCCATTTTGTCTGTGCCTCTTGTAGTTCACTTTGGAGATATGAGTCTCAGTCAATCCCTTCAGTATCCTTTGTGCTTACTGAAGTGCTCTGAGCTAATACTTTGTGGCTGGTGATAAAATGACAGCTGGATTCCAAGTCAATATCTTAAAATGGAGTTCGCCCCCATGCCAAAATACATTCTATTTAAATAGTACAGTACTCCATCGATATCCTGAACTGCAGATGCTGCGGTCATTACCCAAAAACCCAGCTTGTAATTGTGTGTATTTGTTACCATGAAAAGCTTTGCTGCTTATTTAATATGCATTTAAATAGCACCTTTAAAGTATTAAAATTCCCTATGTCCTTCAATCAGATAAAAATTGTGAATGAGTCATAGAATCATAAGTTAAAGAGGAGGTGTCAGGTAAGTTTTTCACTCAGAGGGTGGTGAGTGAGTGGAATCGGCTGCCATCAGTTGTGGTAGAGGCAAACTTGTTGGGGTCTTTTAAGAGACTTCTGGATGAGTACGTGGGATTTAATGGGATTGAGGGTTATACATAGGCCTGGTAGGTAGGGGTACGATCAGCGCAACTTGAGGGCTGAAGGGCCTGTTTGTGCTGTAGTGTTCTAAGTTCATGTCTATGAAATCCCTACGTTACAGAAGGAGGCCTTTCCATCCATCGACTCTGCACCGACCACAACCCACCCAGGCCCTACCTCCTTAATCCCACATATTTACCCTGTTAATCCTCTGACACTATGGAGCAATTTTACTTTGGCCAATCCACTTAACCTGCACATCTTTGAACTGTGGGAGGAAACTGGAGCACCCAGAGGAGACCCACACAGACATGGGGAGAACATGCAAACTCAACACAGTGACTCCAAGCCAGAATTGAACCCTGGTCCTTGGTGCTGTGAGGCAGCAGTGCTAACCACTGTGCCACCGTGTTGCCCATGGAGTATGGTCAACTGAGTGAAAGGCTCCAGATGGATTTAGAAGGATAAAGAGAGAGCCACTGTGAAATTGGGATCTTGGTTGAAGTGCTGCGACAGGAGAAATCTTGTTGCAAAAGATCAAACATGGGCTTGCAGGATAGTTGGGTGACACAGTGGCTAGCACTGTGGGCTCGGGATCCACAGGGACCCGGGTTCGATTCTGGTCTTTGTGCAAAGTGCACACAAATAGTCACCATTCTCCCCGTGTCTGCGTGAGTTTCCTCTGGGTGCTCCAGTTTCTTCCCACACTCCAAAAATGTGCAGGTTAAGTGGATTGGCCATGTTAAATTTCTCTTTTGTGTCATAAGATATGTAAGTTAGATGGATCAACCCGTGGGAAATGTGTGGTGTGAAGGGGATAGGGTGGGGGTGAGGGCCTGGACAAGATGGTCTGTCGGAGAGTCGATGCAGACTTGATGGGCTGAGTGGCCTCTTCTGCACCGTAGGGGCTCTATAATTTGAGATGCAAAAAGAACAGGGATGTTGGAGTAAAGTGGTAGTTTGCAAGGTAGGGTTGAGGATGCGTTCATTGCAGAAGTTGATAATGAGGGAGGATTTGGAAGGGAGCCAGAACCTCAGGAGAAAAAAACATTTACAATATCAACTAGAATCAGGGTGGGTCTGGTGTCAGGAAGGAACGGTGGCATATTCGCAGTTTACCGAAAATGGAGCTGATAGAGCAGGGGATGAATTTCATGGGAAACGTGAGCTCAGAGGGGCACATGGGGAAATAGATACCAGAGAAAAAGGGCAATTCAGTGTTAGAGCAGGGGGATCTTTAGGAGGAGCTCATGGGCAAAGGGAGGGGAATGGTACGGCAGAGATAGCTATAGCTATCTTTCGTGGCAAAGTAATCCCTGGGCTCTTTCCAGATCCAATCCCTGTTTATTAATCTCAGCTAGTTCAGTAGTGAGAATGCATAGGCCCCGAATCTCTACACTAAGGAGAATGATGATCCTATTCCTGACCAATATGGAGTGGTGCAATATGTTCTCACCCAGCATGTATCAAAGTGTAGAAACGCTTCAACACGGGATCAAGAACACAGGTAATCAGAGCAGGAATAGACCATATGGCGCATCAAGCCTGTTCCATCATTCAAAACAATCACGACTGACCTTTGGCGCCAACTCCATTTTCCCATTCACACCATATCCCTGCTTACTAGGTTCACCCTGTGCCCATGCATCTCCACATGCACGTTCTTAACATCTCGCTCCATCAGCACCAGCTCACTCTATCTTAAAACTCGCCCTGTTCTGTCATTTCACTTCATCTTCATCCGGTTATAACACGATAATTTACTGCACTGTTCCCTCAGGTCCAAACCTGACGTTATTAATAAACCTGTTGAGAAAGGTGCTGCTGTTGGTGTCTGCCCTATCCACCTCTGCCCAGTAGAAGCTGACCACCAGCTCTGTGACACTTCCTCTCACTTCCCTCTGGACCGTAATCCCACCACAAAAGATCAAGCCATTATTTCCTGGATTTACACTGACCCCATCACCTCGGGAGAACTTCCCTTCACAGCTTCCCATCTCATTGTTCTCCAACCATCTCATACCTTCTTCCCAAAATCCACAAACTGTTCTTATGGACTTGTTGGGATAAATTTTCCCATTCCACCTGCTCCGGGTGAGGGGCAGACCATGGAAAAGTCCATTGACCACAGGTGGAATTTTCCAGTTTGAAGCTGAGCGGTCTGTACCTGTCACACTCAACTTGTTTCTTCAAAGCCTGATTATTTTTTTCTCTCCTTGTCCTGTCTCTCTCACCTACATCATTTAATCTTCTGACACCTTTCACTTTTTTTCAACAATTTCCAGTTTCCTGGTCAGAACTGCCATCCACTTCACTGAGGTGATCCTTTCTGCACATCTCCATCTCCCATTGGGAAGGTCTCAGAACTCACTGCTCCTTTTCTGAATCAGTCCCAATCCGTCATCACCCTCCTCTGCCTGGCTGAACTTGTTTTCAAATTGAAAAATTCCTCCTTTATCTCATCTCGCTTCCTCCAAATTAGCGGTATAGTTATTGGTACCCTCTTGAGTTCATGCTATGCCAGCCTTATTGAAAGATATACAACATTTTTCTTGTTCTTGTTTTGCTCAGGCTTCCTCCCCCAACTCTTGTACATTGATAACTGCGTCAATGCCATTCCCTGATCTCAACTCGAACTCAAAAACTTCCTCAACGTAGCTTCCATTTACCATCCTACTGTCACATTCACACTGTCACACTTCCCATCCCTTCCGCAACTTTTCTGTTTTCATTTCTATGGTTAGGCCATCAAATAATATTCATTACAATACCACTAACTCCCACAGCTATCTCAACTACACTTCCTCAGACCTTGCTTCCTGTAAGGACTCCATTCCATTCTCCTAATCTCTCCAGCTCCGCCACAACCCTTCCAATGATGTAATCTTCCATACCAGTCCCTTTGATACGTCTTCCATTGTCTTCACTCACGCTACTTTTCCTAACAAGGATTCCCTTCCACTACAATTAAGAGGCCTCTCAGTGGGTCTGACCTAATTCCTGCATTTAGGCTCTCACCCTTCCCCTTCCCTCCCAGGACCGCAATAGCTTTCCATATTATCACCTTTCATCTCACCAATCTCCACACTCAAAGGATCATTCTCTGTCATTCCTGCCAGTGTGAGGCCAAACACACCTTCCCATTCCCTGGCAGCATTCTGAAGAACTGTTCTCTTCATAACATCTTGCGCCACTCTTCAGCCATCCCAACATTTTGCCCCCTTCCCACAGCACCTTTCCACTGAAATACAGGAGATGTAACAGTTTAAAGTTTCTTTCTTAGTGTCATAAATAGGCTTACACCAACTCTGCAATGAAGTTACTGTGAAAATCCCCCAGTCGCCTCACTCTATTTGGGTACTCTGAGGAAGAATTTAGCATGATCAATGCATCTAACCAACACATCTTTCAGAGGAAACCAGAGCACACGGAACAGCTGCCATTTCACCTCCATCTCCTCACCACTATACTATTGGACACTATTCATTATTCTACCATTTGTGCCCACTCTGGACAAATCTTTTATTTCTTCACTACAACAATTACCACTCTCTTTGCCTTTTTATTTCCAGAAATCTTTTGTCAGTTAATCTGTCCTGCCCTCCAACCTTTTTTCATCCTCCCCTCTTTTCCATTGCTCAAATCCTGTTACGTTTCTATTTTCCTTCCATGACCTGAGACATTAGCTCCATTCATCCTTCCTTTTTTCGTTTTGCTAATTCATTGGATATGAGCATTGCTGACTGTCCGGCATTTATTGCCCATTAGTTGCCTGAGGGCAGTTGAGAGTCAACCACATTGCTGTGGCTCTGGAGTCATAGGTAGGCCAGACCAGGTAAGGACGGCAGATTTCCTTCCCTAAAGGATATCGGTGAACCAGATAGATTTTTCCAACGATCAATGTTTTCATGGTCACCAGTAGATTCTAAATTCCAGATATTTTTTATTGAATTCAAATTCCACCACCTGCCATGGGTCCCCAGAACATTAGCTGAGTTTCTGGACTCACAGTTTAGTGATACTACCACTAAACCATCACCTCCCCTTCTGCTGCTTGATCTGCTGAGTACTTCCAGCATTTCCTGGTTTTTAAAAATTCCAAGTTCAATCTGCACCCAACAATCACAAAGGGGTAAGAATAATATTTATTATTATCACAAGTAGGCTTATAATAACACTGCAATGAAGTTACTGTGAAAATCCTCTAGTCGCCTAACTCTGGCGCCTGTTCAAGTACACAGAGAATTTAGCATGGCCAATGCACCTAACCAGCACATTTTTTTGGACTGTGGGAGGAAACCCACGCAGACACGGGGAGAATGTACAGAATCCGCACAGAAGTGACCCAAGCTAGGAATCGAACCCGGGCCCCTGACACCCTGAGGCAGCAGTGCTAACCACCGTGCTGCACTCACAGGACATCACTGGCTACTGATGCCAATAAAGTTATTTCCCTAGCTTGTGATCTATGTTGAACTGAGCAGGCAGGGAAGTAAACCAGTCTTGCCTGGCTGAAATAAGGGGAACAATCTGAAATGTGACATTCTCTGCGGCATCAAATAAAACAGGACAGCTGTTGGCCACACTGAAGAAAATAACAATGATTACTGACTTTGCCCAGATATCGCAGAAAGTTAAATTAATACTTTTAAATAGAATCTGAAACACCCTTAATCTGGATTCTGTATTTCTTCAGAGAGTGATTCAGTGAACTTCAGAAACAATAATAAACTCAATCTTTATTCAGCGTGTGTGATGGGCTTACCTTCAAATTCGGTATGACAGTTACTTGAACTTTCATTCAGACTCTCCTCCTCTGTTATGATGATATTCTCAATATCTTTCATTGTCAAATGGTCCCGAAATGCGTGAAATAATATGTGCTTCAGTTCTTCCAGTGTAATCCTCTGCATATCAAACTGATGGAAAAATAAGAATCAAGCTGTGTCCAGAATGACAAAAGCTTTCGTTATTTTAACTGGGGGGGCGGGGGGAGGAGGGAGAGAGTTTGGTCTATCACAGATCAGGATTGGTATCCGAATCATATGCTTAATTAATCTTTCTCAACAAGGTCATTTTTGCAGTCGCGTGGATTCCTTCCACAGCTCGGAGATTCGGGTCACTGGTTTCCGCACGCACAATACACTGCCTTTGGATGCTTTGTGAATGGTAAACAGGATGCAGAGCTGAGACACACAGCGTACGTTTGTGAATTACTCATTAAACCTAGGATTAGTGATTTATAAAGAAAATAAACATGTATCCACCATCATTACTATCGGGAAGTTTCCTCCAACTAAATGCTGGAAAGACCAAAACCCATCATCTTCCACCCCTACCACAAACTTTGCCCCCTTGTCACTGACTTCATCCATTTCTCTGGTGACTGTCACGAAGCCATTCCAGGCTGCTTATAACCTTTGATTCGGAGATGAGCTTCAGGTCACATATCTGCCCCATCACCAACACTGTCTGTTTCCATCTCTGCAATAGCACTTGACTCAGCACCATGCAGCATGGTGGCCCAGCGGTCAGCACTGCTGTGTCTCAGCGCCAGGGACCCGGGTTCAATTCCCAGCTTGGGTCATTGTCTGTGTGGAGTCTGTACGTCCTCCCGGTGTCTGCGTGGGTTTCCTCCGGGTGCTCTGGTTTCTTTCCACAGTCCAAAGATGTGCAAGTTAGGTGGATTGGCCATGCTAAACTGTCCATTAGTGTCAAGGGGATTAGCAGGGCAAATATATGGATTTATGGGATAGGACCTGCGTAGGACTGTTGTTGGTGCAGGCCCAATGGGCTGAATGGCCTCCTCCTTCTGCACTGGAGGGATATGATGGATTCTATGACTCCTACTATGCCTCAGGTCATTGGCTGCTGAAACCCTCATTCATGTCTTTGTTACCTTTAAAGAGAGGAGCAAAAGCTATGGAGCGATTTGAAAATATAGATGAGAAGTTTAAAACTAAGTTGTTGCCTGAAGTGTTGCCAATGCAGGTCAGCAAGCGCAGGACTATTCCAATGCTCTCCTGGTGGACCTCCCATCGTCCACCTTCAATAAACTTGAGCTCATTCAAAACATTGTTGTGTGTTACACTAACTCTCCCTCAAGTCCCATTCACCCATTGCCCCTGTGCTCCCTAACCATGTTGGCAACTTCTCATCCAAATTTTCAAATCGCTTCATGGATTTACTCCTCCTCATGTCTGTCACCTCCTTCAGCCATACAATCCTCTGAGGTCATAGAATCACTACACTGCAGAAGGAGGCCATTTGGCCCATCAAGTCTGCACTGACCATAATTCCACCCAGGCCCGATTTCCATTTACCCTGCTAGTCTCCCTGATACTAAGGGACAATTTAGCATGGTCAATCCACCTAACCTGCACGTCTTTGGACTGTGGGAGGAAACCGGAGCACCCGGAGGAACCCACACAGACACGGGGAGAATGTGCAAACTCCACAGACAGTGATCCAAGCTGGGAATCGAATCTGGGTCCCTGGCCTTGTGAGGCAGCAGTGCTAACCACTGTGCCATCCCAAGATCTCTGGGCTGCTTCAATGCTGGCCTCTTGTACATTCCCGATTTTCATCACTTTATCATTGGCAGATGTGCCTTCTGCTGCCTCGGCCTTGGGCACCGAAATTTCTTCCCTAAACGTTTCTTCTTTTCCAACTTACTGGCTTACACTAAGATGCGCCTTAAAATCCACTTCTTTGACCTGCTTTTGATCATCTTTCTTTGTATGTCTTGATGAAGCTTGGTGCTTAACCTTTTTACATTACATTAAAGGTGCAATATAAATATAATGTTGTTGCTACATGACTCCATCTTTTATCATGCGATATGTTTTTGTACATTTAACTAAACAAATACGAAGGGTGAAACAATCACATGAATATAAGATACCTTAGACAGGACTTTCTGCATCCCCACCCCCCCGCAATGTATTTTGGCAGAGACAGCTAATGGCCAGCGCTGGAATACTCTTGCCGATATCTATGGGGTTTTCTGTGCCCCGTGCCCTCTGCCTCTGGGGAACGGACATGAGGGCTCATTACTGGCAGGACTGGAAGATCCCATCAGCATATCGGGCTGGAAAAATTTGGCCCTTGTGTGCTGAAAAATAAAACAACCAAGTCAGTAACCATTCTTTATAAAACCATCTTCATATTCTCTTATTCTTTAATTTCTTCAAGCCCATTGATGACATCTTCCCTGCTTTGCTTTGCTCCAGGGCTCTACACGTTTCCAGCTTAAGTGCCAATTTGATTTACTAGTCACCTTCTCAACTCTAAGTCAGAGAATTTGTATGTTGAGGCTGAGCACTGATGGAGCGGTATTGTGAGATACGCTCACTTTCAAATGAGATACTAAATTTAGATGCCAACTGTTCAGAAAGATATAAATGATTCCTTTGTATGATGTGTAAAAAAGCAGAGAGTTCTCATGCTGTCCCGACAAACAATTCTACCTCAAACAGCAGCAATAAAATCAGATTCTCTCATCATTATCACAACGAGGTTAAGAACACAAGTGAGAACCTTACTGAACACAGAGGGCAAGTTAAAAAGCTAATAAGAGAAGCAAAAGGAAGAGGCTGGTAACTAACATGAAGGAAATCCAAAAGCCCTCCGAATGCAAAGAAATAGAGAAAGGAGGGATGGATCAATTAGAGAATAAAATGGGGATTTGTGCAAAGAAGCAAGAGGCGTGGCTGAGGTAGTTGTTAAGTATTGTACACGTGTTTGGATCAAGGCTGCAGGAGTCGCAGCAGAAGAAGAATTGGGTGAGACATTTCACACACTGAAATAAATTGATGAAATGGATGGATTAGACAGGCTGGCTGCACTTAAAGTTGTTAAGTCCCCAGGACCAGATGAGATGCATCACACAACACTGAGGGAAGAAAGGGTAAACGTTACAGATGGACTGGCTATAATCTTCCAACTTTCTTGAGATACAAGGGTTGGTCCAGAGGATAGGAAATTTGTTCAGAAAAGGGTTTCAGGATATGGTCAGAAACTGCAACCAGTCAGTGGTGGCAAAAACTTTCGGAAATTATAATCTTGGACAAAATTAATAGTGCTTTGGATAAACGTGGATTGATTAAGAGAAACCATCACAGGTTTCTTAGAAGTAAAACTGTTTTACTCAAGATTTCTGATGAGTTAGTAGAGAGGATTGATGAGGTGAGTGCAGTTGATGTAGTATACATGGATTTCTGCAAAATGTGTTTGATAAAGCACCACTTTACAGGATTTTCAGCAGAGTTAAACTCAGTGGAATAAAAGAAGCAATACCAACATGGATATGAAGGTGGCTGAGTGATGGTTGTTTCTCGGACTGGAATATGCAGTTCCAGTGCTCAGTCCAGGGTTACTAATTTCATTGAATTACATTAGTGACCTAGACTAGGGGTGTGGAATGAAATTTGCAGATCAGGGAAAACTTGAAGACATTATGAACTGTGAAGAGGGTAGTGGTACATCTCAAAAGGATACAGAGGGTGTGGAATGGGCAGACACATGGTGGATGAATTTTAACGTGCAGAAGTATGCAGTGAAATATGTTAGCAAGAATGAGGGGAGGCAATATGAAATAGAAGGAAATAATTCTAAAAAGTATGACAGCAGAGGGACCTTTATCCTACGTTGTTCAACAAGGGGTGACATGGTGGCAAAGAGGTTAACACTGCTGCCTCACAGTGCCAGGGGCCCAGGTTCAATTCCCGGCTTGGGTCACTGGCTGTGTGTAGTTTGCATGTTCTCCCCGCGTCTGCATGCGTTTCCTTGGGTGCCCTGGTTTCCTCCCACAGTCCAAAGATGTGCTGGTTATGTTGACTGGCCATATTAAATGTTTCAGGGAGATTGGTAGGGTAACCAGTGGATGGGATTGGCGTCGGTGCAGAATCGATGGGCTGAACCGCCGCCTCCTGCACTGGAGGGATTCGATGTTTCTATGACCTGGGAGTGTATATGCTTAAGGTCGTGGGACAGGTTGAGGAAGACAGATGGGGTCCTGGGCTTTGTAAATAGAGGCATGGAGTACAAAAAAACAAGTTATGGCAAACCTTTATAAAACCTCGCTTTTTCTTTAACTCGAGTATTGTTTCCAATTCAGGGCACTGGACCTTGGGAAGGATATGAAGACATGAAAGAGAGTTTGGAATAGATTTATGACAATCTTCTCAGGGGCTTTAGTGACATGGATAGACTGGAGAAGCTGGAACTGTTCTCCAATAGAGAAGGCTGAGAGGAGATTGGGTGTTCAAGAGTACGTAGGGCCTGTTCAGAGTCAATACGGAGAAACTGTTCTCATTGGTGGAAGGGTCAGGAACCAGAGTACACCAACGTGAGATCAATGGCAAAAGAACCAAGAACGACTTGAGGAGAAACCTTGTATGCAGCAACTGCTTAGGATCAAATGCACTGCCTGAGAATGCAGTGGAGGCAGATTCAATCATGGTTTTCAAAAGAAAATTGGACAATTATCAGAAGAGAAAACATTTGCAGGGCTATGGGAAGAAATGAGGGAGCAGGACTAGCTGAGTTGCCTTTGACTTACTTGCCCAAGTTGACTACTGGGTATCTTGCATTGTAATAGTAACAGCACTTCAAAACTAATCCACTAGCTGTAAAGCACTTTGAGATATCTTAAGGTCATGAGAAGCACTGTGCAAATGCAAGTACTTCTGTCTTTTGTCTCAGTTGCTATTTGTGGGATCTTGCAGAGTGCAGAAACTGCTTGTTGCATTTTATCCGGCACAGTGATTACATATTCAAAATAATTAATTGTTTACAAAAATGTTATTTAAATTCTTTCTCATTATCCATTAACATTAGTGGAAAAGCGAGTATGAGTATTTACATTTACAGTGTCTTGTTCTCAAACAATAGTGAAATGGGGAAGATATGCCTCAATATTTCTCCAGGTTCCAATGCTGCTTTCAAACTATAGTTAAGAAAACCCACCAAAGCCTCAACTTTTTCAGGAGGTTAAGGAAATTCAGCATGTCAGCTACAACTCTCACCAATTTTTACAGATGCACCATAGAAAGTATCCTTTCCAGATATATCACAGCTTGGTATGGTTCCTGCTCTGCCCAGGACAGCAAGAAACTATAAAGAGTTGTGAACGTAGCTCAATCCACCATGCGAACCGGCCTCCCGTGCATTGACTCTGTCTACATTTCCCACTCGTTGGGAAAAGCAGCCAGCATAATTAAAGATCCTGTAACATAAACAGGGCCTAGTTTTAAGGCTGATAAAATTGGATATCCTAAATTAAAGAATTGGGCATATTAAAAATCAAACACAGTCAAACCTCAGGCAGGCCAGTTGTACAATACACAAACCTGTCTGGGCCTGACTCATCAACCTCCTATCAAAGGTCGTTGCACCTTGCTGATACTTAGCAGGAGATCACTGCACCCCATTGAGATGCACCGGCCTATTGTTAGAAGCCCAGGTCGGGCCAGGCTTTCTGTCACCAAGAGTTCCTGCAGTTGGCTTAATCTGGTAACAGGTTACATGTAAGCAGCAGGATGGAGATGGACACCTGAGGGCGGACCCTGGTGTCCTGTCAGGCAGGCATCAAGAAACCCACTGGGTATTGGAGCCCCCTCCTGGGACCTAATTGGCTGGAAGCCAGAGAAGTTTCTGGAAAGGCAAGCAGGCAGGGGATAAAGGAACACACTTACAGGGAAGACTCGGGAAAACTCGATGAAGGAGGCAACCCTTGACCATTCGGAAGACTGACCAGAGAAGAAGGAAGGAAGAAGCTGCCATCGAGACTCACCTTCGTGACGCCGGACCAGAGGGACTCAGAGAATCAAGCCTGCAGTTTAACCAAACCATCTTTGTGGGTAGTATATCTGATTTTGGGGTATCCTCTTGCTTTATGTGGGTAATTTAAGGGTTAGTAGTGTTATTGTTAATAAACTTGTTGAACCTTTACATGTGCTTGTCCTTTGTCCATCTTGCAAACAAGGGCACCGGGGTAAACACTGGAATAAGTAAACTAGTGGAAAGAATCAGAGATTTTAACATTTCAACAACCCCACGCATCCCAGACATTCTCTCTTCCACTTTCTTCCATTGGGAAAAAAATACAGAAGTCTGAGGTCACGTTCCAACCGACTTAAGAACAGCTTCTTCCCTGCAGCCATCAAACTTTCGAACGGACCGACCTTATATTAAATTGATCTTTCTCTACACCTTAGCTGTGACTGCAACACTATATTCTGCACCCTCTCCTTTCCTTCTCCCTTACGTACTCTATGAATGATGGGGATGCCAGCATTGGACTGGGATGGGCACAGTAAGAAGTCAGACAACACCAGGTTAAAGTCCAACAGGTTTATTTGGAATCATGAGCTTTCGGAGCACTGCTCCTTCCTCAGGTGACTGTCCGTTCATCTGAAGAAAGAGCAGTGCTCCGCAAGCTCGTGATTCTAAATAAACCTGCTGGACTTTAACCTGGTGTTATGAGACTTCTTAGTGTACTCTATGAATGGTACGTTTAATCTGTATAGCGCGCAAGAAACACTTTTCAATGTGTCCTAATACATGTGACAATAAACCGAATCAAAGCAAATTCAAATGTATGGACCACAGGAGCTCACGAAGAATGAAGAGTGAACAGAGGAAACAGGATTGCTTATTTCAATGCAAGTATGAATTATATGCAAGCTTATCAAACTGGGAGAAATGTTTCAACTATCATAGTTTCAAGCAGTAGTGGCACAAGGAAGATAATCTGCCATGAACAGAAAATGGAGACATGCCTGTGATCTTCCACACACTGAATTATCAATCTCAGGCGTAAAAACATAAATGTAAAGCGAAATGCATCACTTTCATCATTACGACACTGCTTACCTGGACTACTCTCAAGTAGCTCGAAGTGTGTTTTTTAGTCATATTATTAAAGGCTTGACAGCAAGTGACAGATCTCCACACGCTTTGACAGGAACTGTGTTAGATAATAAGACTGAAAAGGAGATTGAAAACTAAATATCCTAAAAGGAGGAAATGTATTAGAATTTTGTTTGACACCTGTGGTGTGAAACATTAAAAAGGAGTCCATTAATAAAATAAACTCAACCGCACTCGACAAGAATGATGATTAAGTTCCAGGCAACATTAGTAAGGCAGGTTGTATCGAATAAATATGTTGGAATTCTTCAACGAAACAGCAGATCTACAGATGAGTAAGATGGTGAATATTATATATCTTGACTTTCAGAAAGCCCTTGACAAAGCCTTTCACAGGAGACATATGACTACAGTGAAAGCTTTCAAGATCCAAGATTGCAAATTGGATAATTAGCTGGCTAGATAATAGGAAACAGAAGGTAGACATTGATGACATTACTAATTAGAAGTTGTGAGCAGTTTCACCCCTTGGAAATGATCCTATAACCTTTATTTATTAATGACCTTGGTGAAGACATTATAAATATAATTTCTAACTTCATAGGTTATATGCAGAAAGCAGAATATTCCAAGGTGAAGAATTGTTCAGAGCACAGTGAGCGCACTTAGCAACTGGTGTGGACAGCAATGTAGTCTTAATACTCAGTACGTTAGGCACATTAGGATTACATAAGAGGCTTAATGGTAAGTAGAGGGCATCAGGGAAATGATGTTTGTGTGTTAGTAAATCAGATAGTTGCTGTTAAACATTAAAAATATCTCACTGGACAGCATCATTATCAAACAAAACACAATGGCCCAGAATTTGTTGGGAAAATGTCGGGTGGCACGGTAGTACAACAGTTAGCATTGCTGCTTCACAGCACCAGTTTCCTCCTACAGTCCAAAAAACGTGCTGGTTAGGTGCGTCAGTCATACTAAATTCTCCCTCAGCATATCTAAACTGGTGCTGGAGTATGGTAACGAGGGGATTTTCACAGTAACTTCATTGCAGTGTTAATGTAAGCCTACTTGTGACACTAACAAACTTTAAAACACTTTCCAGCTGCATACAATTTCAAGTAACAGTCTACAATTGACATGCTAATTACTCTCTTGTCTAAAAATGAATAAGAGAATAGTAGCATAACCTACATGGTTGATGAACAGTCATTTAGAGTTTGAGAAAGTTGGTGTTAAAATTTTCTTCTCCAATTTCAAAATGAAACCCTGGAAGCAGATGTCTCTGTGACCAAGGGTTGATTGATTTCAGAATTAATTGTGATAATTGGACCTCTGTTCTAGTTGCTAATTAAATTGTACATAAGGAAAGACTTGACTAAATATGTGTGTGCTGCTCATGACCTTAGGATATTCAAAATCAATGAAGTTCTTTCAAATGCATTCACTGCTGCTAAATGTGGCAACCAATCTACACACAGGAAGGTCCTACAAGCAATAATAATTGGCTGTCTGTTTTATGATGTTGGTAAGTGTCGGCCAGGGCAGAACGTAACTCTGCCCAGCGAGCAGCTGACCCAGAAAACCGTTAAACCACGTGTAATGATGTTGGGCTCAAATTCTGACATCGTGCATTTACAGATATCTCAGCCGACAAAGGCCCTTGAAAAACGTGCCCAGCCATTGTAATAGAGGTAGTTAAGGGGCTTGAAACCCCAACCGATTTTACTTTGCCCACGCAATTTTAAGCTCATCACGTGGGCTGCACGGGCAGGCAGACCAATCAAATTTGATCTTTTTGCACGCAAGCATGGGATGAAGGGGCCTATTGCAAATTCTAGCTGAAGAGTTCAGCACTTGTAGGAGTGAGGAGACACTGCGAGTATTGAGAGAGTGATTTCTATGTTGGGTTCATTACAGTGTGGAGCTCACGAACATTTCTGCCCTCTGGCACCAGAGGTTTGCGTTCCTCCGGCACCCTTTGGGCCCAGGTCAGCTCAGTTTGTCAACCCGCAGTTGGGTACTGTCTACTCGGCAGGGGGCACCTACTCCTCTGAGGAGGAGAGGGAACAAAGAGTGAGGATGCCTGGCAGGCTTTCTAAACCGACAGAGGTCCAGGCAAGGGATGATCAGGAGCAGTAGAGAGGGAGAGGAGACCTGCCCCAGAAAGGATGCCTCTACCCAGCTGCCAGGGTGTACAGGCAGCGATCAAACGACCTTGACGTGACAGAGATCCAGTTCCAAAGGAGGCTCTGGCTGTCAAGGAAAGGGACGGCACGGTGGTACAGTGGTTAGCGTTGCTGCCTCACGGCGCCAGGGACCTGGGTTCAATTCCGGCCTCACATCACTGTCTGTGTGGAGTTTGCACTTTCTCCCTGCATCTGCGTGGGTTTCCTCCAGGTGTCCCAGTTTCCTCCCACAGCCCAAAGATCTACATGTGAGGTTGATTGACCCTTAGTGTCGGGGGAGTAGCTAGGGTAAACGCATGGGGTTAAGGGGACAGCGCCTTGGTGACGTTACAGTCAGTGCAGACTCGATAGGCCGAATGGCCTCCTTCTGTACTGTAGAGATCCTACGATTCAACGAAAGCCATCACGAGCATCTGCCAGATGACTGGGCTGGAGATATCCTTCAATCGTGTGGGTGGATACATAAAGCCCGTGGCTCTGAGGGTCACTGTGGCACTAAGCCTCTGCGCCTCCAGATTGCTTCAGGGCACTGTGGGTGACCTATGTGGCATCGTTCAGTCAGTGCACACAACTGTCAGGCTGGTCACTGATATCCTGTTCAGGCACGTGAGAGGATTCATTCATTTCAGGACGGAGCAGGTCAGCCAGACTGAGTGGCGAGAGGACCCACAGCCGTCACAGGATTCTCCCGCAGCCAGAGTGCCATTGACTGCACCCACAAGGCCATCAAGCTGCCAGCCAGCCAGCTGGGAGCCTTTGTGAACAGGAAGGGGTTTCACTCGATGGAAGTTCAGATTGTGTGTGACCACAAAGCCCAGATTCTGCAGGTCTGTGCAAGGTGCCCGGGCAGCTCCACGATTCATACATCTTTTTGCCATTCGCAGGTGCTCAGACTCTTTGCTGCTCCAACTCGTCTCGATAGGTGGGGAGTGCCAAATTCTCCATTCTCGTGAGCAGTGTGATGGGACGTACAACATCAGAGAATCCTGCCCAGTGTGTCTGAAAAAGAAAACAGGGACCCTGGCCCCCTAAGAAAGATTTCCAACCTTAACAATTACATCCTTTGTCCTAAAAACAGAATTGGAAGTGGGAGGTATGTCACATGACATTCTTTAGATGTTAGACCCTCTAATATTTCTATGTGGAACTGAACCAGGCAGTTTGCCACTTAACTAACGGGCAGGTAACAGCAGAAAGAATTCTGTCCAGGCAAATTGCCTGGCCCTCAACTACACTGTGAACCACTGGAACATTGGAACTTCTGAATCTATATTCAGGTCTAATACATCTAAACATGTTCTCTCCCATTGTGGAAATCCTCACTTCTGGAAGGAATACGCCATTGGAATTCTCATTCTGGACTCATATAAAATGATAACATATTTTATTGTGGTCTTAATCTGTACCCCTTTCTTTATGGAATTATGAAGGAGAAATCACGTTTGACAAATCTGTTGGATTTCTTTGAAGATGTAACTAGTAGAGTTGACAAGGGGGAACCAGTCACGTGATATATTTGGACTTTCAGAAAGCATTTGACAAAATTCCACACAAGAGATTATCGTGCGAGATTAAAGCGCATGGGATTGAAGGAAGCGTATTGAGATAGATAGAAAACTGGTTGGCAGAGAGGAAACAAAGAGTAGGAATTAATGGGTGCTTTCCAAATTGGCAGGCAGTAACCAGTAGGGTGCCACAGGGATTGGTGCTGAGACCCCAGCTATTCAGAAAATATATTAATGATTTGAGGGACAAAACGTAACATCTCAAAGTTTGCAGATGATACCAAGTTGGGTGGGAGGGTGAACTGTGATGAGGATGCAAAGATCCTTCAGAATGATCTGGACAGGTTGGGTGAGTGGGCTAATCAATAGCAGATGCAGTATAATATGGACAACTGTAAGGTTATTCAATTTGGAAGCAAAAACAAGAAGGCAGATTTCTACCTGAATGGCTATAAATCGGGAGAGGAGAGTGTGCAGGGGATCCAGGGTGTCCTAGTGCACCACTGAAGGTAAGCAGACAGGTGTAGCAGGCATAAAGAAGGCAAATGGCATTTTGGTCTTTGTTGCGAGGGGTTTCGAGTACAGGAGCAGGGCTGTGCTGTTGCAATTATGCAGGGCCTTGGTGAGGCCACACCAAGAGTATTGTGTGCAGTTTTGATCTCTTTTTCTGAGGAAAGATGTTGTTGCTCTCGAGGAAGTGCACTGAAGGTTTACCAGGCTGATTCTGGGAATGGCGGGACTGACGTATGAGGAAAGATTGACGAGGTTAGTATTGATTTCCCTAGAGTTCAGACGAATGAGGGGCAATTCTCAGAGACTTATAAAATTCTAACAGGTCTGGACAGGATAGACGCAGACAGGATGTTCCCGATGGTAGGGGAGTCCAGAACCAGGGGTCACAGCCTGAGGATTCAGGGTAGACCATTGATGACTAGGTGAGGAGGACGGAGGGTGAGGAGACATTTCTTCACCCAAAGAGCGGCGAGCCTGTGGAATTCATTACCACAGGAAGTAGCTGATACCAAAACATTGAACGCATTTAAGAGGCAGCTGATATAGGATGGGATCAAAGGTTATGGGGGAAAAGCAGAATTAGGCTATTGAGTTGGATGATCATCCACGATCATAATGAATGGCAGAGTAGGCTCAAAGGGCCAAATGTCTTCCTCGTACTCCTGTCTTCTGTTTCTATTTCCTTTATCCCTCTCTTACTGTATGAGTGCAAAACCTCTTTCCCACAATTTGTGTGTGTAACATAAACCAACCCTCTTATTTTTCTCTCGTGTTTGCTGTGGGGTTATTCACAGAGGTTTAGAACACTCCAAACTAAGGGGTTGGGGAACATTCATTGTCACTTATAAAGGGGGAAATCCAAAACAAAAGATGCCTTTTGGTTTATAGATGGGTAGAGAGAGGAGAAATGTGGGATATTTAAATTGATCCTACACTTGTCCATAACATTAAAGAAAGATTGTGATATGTGACATTAGTGTACCTTTGAGAGTTTTTTTTAAATCATGTCCTCTGTAGCTCTCATTGCTGCTGAGTTGTCTGCAGGAGTCTTTGTATTGCTCCTTCAGTGGTTTAGATGTGGTTTGTTTATTTTAACTTTGAGTTGTTTTACGGCTCTGCGTCGTTTGGGTGAAAACTGGTTAGCAGGTCAGGTGGCAAGAGCTCTTTCATTTTCAGCTTTAAGTAGTCTTTAGTTTTAGTTTAGAAGGGAGTGGACTTCAGACTGAAAGCAGTATCCCTTTTCCGCTCTCTCTCTCTCTCCCTGGGTTTTGGAAGTTCTACTGGTTAGCTGAAAGCAAGGCTTCTTGCCTTCCCGCAATAGAAAATCTGCTGTTGGTGGCTTGACCAGAGTGTCTCCCTGGTGTTCTGGGAAGCCGTTCTGACTTCAAACTATTCTGAGTCTATCGAGAGAACAGCAGCAGTCATCCAAAGGACTCAGTTCCAGTAACACGTGAGCATTAGTCTTTGATGTGTTAAACCTATGGAAGAGTTGTGTTTGTGGGATTGGTTTGATTGGAACATCTTGGATATATTTGTTCCGGATAATACATTATTGTGGTTGTTCTGTTTCGTTTGTAATTGATAGCACTTATTGCTTATATTCTTACTATATGTTAACTATATTCTTAAATAAACTTTGTTTGATAAGAACTCCCTAGTGGGTCAATTGACTTATACCTGAGGTGAAACATATCAGACTTATCCTAGCTAAATTCAAGGTGCAAAACATATGATCCAGGCAGGCTCCATAAAAACACTCTGGAGTTTCTGTTCTGAACCACAACAGTAAAAGGTCAGAAAATGTGAATAAACAATTCCAGCTGAATAGCAAGCATCAACAAACACATCATTAGCAGAGTTAAATCCTTTTGTTAAGTTCTATGATTTTCTCCTTCTAGCTGATTGGGTAAGCATATCTTACTTGTACTATCAGACTACGCTAACAACAATGAACTTGATTTGACAACACCTGGGGCAGAATTCTCCCAAAAAAAAATCAAACTGTCAAATTTGTGTGAAAACAGGAGTAATTCATGCTGTTTTTTTTTTCAATGGAAATTCAGAGAAGAATCTCCCACACTCTGTGCACTGCAGAGGCCACCATTGTGAATATCATTAAATTTCAGAGGATGGGGTCTATCCCCGTTGAAGAGATTGAAATCAGTGTGCTGTGCAGGCTACTGCGCATGCACCAACCTGTCAGTGCCGAGATTGGCGCACGCACAGTGCCCCCGTACTGCCAGCCCCCTGATTGCTGGCCAGCTCAATCACTGGCCAGTCCGTGGTCCCTGAAATGCCTGGTCTCTGCCCCCAACATGGCCTGATCACGAGCCTCCCCGCGTGCCTCCTGCCCCCCCCCCCCCCCCCCCACCATTCTTGGGCCTAGCCTCACAAACTCCCATCAGCCCACCCCGATCACTACCCCCTGCAGTCCCAACCCCCCTGTCCCCCACAGTACTGCTCCCCACCCCACCCCCCCCCCCAACAAAGACGATTTCCCCCATCCCCCAGCCCGCTCTGGTCACTGGCTTCCCTCCTCCCCCCCACTGATCCCTATGCCGAGCGGCAGCAAGAATCTCTCATCTTCACTGATTACCCCCTAGTCTCGTCCGCATCGACCCCACCTCCTCAGCCCTGCTCCCCCCACAGACTCTACGCCCTTAGCACTGCCCCATGCCCAATGGGTATTGGCACTTTGTCCCATGAGCAGTGCCAGGAGCCCAGACTGGCACTGTCAGTGGGTCAATGTCCAGGGTGCACCACACCCCTGCTGACCAACCCTCAAGGTGGGGGCAATTCTCTGCCCTTCACTCCAGCTGCTAACTCCCTGAAAGTGGGGAGCTGGTGTAATCCTCAAAATAAGCGGGGGGGAGGTGGTGGTGCAGTTTAGAACGGAGTTGAGGAGGAACTTCTTCACTCAAAGGGTGGTGAATCTCTGGCATTCTCTGCCCGTTGAAGTGGTGGAGGCTGCCTCGCTAAATATATTTAAGTCACAGATAGATAGGTTTCTGATAGACAAGGGAATTAAGGGTTATGGGGAGAAAGCAGGAAAGTGGAACTGATCCACTTCAGATAAGCCATGATCTTATTGAATGGCGGGGCAGGCTCGAAGGGCTAGACGGCCTACTCCTATTTCTTATGTTCTTACGTAATCCTCACTGGAGTGAAACACTCTGGCGGGGTGGGAGACTTAAGCGGGTCCGGAGACTTCAGTCCCAGGCCCACTAATGACATTTAAAATAACAGCCATTTAAATGATCTGTGTGACTCCCTGCCTATTTCTGGCCAAAGGCAGTCACTGCCGGAAGTCCGGCACTGGGAGATGCAAGTGGGGCACGAACCAGATGCTGCGGAATGGGAGAATCACGACCCTTAATTATGTTTTTAAATAGTTTGGCAAAACTGAACAGAAACTCGGAAGTCTTTTTGCTCCATCAGATGGTAAACCCTTCCCAGTTGTGAGTCAGCTTACCTCAGATGTTATTGAAATGCGTGAAACCTCGCACATGCCGAAACTGCATTATTTTCCCAATGCTAACAGAGCGACTGCTTGAGGCAAAAAAAACCAGAGGCAGAGTCTGAAGTCTTGCTGTGAAACATTAGTGAAGCTACTCGGGTAAAACAAATACA
Organism: Carcharhinus amblyrhynchos; assembly: GCF_965287045.1. NCBI lineage: Eukaryota > Metazoa > Chordata > Chondrichthyes > Carcharhiniformes > Carcharhinidae > Carcharhinus > Carcharhinus amblyrhynchos. The sequence goes on from NC_137346.1 coordinate 30,646,001, forward strand.
ACTTCATAGGTGGCTTTGGTCACATCAGAGTGAATTATGTGATGTTTAAATGTTTTATGATGTCGAAACTTTATTTTGGACATCAGAAATTAAGTCGATTAAATTAAAAAGACAGATGCAGTTTCAAAAAGTACTTTGATTGTTTGGACAGCTTTGATTTACTGGCAGCTTCTCGTGGTTAATCATTATGAATTGGTTATTTTCATAAGTCCTTCACAATTTTCCATTGGTTATCTTCTTCCTCACGTACAGTTGGAGATGTGGTGCCTATCTGTTGCAATGTGATTTTTCACACATTTCTAAACATGTAATTGGAGTCAAGTGTGCCACTGCTTTTAGATTTCATATCGTGATGACCAAGTCTTTAGTGGAAAAGTGTGAAGGGTTTGAATTATGGATTACGTCCCATTACTATAATGTTACTGACAAATAAGAGCATAGGAAATAGAAGCAGGAATAGGCCATTCGACCCCTCAAGTCTGCTGCTATTCAATAAAATTGTGGTGATCTAACCGTGGCCTGCTACCCTCACAACCCTCAACTCCCTTATTGTAGATTGAAAATTTACCTTGCTCAGCTTGGCATATTTTCAACGATCCATCCTTCATTGTTCTCTGGGGCAAATAATGCCAAACTTAATGACCATCTGAAAGAAGAAACGTCTCCTCATTCCATCTTAAATGGGATCCCTTATTCTGAAACTGTCCGCAAGTTCGAGATCCAATGTTGTGATCAGATCACCACTTTTTCTTTTAAAGCTGCTCAAACGTCATGAGGCAACCCCTTCAACTCAGGAATTCACCAACTGAAAATCATCTAGCTGATTCCAATGCCAATATATTGCTGCTGAGAAAAGGATACCAAAAGTGTCCAGCCGTGGTCTCATCAATGCCCTGTACACTTGTAGGAAGACTTCTACTTTTGTTCTTCCTTACAATAAAAGCCAACATTACATTCACCTTCCTAATTACTTGCTGTACTTTCATACTAATCTTTTGTAATTCATGTAAGTGGTCACCCAGATCTCTCTGTACCTTTTTTATTATTCATTTGTGGGACATGGGCGTCATTGGCTGGCCAGCATTTATTGCCCATCCTCAGTTGCCCGAGGTTAAACACATTGCTGTGGCTCTGGAGTCACAGGTAGGCTAGACAAGGTAAGGACAGCAGATTCCTTTCTCTGAAGGATATTAGTGGACCAGATGGGTTTTTATGATGATTGACAATGGTTTCACGGTCATCAGTAGTTTCTTAATGCAAATATTTGGTGGAATTCAAATTCCACCATCTGCTGGGGCAGGATACGAACTTGGGTCCTCAGAACATAAGCTGAGGTTCTGGATTAATAGTCTAGTGACAATACCACTATGTTATCACCTCCCCACAGCATTTTTTAGTCTCTCTACATTTAAATAAATGTTTATCTTTAGCGGCTAACCTCAGATTTTCCCACATTATACACCGTTTGCCATATTTCTGCCAAGAAGCAGAGGAGGGCTTCAATGCTTGGAGACTAATCAACGCAACTAATAAAAGGGCCACGTGCAGTTCCACGAAAGAGAATTAAAGAAACTCCTCTTTTCCTCATACCCGATTCCATTTAGTAAGGGACCTACGAGAGCAACCTCTGATAATGCAAAAGTGGACGTCTTCACAGCCGGAGAGACAACTTTACGCCCTCGAGGCCCATAAAAAGAGTCACGCACAAGTACGTACACACACACGCACGCACAAATTAGGGGTCACCACATTACTGAAAAGGTGCGATCGCACTAGAGAGAGTACAAAAGAGATTCACGAAGATATTGCCAGGACTGGAGAAATATAGCAATAAGGAGAAACTGGATAGACAAGTGCTGTTTTGTTTGGAAAAGAGAATGCAGAGGGCAGATTTAATTGAGGTGTATAAAATTATGTGGGGCCTGGATGGGGCAGATAGGAAGGACCTATGTCCCTTAACAGAGAAGTCAATAATAGGGAAGGGGCTGGATTTAAAGCAATCCGTCAAAGGGTTAGAGGGGAATTGAGGAGAAATTCTTTTATCCAGAAGGTAGGAAGGATCTAGAACTCACTGCCCGAAACAGTGGTAGAGACAGAAAATCTCACTGTGATTAAAACAGTATGTAAATTCTGTAGCCGATAGGGTTACAGGAACTGGGATCAGATTGGATCGCTCTTTTTTTGATCGGCACAGGTAAACAGGCCGAATGGCTTCCTTCCATGGCGTTAATGTTCTTCGCTCCCGCAGATGGTGAAGTAGGTGCTATAAAACATGTACCACAATCTCTATAGTGTTTACAATGGCCCCAATTTTCAAAGTGGGAAAATTAATCTAGCTTTGTGACAAATTGTCGAGATCTGAGGTCTGTTCTTTCCTTTGTTATCCACGTTCTTTGCATTTGGAGGGTGGCCAAATCCCTTTGAGCAGAGATCAAAGGCACTTCACAAAAACCAGCTATAAAGTGCCTGCATGCTTAATACTCATAGAAATATTTCATGCAAAAGAACTATTCTAAATATTTTATACTCTGCTAACAGTATCAAAACTATCATTTGCGCAGTTAACCGACCACTTAACCCAGATATAGGGTATTTTCATATACAGCTAAAGCATACATACAACATTCCTGTTATAGAATCAATACTTTAGCACAGAGAAGCATATTTTTATACTCATGATCATAATTCCAGTAAACTTCAATTCACTCACCCATTTCACAGGCAGATGTGAAAATATATTTTCCACCATTATAGAATGTACGAAGGTGCAGAGATTCAACTGCAAATTTAAAATTACAGTAACAATACCATTCACCCACTTGAAATAGCACACATTTAAACAGAGCTGCAGTATTTAGTAAAACAGAGTCTTTTCCTTGAGCTCCTAATTGAATGTGTGTTACTGTGTATCATTTCTCTCACTCCTGAGGAGGTACCGTCTTTCAGAACAAGGTATTAAGTTAAGGCCGCTACGTCCTCTCAGGTGGACGTGACAGGTCCCCCGGCACTAGTTTGAAGAGGAGTTGGAGAGTCCTAGCTTGCATTTATCCCTTAACAAACTTTACTGAATGACGTGTCTTCTGGTCATTATCACATTGCTGCTTGTGGGACCTTGCACAATATCTGGCTTCCTACGTCACAGCATCGAATACTCTGTGAAAGTACCTCACTGTTTGAAATCCTCTTTGGGATGCCCTAAGTGACAGGTGCTATATAGATGTACGACTTTCTTTTCACACCTCCTCAGTGGATTCTGTCTTCATGGCAGATCTAGCTGTGAATAGCTCTGGAGGTGGAAATTTGTTTTCTAATTGGCTTCAATTACACCCCTTTACTTAAGATTCAGGATAGTCCTTCCCGCTATAGTAAGTTTGGAATCTGCAATTTGGGGATTGTGATGAGGCAATAGCAGGAGAAATACAGTCCCGAGCAACACTCTTTGGAAGTACAGAGCGATTTGACAGAAATATCTATAATATCGGTCAGCGCTTCAGAGAAAAAGGGAGCATTTGAGTTGATTTATGATTGTCACATATATTGGGATACAGAGAAAAGTATTGTTTCTTGTGTGCCATACAGACAAAGCATACCATTCATTGAGAACGCAGGGCAGAAGGAAAGGAGACGGTGCAGAATGTAGTGTTACAGTCACAGCTAGGGTGTAGAGAAAGATCAGCTTAATATATAGTGGGTCCATTCAAAAGTCTTTTCCCCGATGGAAGAAGGTAGAATAGAGAACGTCCGGGGTACGTGACGTTCTTGATCACGCTGGCTGCTTTCCCAAGGCAGCAGGAATTATAGACAGAGTCAATGGACGGGAGGCTGGTTTGCGTGATGGATTGGGCTACGTTCACAATCCTTTGTAGTTTCTTACGGTCTTGGATAGAACGGGAGCCATACTAAGCTGTGATACAAGCAGAAAGGATGCTTTCTATGGTGCATCTGTAAAAGTTGGTGAGAGTCGCAGCGGACGTGCTGAATTTCCTTAGCCTCCTGAGAAACAGATGTTGGTGGGCTTTCTTAACTATAGCATCTGCATGGAGGGACCAGATCAGGTTGTTGTGATCTGAACACCTAGAAACTTGAAGCTACAGCAGTCGCTTCTATTTTTCATTTCGGTTTTTCAGTGTTTACTTTTATCTCTCTTAAGGGACTAGCGTTTATTCATATTTTATTTATAAAATTAAGCATCCATTTAATTCTCTGCCATTTTGCAGTACACTAAATATAATGAGGTAAAGCAAACTGAAATTGCAGACACTAAATTGTCACCAAACCTCATTAGAAATATGATAGTCAGTGTTGACTGGAGGGGGAAACTGCTCTAAAAGTGAGTATTAAACAGCTTATTGGTGGTATATGTTTGACCTGACTATTAATTACTGCTTCTTTTAGGTGAATTTATTCCTATATCAGCAGATCAACAGAAAATACTGGAACTGGCAGTTTTTTACGGTATAAAGTAGAAACAGTTGCTGAGATTTTCAATAGTCTCTTGTTTAAGGGACACACAGGCAGGGTCTTTGCTCCAGCCATACCCACTATCAGAAATAATCTGGCCTCCTACTATAAAACCAGCTCAGTATAGAACAAGCTGCTTCATATCAGCTGAAACACTAAAATTGACCTCAAGAACCCTCTGGGTTAGTGCAATGGTTGGAAAGTGTGCATGTCAGGGTGTCAGGGAGGGCCAGAAGGACATAACTGGATTCAGTCACACTGTCCTAAGTGCAGTATGACGGATTAACAGATGGATATGCTAATATATGATGTAGATGACGATGTATCACCGAGATCAGTCTGTCAAGCGTTAGACTCGAAAGAGAGAGATGCTGGAACATACAGTGTTCAGAGCAACATGTCAATTCTGTAACCTGTTTAGATGTAGTACCGATAAACGGCATTAAGGAACTTTCAGAGTATGAATACATTCTGTTCAATAACCAAGAACCACACCAAACAACTACAGATCAGAGGGAGCGTCTAGATGATGACAGCAATGGAGACGTCAATGTAAAAATGCATTGGTGCCATCAACGGAAACACAGCAGAGTGAAGAAAAACCTGATATCAGAGCCAGTGGGCAATGCCCGTACAGCGCTAGGGTGGTGGGGCGGGGTGGGGGGAGTTTCCTTGTGAACTACTGTGCGCTGGGACGGTCTTTAAAAATGGCAGCCCAATCTTTAAGGGACTAAGTTGTTGGCAGGACAAGTTTAATTAGACTCTCTCCTGCTTGTTTTACATTGTGGAATCCACCCCTTTATGTTTTTCAGGCTAATTCTGGGACAATACAGCAGAGAAAGTGCTGACAACCCTCTTTTGCCATTCCATTCTTGGTCTTCACAGATATCCAGGAAATTTTCGTCCATAGTTTCATATTGATGTTAAAACGTAGGTAGCATACTTGGGGTGAGGTATAATATAAAGGTTAACAGGATGGATGTGCTAAATGGTGACGTATCACTGACATCAGTCAGTCATGTGATAGGCTCTCTCTCCCTCCAGAGAGAAAGTTTGAAACAATACATACTCAGGAGCAACAGGCTTATTCTGTAATAAAAAAAAATACGAGAAAATTTCAGCAGGCCTGACAGCATCTGTGCAGAAAGAAACAGAGTTAACATTTTGAGTCTGCATGACTCTTGTTTAGAGTGGAAGAGAGGGAGAAGTGTGATGGATTATATAATGGGTGGAATAGCTGGAGCGGAAGGGAGCTGGGAGAGATTGGACAAAAGATATATGGGTCACAGGAGGTCCCGGGAACCTGAGGGGAACAAGATGGGCAGGAGCACAGTCCAGGCTCACCAGATTCACATTGAAACAACTGAATTTTCCACTGTAGTTGGGAATGTCTTTTTGAGGCCAGTATGCAGACAGCAATGAGCTCCTGAACATAGCCACAGGTTTGGGCTACCTTCATCTATTGGCTGGGTTTGTATCAGCCATGATGTGGGTATGCCGGCGTTGGACTGGCGTAAACACAGTAAAAAGTCTGACAACACCAGGTTTTAGTCCAACCTATTTATTTGATAATATACTCACAAGCTTTCGAGGGGACTGCCTCTTCGTCAGGTGACGAAGAGGCAGTCCCCTCGAAAGCTTGTGAGTATATTATCAAATAAATAGGTTGGACTAAAACCTGGTGTTGTCAGACTTTTTACTTTGTATCAGCAACAGAGGTCCTGATACTGTCAGTCAGAGTATATTTGATTGGTCCATTCTGCCTTTGAGAATGATTATGTTAATAACATTCTCAGCCTGGCACTAAAAAAAGTAGCTGGGAATAATTGTGATGTAAATGGAATATTAGGGATGATCCCAGAGTTCAGGACTCCTGCTCTTTCAAATAGTCTGATAGCTGCTCAACTTGGACTCCAGCAAATGCTGCTAGTTTGATATTTATGACATAAGGGCCAATCTAAAAGAAATAGATCATGAAATATGCTGTGTTGCAAAAAAAAAATGATTTTGTGAAGTGCTTTTTGCCCACAGTAATAGGCAAGCATTTAAAGATCTGACATTTACAATGGCTAGACTATTGTCGTTAGTGAATAATGAGGCATTAAAGTGACCCAGTTTAGATGAGCAGTAACAGATCAGCACTTTCAGATGTGAAAATGGGATCATTAACCACCTCTTAAATATTCATTGTTTGTACAGGCAATAAAACCATACAGGTAGAGAAAAATTACTCTGCACGTTTAATCGAAGAGGCTGGATACACAGTCATAAAGGAGAGCGGACTTTTAGAAAAATATACATCTCAGCGAGAATAAAATTCGATACACGTTTAAAAATCCTTGTTATGCAAATGAACCACTGACTAAGAAAACACAATTCATTCTTCTATTAGATAGAACTGGAAATATATTTGAAAAGGAAAAATGTTAAGAGCTATGAGGAAAAGTGGAAGAAATGGGATAATTCTTTCAAAGAGGCGGCAAGATAAGATGGGTTGAATAGTATGTTAATTTGCAGTAGAAGTCCAAATGGCTTGTGGACTCGCTTCACTGCAGTCTGATCCAAATTTGCATTGTCTCTACTATATTTTCCACCAGAAGTGATATTGGCACTTTAACTGCGTGTTCAATTTCCACGATTAAAATAATGTACCACAATGTGTGGTGATTTCATACACGAGATTTTCCATCACCTTCCTTCCCCTTTTCAC